>NW_019154090.1:43129243-43355799 GCF_002288905.1 Enhydra lutris kenyoni | reverse complement strand
ATATATATATATATATATATATATTAGATAAACTAATTTAAAAACATTATAAAAGAAAAGGGTAAAAGTTAAAAAAAATAGAAGAGGAAAAAAATTGAAAAAAAATTAAATTAACTGCAAGACTAAAGAATCATGGGGTGAAATTGTGAGTTCCATGCTTTGTTTTCTCCTCCTCTGGAATTCCACTGCTCTCCTTGGTATTGAACCTGTGCTCCTTGGTAGGTGAACTTGGTCCTGGCTGGATTTCTTGTTGATCTTCTGGGGGAGGAGCCTGTTGTAGTGATTCTCAAGTGTCTTTGCCCCAGGTGGAATTGCACCGCCCTTACCAGGGGCCGGGCTGAGTAATCCACTCGGGTTTGCTTTCAAGAGCTTTTGTTCCCTGAATGCTTTCTGTAGAGTTCTGGAGGATGGGAATGAAAATGGCGGCCTCCCAGTCTCCGGCCCAGAGGAGCCGAGAGCTCGGGGCCCCACTCCTCAGTGAGCCCTCAGAGAATATCGCCCAATTACTCCTGTCTCCCTGGCTTCCAGCCATGCTCCGAGCTGACCGAGCCTGCAACCGGTTCACGGTAACCCCGAGCTGAGAGCTCACTCCTCGGCTCTGTCTCTGTAGCCGGCTTCCCTGTTCTAATACCTGCAAGCTCTTTGACACTCAGACACCCCCGATCCTTCTGTGACCCTGCGGGACCTGAGGCCACGCTGACCCTGCGTGGGCTTCACCCCGGTTTAGCCTCTGGAGCGATGTCCCTCAGCGGAACAGACTTTTAAAAGTCCTGACTTTGTGCTCAGTTGCTCTGCCGCTTGCCAGGAGCCGGTCCCTCTCCCCGCGGTCTATCTTCCCGTCGCTTTGGATTCACTTCTCCGCCAGTCCTACCTTTCAGAAAGTGGTTGATTTTCTGTTTCTAGAATTTCTGTTCTTCTCTTCGATCTCCCGTTGGATTTGTAGGTGTTTGCAATCTTTAGATAAGCTATGTAGCTGATCTCCTGCTACCTGATGTAGTCTCAGCCTGCTACTTCTCTGCCATCTTGACTCCTCCCTTGAATTTTCTGCCTCTAGGTTTGTGCATCCCACCCTCTATTTCCATCCAAACTCTGCCTTTCCTTCACACCTCAGTTTAAACCATATTGGTTTCTCCCCGTGCAGTAAAATCTGCAAAAACAGCTAACTGGATACACTTCAGGCACTGGGGGTCAGACACATGCTAAACTGGAGGCAGGTGCACAGGTGTATCCCAAATCAAGCATGAGCAGAAAACACTTTACCAAGACTATGGGGTCAGTGGGAACATCCAATAAACAGCATTTCTCTTCCCCATCTGAATTCTAAAGAAATTGAGAACTAAGACAAGGAATCTCAGATGGAAACCAAAATTTTACTGTTAAGTGATAAATGAGGGAGCAGGGCACCTGGCTGGCTCAGTTGAAAGAGCACCTGACTCTCAATCTTGGGGGTGTGAGTTTGAGTCCCATGTTGGGTGTAGAGATTACTTAAATAAATAAAAGTTAAGTGATAACTGAGGGAAATGTAGTTGAAGGGAAAGTACTTTATATGAGGCTCTAGTGGACTTGCCAACTATATCCCACGATGCAAGGCAGAGCTATCCAACTACTATCAGCCCCCATCCTGGGAGGCCTTTGCCTATGAGGTTAGTAGTAAGGGGCCCACCAAGGGAAAGTTCTGGATATGGAAGAGCTCAGTTTATACTTCCCAGATCAACCATCCAAAAAAGTCATCACAAACATCATGATAAAAACCGCCAACAAAGTAGTTTAAGAGGGAACATACTTCAAAATAATAAAAAGCCTTACATGAAAAACCCACAGTGAACTTCTACTCAATGGGAAAAAACCGAAGGTTTTCCCCCTTTGTTTAAGGTCAGGAACAAGACAAGGATATTGACTCTTACCATTTCTATTCAACATAGTACTGGAAGTCCTAGCCACAGCGGTCAGAGAGCAAAAAGAAATAAAAGGCATCCAAATTGGTAAGGAAAGAGTAAAAGTTTCATTATTTGCAGATGACATGATACTATATAGAGAAAAACCTTAAAAACTCCACCCAAAATCTTGCTAGAACTGATAAACAAATTCAGTAGGGCAGGATCCAAAATCAATGTACAGAAATCTGTTGCATTTCTGTACATTAATACTGAAGCAGCAGAAAGAGAAATTAAGAAAACAATCCCATTTACAGTTGCATCAAAAATAATAAAACACCTAGGAATAAAATTAATCAAAGAGATGAAAAACCTGTCCTCTGAAAACTATAAAACATCAATGAAAGAAATTGAAGACCACACAAAGAGATGGAAAGACATTTCACACTCATGAATCGGAAGAACAAGTATTGTTAACATATCTATACTACCCAAAGCAACTGCACATTTAATGCAGTCCCTATCAGAATACCAACAGCATTTTTCACAGAACTAGAATAGACAATCCTAAAATGTGTATGGAACCACAAAGACCTCAAATAGCCAAAGCAATCTTTAAAAAGAAAAGCATTGTGGAGGCACCATAATTCCAGACTTCAAGTTATATTACAAAGTTGTAGTAATCAAGAGAGCATGGTACTAGAAAAAAAAAAGACACATAAATCAATAGAAAAGAATAGAAAATCCAGAAATAAACCCACAATTATGTGGCCAACTAATCTTTAATAAAGCCAGAAAGACTATTGAATGAGAAAAAGATAGTCTCTTCAACAAATGGTGTTAGGAAAACAACCACATGCAAAAGAATGAAAACCAGACCTCTTTCTTACACCAAACACACAAATAAACTCATAATGGATTAAAGACCTAAATGGAGACCTGAAAGCCCAAAAATCCTAGAAGAGAGCACAGGCAGTAATTTCTCTAACATCAGCTGTAACATCTAGATATGCCTCCTATGAAGGGAAATAAAAGCAAAAATAAACTTTTGAGACTTCATCAAAATAAAAAACTTCTGCACAGTGAAGGAAACAATCAACAAAACTAAAAGGCAACCTACTCAATGGGAGAAGATGTTTGCAAATGACAATTCTGATAAAGGGTTAGCCTCTAAAATATATATTTATGAAATATATATAATTTATAAAATATATAAAATATATATAAAAATGCATATATAAAAATATAAAATATATAATATGATACAACTCAACACCCCAAAAATGAATAATCCAATTAAAAATGGGCACAAGACATGAACAGACATTTTTCCAAAGAGGATATCCAGATGGCCAACAGACACATGAAAAGATGCTCCACATCACTAACATCAAGGAAATGCAAATCAAAACCACAATGAGATAGTACCTCACACTGGTTAAAATGGCTAAAGTTAAAAATGCAAGAAACAATGGGATTGGTGAGGATGTGGAGAAAAAGGAACCCTCGTGTACTGTTGGTGGGAATGCAAACTGGTACAGACACTTAGAAAAACAATATGGAGGTTCCTCAAAAAGTTAGAAATAAAACTACCCTATGATTCAGTAATCACTCTCTTGGTGTTCACTCAAAAAATACAAAAACACTAATTCAAAGGGGATACATGCACCCCTATGTTTATAGCAGCATTATTTACAATAACCAAATTATGGAAGCAGCTCCAGTGTTCATTGAGAGATGAATGGATAAAGAAGTTGTGGTATATGTATACACTGGAATATTATTCACCCATTAAAAATGAAATCCTGTGATTTGCAACAACATGGATGGAGCTAAGAATATAATGCTAAATGAAATAAATCACTCAGAGAAAGACAAATATCATATGGTTTCATCCATACATGGAATTTAAGAAACAAAACAGATGAGCAAAGGAAAGAGAGACAGACAGAGAAAGAGAGACCAACCAAGAAACAGACTCAACTATAGAGAAAAACAGATGGTTACCACTGGGGACATGGTGTGGAGATGAGTGAAGTAAGTGAAGCAGATGAAGAGTACAATGATCATAATGGCACCAGGTGATGCATGGATATGTTGAATCACTCCTTTGTACACCTGAAAATAATAACATAATAATAATAATATAATATAATATTAATTATATATATAATACATATAATATTAATTATATATATTATAATAATAATATAACACCCATACTGGAATTAAAATAAAAACATCTTTTAAAATTATTCAGGAAATTAGGGTACTTGCAAATTTTCTGTAATTGGGATTGTTTAAAATAAAAATAAAATCAAAAGAGTAAAACCAAAAAAAGTCAACCCATCCATGTGAGTAAAGAGCTGAAGAGAGGCCAGAGGTGATCTGGGGAGAAGCTGCTTTAGGGGAAAAGAATGGAGACAAGTTATGAACTCCGTCCTCTAGTAAATGCTAGCTCAGCTGGAGTGGGTGTGGAAGGGGCAAGTTCAGAAGTGCCTGACCAGTGGAGCACGATTTTGCCCAACAGTCTCCTCCATGCTTCATTTTATCCTCTGTCCCCCTCAAGTTTTGTTAGACAACTGAAGTTTACAACTCACACTGGGAGATTCTCTTAGCTGTCCTCACTCCTCCCCAAGCCTTCCTGCTCTGGCAGCACGGTTACTCCCTCTGTCATTTAGCTTTGTGGCCTGTAAACGAAGAGAACACTGAATGTTGTAAATGTCGAAACAGGCTAGCTTGAGTTTTATTAAATAATCTAGAAAACAATAATTCATTTTTCCCAAAGGTATAGACTGAGGGGCTGTCAGAATCAACTGGTCAGCAAAAACTAGAGGTTTAGACAGGAAAGAGGTTGTAAACAAGAAATGTGAACATAAGCACTGAGTCCAACACTGCCCAATAAAATTTTCTGAGATAATGAAAATGTTCCGTGTCTGTGCCATCCAAAGCAGTAGCTGCTAGCCATCCATAGCTGTGGGGCTATAGACTTATGGTTGGTATGACTGAAGAACTGGATTAATTTTATTTACTTACAATGAATTTAAGTATTTTTTTAAGATTTTACTTATTCATTCATTTACTTATTATTCAGAGAGAGAGAGAGAGAAGGGGCAGAGGGAAAGAAAGAGAGAACCTCAAGCAGACTCTGTGCCAATCATGCGGAGCCCCACTAGAGGCTCGATCTCACCATTCTGAGCCAAAACCAAGAGTCAGATGCTTAACTGCCTGAGCCACCCCGGTGCCCCTACAATTAATTTAAATTTAAATAATCACATATGGGCACCTGGGTGGCTCAGTGGGTTAAGCCGCTGCCTTCGGCTCAGGTCATGATCTCAGGGTCCTGGGATCGAGTCCCGCATTGGGCTCTTTGCTCAGCAGGGAGCCTGCTTCCCTCTCTCCCTCTCCGCCTGCCTCTTTGTCTACTTGTGATCTCTCTCTGTCAAATAAATAAAATCTTTAAAAATAAATAAATAAATAAATAAATAAATAAATAAATAAATAATCACATATGATTTCGCATCAGCATCCTGGAAAACCACCTCAATATTTTCCTAACCACCATAAGGAAGTAACATGGGCATCTAGTGGTTGCTGCCCCTGAATTTAATTGTTGAATTACACCAGACTCATATAAAAATCGCCAATAACTCACTCAAGGCTATCATACATGTGGAACAGAGACCAGCTCCCACTGGTGGGATCTGGTCCACGTGAAGCCACCCCATTTTTGGACAAAACTAAAGGCCTGAAGACACACATATATACTTAAAATAGTCCTGTTATATTTATGTTTTACTAGGACATAAGCATGCCCAAGTGGGTGATTCCTGGGCAACTTCTGAGTTAAATTCTATAAGGTACAATTGTCTATAAAGCCAACACATTTAACTCCTTCTTACAGCCCATCCAAATTGTCCCTGATGGATAAAAAGATGTCTTAGTTATCCATTTCTGCAATAATGCTGTGTAACAAACCACCCCCAGTCTCCCTGGCTTAAAGCAGTAAGCATTTCTTCAGCTTGTGAGTTAATGGATCAACAATTTGGGTTAGATTCAGTTGAGTGATTCTTCTCTCTCCTCTGGGCTCACTCACATCTGGCAGTTTGTCTGTCAACTGCTGTGCTTGTGCCATGTGACACTCATTCTCCAATGGGCTAACCTTGGCACATAGTCATAGGGGAAGCAGAACATGAACAATCCCAACTATGTCACTACTTTTCCAGCTTCTGCTTGCACCTACTGGCCAAAGAACAACACATGGGCATACCCAAAGTCATAGTGGGAGGGCACATACTACATGGCAAAGGGTGTCTTTATGGACACAATGTAAACATACCCCCAGAATTCATATGGTGAAACTTTCCCCCCATAATGTGGTACTATTAAGAGGAGGTGCCTTGGGCGTTAAAGAGGATTAGATGAGGTCATGAGGGTGGAGCCCACATAAATGGGATTAGTGCCCTTATAGAGTCTCCCATCCAAGTACTAACCAGGCCTGACCCTGCTTACCTTCCGAGATCGGGCACACTCAGGGTGGTATGGCCGTAGACAGTGCCCTTATAGAGTCACAGGACAGCTTGTTTCCCCTCTGGGCTCTCCCCGATATGAGGTTAAAATGAGAAGCTGGCAGTCTGCAACCCAGAAGAGGGTTCTTACCAGAGCTGTCACCATGCTGCCATCCTGCTCTTAGGACCTCTGGCCTTCAGAACGGTGAAAAATAAATTCTTTTATTTGTTATGTGTAAGCCATCCAGGATGGTATTTTTGTTACAGCAGCCAAAGCTAGGACAGGTGTAGACACAGGAAAGGAAAGTAATAGTAATACAATTACTATTAATTGTAATAGTACAATTAATCTACTGCACCCACAGGAGGACAGTGTTAAGCCCTGGAAGCCTTTCTTTCTGGGGAAAAAAAAAATCAACTGAATGACACCAAACTCACCTACAAATATATTCTTAAAGTCCCAGTAACTTATTTAAGACTTCTAAACATAAAGAACAGAGATCACCCCTCCCTCCATATCCCCTCCCTCCATAGCCATCACTTTAAGGGCACTCCTATTTTAAGAGGAAGCTAAATAAAGGTCCAAAGACATGCAAAGACCTAAAATAGAATACTTAATATTTATCTTTTAATATACCATATGCATGCTCAAGTGGCAACTTTTTTTTAATTAGTAAAATGTGCTGTTTTACCTGCCCATAGATTAGTGAAATTGATTTGAACAAACAAAAGACACACAGATAGTTTGAGATGAGTGAAGCACTTTTCCAATGACATTGACATTACACAAAGTATTTTTTAGAGTACCTCTTTTACAGCTGCTGTCAGAAACTAGAGACACATTCTCATACTGCCCCGTACCATTCAGAATCCTTTGAGTTACACTCGCCCAAAACAGCCACAACTCAGGGGACTTAAAAAGGAAAGGGAATTATCATCTCTGCCCTGAGGCAGGGCAAGAGGGACCACCCATTGGGCATGCTCCGGACTGAGGGGCTTCCCAGGACACTGGACCTTCATCAGTGCTGAAACGGACCAGGCAACCAGGGATAAGGGTTGGTTTCTTGAGCAGCTCAGTGAGCTTTCATGGGCCAACTTCCTTCCTTCCATCTTCCTGCAACATGTCCTCTTAAGGCCAGTGTCCCTTGTGGAAGCATTAGTTTTGGGCAACATCTAGTAGAACAACAACAAAAAGCCATTTCCTCCCGCACTTATCTCTTCATCCAAAGGGCCTATTCTTTAGAAGTACTTCAGTGACTTCTCCTCCATCTCATGGGCTAGGACTGGGTCCATTACCCTTAGCAACACTATCTTGGGTTCCTCAAGTCACCTCTGAGGCTGGGCTCGGCCAGCTCTCCCTGAATCACCTAGCTGCGGGAAGGACTGTGAATCTTGGAACCAAACCCAGCTGCCGGGAGGGAAAGAGAGAAGAATCAGCAGTGAATGCTGCACATCCTCTGTGGTGGGACATCCACTCAGGATTCAATTAGATGCAGGAACATCAAGAATAACACGGAATACGGGATGTGTGATACAGCTCGGGAGGGAGCTGGTTGCACAGCTGTTGTACAGCTGTTGCTTCTGTGTCTGGTGCCCAGCAGGCGGGCAGTGCGGCTGGCAGCCCTGCCCAGAAGTCAGAGAAGTCGATGGCGGTCCGAGGAAGCTGACGTTGCTGCAGGCCCGCCGCCTGCCCAGTTGTCAGAGGGGCTGCAGGAGTGCTACAACTGCCTGCTATCCCCGCCCACCGGTGAGCCAAGTGTCGGCGCCAACCCCAAGACCAGCAACAGCACGTGCGCCCCCAAACCCGCCTTTCAAGGGTGAAAGAACGACAGTGTTGTGTCACTTCCGTCTTCCCAGGAGCGCGAGTCTCCTGGTCCCCGCTAAACCCGGAAGTCTGCAGGGAAGGGAATTCTGGGAAGTGTAGTTTCAGCTTAGCTAAACTGGCATGGAACAAAGCCAGGAGCCGGCCACACTAAGTGTGGCTTTAATTCTTAGTTAAATTAGTCAACTCTTCAAGCTAAGTCTAAGGGATAAAGTGGTCAAATAGGCTGAGAACTGGCTTTTAGCTACCATGGAGGAAAACTGTCATTTTATTCTCATTTTCTTAAAATTTTTTTCCCACTCACTGCTATGGAACCAGAGTAGAGCAAAGTGAGAAAGACAACTCTCCAAGTCTTTCACTCATTCCCACTAAACAACAGTTTGGACATACTGTTGTGAGTCCTGGGAAGGATAAACTGCTGATGACCCCTTGGGGAAAAGCCAAATGCCAATTAATCCTAAGAGCTCAGTCAGCCCCTACATTTTACTCAGCTCAGTAAATCAAAAGCACTGTGCCCATGGGACAAATCTCAATAAATTCCCTCAGCAGTTTTGAAAGATTTATCAACTTTAAGGGGGGGGGGGGATGTGAATACCAAAGGACCAGATCTCTGACAGACAGCATGAGAGATGCCTTTTTCAGGAGGATGTTTGGTTCGAGTGTATTACTTAACAGTGGTTACTATAACTGTATACACCATACAGAAGCCCCAAACCTTACAGTAAAGGGAGTTTACAAATATCTTGTCTAATTATTCATTTTAAAATGAGGATCATTACTGATAGATACAACAACATGTGTGAATATAAAAAATATTACACCAAATAGAAGCTGGACACAGAAGATTACATAGTGCATAGATCCATTTATATACTAACCCAGAAAAAACTAATCTATAGTAGAAAAAATTAGTCTTTATCCTGGGGTATGAGGGTGGGATTAACAGGGAAGGAACATGAAGAAACTTTCACGGGTGATGGGTACATGACTTTATCAAAATTCACCATCAGGGTGATGTGCACTGATGTCTGCAACTTACTTCAAAATGCATCCAAAAAATAAGATGGCCTGATGGATGGAAAAAAGAACGGATAGACAGACACAAAACAAAATAAATACAGCAAAATGTTAATTGTAGAATCTAGGCAGTGGTCCTATGGGTATTCACAGTTCAGCCCAAGATTGAGTCATAAAAAGATGTCAACATACTGACTAGGGAAGAGATGGGAATGAAGCCAATAGAAGAGGATTCATAAAAGTTACAATGAAGAGGAAAATATCAACACACAGGCCAGACGTTCAAAACACATAGTGTGGTTCAGTCTTCTTTTTCAAATATATGAAATACAATCACCCCACTGAATTCAGCTCCTCTCACAGTTACAAGGTACTTGCTATATGGCTACCCCAAGCTGAGCACTTCTGCAAATTTTGTCACTAAGTATCTCTCTCTACCTCCTTTCAATGGGCCTGTATCAGTCAGCTATAACATAACGTGCTACATAACAAACCACCACAAAACTCAGTGGCTCACAACAATAAGCAATTGCCTCTTGCTTACATGTTTATGGAGAGGCTAGAGATCGGCTGGTCTAGGCTGGGCTCAGTTAGACTAGGTTCCACAGTCTCATCCACGTGTCTCACCTTCCTTGACCAGCAGGCTCCCTGAGGCATGTTCTTCTCATGATAATGACTGAAATACAAGAAGGTGAGACCTCCTGCACAAGTACATTTTAAGACTTTGCTCACATGATCTCTGTTAAAATTCCCTAGGCTAAGGCAAGTAACACAATTAAGCTAAATAATCATAGGACCCTACACACCCAGATCTGGAAATGATGGATTCACCTCTACCTCTTTCCTGATCACTGAAAGAGATTCTGGGGCTTCTTTGGTCCCAGTCTCTAGGGACATGAGCTACAACCCTCTTCCTGAAACCTCTTTCTGCTTGGATGGCGTCTCCATGTCTTCCACCACACAGCAAAAACAAATCTTGAGTCTGTAATGATACTAATTCCCATGAACTGGTCTATTTCGCCTCTTCAGCTTCCCTCAAGGTAGAATCCCAATGGGACAATTACAAACATCTGGCCAAGAGAAGGAATACAGGGGGCTTGTTTTCCTGTTTTAAGAGAAGTCAATTAGAGTTTCAATTTCCACTGTTAAATGTCACCTTTTTACAACATCCTGGAGGGAGAGTTGGCAGCCCTGTCGTTCAGGGAATAAAAACTCTTTCAAGGAAAGGTTTATTGTCTAAAAAGACACGGAAGGGCCCAGAGATTAAAGGACCCTCTCAGGCTGTCTGAATTTCCCAGAGCTCTCAGTTTCTATTTTGAGCTGAACATTTGGCTTCCCTTGTAGCCTCAAGTGAGCCTTTTTAGCCTCTCTGCACCATTTTCTACAGTTTGCAAAAAGGGATAATAAGACTTGCTGCTGGGTAATGCATATGAAGTGCACTGAGGAGCTCAGAGGGAAGGTAGGCTTCTCAAGGGGAAGGCTGTCAGCCTGTTTTCTCCTGATCTCTGGATATTTTCAGTGTCTGGGACCCCCATTAGAGCATCTGGTCCTTTCTCGGAGAAGTTAGACGAAAGCCAGAATAAGTGGAGCAGAGAGGGTTCCTTCTCTTGCCTCTGCTGCGAAGGAGATATGTCAAGTTGAGTGATGAATGATTACTATTCTTCACTTGCTAACACTTTGTACCCTATTTTCAAATTAAGGAGCACATTATTGGCACGCCTGAAAGGTTAAACACTCCCACTTCATTGCTGCAGTCACTAATTGGTGTTTTATCACAATTTCTGTGGAGGGAACATTTTGTCTGCAAGCCCTTCCTCCACAGAGCTGGGTGAGACTTTGAGAGCATCTTAAGTTTCTAAAGTTAGATCGTAAATCACTCTCCTGCTTGTAGGGTAGTACTCTGCACCTAAAAAGACCCCATCTGTTAATTGTCTACAACTTGGTTTGAAATACATCAGAAAAATAAGATGGAGTGACACGTTTTTAAAAATTCTTTTTAAAAGGGTCGCCTGGGTGGCTCAGTTGGTTAAGCGGCTGCCTTTGGCTCAGGTCATGATCCCAGCATCCTGGGATCGAGTCCCACATCAGGCTCCTTGCTCGCAGGGAGCCTGCTTCTCCCTCTGCCTCTAGGCTGCCACTCTGTCTGCCTGTGCTCGTGCTCTCTCTCTCTCTCACTCTCTAACAAATTAAAAAAAAAATTTTTTTAATTTAAAAAAAAATTCTTTTTAAAAGTCCTTTGCAAAATTCCTCCCTTTTTCTCCCTCTCCTGGTATTTCACCCTCATCTATAGAACAGGAACTTTGCATCTTCCAAAGTATGAGGAGGCAAGAAGGTGGGCAACTGGAACTCTCATAATCCTACCAGCAGGAGTGCCCAGCTGTTCCACTTCGGAAAACAGTTTCAGTATCTAAAATTCCTAGGCATTTCTCTTGGGTATAACTCTAGAAGTGGAATCACTGGGCCCCAGGGGATATTTCTAGGGATATATCAACCAGAAATAACTGCATATTTTCACAAAAGGCACATATAACAATGTTTCAAATCAGCTAAATCTGGCAACTACACATATGCCCATCATGGGCATAAAATGGAAATAAATTACACGATATTCAGAGTAGGATATTAGAGCAACGAAAATTAACAGTATAAATCTATACACAACATGGTGAACCTTACAGTCATAATTGTGAGCAAAAGAAGCCAGACCAAGATTCCATAGAGCTTCTAGGGAGCTGGTAATTTTCTAATTCTTGATCCAGATGCTGATTACCTGAATGTTTTCAATTTGTGAAAATGTACTGAGCCGTACACTTATGATGTGCTCTTCTCTATACATACATTATGCTTCAAAACGAAGTTTAAGAAATATATGCATAAAGGAAAATTGCAAAAAAATCAGAATGGAAAGTATTGGGGAAACCTTCTACCTAATCTTCTTTCCACTCCTTTCTCACTCTTCACTGACTGCTGGAGAGGAGGGAGGAGCCACAGCCACCCACAGCCTGGGTGGCCCTTCAGTCCCAGTTCCCGAGCCCTGCTCTGATCCCTCTGTCTTGACTGCCATGACCTGAAAGAAAAAGGCAACAATTCTCCTTTTGTCTGGCCAGGCCAGTTGACCGCTCTGCAGCCCCATGGGCAACCCAGGTCTCTCCTGAAGGGAAGAAGCAGAAAGCCTGTCTGGCCATAGTCCAAACCACATTCTCTGGTCCAGTGCTGCCAGCAAAGAAGTGCTCTTCTGACCTCTAACTCCCATGCTTGCATCTATTTCTCAACTGATTCCAAAGATGGAAGGGGACGAGGCATGATTAATTATCAGTTCTTAAACCTCAACAACCTCTTTCCCAGCAGTTAAGAAATGAAGCCAAGAATAAATGAGTTGCTTTTCTTATATGGGACACAGGACCAGAGGCTGTGAGTTCCTAACGGTGCTGAGGAAACAATGACTTCCCCTTTGAAACAATACCAACTGGGTAATTAGGAAAGAAGAATGAGAGTATCTAATCTCCTTTACATAATGTTTCCTCACATAACTGAAGAGACTGCTTTTCTGGATGCCACCTGGGGTGGGGATTTAGGGTGGTTTAAAGAAATGATTCCTTTGCTGAGTTAGACGTCACAATCACTGACTGCTATGGATGGGAAATGTAGTCACGATAAGTTTCCTCCTCCCCGCAAGAACTGGGGATTATTTCTCCATCCCTACAATCTGGGCATGCCCATGTGACCTACTTTAGACAATAGGATGTACCAAACATACGAAAGCAGAGGCTTCAAAAGTGCTGCACAATTGGACATGCCTCTCCTGCTATTAGAACCCTTCCACCACCATGTGAGGAAGGCGGGGCTAGCCTTTTGGAGGATGAGAGACCACATGGGAAACCACGAGGTTTCCCGCCATTCCAGCCAAGGCCCCAGACATAAAAGTGAGAACACCCTAGACTATCCAGCCCTAGTTGAGTTGCCCACATGAGAAGAGCCACCTAGACAACCCATAGAATCTTGAGAAATTAAAAATATGTGTCCCCAACACACACCTAATAAAATGACCAAAATCCCAAACACTGATGACACCAAATGCTGGCAATGATGTGGAGCAACAGGAACTCTCATTAATTAATGGTGGAAATGCAAAATAGGATAGCTACTTTAGATGACAATTTGGCAGTTTCTTTTAAAACTAAATATATTCTTACCATATGATCCAACAATTGTGTTCCCTGGTATTTACCCAAATGAGCTGAAAAATTATGTCCACACAAAAACCTACATATGGATATTTATAGCAGCTTTATTCATAATTGACATAACTTGGAAGCAACCAAGATGTCCTTCAGTGGGTGAGTGGACAAATCAACTGTGGTACTAGGCAGTAAAATACTACTCTGGGATTAAAAAGAAATGAGCTATCAAGCCATGAAAAGATATTGAGGAAAATTAAATACATATTACTAAGTGAAAGAAGCCAACCTGAAAAGGTGAAATACTGTGCAATCCCAACGATATGACATTCTGGAAAAGGTAAAACTTTGGACACAGTGAAAAGACCAGTGGTTATCAGGGGTTGCAGGGGGGAGGGAGGGATGAATAAGTGGAACGTGGAATTTTAGGGCAGTAAAACTACTCTGTATGATACTATAATGGTGGACACATGTCACTATACATTTTTCCAACCTCTCAGAACATACAACACCAAGACTGAACCCTAATGTAAACTGTGGACTTTGGATGGTAATGATGTCTCAGTGTAGGTTTATCAATTGCAATAAATGTAACCCTTTGGAGGAGGATATTGACAGTGGGGGAGGCTGTGCATGAGAGAGTGGGTAGGAGTGCATGGGAAATCTTTTTACATTCCATGTAATTTTTCTGTGAACCTAAAACTGCTCTAAAAAATTAAACTCTATCAAAAATATTTGTTATTTGATGCCACTCGGTTTTGGGGGTGGCTCGTTACATAGCAAAAGCTAACTTACACACTGGGTCAAATCTTGAGTGGGGCAGGGAACCAAAAGGAAACCAAATCTGTCACCTCAGAATCACATATAAAAAAAAACAATAATACAGCAGTCATAGAATTCAGGAGTGAGTTACAGAGTTATATCTATAGTTACACCTATAGTATGGCACATCAGTCAAAGCCAGACAACGAGGCTGCATCTGGTATTTTATAAGAACAATATACTTTATAGGCCCCACTGTGTGTTGTTTTAGTTTCTTCCTTATTGTCAAGGGAAGGGATTCCCTGCACTGAAGCCTGACAGCAAAATCCCTATTTCTAGAAGCCTCAAAACTGAAGTACAAGATAATGAATGCAATTCCTATATCTACTTCCCAAGGGGCAAAGAGTATGAGATGCTTCAACCTGAGTTCAGCATGTGCCAGTCTTTCTACAGTCACTGGATTCCATAGAGTCCAGTCATCAGCACCAAGGAGGAAAGAAAAGGCGACAGGAAATTTTGAAATAATGGACTATGCAGAAACAATTTATTTGAAATGAGTGAACTCACTCCTCCCACCACCTCCCTTCCTCCCCACCTTGCTCTCTATCTGTCCCCCCCCCAACATACGCATACCCATGAACACAGCACAACACTGGACTCTGTAGTCTCTATAAAAGACCCTGACATAGATAACTAAGTATTTCTGTGGATATCATGGATCATGTGTCATGAGAATTGCCCTAGAAGGTGAAATGAAAAACTTCCCTGCAGATGCAAAACTGAAGTTGGGTCCTGAGGTCAGATTCTGACCTCAGTAAGACTTGGATCATGGCCGGCATGCAAGTGAAAATCCTCACCCAGATCTGCCACAGACTTTAGGAGTCAGGGAGGATGCCTGGAGATGCGGTGGGGAGAATGAGCACAGCTTACGAACAGAGGAAGCTGGCAATGGTTTCAAATTAGCACAGCCTCCTGAAATGAGAAGAATCCCATCAAGGCCATTAATTAGCTGCTAACCATAGGCCTCTTGTCCTTCAATGTGCCTCCTAACTCAACATGAAGATAACAACTAAGTTACAGATTGGTCCTGAGACTGAACTTTGCTACCTGAGCCCTTTTATTCATAGTTTCCTCCTTAAGTTGTATTCAAAAGACAATTCAGGGTGTGAAGAAACCTGTCCTGGGCTGATGAGGAGACAGCTCTGTCCCCAGTCCATCTACCCACCTGGGGAGAAGACAGGAACAATTAGGGAAGCTATGTTTATAAATTTGGAGTGGTGTTTCTAGTTTAAGGCAAAAAATACCTTGAAGACTTGCCTTAATTCTTGGTCTGCCACAATGTAAGTCGGTAAAAGAAAGAAGGTGTACTCTAAAGACCTAGCCAGTGTTAATAAGAAATGTTCTTTTTTAACTGCGATGTAAGGCGTGTGAGGGTGGGTATGTGTGTTATCTTACCTTCTATCCAAAGTCACATTATTATATTGGAACATTTTTTTAAAATTATACTGTTTCTTTTACCAACATCAATCAAGTTTGACAAAAGCAGGTGCTGGCAAGGAGAGAGAGCAGTTGAGAGTCTCACACACTGCTGGTGGGTGTTCAAAATGGTTCAGGGCTATTTTTTTAAGGATTTTATTTATTTATTTACTTAATAGAGAGAAAAAGAGTACAAGCAGGGGAAGGGACACAGGCAGAGGGAGAGGCAGAGAATTTCAAGCAGACTCTGCACTGAGCATAGAGCCCTACACACTAAGGCTTTATTTTACAACCCTGAGATCATGACCTGAGCCAAAACCAAAAGTTGGACACTCAACCAACTGAGGCCTCAGGTGTCCCTGTTCAGGGTCTTTCCCCTGCAAAGAGCCTGTTGTCAATATCTACACTATAGCACTGGTGGAGATAGGGAGTATTTATATCAGGCAGTGTTCTTGGTTGCAGACTACAGAATCCACTTTAACAAGCAAGAAAAGGCTTATTCTATTAGGTTTTGCACAAAATTTCCAATTCTAAGAGCTAAGCTTGGGTGCTACAATGCTAGGAGATATATACAAACCTCCCCAGAGGAATGTTCCAGCAGAAACTCCACACCTCCCAACAGGCGCAGCCTGTGACCCTAGAGGACTGGAAAGAAGAAGCTCCTGTGCTGCCCTTAAAGAACCAAATGCCCCAACACAAGATGTGGCACCCATGTGGCCTTCCATGTGGCTCCCATAGGGCCCCACCACTCATATCACCCCTTCTGCCTCCCATGTCTCATGAGGAAGGGCCACTCAGTGGAAGTCAATCAAGCATGGCTCCCCAGCTGCACAGTAGTTTGAGAAATGTCATTTATACCTTTCCAGACTCTACAGTTCAGGGGAGACATGCATAAGGGAATTGAAGCAGATGCTGAACGAGCCACAATGTGGTATCTGCCATAGCACATTTTGGGAGGAAGAGCAGGTTGAGCCCAGTGGATCTGGGTAGGGGATTCCTACAGGAAATTCCTACAGAAAAAAATGGGCAATAGTGAAGGCTTAGATCAAGGGGTCCCCTGCAGGGAGATGGGGACTAAAAGGGTTCAGAGAGGACGCTGAGAACAAAGAGAGTGAATGATAGAACCTTAGGGAATACTTGCATTTAAGACATTAGGTGCAGTGGGACCAAAGTTAATCTAAGATTACATTTAGCAGGAAGGAGGAAAAAAAGGTTTTTTAACTATTGTCTTCCTTCTTGGGGACAGTATGAGGAGGGGGTAAGCTAAGGCACTGACATAGAATGATGTTGTTCATACAGAAGTCACTGTCAGGCCCAACATATCCACATAAGTACCCACAGGGAATGGTCAGGAAGCACAGCTGACACTTCTGCCCACCTAGGTCCTCTCCCACTTTTCACATGGGTCCTCCGAATGACACAAAGACCAGAAAAATAAAATTTTAGCTGGAACTAATTTATTCCCGTGGTGGTTCCCAACAAAGGCTGTCCTTCAATCCCTGCTTCAGAGACTCTCCCCTGCCCCCACCCAGAGCTGCTCTCTTCCTGTCACCTATGAGGGCTCATTGTAAAACCCTTCCATCGAGTCAGTGAACTTCCTGAAGCCCTCCTGCTACGTCTGTTCTGTTTAACTTAACTAGAGTCTGTTTTTGTTTGCCACCAAAGAACTGCTGATATGTACGTGCTATAGTAGAGAGAAGCTTGCTTTTTCCCTATTGGGGCATGTTTTGGTTAATCCTCATTCAGCAGATTATAGAGTGTGGTAGATGATTATAATAATGGCCCCCAGTTGGTCCAGTGCCCCAATGGGACACTGCTACGTCTCCCATCAAGATTCCATCCTTGGAGTCTATTTCTCTCTCCCTCTTTTTTTTTTTTTCCAAAAAAAATTTTTTTTAATTTTTTTATAAACATATAATATATTTTTATCCCCAGGGGTACAGGTCTGTGAATCGCCAGGTTTACACACTTCACAGCACTCACCATAGCACATACCCTCCCCAATGTCCATAACCCCACCTCCCCTCTCCCAACCCCCCTCCCCCCATCAACCCTCAGTTTGTTTTGTGAGATTAAGAGTCACTTACGGTTTGTCTCCCTCCCATTCTCTCTCCCTCTTGAATCAAGGCTGGCTTTATGACTTACTTTGACCAAGAGACTATGGTGGATGTGAAGTTGTGTGGTTTCATGAGTCTAGGCCTTATGGGGCCTTGAAGCTTCCACCTTATCTTCTTGGAACCCTGAGACCACCATGCTGTGAGGAAGCCTACTGAAGGACTACAGACCACTTGGAGGAAAACCAAGGTGTCCTGCTAACAACCAGAGAGTGAGGGCATCTTGGCTTTTCAGGCATGGCATAGTCATCAGTTATCTGCTCATCTCATATGAGCCCAAGTGAGACCAGCAGAAAAACTGCCAGGACTGATGACCCATAGAAATATAAGTAATAATAAATGGTACTGTTTTAAGCCACTAGGGTTTAGAGTGGCTTAAAAACACAGTGGTAGACAACTGATCAGTGGGGGGAAGAAAGGAGCACAGGACTCTGAAGGCTTTGAAACACTCTGGCACCTGTAAAAGCAACATCATGGGTGGAGCTCAAAGTGGGTGTATATGCATGGAGAAGGAAGACTGAAGCTGAAATGGACTCCAGCTACAAGAAGCAGTCAAACACTGTGCACATCTGCCCCTGGAAGAGACCAGCTGACAGCACAACTAAACTCCTGGTCCAGCTTGGGAAGTGACAGGGCAGAGGCCAGAGGTCCTGACAATACCAGGAGGCATGAGACTTGGATTCTAGTCCTGGACCTGCTGATGCCTTGCTTGGAGAAGACACTTAACCGTCCAGTTGCTTCATCCCCCAAATGGGCATGATAATACTTTCCCTGCCTACATCACAAGCTTAGAAGAGTAAATGAGATAATGAATGTAAAAGCCCTAAATAAACTTAAGAGCCAAATGGCTATGGCCAGCTACTCATGGAACATCCAGATATCACTGGATCCTAATTTGTTCTCAGAATATTAGCAGACATGCAAATAGTTGCCAACCACAACATTAGCAGGGCTTCTGCCAATAGGCAGGAGGCCAATTCTATCTCTTGGGGCTGCTCCATGGCAAACGTATGACTTTGTTGATACATATTTATAACCAGCTTCCTCCCCCCTTAGAGTACCTGGAAAATGTCTAATGTCCATGCTGGTCACATGGGCAGCCTTGAACTTTCTTCTATCTTGCTTTCCAAAAACCAAGAGCAACACTCTGGCCCCATTGTTCATGGGACTGTACTGAGGGTCTCTAAATCTCTTCCTTATTTAACTGTTAGCCATGCCTCCATTAAATCAATTCCTCCCCCTTCCTGCCCCCAAAACCATAGTTTCCCCTTATGACCTCTTATTAGCTATTGATAGATCTGATTTTCTCTTTCAATCCATTCTAAGTTCTTTTCAGTCTCCTTTGAACATTGTTTTTTCCTCCTCCTGGATTCATGATTTGCTCAGCCTGATTGCAGCCCCATCTCCTTTAGGAATCAACAAATGGCCACACCTTATTCATAACCTTATCCTTCTTCCTCAGCTCTTCCATCTACCCTACCCCTACAGGATGCCATTATATGATCTCCTAAGATTCTCCTGTCAGGGTAGCATAGACATTTGAACAATATTTGTTCTTCTAATTCATGAGCATGGCATGTTTTTCCATTTCTTTGTGTCTTCCTCAATTTCTTTCATATGTGTTCTTTAGTTTGCAGAGTATAAATCTTTTACCTCTTTGGTTGGGTTTATTCCTAGATATCTTATGGTTTGAGGTGCAATTGTAAATGGGATCGATTATTTGATTTCTCTTTCTACTTCTTCATTGTTGGTGTGAGAAATGCAACAGACTTCTGGGCATCAATTTTATATCCTGCAACTTTGCTGAATTCCTGTTATCAGTTCTAGCAGTTTTTTTGGAGGAGTCTTTTAGATATTCTACACAGAGTATCATGTCATCCGCAAAGAGTGAAAGTGAAACTTCTTCTTTGCTGATTTGGATGCTTTTTATTTGTTGTTGTTGTTCTTGTCGTATGATTGCTGAGGCTAGGACTTCCACTACTATGCTGAACAACAGTGGTAAGAGTGGACATCCCTGTCATGTTCTTGACCTTAGGGGAAAACCTCTCAGTTTTTGCCCACTGAGAATTTTAGCTGTGGGTCTGTCATACATGGCCTTTATGATGTTGAGGGACATTTCTTCTATCCCTACTTTGTTGAGGGTTTTTATTAAGAAAGGATGCTGTATTTTGTCAAATGCTTTTTCTGCATCTATTGAGAGGATCATATGGTTCTTATCCTTTCTTTTATTAATGAAATCCACAGTTCTTTAATAATACTCTACCACACCACCATCATCGCAGCCACGCATCCATTATTGCAAGTTTAAAGTTCAGGCCTCTGCAGTCCAGTTAAAAATTTCACTCATCCTGGCCTGTGCATGTTTCTGGGTGCAGTTTTTCCAATCTCCAGATGAGAAAATGCTTCCATTTAACTTGAGGTCACTTTCTACCAGGCAAATGAAAACTGCTCCTCCATTTGCAAATGTGGTGGTTTAAAACATGGCTCTAAAATTCTTTGATACTCCCTTCATGGAGAGTGGGTGGGAGAGCATTTCTCCTTTCTTTGAATTTAGGTGGTCTTGTGACTGCCTAGACCAATAAACAAAAGCATAAATGATGCTGTGTGACTTCCAAGACTGGATCCCCAAAAAGGTCATGCTGCTTCCACCTTGTTCACTGGAACACCAGCACTTGGAGCCTGAGCTGCCATGTAAGAAGGTCAACCATGTCAGGCTGCCATGTTGTGAGGAAGCCCAGCCACATGGAGAAGCTGTGGGTGGAGGCACTAGTCCCGGACTTCAAGTCAGGATTTCATCTCAGGCAGTAGACATGAGAACAAGGGAGCCTTTGGATGATTCTTACCCCCAAATGTCGAGTCTCCACCAGCACTGAAATCTTCCCAGGTAAGACCTTAGAAATCCCAGAGCAGAGAGGTCATCCCTGGCATGTTCTGCCTGAATAATTGACCAACTGAATCCATTAAGTAAAATAAAATGGCTGTTTTAAGCAACTAAGTTTGTGGGCTATTTGTTAAACAGTAATCATATTTGGCATGGCAAGTTACAGTACAAACAAGCATGTATAGACCAGAGTGGTATTTTGTTTGAAGTTCCTCTTCTAATGCAGGTAGACTCCTTGCGGGCACCTTAGGGGAAGGAATCTATGGTCCCTCTTTTGAAACATCTGAACTGTGGTGGGGGTTGGGCTTGGGACTTAGCACCTAAAAAGGAAGACGGCTGTCCTATTCTAGAATGTACTGCCTGGTAAGACCACTGATACACGCAAAATAAGAAAGAGCATGCCAATATTTTTAAATCACGAGGTATAATCACTTTGAGGGTTCAGTTCTGACCCACTTGGGAAGGCAATGGGAGAAGACCCTGTCTGGTTCTGTTTTCCAGGGCCTCTTTTATTCTGACCCATCAAACATAAAATTCAAAAATCTCTAGAGAAGAGACTATTTTGTACTTTGGAGTGAATTTGAACATTCTGAGCCTCTCTTGGATGAAAAATGCTACAAGAACTCACAGATTCTCCTTTAATTATAGAGAATACTCATAGCTAAAAAAAAATCTGGTAAAAAATGACAACTTAAAAAATGACAAATAAAAAATGGTTTGGGCATTTGTGTAAGACAGAAAAATCAGTTTACCAATGAAAATCAAGTGAAGAGGCAATAATTATACAGACCAATGAAGACACAAGCTATTACTCTGCACAATTACTCAAATGGTAGACTTATAGTAAAGAGGGATCCCAGAAGCTGCCTCTTCTAAGTAATTGTTCCAGCACCCAATTTTTCTTCAGCATAGATGGTTCAAACTGGGTCTGAATTCCTAGAGTAGTTTGAACCATAATCATTACTTGATTCTAATGTATCAGTGGGATTCCAGAGTACCCAACGGGCTCTTATAAAACCACTTCCTCGGGGCACCTGGGTGGCTCAGTGGGTTAAGCCTCTGCCTTCGGCTCAGGTCATGGCCTCAGGGTCCTGGGATCGAGCCCTGCATCGGGCTCTCTGCTCAGCGGGAAGCCTGCTTCCCCCTCTCTCTCTGCCTGCCTCTCTGCCTACTTGTGTTCTCTCTGTGTGTGTCAAATAAATTAAAAAAAAAAAAAACTTAAAAAAAAAAAAACACTTCCTCCTTCTTCCCCTGGAGGTCTGCTGGAGGCAATGTCTTCCCACTGTCACCAGTTTCTGGATGCCCCAATATCCTGTGTTTCTCTCTTGACACTCCCTCACCTCTGTAATAAGTCCTTTCATTAAATTTTCTTAAATCAGTTAGGGTAGATTCTAATTCCTGACTGATACTATTGATGAACTAAACCTTTGGTCAATGTAGAGCTTAGAAAGCCAGATAGTCTTTATGATAAGATTCTCCATGAGCTTCCACATAATTAAAGTCACCTGGTTATTCAAGAATGCATGTCCTGTGGGCTGGATAATTTATCACTTAGGTATTATGTTCAGCTGTTGGTAGAAAATTTTAAAAAAAAGCAATGGCTTAAAGGGTTGGCAAACTTTTTCTCAAAGGGCCAAAAAATAGTAAATATTTCTGGCTGTGGACACATTGTCTCTGTCACAACTTCTCATCTCTGTCACTATAATGTGAAAGCAGCCATAAACAATACATGTAAAAAATGCACGTAGCTATGTTCCAATAAAACTTTATTTATGAAATCAAGCAACCAGCCTGTGGGGTATAGTTTGCCAACCCCTAGCTTAGACAAATTAGTGATCTATTATTTTTTTCATGTAATAAGAAGGCCTGAGGTGTGTGGTTTTGGTGACAGTTCAGCAAGTTACAAGCTGATGCTGGAATCATGTGAAGGCTCAACTGGAAGTAGAGAGATTTATATCCAAGGTAGTTCATTCACATGCCTGGCAAGTTAGTGCTATAGTCAATTCCTGTCCTTGCGGGTATCTCCATGGGGCTGCTTGAGTGTCCTCATAAGACGGTGTGGTGCCCGGCTTCCCCTTAGAGCAAGCAATCCAAGAAAACAAGGTTGGAGCTGCAAGGCCTTTTCTGACCTACTCCTGCAGTCCCACATCATTAATTTTGCTGTGTTCTACTGTTCACATAGGTCAACCCTGATTCAGTGAATGAGGGGACTACACAAGAGTCTGAAACCAGGAGGTGATGATACTGGAGGGCCATCACTGAAGCTCACTACTACATCACTTGAAAAGGCCACATTGCTATACTGCATGCCTCACACCTGGAGAGCAAATGAAAGGAAAGGTAGACAGGGCTCCAAGGGGAGGACTTTCTATGTGCCAGGCTCCCCTTGAGATACTTTCTAATCACATTTACGCCCCAAGCCTACAGTCTCTTGACATCTCTGATGAAAGTCTGGAAAACCCAGAACTAAGGAAGGACCCGCTAGCTTGTGGAGTTGACTGTTCAGAGTGCTTTGAAGGCCCAAGTCTAAAGTCAAGTAACAGCTCTGAGAGGCATCTTTGGACACACACTGCTAATGCCCATGTGACCTCCAGCCTCTACCATGAAGCAGGCTGACCCTGGAAGGCTTGGCTCTTCATATTTCCCCCACTTCAATGCTCAGAACCACCCTGACTTTGTTTCTGGAACAACTATCAGGCAACCAACAACTATTAGACCTGCGAGACCAGCAGTTCTCAATCCTGCTGCCATTCCAAACACCTTGAGAGCTTTTAAACATTCTCAGTACAGGCCTGTCAAGTTAGCATCTCTGGGAGTAGGGCCCGAGCATCTGAAATTCTTAGATGATTCTGATATGTTGTCCAGCTTAAGAGTCTACAGCACAAATACCACATCCCTTTCAGTGCAGCTAGAGACAGAACCAGATGTTTGGGCAGCTACATCACACTTCCAACTCATTTGTAACTATGGTTTGCTAAACCTCAAATTCATTTTCATAGAAACTCCTCTTCATCTAG
The DNA here is from genome assembly GCF_002288905.1 of Enhydra lutris kenyoni. Classification (NCBI taxonomy): domain Eukaryota; kingdom Metazoa; phylum Chordata; class Mammalia; order Carnivora; family Mustelidae; genus Enhydra; species Enhydra lutris. Next base: position 43,332,150 of record NW_019154090.1, on the reverse strand, counting down.
GTCCTGCCTAGTCTATATTCTGCAAGTTTTATTTTACCCAAATATCACTTAATTATGTTGAATTCAAAGTGGACTCTAGATGCTGGCATCACTGTATCACTTAAGGCTCCACTTGATGGAACCTGCCACTTGATGAACTTGATTTAATCCAAGACATTAATAAATGTGCTATCTGGAACAGAGTCCTGTGGTACTCCCCAGACAAATTCCTGGGGAGCATTTATCTGCCACAAGCCTTCCAGTAGCATTCCTATCTTCTGTGAGTTTTCAAACATTAGTAAGTTTTTCTAGGGGCATAATTGCATCTGTATTTCTTGCCCACCCCCAAGACAGCACCTTAGGTCTCCCCTTCTATACATATTCTCAGTCTACATGAATTGTTCTAGAAGACTAGTCATCGTTCTTATGGAGAAGATAGACACAGATCAGGAACTGAGGGGTTCTGCCTCTTCTGGAGCCAGGCTGCCTCATTCTAATCCCGGCTCCTCTCCTCAGTAGCTGTGTAACCTTGGGAAGGTTACCGAAGGTTATCTACTGGCTCTGTGCCTTGGTGTCTCATCTGTGAAATGGGGATTCTAATGGTACTTTCCTCATAGAGTTTCTGTAAATAACAAATGTGTGAGTACATGTGAACTGCTTAGAAGAGCAGCTGGTACATAAGGGGCACTATGCCGTATTACCCATCATCATTGTTGATGTCATTATTACTATTTTTTTTAAGATTTTTTTTTATTTATTTGACCGACAGATCACAAGTAGGCGGAGAGGCAGGCAGAGAGAGAGAGGAGGAGGAGGCAGGCTCCCTGCTGAGCAGAGAGCCCGATGCAGGACTCGATCCCAGGACCCTGAGACCATGACCTGAGCCAAAGGCAGAGGCTTTAACCACTGAGCCACCCAGGTGCCCCTCATTATTACTATTAATGTAACAACTGTTCCTCTGAGCAGTGGAGTTACTTCTGTCTGGTATCTTTTCATGTGGAGAGGTGGGATACTGAATATGTTTTTCTTTTCTACTACTTGCCTTAGGGTTTAATTACTCTTCCTTCTTTACTTTCCTAAGATGGAAGGTTAGGTCATTAATTTTAGCTCTTTCTTCTGTTCTATTACATGCATTTAATACTACAAATTTCCCTCTAAGGACTGCTTTTGCTTCATTCCACAAATTTTAATAAGCTGTATATTCATTTTCATTTAGTTAAAAATGTTTTTTAACTTCTGTTAAGACTCTTTTTGACCACTGAAGTCCTCAGAAGTATGTTGTTTAACCTCCAGATATTTAGGAATTTCCTAAATATTTTTCTGTTACTGGGTTCTAGTTTAATGCCATTGTGATCTGACAAATGATTGTATGTGATTGCTAATCCTTTAAAATTGTTAGTGTTCCATGACCCAGATGTGATGTATCTTGGTGTGTTCATATGAGCTTGAAAAAAATATGTCCTCTGCTGCTGGTAGATGGAGTGTTCTATAAATGTCAATTGGATCAAGTTGCTTGATACTGCCATTCCAGTCAACTCTATTGATTTTCTGCTTGCTTGATCTATCCATTACTGATAGGGGGACACTGAAGTCCCCAACTACAACAGTGGATTTGTCTATTTCTCTTTTTAGGTTGACATATTTTTGCCTAACATATTTTCACAATCTGTTGTTAGGCACATACATTGTATGTCTTCCTGGAAAACTGACCCATTTATTATGATGTAGTGCCCCTTTTTATCCTTGTTAGTAATTTTCCTTGTTCTGATGTCTTCTCTGTCTGAAATTAATATAGCTTCCCCAACTTTCTCTTGATTACTCTTAGAATGGTACATCTTTCTCTATCCCTTTACTAGTAACCTATCAATCTTTATTTTTAACATAGGTTTCTTGTAGGGGCATGTGGATGGCTCAGTCGGTTAAGCGTCTGACTCTTAATTACAGCTCAGATCACGATCTTGGTCAGGGGTGTGAGAGCAAGCCCTGCATTGGGCTTTGAGCTGGGCAAGAAACCTGCTCAGGATTCTCTCCCTTCCCTCTGCCCCTCCCCACTCATGTTTGTTTTCTCTCTCTCTCTCTCTCTCTCAAAAGAAAAAAATTGGTTTCTTAAAGAAAACATATAGCAGTTGCCGTAGAATTTAAAATATACGTTTTAGAGTTTCCTGGTTGGTGAACTTGTAGCAGTGTGGGGGATGGAGAGCACGGAAGCTTTGTGCCCTCCCCTGGTACCTGCACTACACATCTCTGCCATTTGTCTATTCCTAAATTATATCCTTTTATAACAAACCAGCAATCTAGTTAAGTAAACAAGTAAGCAAATAAGTAATACAATAAACATTTTAACAAATCTTAGTCCACCTTCAAATAACACTTTTCCATTTCACATGTAGTTCAGGTACATTGTAACAGAGTGTCCCCTCACCCATGCTTGACACTGCTGTTTTCATTTCACTTATCCATATGCTGCAATCGCCAAATACATTGTTCCAATTACGATTTTAAATATTTACTTTTGAGATCTTTCAGAGACCAGGACAGAGCCTTTTGATTTGTTTCCAGTCTTATTTTAGAGAGGGAGGGGAGACAAAAGCTTCCTCAACTAGAAAGGTAGTCCCAGTCCTTCTGGAAAGCAGGATTTCCATTAACCGTCTAAAGGACACCTATTGGAGCAAGATGGCAGAGGAGCAAGAGACCTAAATTTGGTTGGGTCCCAGGAATTCAGCTAGATAGTTATCAAACCATTCCGAACACCTACAAACTCAACAGGAGGGAGAAGAGAAGAGCAGTAATTCTAGGAACAGAAAAGCGACCACTTTCTGGAAGGTAGGATGTGCAGAGAAGTGAATCCAAGGCAACATTCGGGAAGATAGACTGTGGGGGGAGGCCAGCTCCGGGCAAGTGGTAGAGCAGCACAGCACAAAATCAGAACTTTTAGAAGTCTACTCCACTGAGGGACATCACTCCAGAGGCTAAGCAGAGGGTGGAGCCCTTGCAGGGACAGTGCAGTCTCAGGACCTGCAGGGTCACAAAAAGACCAGGGATGTCTGAATGCAGCAGAACTCCCAGGTATCAGAGCAGGGAAGCTGGCTGCAGAGACAGAGCCAAGGAGTGAGCTCTCAGCTCAAGGTTACCTTAAACCATGATCCGAGGCACATCAGACCACTGCTCTTTGAGCAGGGACCCCACAAGTGGCAGATCCAGTTAGACTCACCTTCCTCCTTTGGAGGAGTGGTGCGGCAGGAATCTGCTGGATTTGGAGACTTGAAACAGGGCTGTGCACCAGAGATAGAAACACTCAGTTACAGGTTGGGTTAGCTCGGAGTGCGGCTGGAGACCAGGGTAATGGGAGTGATTGATCCCTTTTCTCTGAGGGCACACTGAGGAGGGGAGTCCCGAGCTCTCGGCTCCTCTGGGCTAGAGATTGGGAGGCCGCCTCCAGAGCTCCCAGAAAGCATTCAGGGATCAAAAACTCCTGAGAGCGAACCTAAGCAGATTTCTTAGCCTAGCCTCTGGCAAGGGCAGTGCAATTCCACCTCTGGCAAAGACATTACCTTGATTCCAAACCAGAAAAGACCCCATCAACGAGAAGAATTAGACTAATATCCTTGATGAACATGGATGCAAAATTTCCCATCAAAACACTTTCAGTTTCCCATCAAAACACTAGCCAATAGGATCCAACAGAACATTAAAAGGATTATTCGCCACGACCAAGTGGGATTTATTCCAGGGCTGCAAGGTTGGTTCAACATCCACAAATCAATCAATGTGATACAATACATTAACGAAAGAAAGAACAAGAACCATACGATACTCTCAATAGATTCTGAAAAAACATTTGACAAAGTACAGCATCCTTTCATGACGAAAACTCTTCACAGTGTAGGGATATAGGGTATATATCTCACTATCATCAAAGCCATCTATGAAAAACCCACAGTGAATATCATTCTCAATGGGGAAAAACTGAGAGCTTTTCTGCTAAGGTCAGAAACAGGCCAGGAATATCCACTATCACCACTGTCATTCAACATAGCACTAGAAGTCCTAGCCTCAGCAATCAGACAACAAAAAAATAAAAGGCATCTGAATCAGCAAAGAAGAAGTCAAACTCTCACTCTTTGCAGATGATATGATACTATATGTGGAAAACCCAAAAGACTCCACCCCAAAACTGCTAGAGCTCATACAGGAATTCAGTTGTGTCAGGATATAAAATCAATGCACAGAAATATGTTGCATTTCTATACATCAACAAGAAGACAGAAGGAAGAGAAATTAAGGAGTCAATCCCATTTACAACTGCACCCTAACCATAAGATACCTAGGAACAAACCTAACCAAAGAGGCAAAGAATCTGTACTCAGAAAACTATTAAGTACTCATGAAAGAAATTGAGGAAGATACAAAAAAATGGGAAAATGTTCTATACTCATGGATTAGAAGAACAAATATTGTGAAAATGTCTATGCTACCTAGAGCAATCTACACGTTTAATGCAATCCCTATCAAAATACCATCAACTTTTTTCAAAGAAATGGAACAAATAATCCTAAAATTTATAGGGAACCAGAAAACACCCCCAGTAGCCAGAGGAATGTTGAAAAAGAAAACCAAAGTTGGCAGCATCACAATTCCAGACTTCAAGCTCTATTACAAAGCTGTCATCATCAAGACAATATGGTACTGGCACAAAAACAGACACATAGATCAATGGAACAGAATAGAGAGCCCAGAAATGGACCCTCAACTCTATGGTGAACTAATCTTCAACAAAGCAGGAGAGAATGTCCAGTGGAAAAAAGACAGTCTCTTCAACAAATGGTGCTGGGAAAATTGACATCCACATGCAGAAAAATGAAACTGGACCATTTTCTTACACCACACACAAAAGTAGACTCAAAATGGATGAAAGAACCTCAATATGAGATAGGATTCCATCAAAATCCTTGACGAGGACACAGGCAGCAACTTCTTCAACCTCAGCTGCAGGAACTTCTTCCTAGAAACATTGCTAAAGGCAAGGAAGCAAGGACAAAAATGAACTATTGGGACTTCATCAAGATCAAAAGTTTTGCACAGCAAAGGAAACAGTCAACAAAACCAAAAGACAACTGAAAGAATGGGAGAAGATATTTGCAAATGACGTATTAGATAAAGGGCTAGTATCAAAAATCTATAAAGAACTTATCAAACTCAATACTCAAAAAGAACAAATAACCCAATCAAGAAATGAGCAAAAGATATGAACAGACATTTCTGCAGAGAAGACATCCAAATGGCCGAAAGGCACATGAAAAAGTGCTCAACATCACTCAGCATCAGGGAAATACAAGTCAAAACCACAATGAGATACCACCTCATGCCAGTCAGAATGGCAAAAATTAACCAGTCAGGAAACGACAGGTGTTGGCGAGGATGAGGAGAAAGGGGAATCTTCCTACATCATTGGTGGGAATGCAAGCTGGTTCAGCCACTCTGGAAAACAGCATGGAGTTTCCTCAAAAAGTTGATAATAGAGCTATCCTATGACCCAGCAATTGCACTACTGGGTATTTACCCTAAAGATACAAATGTAGTGATCCGAAGAGGCACATGCACCTGAATGTTTACAGCAGCAATATCCACAATAGCCAAACTATGGAAAGAACCTAGATGTCCATCAACAAATGAATGGATAAATAAGATGTGGTACACACACACACACACACACACACACACACACACACACACACACAATGGAATACTATGCAGCCATCAAAAAACCCCAACTTGCCATTTGCAATGATGTGGAGGGAACTAGAGGGTATAATATTAAGCGAAATAAGTCAATCAGAGAAAGGCAATTATCATATGATCTCTCTGATATGAGGAATTTGAGAGGTAGGATGGGGGGTCGTGGGGGGTAGGGAGGGAAAAATGAAATAAGATGGGACCAAGGAGGGAGACAAACCATTAGAGACTCCTAATCCCAGGAAACAAACTGAGGGTTGCTGGAGGGGAGGGGGTGGGAGGGATAGGGTGTCTGGGTGATGGTATTGGGGAGGATATGTGCTATGGCAATTGGTGTGAATTGTGTAAGACTGATGGTTCACAGATCTGTACCCCTGACGCAAATAATACATTATATGTTAATAAAAAAATAAATAAAGGACACCTGTCATGTAAAGCACTGTGCTGGGCACCCCAGGCCATCAAATAATCACAGAATACAGATGTCAGCCACTCTGGCCCCTATATTTTACAGATGAGGAAACTATGGCCCACAGTGGGGAAATACTCTGCTTGTGAGCTACTCTGGAGGAAAAAGCAGCTACAGAAAGGCAGCCTGATCTTAGACTGAACCTAGTACTAAAAGATAAAATGTAGCAACAAAGGATGTTATTGGGCCATTCAATAAAATTAGAACAAGGACTATAAATTAGAGGAACGAGCAATACACAGACACACACACACACACACACACACACACACACACATGGACAGGGAGGAATGATAAAGCAAATGGGGCAAAATGTTAGTAGCAGGCAAAGCTGGGTAAAGGGTATAAAGATGTTTTTTGCACTATTCTTGCAACTGTTATATGAGTTTGAAATTATTTCCAAATAAAAGGCTTAAAAAGTAATCCTTTAAACCCCATAATAGGTTATTATTCTACATTCCTGGCAATCCAAGGATTTTTTCCTCCATATTTCTAGTGTCTTCATATAACTGCCCCAAAATGCCAAAATACTGTTTATTTTTTGTTAATATAGACTGCTTTTCAGAGGGGCAAGCTTTCTAAAATGGGTTACTGCCATCCTGGGGACGGTGGGGTATCTGGAACATAGCATGTCGAGGGGACCAACCCCATTCTATTGAGAGGCAAACTGTTGCTGGAGTTCGAGGATCACAATTATGACTGTGGCCTTGCTCTCAAGCATAGTGCAGCTTGGTTTGGCTCTCTCCAGGACTCCCCCACTAAGCAGGGAAGGCCTCCTCTGTCCCTGTCCTTAATTGGAAGCATCCTTTCTTCAGATAGTAGTGAGAAATATGGGGAGAACATTCTTTGCTGTCAGTTATCCATGTGGAATTTCTGTTTTCCTTTTTAGCAGCAACACTTGCATCAATGTATGCCAAAAAATAACTTGAAAACAAGTTAGCGGATGCCCACAGAGACCCAGCAATCCTCTTTTATGCCCTCTCACGCCATGATCTGATCCCAGCCCGCAACTTACAGAACCCAAGTCTGGAGCCCAGAGTTTGCAAGAAAAGCAGGCGTAAGGATCAGTCCCTGACTCCCAAACCAGTCACCCCACCCACCCCCCACTGCCGATCCAGCGTTGGCTGGATCAACTCAGATGGCTGAGCAGCTGCCATTTTGCCATACCTGTCTTCAGGTATAACAGCCTTGAGTCTCACTTGCAGGAGGCACAGCCAGTGTCCAGACAAGAAAGAGACTCAGAGGCCAAGCTGGACTTCTAAGAACTTGCACAGGATGAGAAACCAGACATGGGGCTTCTGGCCAGATGTATATAGCTCTTTCTGTTCTGTTTGCTTCAAATGCCAAGCCCTGAGCCATCACTGGCTTTTCCCACCTCCCATATAGAGCCTCCAGAGGTAGAGGGGTGCAGGGAGCACCCATTCATTATACTACAAAGAAGGCAGAACCTGCCTCTGATAAGAGACAAGACCCTTGAGACCAAAGCCCATTTCCTCTGAATACCATTCCAAATGGTCCAGAACTGGGGAGTACTGGTGTTGCCCTCAGGTTACCACCCCAGTTCTACTGAATAACCTGCTAATGGACAACAAGAAGACTCAGATGGAAAGGATTTGTGGGGTCTTGAATGGGCATTGTGTAAAGGTATTAAGAGACTTGAGGATGTGGGATGCCATCATAGCTTCCTTTAAGGTGACTGTTAGAAGAGGAAGAAGGGGGGCGCCTGGGTGGCTCTGTGGGTTAAGCCTCTGCCTTCAGCTCAGGTCATGATCTCAGGGTCCTGGGATCGAGCCCCACATTGGGCTCTCTGCTCAGCAGGGAGCCTGCTTCCCTTCCTCTCTCTCTGCCTGTCACTCTGCCTACTTGTGATCTCTGTCAAATAAATAAATAAAACCTTTAAAAAAAGAAGAAGAAGAAGAAGAAGAAGAAGAAGAAGAAGAGAAAGAAAGTCCAGACCCTCTCTGACCTATAACACCAAGGGAGTGAGCACTTGAAATGCAGAACCTCACTGGGGAATTTGAAGTAAAAGGAGAGAAGGGTGCTTATTTAAACTATTAAATAACATATATGACATAGGAAGGACTAGGAGAGAAAAGGTCCCAGAATTTTCCAAAGAAATTTCACTAGGACAGAAACCCTGAGACGAGCAGCTTGCCATGGCAGCAGGCTGTGGGGGGTGGGGTGGTAGGGGGGAGGCTGGAAAACTTAGAAACGGCTGTAGGAGAAGACCTCCTGGCAGGCCTGCCACCTTTGCTCTCGTGGAGGGAAGGAGATGGGGAACCCACACCCAGCCCTCACGCTTTGAGTCCTCAGAGCACCACAGGGACCTCCCCTGCTCCCAACCCGACAAGAAGCCAGAAGCAAAAGCACATGGGTCAGCCTCGAGGAAGTCCAGAGAAGGGCAGAGGAGGGGTCTGGACAAGTGAACGGGAAGTAACGCATCAAAGATGGAATGAGTGGCAAGAAAAGGGGGGGTGACAACAACATGAGAGACCCAATGTGTGAGAAGGGCACCATACAGTGTCATGGCAGCAGTCTAGTGGGGCCTGCTGGCCTGGCTCTGAACCCTGACTCCACTATCTGCTGACAGGCTGATTTGGGTTAAGTTCCCGGCGGGTGACCATTTTCATGGTCTCTGATGTTTCTGTGCATCTCATGAGCACCGGTGGTGACTGCTTTGCTTGGGGATTATACTTCTGAGGATGTTTAAGTAGCAAACAGCCTTGGAAGAGACAGTGTGTCTCTCTCCCAAGGCATTATGAAAGATTTGGCTTTTCTGGATCCTTTTGTAGCATGGCCTGCTGCCTGTGAGGTGTCACCTGACACTCTGACAGATGACACAGAGTGCAGGAGAGCAGGGGCTGGCCCAAGTACTGCCGCGAGCAACAAAGCTCAGCCCTATCACACACTGGGTTATCCTGCCTGCTGCCGGCACCCAGGACACTGGGCTACCTCGGTCACTCTGTAAACAGAGCTAGATCTGAGATGCTTCACAGCTCTTGACAGCTCACTTTTCTGAGTCTCAATATCTCCAGCTGTAAAGTGGGAGCAACAAAAGGGCTGTGGGGATGATATACATAAAGGGCTTAGACTAGTTTTCAGCCCTGGATACATGCTCAAATTAAGAGTTATTTTAGGGGCACCTGGGTGGCTCAATCAGTTAAGTGCCTACCTTCAGTTCAGGTCATGATCCCAGGGTCCTGGGATTGAGCCCCGCATCAGGCTCCCACCTCAGCGGGAAGCCTGCTTCTCCCTCTGCCTGCTGCTCCCTTGTTTATTCTCTCTCTCTCTCTCTCTCTCTCTCTCTCTCTCGCTATCTCTGTCAAATAAATAAATAAAATCTCTCCCCCAAAAAGTTATTTTATCTACTCCTGTAAGGCAAATGTTTCAAACTTCAAAAGAGCAAAAGAAACATCATAAAGGGGGACTTGAAGATCATGGTGGGTGAACAGACAGACTTACGAGGATCTCTGAACGAACTGAAGTTTCAAAAGTCCTGAAATAACTTACAGATGGGATTATAGAACAGACTTACCACTCATAACTCCAAAAAATAATCTTCTGAAATGAAAAGAGGGGAGAGAAGACCAAAAACGCCAAAAATCTGAGTTTCAAGAGATGGATTCTGGACACAGGAGACAGGCCAGTCAGATGCGGGTTCCTGAAAACATTCTAGAATTGATGATGAAACAGATGGTCTGTAAGCCTACGGTAAAGAACACAGCAAACACTGGAAGCCTGCACAAGTTCACAAGTAACAAGCTGTGCTGTCCTAATATTTCTTCTGACAGGATTATCGGGTTAATCACTAAAATACCATAAAAACAGAATAGCATGACTTCTGCGAGAACAGGTGATGTGGAATGGAGCAATGGGGATTGAATAAGGATATAAAGAATGCAGCTCCAGACCTGAAAGGTTTCTGACAGAGTGCCAACTCTCTCCTGTGCATCAGGGTTAGCCTGGACTTGGGCAAAGGTAGAGAGAACTTGTCTGGAGATGGCACAAAGCTGGGAGGAAGAGCCAGCATGCCATCTGAAATATTTCCACAGTCCAGAAGCATGGCCTAGCCCAACAGAAACAGAATTCAGTTCTTTGTTTGGGTTCTTCACAGACCAGACAGTGGCCATGGGATGTAAACCTGGGATTTCAGATGCCTGCAGGCCTGGGGAGCACCAGGCCAGAGCTGGGGTGCAGCTCCTGAAAGCAAACAGCTTCAGCCACAGAGCTGCATCAGCACAGGGCCATGGCCTGGCACCCTGAGCAGACACCACCACATGTCTAGCGCCTTGTGTACATCTCTCATTTAACCCTTACAATCCAGGAGTACAGATGTAGGGTGAAGCTCAGAGAGCTGAAGAAACACACACACTGTCCCAAGATCACGGGTCACCTCTGTCACACAGCCAGGATGCAAACTCCAAGTCTGGGCCACCCCTTGGCCATTGGGACCTCCACACCACTGTCCAGTGGCCTCGGTCACCGCACACTAGCAGAGCTGTACCCAGTCCTCCAGGTCATGCTCAAGGCCAGGTCATGTGAGAAACTGCAGAACTAGAACAAATTGAGCTGGAGAAGGAGGACGGAGAGGTGATGAAGCTTAAATGCATGAACCTCTGTGGGGCCTGTCCTTGCTCCTTACTCCCCACCTGCACCAGTCCATATTCTTCCATGTGTCTCCCATCTCCCTGAATCCAGCCCCACCAGCCTGCTGGCAGGTGTCTGAACCCCCCTTCACTCACAACTTGAGGCGCTGCACCTGAAGACTTGCCCTCCTCCATGGCACACCACTTTCAACTGGCCAACTCCACGTCATCCTTCAGACCTCAGCTCCCTCCAGGAGACTGCCATCTTGGACTGGTGCCTGGGCTGAGCCCATCCCTGCTGCAGAGTGACTGTCGACGGAATGTCCTCCCACAGACACCACAGTGGATTTCCTGCTTGATGACCGAGACTCTCATGCACCAACCCTCAGGGAAGGTTAAAAAACAAGCAGAGTTATTTTAAGGGCCCCTACAAATAGGAATTCTCTTATCAAAAATTAATGTAACAAATCTAAAATACCATCACTAATTAGATACTTTCATGATGGGAATTTGAGGTTTTAATATCTAGACCTTTACAAATTTAGTGCACAAGTGCCTGTACCCCAGAAGAAAATAAGGACATTAGCAGCAAGAGTGAGGGGCAGCCTCACCTCGAATCCCAGATTTCCCACCTTCTTCTCGAATATGATTAACAGGAGGTTCTACGTTTGCTATTAGTCTGTGTCTTCTGAAATGAGGTTAACTCTACTCCTAAAATGTCCAAATCAGTAATGAGCTGCAAATTAAGAATTCTGACAGTGCCTGGCTGAAGAAGGGCAGGACATCTGACCATCTGACAGAAAAGATCACCTCTCTGGTTTTGGGAGTGACTAAAATGACATGTCAGAGGAAAGGGTATGTTTGTGGAACCGTTTGTTCCCTACAATCAAATCAATGAACTACCACTTTCTCTGGCAGTGGTGCACCCATCTCTTCAGGATGCAGCTTGGTAGAGAAAATGCCTTCCCGAGGACCACCAACCATGACGTGATACTACGTCCAGCCCCAGAAGCTGCCTTTCTCCGGCGTGCGTTTTGCGTCTCCCAAGAGCTTGGTCTCCTATAAAGGAAACCACGAAAGGCAAATGAAACAGACCCTGTTATCCACTGTTATTGGACATTGCTGCAGATGATAGGAGCGCATAAAGACTGAGTTTGATACTTTCCGAGTGGAACTGCATCCCAAATCTACTTTTGGCTGTGAGTCCCATGGTAAGGGTCAGAAATGATCTTCCGTAAGAGAGTGAAGGGATAGGAGAAGGCAGAATTAACTACCTTTCCGATGCAGCTGTGAATGTCATGGGGTTTCTTCTTGAGCTTTTATTTTTATTTCACAGCCTTGCCCTGTGGTTAGATCTGACCCTGTTGAGCCAGTTTTTAGTGGACAGGCGGCTTCTTTCGTCTCTAAGAATTGAAAGTGGCCTTCAGGATGGTGGAACAGCTCCCTTCAATCCAATGCTACAAAAGTAGCAACCATATTCTGACATTTACCAGGTTTGCTGTAAACTGTGAGGGAGGATTTTTAAATTAACCAAATAAAATTCTCTGCACACATTAAGAAACCTCAGAACTTCTGCCCAAATGCTAAATGCTCCTAACATCACTGTCTACTTCTGAATCACGTTGGAAAGATTTACCTTGTTATCAAGCCAGCATCTGTGTTAATGCAACTTATACCCCCGGCTCCTCTTTTTCTTCCTGGCCCAAGTGTCTTGTCCACACCTTTCAAATTACTCAGTTTTTTTCCTCCCCTTCAGTCCTTCATGGTTTTCAGATCCTTCAGCCAACTGCCCACATGACTCCACTCATGCCCCAATTTTTCTATGTCCCTTTAAGATGGGATCCAGGCACCGGATTGTGGGTTATGAGGGTCTTTATCATTTCACCACTGTGCAGACATCAAGCACATTAGCTCTTCTCTCTGTGCCATCCTCGTGACCAATTAGCACAAGGGCAGGCTGCAGCTGTTCAGTAAGCATTAATTGGTGGCAATAAAATGTTGTGGCAGAGAAATGTCTGACAAATGTGTCAGTCCTCGACCTTATAGCCAAGTTTACAAAACTGTAGTTTGGAGTAACTTTACAGTGAATTTTAATTCAGCCTATAAAGGCCTATACAGATAATCCAAACAGGAGAGCCTCTTGGACCTCACTGCCCATACAGGTGGGGAAGCCAACTGGGGATTTGCATCTGGAATGTAATGATTTCAAATCCAGAGGTTCATGCTATCATGGATTATTCCAAATCACCTGTATTGGTTCAGAGAAAGGCAGTCTGGCAAATGCCTTCCCAACTCCATATTCCAAGTACTTGAATGTACACTGGAGCTATAATTTGAAGGCTTTTTCTTTTTCTAACATTTTCTATGTTTTTATTTGAAGTAGACAACTGGGTCAGATGAGACAGACTCAGAAATTATTATAAAGGACACAGCGAGTTTCGGCATTACAAAAATGCCAAATAAAGATGTCTTCTTTACAGTTAGGCAAGAAGTATTTCAAGAGAGGATAATTCTGTTTGTATAAGCAATATTAGAGATGTTATATAAATATATGCTATATATAGTAACACATATGTAACTACTAACATCAGATAATGTCTAAAAATGACCACTATAGTTGTGCCACTAATGGATTAAAATGAACTGAGAAACTCTTTGGCTGAATGTAGTTCCTTCTTCACGTAACTGTGAGGATACCAGTTGGATATATGGACAACATTCAGCTCCTGGAAAGGGGACATCTGTATGGTCCAACATGCCGAGACCTTTCTTGACCTCCCAAAGGTGAATGGCAGAGATGGCAGCCACACTGGCTCTCAGTCATTGGGCCATTCCAAAACTGGATTACCTTCCCATGTACACTCCCCTCTCCTGCCATCTCATGTCTGAGTAAAATGCCATCAACTACAAATTACCAGTGGATAGGCTCTCACCATGGAATCAGAGATTTGCGTAGGTAATGAAGGAAGGCCTCTTGGAGGGGGGTTATTTGAAAAGAAGTATAGATTATACACAGAGTGGGATCGGATGTATTGTATTTCTGCAGACAAAATCATTAAGCACAAACACAGCAGGATTTGTTTAATAATAAAGTGGTTTGTTGGGGTTTAGGATTTTATTATTTCTTTTTAGAAAAATGAGAAAATTTACAAGATGCAAAGGTCTTACACAATACATTATCACCAATGTTTGCTCTCTTTACACCTTAACCGGTGCCCTGGCTTAGCCAGTGCTGGGAAGAACATGGACAGCGTGAATGCAGTGGAGACCCATCACGGACACATGTAAAAGGAGGACTCTATGACAAATGATGTGGGGCCAGCCTGTTTCAAAAGCAAGCCAAGAAATCACAGGAACCAGCAAAGTCTTTGCATGGGGGGAGCATGGGGATATGTCCTGCTGCCATGTGCATGGGGTGCACGCCCCCACACTGCCAGCTCCCACTTTCACTAAGACCATAGCAACAACAGAAAATGGTATCATTCCTTTGGTGGTGGTGTTTTGTTTTGTTCTGCTTTGTTTCTGCAGGGCTACTCAGGGTCCCAATTTCTTATTTCTGTCTTCCTTTTCATGATTCAGTTCCAAATTCTTAAAGCAGAGAAGGTACACAGCATCTTTCATGAATTTTCCAGGATCCAGATCCACCCAATGATAATGCACTAAAAGAACAAAGATAAAACACATTACAGGAGAAAGTCCCAAAATACACCTTCAAATCCTATTTAAAAAATATATATATAACCAAGCCTAAACAAACAGCTGAAGTCACCCTTTCAGTTCGTACAATGACAACAGCATGACAGTGTTTCACTTTATGATGGACAATCTGCCATGTTGTCATGTATAAATCCAAACAACTTCTCACCAAAGTCTCCAATTTATTAGAACCTCGTCCTTAGAGCTCAAAGAGATTCTAGATATCTGGGAATTAACTCACTTCTTAATGGCCTTTGGATCAAAGAGAAATGAGAAAATATTTTAAACTGAATGTAAATGAAAAGGCAACAACATATCATCATCCGTGATATGCACCTAAGGCAGTATGTAGAGGGAAATTCATAACACCAAAGCTTGTATTAGAAAAGAAAAAAGCTATCACATCAATAATCTGAGCTTCCACATTAAGAAACTAAAGAATAAAAGAAGAATAAAACCCAAAGCAAGCAGAAGAAGAAAAATGAAGACTAGAACAGAAACTAATGAAATTTCAAACAAAAACAAAAAATAAATGGAAAGAAAAAGTAAATAATTGGAAAGATCGATAAACTTGATAAACCTCTTGCCAGACCTACCAGGAAAAAAGAAGACATAAGTTATGAACATCAGGAATCAAAGAGGCAACATCAGTACATTTTATTATAGACATTAAAATGATAAAAAAGGATATGTCACAAACAACTTTATTCCCACAAATCAGACAACACAGATGAAATAGACAAAGTCCTTGAAAAAAGACACAAAAGTCTCATTTCCAAATCCTTTCAGTCATGAGGGAGGCAGAGGGGAACCTAAATAAAGCATAGGAACAGGGAATAAACTAAACACTTGCTTTTGAGTTATTTTTAATATTGCTCAAAGGATGGTAGGTTCTTCAGTATAAAATATCCCAGTGTCTTAAGTTTCCCTCAATAATTCTGAGGCTACAAGAAACACCAGCGAGTCTTGCCAAGATTTGTGAGGCAGGCGATTGACATCCAAGAAACAACAGTTTCTATTCCCTCAGTCTAAATTCTAATTGGGTGAACTTCAGTACAAGCAAAAGTTTCTGGTAATAGTAGGTTGCATAGTGATACCACACATCTGTGAATATGCTTCTGGACACACCCAGCACAGGTTGCATTCTTAGAAAAGGGCCGTTTTATGGGCAGATACCTCCACAGAATTAAGAGTCTTCCATTCCTGCGCCCAGCTTGTTAGGGAGACCCATGGACTCACACTAGAAAGGCTAACTTAACTGCAGCTACGTTCTTCAGTTGTATATGGACCCACGCAAAAGACTGAAATTTTCCCCAAGGCCTACCCTCATGCTCTAAAACCCACAAGCCACAGACCTGCACTACTTCCTAAGAGACATCTCAAAGACCACAAAGGGATAGGGATTACACAACAATTTCTGGGGACCATATTACATCCATTTTTAAGTCAGGGAAAGAAATCCGTATGCTGCTGTATTTTAATCAAGATGTTAACCCAAATCTAGGCACCTGAGGTATATTAATGCCTCTTTCCTCATCTGCAACACTAATAATTAAAATCCTGAAATTGGATCTCACACTGACCTTTGGGGAACTTCATTTTCTTGGTACAGATTAAAACCTTTGTTTCTAAACTTTTAAAATGAGCTTAGGAGTCCTGCTTTGGTATATTATTCTTCTACATTTACTTCAAATAAATATTCTACATGCTTCAAAGCTTTGAGATAATAAATTTACACTTCCAATGTTTGATGTGCAGATGGAAATGATAAAATTTGCTGAAGAAGAATAAATGACCTGGAAAATATTCACAACATTCTATTAGATGATAAAAGCAGTGACATTATATGACATTATATACAGTCTGTCTTTATGTAAAATTAGAGAAAGAGATATAGAATTATCTGATTAGAGAAAATGTTATAAAAGCATTATGTTAATAATGATTATCTTCAATGAAATGGCAGGTGACTTTTAATTTCTTTGAGCATTCTGGCATTTTAAAAAATTTTCTGTGATGAACGAGCATTAATTCTGCAATACAAAATGGCTTTCAAAAGAAATTTTATGAGAAAGACAATTCAGAAATTCCAATTCCCTACCAGAGAATCAGAGAACTAGAAGGGATCCTGAGAGGTTTCATCCCAGGGGTTCTCAAATTCTACAGTAAACCACTCAGGCCTAGGGACTTCATAAAGCACCTAATCTGAAGGGTTTAAACTAAACTCCTTCAGAATGAACTGTTCTGAGACTGGGATACCCAAGAGGCACACCTCATCCCAGTATCAATAGTGACAACACAAGTGATGAGCTCCGAAGCTGCATGCAAGAGCCTTCTGGCCAACAATAGACACTGTTCCACCCAAAAGCCACTGCCTCACCACACGGGTTGGTCAAACAGACACTGCTTTTTATTGTCAATCTCACCTTTAACAAATGTTCCTTCTCATTTTCTTAGACATAACCATGGAAGAACCTAGGGGCCAGGACGCTGGCTGTCAGGTGGGTATGGCTGGAGAACATAGCCGTTGCATGGCCTGAAGCATGAAAGGCGAGGCGGGGAGGGAGCGATCTGTGAGGTCCACCTGCCACATCACAAGCACTAAGCAGAAATCATGTGCAAGGGAACAAACACATGATTCTGCACAAAAGAGTGGAAATTTAGAAATCCTGGAGGAAGGGTAATGTGCCTCCCTGTGAGAGCCTTGAGAGGATGGCATCTGCTTGCATAGTATAGTTTTCTGATGTCCCTGTGAGTCAGGTGAGCTGTCTGAGGGCAGACATGACCTACAGGCTGGAGGCACCTAACAGAGAGCAGTACATGCCTGAGATAATGTAGCACCACAATTTCAGAGCCTTATAGAAAGAACCTTCTGGAGTGGTTCTCTTTTATTGCCTGCAAACATCAGAGGCAGTAGGGAATAGTCCAGCACCAGAAGAAAGGAATTCCTCAACAGCCTGTTTGAGTCTCTCAAAGATGCTGATTTCCAGCTGATCTGCTTCCGGCTTCAGGCCATTCAGGCAACCACAAAATGTAAGTGCTTGAGTTAAGATACACAGACCACAGACCTGCTCTCCAAACCACTGTCAAAAGAACCCAGCTTTTATGTATTTATTTCAGGCTACAGCTAGGAATCTAATCTGATTCCACTTACCTAGAAAAGAAAGGCTGTTCTATGAGAAAACATGAGTCTCTGAGAAGTCCACGTTATCAGAGAAGGATTCAATCTGACTTAGCATTTACAGAAATTCCAGTGAGCCCTCCACTGAATTGTCAAGTGAAGAATCTCTGCCTTTACGTGAGGGCAAATGAGCCCGAACTGGTGATGAGAACATGAGGACAGTGACTCAATTTCCTGATTAAGACAGAAAATCTTAGGCACCTGGGTGGCCCAGTCGGTTAAGCTTCCGAATCTTGATTTCTGCTCAGGTCTCAATCTCAGGGTTGTGAGTTTGACCCCTATATTGGGCTCCATGCTGGGTATGGAGCCTATGTAAAAAGAGAAGACAAGAGGAGAAAAGAGAGAAAGGATGGGAGGGAGGGAAGAAGGAAAAAAAAAGGAAGGGAGTGAGGGAGGAAGAATGGAAGGAAGGAAGGAGGGGAAGAAGGGAGGGAGGGAGGGAGGAAGGCAGTGAGACAGGAAAGCTTGGTATGGCACACGGAAAGAAGAAACTGACAGCAATTAGTTTTTATTTTTGGCCTAACTTCCACCTATCTATTGCTCATGTATATTTGTACGTATTTAATCAAGCCAGTCTTACAGAACTGACAGTGGTTCAGAACATTCACTTGACCCACTGAACTTCCTGCAGAGATGGGCTTGTTCTATGTCAGCACCAACCAATATGGCAACCACTAGCCAAATGTAGCTATGGGACTATGGAAATGAATTTTAAACTTTAATTTTAATTAATTTACACTCAAATATCCACACACAGGTAGCACCTACTGTATTAAATAGCATACTTCTAGGTTATCTGAAAGCAGGGTGCCTATATGGCACAGTTTTATACATGTATTATACATGTATTATACAAGTATTGAGCTAGGTTAGCTCAATACTTCAGCAATAGACAGAATTAATAATTACGGCCAGGTTTTTGCCAATTCTCTAACAAATGAAACTGAGGTGGAAGCCTAGACCCGTAGAAAATCCAACCCTACTGCTGGCAAAGTAACATAATGTGCCGACTATGTATCAGTGAGGAAGCAGTTCAGTCTCTTGTATAATAACAAAGCTCAGAACAACATTAAGGTTTGGGAACAGTAACCTCCTCCAGGTTAGAAGGCAGAGAATGGAGCAGAAGATAATTTCTGAAGAAATACTGCTTAAAATTTCCCAAATGTATTGAAAGACAAACATTTACAGGTTCAAGAGGCTCAGAAGACCCAAAGCAGTCATCAGAGTGAAACTCAAGATGTGATACAGATGTTGGAATTATCAGACAAGGGAAAATAGCTGTGATTAATATGTGAAGGACTCTAACGTGTAAAGCAGACAATATGTAAGAACAGATGGGTAATGCAGCAGAGATACAGAAACTCCAAAAAGAATCAAAAGAAAATGCTAGAAATAAAAAACACCGTAATAGACAGAAAGAATGCCTCTGATGGGCTCATCAGTGGACTGGACACAGCCAAAGAATCAGTGGGCTTAAAAAGTGGTTAATAAACAAACTTCCAAACCGAAATGCAAAGAGACAACAGAATGGGGGGAAAGGGGATGTGGGGCAATTGCAAAAGGCATAACATACACATAATTGGAATACCAAGAGAAAGAAAGAGAACAGAGAAGTATTTGAGATAATAATGGCTAAGAATGAACCAAACTGTAAACAAAGAAAGGGAAAATCTTCAAAGAAGCTGAAGGGGATGGGAGGACAGGAGGAAGGAGTAAGGGACAGCTGTGAACCCACCTTACCCATGGAGGAACAAGGATGAAAAGTGCAAAGGGCTTCTCAGAAGGAATAATGCAAGCAAGAAGAGAGTGCAATAAAATATTTAATCCACTGAAAGAAAAAAAACACCAATCTAAAATTCTGTACCACTGAAATTACCCTCCAAAAGTGAAGCAAATAGACTTTCTTAGATCCACATTGTAAGAAATGTTAAAAGAGGTTTTTCAGGCAGAAGAAACATGATATGGGTCAGAAACATGGATTTGCAGGGTGCCTATATGGCTCAGTTGGTTAAGCGTCCAACTCTTGATCTCAGCTCAGGTCTTGTTCTCAGGGTCATGAGTTCAAGTCCCATGTTGGGTTCTGTGCTCAGCATGGAGTCAGCTTGAGGATTCTCTCTCCCTCTCCCTCTGTCCCTTCTCCCACTCGCTCACAAGCTCTTTCTCTCAAAAAAATAAATAAGTCTTTTTTTAAGGAGTGTATTACAACATCTAGGGCGATCACTAAAAAATCTTTTAAGTTTAAAAAAATGAAAACAGCACCTCAGAGGCACAGTTTTATACATGAAGCACCAGCACCTGAACTGGGAATGAATGTTGACACAGGGAAGCAAAATGAAAGCCGTGGAAATGAAAGAGATTCTACTTTCTATAAGTGGGGGAGAAAACAGTGAAAACACGACTATCCTTGAATACACACAAACTTTTCTAGCTCATTAGGAAGAAATGGGCTCAGCCAGATACATCTTTTATTCAGACAAAGGTCAATTTGAAAAAGCAAACAGATGGCAGCTTCCAATACACTTTCCTTGCTTTGTTCCAAGTGTGTTGACATTTGAGGACAGATATGTGGGGTGCTGCTCATGAGTGGGCTCCTCTCACACCCTAATGATGGTAGCAAAGTAAATACTCAAATGAGGCAATACTTGGCCTTGCACTCAAAGGCAGAGAGCATGCGGTCCTCGTGAAAGGCTGCCACGTGCCTTGGCTGTGGCCAGAAAGGGGGGAAAAGGGAGTTGCTGCCTCAGAGGAAACCTTGAACCCTCCACACAAGGTGAATGAGCCTGAAGAAATGAGACAGAGGACAAAAACAGAAGTGCATTTTAGCACTTCCCTGTCCATCTGATAAAATAAGAAACATCTGCAATGTGACAGAGAAATGTCAGCACCCTGGGAGTGTCCTCTGAAGGCTTCTGACTCACTTTCAAAGAAAACTGTGCCCGAGCTCATGCAGTCTCTCACTCCATTTTCTTTTGCCTTTTCTTTCTCTCTCATGCCTTGGAAACTCAAAGCTACTCCCTTAGGTCCTATGAGGCTCCCCAGGGCTCCTTCTGTTTGTAAAGAAAAGCAAATGAAAACTGCAGCTCCCCTCACTGAGGCAGGGGTGGGGCTGCTGTTTTTCTGTGCAGCACAGTCAGTGCCAAGGTCACCTTCTGTCACTAATTCAGCTCTTAGAGATATCTGAATATTTGGTGATGTTTTCATGGGTCTACTGGGATGACAAATTTCAGCAGATGGGGCAACAAAAGCCCATGGGCAACAAAAAATCCAAATATGTAATTGAAGGAGCAGCTGTCATTTACTGCTGGCCTCCTTTATGGTCTTCAAACCTGAGCACATGTCTATCATCCCAGAGGTGGGGGTAGCCCAGCTCCTCCCTGGCCCTTAGCTGGCTGCAGCAGTGAGATCTCCAAGGACCCCTCACGTCTGTCCTTGTCTGGATGTCAGCACCAGCCACCAGGCCTCCACTGCCACCTCTGGATAGAAGTCCAAGTGGACACCCACCTTAAACTGCCAATCGGTAAATGGTTTACCTCCTGCACTCAGTCAAAAAGCCAGACAGTGCTCCATAAACATGCGAAGAAAATGTGGCTTCTGCATTTTCACAGGCCCGTCCAAACGTCCTCACGAGCCTCCATCCCGCTGAGTAGCAGCAGCACAATCTAGAATCCACAGTAATTCTGCTCACCTGGGTGTTAGAACAGCTGAGTCCTCAAATGGTCCCTGTGCCTGGGTGCTTGGCGTGGTTCTGCACCCGGTGCTGAGTCCCAGGGACACCACTGAGCAGCACTTGATAGTCAGGGGCAACAGCCCCCACCCCTGCCTGACTTGACCTCATTTCCATTCCTGCCCTCGCTAGCACTACAGACCCCTCACATCCCACCCTGGGAGCCACATGGAGATGGTGGTTGAAACCCACAGAGTTGCAGAGCAGCAGTGCTGCAGAGAGCTGAGGTCACAACCCTCCTGGCTCTCTCAGCTTCTGGGGCAGGCTCACTCCTTCCACCAGGACCCATGGTCAGCTCAGCAGACCCCCACACCCTCTCTTCAACACGCCTCATGGGGCAGGTGAGACCCTCTACTGACTCCTGCTGTATCTAGTTGCCTTACCACGGCTTGCTGCCCCTTCTACTCAGCTGCAATAGTCTCGCAGAGACACAGCCATCCCTCACAACAGTCTCCTACCAGGACTCTCACCGGGGACCAAAGCACCGGCCCCCAGGCGTCCAGCTTCCCTGACAACCCAACCATCAGCCCAAGGACTCTAGCCTGGAGCCAGAAGACCAGGTGTGGCCCTGGGCTTCTCCATCCGTCCCTCTCCTAACCTGAAGCTTTCTTTCACCTTCCCTCCTGCCAGACAGGGTCTCCCCAATACGTCATTCCTGCTCATCCACCTTCTCTCCCACCTCCTCCCCAGGGCCATAATGATAACAGGGCTGCAGTTCCCTTGAGTTTGCTTCCCCCACCTTGGTGTCCTTTCTATGGCTAGTTTTGGACTCTTGAATAACGTGGAGGTTAGGGACACCAAACCCTACACAACTGAAAATCCATAGAACTTTTGACTCCCCAAAGATGTAACTACTAATTGTAGTCAATAAGGCTGACCAAAGCCTTACTGACATAAACAAACACATTTTCTGTACGTCATACGTAATATGCACTGTGTTCTCACAGTCAAGTAAACGAGAGAAAAAACAACGTTATTAAGAAAATCATGAGGAGGGGCGCCTGGGTGGCTCAGTGGGTTAAGGCCTCTGCCTTCGGCTTAGGTCATGATCCCAGAGTCCTGGGATCAAACCCCGCGTTGGGCTCTCTGCTCAGCAGGGAGCCTGCTTCCTCCTCTCTGCCTGCTACTCTGCCTACTTGTGATCTTTGTCTCTCAAATAAATAAATAAATTCTTTAAAAAAAAAAAAAAAAAGAAAGAAAGAAAATCATGAGGAGAAAATACATCCCCAGTCCTGTCCTGTATCTACTAGCACCAGAAGCTTTCATCTGTTTGCAAGATGAATTGTCAGTACCTACGTCAACGTCCTACAGAACACAAAACACTGTATGCGTTATCCATATTACTAACCCCAGACACCAAAAATGAAAAGACGGTTTGAAAAAGAAATTCATATTTATTTACAAGTGTAATGCTAAGTGCGTTGCTAACAAAGAGGCAGCAATAGGATTGCTTTACAGTAGCCTAGCCTATGGACTAATGAATGAATCATTATACAATTTTTCTGGCATACGGTTTCGCAGTTGTATTCATAATAGAGTAAACATTGTTAACGTTGTTTTAAGAACCACATACCTCTGATGATAGGCCAGTAAGCACTTTGTCCAGTTCTAAGACAGACAGGCGCACTGTATGGTAATTCTTTGAAAGCAAGGTTATAAAACAGTAAGAGGAAAAACGTGTCATCAATTTCACATTAATATCACTCACCTTCCACCTGTCTAAGGATAGGCTCTCCGCTTCCATATGCATCTTGCACACAATGAATATATGGGCAATGATGACTATGATACAAAACGTCTCACGCAGTCCTGGCTGTACGATTGCTAGGTTTTCACATGAGAATCACACATACACAACCCATGAGTTTACTAACTGTACAGCAGGATGATTATTTACTATTCAGTAAGTAGAATTGCATCATCAGTAAGGTCTCTGTCCTCACCGTCCTCATGATGAGCAGGCGGTGGGGGAAGAGGAGAGGCTGGTCTTGCTGTCCTGGCGCGGCAGAACAGAGGAGCGGGAGGTGGAAGGGGAGGCAGGAGAGGCAGGCACACTCTGTGTAACTTTATGGAAACACAAAATCTCATCATTTCTGACATTTTTGCTTTCTCTTTTCTCCAAAAATGCTTCTCTGTGGCACCAATCCTTCCTCTCTACCTTTGCTTCAGTTTTAGCATCTATATCATAAAAGAAGGCGAAAGCAGTCAGGAATGCCTGGAACCCTTCTGCCAGACAGTTTGTTTTCTGCCATTGCTGCTTCTGGGTCTTCCTCCCCATCACCTGACACTGGTTTGGAAGCACTCATCTTCTTCAAGTTGTCTTCTGCTAATTCTTCTGTGGTGCCCATTAGCTCTCGAATTTCTCCAAGATCCGTATCATGAAACCCTTCACCCCCTCAACTCACCTTTTCTTTTTTTTAAACCATATCCACAATCTCTTTCATGATTTCCGTGACTGACTCTGCTGTACATGCTGTGAAGTCATGTACAACATCTGGAAAGAGTTTTCTCCAGCAGCGATTTATTGTTTCAGGCTTGATGGCTTTCACAGCATTTCCTATAGTAACAGTGGCATCTTCAATGGAGTAATCCTTGCAGAACTTCTTGATGTTCTGTCGGGGTTCTCTTCCAGATCA
Source organism: Enhydra lutris kenyoni (assembly GCF_002288905.1). Taxonomy (NCBI): domain Eukaryota; kingdom Metazoa; phylum Chordata; class Mammalia; order Carnivora; family Mustelidae; genus Enhydra; species Enhydra lutris. Next base: position 43,308,146 of record NW_019154090.1, on the reverse strand, counting down.
CGGACTATGCCTTCTGTATGGTCCCGTGTGTGATGAGCCTTCAGGGTCCTCACGATCCCCTGATCTAGAGCCTGAATTAGAGACCATGTGTTTGGAGACCACAGACCACTTTGACACCTTCAGTGTTGAACTCATGGGGTTCTGCAGCCAGGGCACTGCCCACTATCAAAAGAACTTTAAAAGGCAGTCCCTCCTGGCAAAGTACTCCCTAACTTCAGGAACAAATCATCAATGGAACCAATCCAGCAAAAGGGTTCTCATTGTCCAGCCTTCTTGTTATGCAACCAAAAAGAAAGTAGCTGATGTTTATGTTTTATATGCTTTATAAATAAGGGCAGTCCTGATCATAAACCCAACTGCATTTGCACAGAACAGCAGTTAGCCTCTCCCTTCCTGCTTAAATCCTGATACTTTTTTCTCTTCCTTACTAATAAATGTCCTTTGGGGCATTTTCTTCCAGAATAGGGCACTTTGCATTAAAAATCTGTTCAGACAGATATCCTTTCTCCTCGGTGATCTTCCCAATGGTGTCTGGTAACTCGTCTGCTGCCTCTTAGTCAGAAAAAGCTGCTTGGTATTTGTAAAGCCAAACCTCTTTCTAAAATTATCAAACCATCCTTTGCTGGCATTCAGTCCTCCAGTTTTAGATCCTTCACCTTCCTTTTGCTTTAGGTCATCACATAATGATTTCACCTTTTCTTTTCTCAAATTATCTTTGAGTCTATAGGTACGCCTTTCTTATAGCAATCAAGAAGTGCAAGGTTTCCGGGCCTACAGGCATAGCTGCAGCAATGGCTTCATGAAATTCCTTTTCTTCTTCTTCTTCTTCTTCTTCTTCTTCTTTTTTTTAAAACAACATTCCTTATGCTGGATTCATTTATCCTGAAATGGTGGGCACTGCAGCTTCAGACCATAGTGGTACACATCAAGCAATTCAAGTTTTTCTTGCGGCATCATGACTTTTCTCTGGTTCTTGGAAGCACTTCCAGCAGCACTAGTGGCCCCTGGGATGGGTCCCACGGTGTTATTCAAGGGTGAGGATATTGCACTAAACATGATGAAAAATATGCAAGAACTGCGAGAGATCACTTTTTACCACGATCCATAATTTACTGTAGAGACAAACTGCTCACGCGGAGATGATGAACATCACACAGATGAACATCTGAAGCAGATACTCACAATGCCTGAGCTCACCACAGCAACAGGAGGTGCTCAGGAAATTATTATGGTAGTATATGGCATGTGCTGTAGTTAATTTTATGCAGTTACCATTTAATACTGCATCTTCACATTTGTTTACATGTCTCTCCACTGTACATAGTGCCACATATGGTCTGTTAAGTATTTCTATGTATAAGTTTTGATAAATTTTAACTTTTTATAATAGGTTTATGTGTATTTTATGGTAGTGACATTTATGCATTCACAACATGCCTAACTTTTAAATTTTTTTTTTTAATTTCTAGGCTACAGGGTTTATCTGTGGACTTTTTCATATTGTTGCAAATCTCCAAAAAATCTTCCAACATATATATACTGAAAGAAATCCATAAGGGGATCCACAGAGTTCAAACCCATGCTGTTCAAGGGTCAACTGTAGCATGATTTTCCCCAAGTTCTATACTACCCAATTTGCAATAACTTGAGAATTAAATATGATTATAGGTTTTAAACTTTATGAGAAATTTCGCCTTTTAAACTTTGGGAGATGTTGGAAAGCAATGCGCACTTTCACCTCTTCCCCATCTTACTGTGTGCTGTCTCCTATTGTGAAGCATGTCCTCCAGGATGTTCTGAGACAAAGTCACTGTCTCTTCCTCTGTGCATGGGCTTTCTGGTGTTCCTCTTGCACACAGAAATGGCAAAACCACTCCCAAGCTGCCCACTGGCCACAGGATACTAATGCCTAGGATACCTTTCTACTGGAATTATTCTCATCTAACTAACTAAAACTAATCTACCGGGATTATTCTGAGGCCAAAATCTAACACAAATAGAGACTTATGTTTTGCACTGATATAAAGAGTAGAATTCAGTACCCCCCAATAAATAAAACAAAGATTCAAAGTATTGTACAGAAACAATTACATCAAAAATTAAAACATCAAATTTAAAAAATACAAAAATTATTCATTTTAATTATACAATAATACCATTATACAATAATACAAATAATTTTAATAATATAAAAATACAAAATTAACAGGTAGATAATATAATCAAGAAAGAAATCAACTAGGTGACATAAAAATTTTTTAAAGCCACTTTGAAAATACAAGGTCCAAGACACATTAGAATTTGTGTGTTTTTGTGTGTTTACATTGTGAAGCTGGGTTTGGTTACTGGCAGATGAATATTCCTTATCTACTGAGTTCAGCATGAGAGTCTGAAAATTCAATTTTTTAAAAACTTATTGAAAAGTCCCAACACTCACTGGGGAAGAGGTTATTATTTATATAATCTTAAAACTGAAGGGAAAACACATGGTGCTGTGTCAGAGTAGGGCCAAGAGAGCAAAACACTGTGCAGGCTGGCCAGCTGCCCTCCGTCCAAGGAGAAGAAATAGAAAATATTGGGTCTGGATTTTGCTTCTGAACCAAGGAATCACCCACTATAATGACTGTCATTCCCTGGCCATCAGATTGGCCAGTCCTTCATCCTTGGTTCAGGTGGCAGGAGTGGATATGGTGTGCTCTCTCCAGCACGATCCCCAGGAGGCAGGGGGGGCTTAAGCAGAGGTGCCACAGACACATTGCAGGGGGGCGGGGACGGACCTGCCCTCCCACCCCATCCTGCTAGGACAGTCAGCCAGCACTATGCCTTTACCTGCGTGCCTTTCACAACAGCACTGGTGATGGGGAGGAGCTTGACTCTTTTAGTTAATGAAGAAAAACCAAAGAAGCAAAAATGACACAACTTACTGTCACACAGAAATTGGCCAGAGGGAAATGGGAACTCAGTGAGTTTCTGAGCTGTTGCTGGACCTGCAGAGCAAGCGTACTTATAAAAGGAACTTCAAGAGCTACCCCGTGCTCCACCCTTCAGACTGCGGCTTTCTGTCCAGCCCATAAGTCAGAGGCGCCAGCAGGATTTGTGATGACAAAACTGACCACTGATATGAGCAAATCGCCACAAAGTTCTGAAGGGATGGCAATGGAAGTTTTATGTGATATAAAGGCCACAAATCACACATGTAAATGTTACTGTGTATTCATGAATATTTAACATTATTCAGACACCACACAGCACTTTTTGGAAGGTTCTCCCTAACTGACACCAACTGTTTCAGTTCATGAATAAAAACCCATGTCTTGAGGTCCAGACCAAGAAAAGGGGGTGGGGGGAGGTTCCCTCTGATTCCTGCTTCACTTTCATGTGAGTGTGAGAAAAATCAGCCAAGACCAGTGACCACAGTTCTGTCACCACCACCCTCCCCGCCATAGAAACAGGGAAGGAAACAGAGTGATTAGGAGAAAAGTCAAGTGGACATTACAGGATTGATTATCCAGTGCCTCCCACCCCTTAAAACTACCAGTGAGGGGGCGCCTGGGTGGCTCAGTGGGTTAAGTCTCTGCCTTCGGCTTAGTTCATGATCTCAGGGTCCTGGGATCAAACCCACATCGGGCTCTCTGCTCACCAGGGAGCCTGCTTCCCCCTCTCTCTCTCTGCCAGCTTCTCTGCCTACCTGTGATCTCTCTCTCTCTCTCTCTGTCCAATAAATAAATAAAATCTTAAAAAAAAATAAAAAACTACCAGTGAGTCCATGACACAGCCTTTCTGAGCTCTCTGTCCTGTGCCTTTGGTCTGTCTGTGTTTGTAAACTAGTCTATGTTAGTGCACCCGACTATCACTGCGGACTCTGTAATAGAGCTCAGTGTCTGGTAGTGCACATCCCAAAGGTGGATGGACTTCCCTTTCGGAAGGGAAAGAGAAGGCAGAAGACCATCTTATGAATGTTCTCCTCTCTCGCCGCTCAACACCTCCAGGACGTATCTGTATGTTGACTTGGTTTGAACCAAAGACAATATATAAGCTGAAGGCTCCAAAATGTATGGCCAGACCTCACTCTTCTCTTGATTTCTGCTACTCCCTCCTAACTGGCCTATTGGTTCCAGCCTCACTCCCCTCAGCTGCTAGCATGATCTCCTTAAACTCTGGACCTGATTATGTCACCTGTACCTTTGAACTGTTTCAGAAGTTTCCCACCATCCCAGAATGAAATCCAAATTGGCCAGTTGCACACCAGGCCCTATGAACCAGGACCCTCCTCCTCCTTTAATTTTACAGAAGCTCCCTAGACAACCCAACCCAACCCAAACGGTAGCCAGTGTTTCAGCCACTCTTTCCCACCTCTGTTCCAAAACTCTCTGTTCTTTTCCCACACCCAACAATGTTTGCATCTGCTCTTCTCCTGGCTTAGGCAGCTCCCACCCTTGCCCCTCATCTGCCCATTTCCATATGTCTTCTGAGGTCTGGTTCTGGGGTCCTCCCCTCTGTGAAACCTCCCCAACTTCCCTCTCTACCCCCTCATGTTCCCTCCACAACAAGCCACATTGCTGATTATTTCTATGCTTCTCCCTGAACTTGCAAACTCTCCCAAGTAAAGCGCTCTTCGTAATGTGCTTGCTGGAGGAATGAGCTTGAGCAAAGGCCTTCAGATGGCTGGATCAAGTTTTAGACACCTCTGACCTTCAGGCAGGGAGGTGGACTTAAGAGACATTACTGGATGTGGAAGGGAAGCAAATGAAGCCCAGCTTTAGCAAAGGGAAACTGGGAGTACAGTCGGTGCCAGGCAGGATGAACTGAAGGATGAAGAACATGAGGGGGGCAGCTCTGAGAGAGCAGGCTGCAAGCGACCGTGGTCCCCAACGGAGCTGCTGAGAGCAGGAGTGGAGATGAGGGAGCAGTGGTGAGGAAGGGCTCAGGTGAGGCTCCCAGCCTACATCGCACATCTGCGAACATGCTGGAAATGCTCACAGGAGCAGCAGTTATTGGCCAACACAGGCAAGTGAGGAAGGAGAAGACCCCAGGCCCAAGGGTTCCCTGTCCGCACCTCCACTTTTCAGGAAGGTATGGGTGAATGCCCATAAAACGAATTCTGCCTCAAAAGCCATTCTGTTCTCCATTTATTACCATTTTCCCAAAATGTGAGAAGACATATGCAGGGAGGGGCGGCTCCTACCTGAGTTCCATCCCTAAGTCTATGGCTCCCGCTCAGAAGACACGTCGCCCTCCGCCCCACTGCTGGCACTGCGGTCTTCTTTTCGGGGGGCATTTCTCTCTTTGCTTGATTCAGAAGGCCCCTTGGCTCTGGTCTTTTCTTTCCTCTGCTGCTGTTTTTCAAGCTTTGACAGCTGATTATAAAAAGTAAAAAGACTTGTTTTACAAACATAAACATGTACCTCTCTATCCAAAACACCGATTACTTCACACGTAGCAACCACTAAACATGCTTCTGTCTGATAAACCAGTGTGCCACAGGGTTTCAGATGTGCCAAATGGTCTGCAAAATGTCCGTCGGTCGGGCACCTAAATTGTTAACACAGATTAGTCACACACGAGATCTCTCTGGACTTTTCTCCACCCGTAACTCATCTTGCCATGTGCTCTTTGAAAATGGTCAACCAACAGGCTTCACTGACAGGCTGAGAAGAGCCCTATAAGTGAAAAAGCTTTTATTCTATTATTTTTTTCCTCTGATGTCTCTATAGCTTTTTCTAACCAAGTCATCTTCCTACTTACTCTTTTCTAAAGAGTGACCAACACACTCCTCTATGTGCTGAAGGTGGGAAAGAAGGCTCTGAATAAAAGACGTTAAGCAATTTTAGACATCGTCTCAGTTCTGTTTGTTCTCTGAGACTGAACTTACCCACAACCAAAACCCTAAGTGCTCACAGTAAGGCCTCATGGGGGCTACACAGGGACACTGGTCCTGGGAGCCCTCTCAGACCTCCTCTGGGCCAGCTGGGGGACAAGACTCTGGCATCCGACTCCAGAGGGACCTGGGTCCACTTCCCCCCTGGTTAGTCTCCCCAACGTGTTGAAGGAAACCACAGAGTAGACAGTCTAAAGAAACAGATCATCTGACACCCTGAGCAACAGCAAGACCACTCAAGAAAGGCCTGCTGAGAAACTTGTCAGAGCACACTGGCCAAGTTTGGGCCCACAGGACTTTCTAGACCAAAAAAAGCCATCTGTAACGAGAGACAGCAACACCCAGTTTCATGTGCCTCCCAGACCAGGACTACAAACATTTTATGGTTCACATCGAAAGAGGGAAACTTAATGAAGAGCTGGCTTCTCCCTGTCAGTCACTGTCCCCCACCCAAGCATATAAAGAAAACACTGTAATTAACCTGCCGTGTCATCTCTGGATTACAGACAGACTTTGAACTGAATCTTTAGATAGATCAACAATCAGCAACTCTCAATTTGGTCCAGAAAACCAAATTTACTAATGGTTGACCTATAATGTTATCTTTCCCACTCCCCCACTTCCCTGAAAAGCTGTAGTATTAGGTTGGGAAACATGCTAACTAGACCTTGTGAATGAAGACATCACTTCACCTCTGACCCATCAACTCTCCTCCCAAGTATCTTCCCTGGATAAATTCCCATTCATGTGCATAGGAAAGGCTCACAGGAATGAGCACTGCACTACTGTTTGTATCAGCAAAAACCCAGACATCACCTAAATGTCCACTCATAGAAGGACAGATAAATGTAATGCGGTATATAGTCAAATAAAGCAATACTGTAAAGCAGATCTAGTTGCATCAAAACAGATCATGTTATGTGACCCAAATGAAGTTTCAGAAGGCTGTATGAGGCAGGATTCCAGTTACATAAAACAACACTATACTAACGGGCTTTTGCCGATATGGTCTGACCAGGAGAATACGAGCCAACTTCAGTAGATTAGTTAAGTTTGAGGAGATAGAGCAGAGAATGGGATCACAGTGGAATGAATATACATGGGCTTCCACCAGAACTGTCAACTTTTACTTTATTTTTTTTTAATTTATTTATTTGATACAGAGAGAGAGAGGTCACAAGTAGGCAGAGAGGCAGGCGGAGAGAGAGGGGGAAGCAGGCTCCCTGTCGAGCACAGAGCCTGATGTGGGGCTCGATCCCAGGACCCTGAGATCATGACCTGAGCCAAAGGCAGAGAGGCTTAACCCACTGAGCCACCCAGGTGCCCCTCAACATTTACTTTTATAAAAACACAACCAGGTATAGATATGTGAACTGCTAGCTACTGGCACTTGGACCCCTGACAGTAAGATACTTGCACCATGATGTAAACCAACACATACATAGCTTCCTTCACCAACGAAGTCTGGAGAAAGTATCAGCTACTGAACTGTGTACTTCGTGGCATTATTTCTCTGTACTCTTCTGCCACAGATAAGAGAGCAATTTCTTGCACTTAAGGTGACAGCCTACCATTCTCATTCCCCTTTTGTTGTTAAAATGCTGCTTTTCTTTATGACATGAGGAGGATAGTATATGGGGTCCTTCTCTCTTGCTCTGTTTTTTTTTCCAAAAATGATCTTGGATTGCACAATGTGAATATACTTAACGTTACTGAACTGCACACTTAAAAATGGTTAGGATGATAAATTTCATGTGTATTTTAATACAATCTAAAAAGACTTTTTATTGAGCTAGATATAATCATCATGGATTACAGGAGTTTCAGGTGTACACGTAATGATTTGGTATTTGTATATACTGCAAACTGATCACCATGATAAGTCTAGCTAACAGCCATCACTAAAGAAATTTGTTAATGATCTCAGAACACACAGAATTGGCACTCCATGCTGGACAGCAACCCCCAATTTCTTTTTTTTTTTTTTTTAATATTCCTAGTTCATGAAATCCAAACATCTGGAAATCAATGCTCTGCAGTGAACTGTGCGACGCTGCCTTCTGCTGCCAGCGGCTTACATTTACTTCAGTGTCTGTGTATGTGTTTACATATGTATGTATAGTAAGTGTATGTGTGTATCTATAGACAAATTATACACACACACACACATAAAATCATGAACATGTTCCAAGTTAGGCACAAAGAAAGCATGATTTTTATTTTAAAAAGAGACCCTCTCCATTTTGTGTCCCCTCTTTAAAGGTAAATATAGAAAATCTGAGTATCACCAGTGACTTAGCCAAACCAAGCCTCCCCCCACTGCTAAGATTCAATCTCATGCAAAGGCCTATTTGTCAACCGACCTATTCTTTACTTCCTATTCTTAAATCCTGGTGAAAAGCCAGACCCTGGTGACGGGAATAATTCCTAATTAAAGCAGGCTTGTCAGAGATTCCTGCAGGGCCCACAGTACCCATCTGATTCTGAACTGACTTGGAGGTGCCTTCAACAGAGTATGAAACTGTGGAAACATCAATCTGACCTTTCACCCCAACCCTGTCCCCTCCCACCACGGACCACACTTGTAAAGCATCTGTGATGATTACTGAAGCGAGAGGCGTAGACCAAGTTTCTGTGAACGATGTAATGCTGATTCTCTTACATTATTTATCTTAATACAACCCCAACCACATATGGTTCCATGCCTCGAAGTTCTCTGTGAGAACATTGTGAACTAACCTAATAAATTTAAGCCTTCTCTCAGAAAACTTGGAATCCAAGGCAGCCAAAACTTGGAATTCACATCTCAAGGCAAGAAAGCAGTTGGATTTTTCTTTTAAGGAAACAAATGAGAAAGAAAGAAAAAGAAGAAATCAGTAATGCATATGGAATCATGTAGGATGTCAATAGCTTTCAAATTAACAGGGGGATGCATGTCAAGGAGAATGTAAACCACTACAGGTCCCATGAACACATGATCTACAAACACTGAAATACAGTACTTTTGGTTTTTTCTTTGTTTGCTTGTTTTTTAATTAACTGATGAGGGTGTCCATAATGCAAAGAAACACTGTCCAAGCTGTACAGGCTCTAGTGTTATAGGGAGAAATCCAACCTTCCACAGCCAGCTCTGGGCACACAGACGCTGCCAGGGGCTGAATAACTGTTCTATGGCCAGCCTGTACCTCTCACAGTGAATCTTAGAAAGTTCCGAAGGGGCCAAGGCGGGGGGGCATGGGAATATCTAGACCCCAAACTCCCTGACTCATGATTAAATCCAGAGCAAATAAAGGATTTTCTCTGTCCTAAAGAGGTTCGTGCTCAAACTGCATAATGTCAGGATAAGCCAGCTGCACACGCACACTACTGCACAGCTCACAAGCTAAAACACCATGAGGGACCAGGCGGGCAGCACAACAAGGGAAGTAACAAAGTACCAGATGACAGGGCATGGTAGAGACTAGACTGCAGCCACACTGGAGTGGACAAGTCCCACCTAATGACATTCACGTTTCTTTTTAAACATCTAGACAGATGTCATGTCAATAGGACAGATACAGGCCACCTGTTGGAACCTCCACTTTGCACTCCCCCACTCCCTGAGTGATCCCCTTCGCTCTGAACAAGCCAGTGACAGCTGTATTCTCATCAGCGTCCCACAGAGAAACCACTGTCAGCTGCCGGCACCACGGGGACAGTTATCCTCCCAGCTTCTTCCTCCCTCCCTGCTGACCCGAGCCACTTGCTACTTTAGAGGTGGCCATGTCTGGCCCTGCTATCACATGGGCGTGCGATGGAAGTCACAGCCGACAGGCCCTGAGGGGGTACGGGGGGCTATAGCACAAGGTTTCCCTCCCCAATTAACACAGGTTTATCTGCCAGCCTTGCTCCCAGCTAATTAAGGCTTGAGTTTCTGTGTTGGAGTCTTCTGATTTCCTCAACCCTCAAGGTCAAAATGTCCAGGCAGCTCGCTGCTAAACCACCTAGGAGCTGGACCCGTGTCAGAGCCAGTTTCTCCTTAATTTGGCAAACAGATGGCCTCAAGGACCCTGCATCTCTTCTAGCAACGAAGACAAGGGCAAAGAAGGGTCACAGCCTGGCCTGCCGTATACTACAGGCAGAGTGCCAGGGGTTGCCGGTACCCCCAACTTCCTCTGCTTTAAAATGGGCATTACTGGGGCGTCTGGGCGGCTCACTTGGTTAAGCGTCCGACTCTTAATCTCAGCTCAGGGCACAATCTCAGGGTCGTGAGATTAAGCCCCACGTCAGGATCTGCGCTGAGCATGGAGCCTGATTAAGATTCTCCTTCCCAAATTTAAAAAAAAAAAAAAGGCTAAAAAAAATAAAATAAAAGACAATTATGGGATTTTAAGAAAAAAAAAAAAAGATTCTCCTTCCCCCTTTTCCTCTGCCCCTCCCACCCTCAACATTTACACTCCTCTCTCTCTCTTTCTTAAAAAGAAAAAAAATGGGGATTATAATATTACCCTTCATACATGTCAAGTGCTTAGAGTAGAGCCTGGCTCATAGTAAGTGGAGATCACCAACTACATACCTGGTAGACAGTCAGCCCCAGGAAGCCAAGGGGTCTGCTGGGCTTGCCTCTGTGTCCCTGGCACCTAGAACAGGGCATGACTTATAGCTGGTGCTCATTATACATCTTAAATGAAGCTCATCAATTAAGCAAAAGAGGGCACGTGGCTCCCTAAAAACAATGTGGAGTTTGGTGTCAACAGGCTTAGAGTTTGGTCCCATCTCAGCCACCTGCGTGCTGTGAAACTGAATCCAAGTGACATAACCTACTGAACACCCATGTTCTCATTTAGTTCACTGGGTATTTTATGAGATATTTTGCTTTCAGCTGCAAGAGCTATAAACCTACCTGAGTACGGCTTAAGTAGGAAGGAGCTGGGGGACCTCCCCTACAGGACAGTGGATTCCTCCAGCTCAGCCCTGCCACAGTTCTCCAGAAGCCTCTGTGTACCTCCAGACATCCCCTCCTCCTCCTCCTGAGAGCTGCCACCATTCCAAAACTCCCCAAAGCAATGAGGCCCTAGAGTTAGCTCTCTAATGTCGCTGGCACTTGTCCTCAGGAAAAGACCCTGTGTGGCCTGTCAACAGCAGTAGGAGAGGCAGACCAGGGTGAGAGAGAGGAGTCTGGCCCCAGGCCCACCCACCAACACAAGGCTAACACAAAGCAGGAAACAGTCCAGCCGCCAGCATCAAGAGAATGCAGGCAGCATGGGGACTCTCAAGGACCCACCATGGACCAGGGGGACCAAAGCAAGCAGTTCCTGTGTTCCTTGCTGTGATGCTCACAGCATCACAGCAAGGAACACAGAGTGGCCAGGGTGTGGTGGGTCTCAAGAGGGGAGGTCAGGGGGTACCTGGGTGGCTCAGTGGGTTAAAGCCTCTGCCTTCAGCTCAGGTCATGATCTCAGGGTCCTGCGATCGAGCCCAACATTGGGAATCTTCGCTCAGTGGGGAGACTGCTTCCCCCTCCTCCTCTGCCTGCCTCTCTGCCTACTTGTGATCTCTCTCTCTCTCAAATAAATAAATAAAATCTTTAAAAAAAAAAAAAAAGAGGGGAGGTCGGGAAGGAACTGGCAGAGGTAGGTCAAGCAGGACCAATGGAAGCCAGGGCTGAGGGTGGGTGGGAGTTGACGTCCTGCAGGAGGGCTGAGAAGGCGAGACCAGGATCATCCTGTGTATTCTGTCTTTGCCGCCACACAGAGGCCGAGAGCACAGGCGGTGCAGACCCCCTGAGCTGAAAACAACCGGCAGATGATAGAAGACAAGGAAAAACTGTAGAGCAAGAGGCCACGGTGAAGGTGTGGACCACCCAGGAAAATAGGGGAAAGAGTGAGGGATGAATGACGGTGAGGGTACACCACCAGCAGGAACTAAAGTGTCACCACCTGGGAAAGGCAGGTGAGTTGATGCACTGCTGGTAGTAACTACGGCCAGAGACTTGGGAACAGACCAGATGGGGCAAAACAGCATGGCAGGCTGGGGTGCTGGCGGTGTGGGGGAGCCCGGGGAACACATTTTCCCCAAGCTCCCCATTAATTCAGACAACAAGGGCAACATGACCAGCACAGGGCAGCGCACACTGAACATGCACGAGTGAGGGCAGAGGTGAGCAAGCAGTCCCTGGTCTGTCTGAAGAGTGACAGGCTCCGAGGGAAGGGGGACTCAAACTGTTGTCACGACAGCTGTGTGCCTGCCCAGCGCTTTACCGGCTCTAGGAGGAAGGAAACCACAGGGTACCCACCCCGCCAAGTGACACCAAGTATCAGCACTACAGGTGAGTCCTGGCTTCCGGGGCGGGCACGGCTGTCTTGTACCCAGACAGCAGCACCTCCAGCCTCCATCTGCTCTTCTGTAAATGCCACACCATCCCCCACCTGGTCTTCTGGCCCAGGGCCTGCGTGGAGACAAAGTGTGGCACTGGCATTGGCCCTGGCATGTGGAGAGCACCCAATGAACAGGGAATTGTTCTTATGCGTCCTGTCCTTTCACCCACAAAACAGCACTTCAGAGGAATCCTCAAAGGCTGCTCACTGTTCACTGTGGAATGTTCCTGTGTGATGATGACATAAAGCACAGCCTTTGGTGCAAACTAATGTATCAAGAGCCCCCGGATGAGAAAACCTGAGCGCTCAGCACTGTGTATACAGTCAGACTCCAGGTTCCTCTGGACTCCGCCCACTCCAGGAGATGCTCAGGTGGGGTATGCTGCCCCACAACTGGGGACACCCACGTGGGTGGAAGGGGGTAAGCAGAGCTGGCAGAGCTGACCTGTGTCTGCTGTCACTGTCCCTTCTGCCTGCCTCTCTGGGGAACACTGGAGCCCACCAGGCCTCTAGGGGCTGGGTGCAGGTTTGAAGGGGCTCTAGAAAACCGACTTCTTTGCAAGTCATTTCAGAACAAAACAGGTGCCTAGGAATTCCTGATGGAAGGATCATTCTTAGAGTGAGATGGTGTCTTAAATTTGCTTCCAATGTAGTCTGGGGCAATGAGAGCGAAAAACTACAGCTTCTTGTCGATGTCCTCCTAAGTTCCCATACGTCCCATGTAAACCATGTCAAGGTCTTCCTCTTTCTCCTTTTTTAAAAAAAAAAATAATTTTTTTTAAAGATTACTTATTTATTTGAGAGAGAGAGAAGGAGAGCATGAGCAAGGGGGAGGGGCAGAAGGAGGAGAAGCAGACTCCCCGCTGAGCTGGGAGCCCAGCATGGGGCTCGATTCCAGGAACCAGAGATCATGACCTAACCCAAAGGCAGATGCTTAACCTAATGAGCCACACAGGCGCCCTTTTCTTTCTCCTTTTTGAGCCTAGGGTTGACAGAAGAGAGCACCTCCTTCCTCAAAGGAACCACAGACATAACCTGAAATTTTTTTTTTAAGATTTTATTTATTTATTTGACAGACAAAGATCTACAAGTAGGCAGAGAGGCAGGGAGAGAGAGAGGGGAGGAAGCAGGCTCCCCGCTGAACAGAGAGCCTGATGCGGGGCTCGATCCCAGGACCCTGGGATCATGACCCAAGCCGAAGGCAGAGGCTTTAACCCACTGAGCCACCTAGGCGCCCCTAACCTAAAATTTTAATTTCAGTTCTTTAAAGTCTTTATTCACCCTCGGGACATCAATGACCCCTCAGACTGTGATAGTTTGCCACCTTTAGCATTCCAAGAAGTCAAGGACAGATACTATGATTCCCAGATTGCTTTTGAGAACTATGGAGGTGAAGTCAGTTGAGAGAGAGCATACCCAAGACCACATCCAGGCACCAGCCAGGCTGGGAAAAGCACCAGGTCTCCCAGACTCCCAGCCAAGACTCCAGCTGACCTGCCTCCTTTTGGAGGAAATGCTCACTGGGACAGGAGCTCCTGGGGTGAGCCATAGGTCCAGGACATCAAACCTGGTCTCTATTCTTGCGAGGGCAATGTCGGGCCCACCCCCACAGCCCCATCTTTGAGTTATTTTAATGCTGATTATTTCCTGCCAGGCTGTTCTGTCCCACATATGAGCAAAATCTAATTAGAGAGTGAAGAAAATAACAAAAGAAAAACTCAAGCCCCATGAAGTCAGTTACTATGATTTTTATAGACCGTAGTGAAGATGGAAAAGTTCTGTTCCAACCAACCCCTTGCAAAGATTCCAAGAAAGTCTTATGGTGCAAGTCATAAAGATCAAATGTCTCCTCTGCAATTACTTTTTAAAATACCACAAGGTATTATTACTCTGAGGGTGCTGGCCCACACCTGTGGCCCTGGTGGTGTCAAGAGGCACAACTGGGGAATCACAGGAGGTTGCAAAGGAAGGACATGCCCAGCTAGGCTCCCTTAAAAGGACATGAGTTAAAGGACAAAATGCCCCAAAGTCATCAGCCCCGTTAACTCATTTCAATAGCTTTAGAACTTTCCACAATGCTCACTGTCTTTCCTTAGTGTCCAGCAACTACCACCACCAGTAAAAAATGCCCTGATTCTGGGCGCCTGGGTGGCTCAGTGGGTTAAAGCCTCTGCCTTCGGCTCAGGTCATGATCTCAGGGTCCTGGGATCGAGGCCCGCATCGGGCTCTCTGCTCAGCGGGGAGCCTGCTTCCTCCTCTCTCTGCCTACTTGTGATCTCTCTCTCTCTCTCTCTCTGTCAAATAAATAAATAAAATCTTAAAAAAAAAAAAAAAAAATGCCCTGATTCTGTCAAGTTGTTTAAATTGCCCTGTGTGGTCCTTCGCTCACCCTGCAGATAAACAAAAGAAGCTGACACTAGATATATGCTTTGTTGAATAGCTAATAATTTCACAGTAATGTATGAGTGAAGCGCTGCAGAATACAGAAATATTCAATCAGCAATGAACCTTCTGAGGGTTAGGCTGAATTACTAGATTTCCCTGTGCCTCAGTGTGCTCTCCTAGACCTGATAAACCAGGAGGCAACCTTGTATTACTACCAAGGAGATGCAGCAGAGGCTAAGGGGACCAGCACAGTGACTAGAGCAGCCCGCTGCCCTTCCACAATGCATGAGACACCTTCTTAAGTGGATTCTTCAAAGAATGGCAGAGACCTACACTCAAACTCTGGGTGGGGATACTTCCACCTGCTAGTCCAATGCATATCAACTTGGTACAGACTGGCTTTGCCTTCAGAACCAGGGAATCTCTTGAGCTACTGGAAACTCCTGGGTTTATGACCTTTCACTTCTCCCTGTTTCTTCCTGCTACTTACAGGCCAGAGTGGCAGAGGGTGGGAAGGACAAAGAAGAGAGGCAAATTCCAACCGGCAAATGACATGGCCAAAAATTTGAGAAGACAAAAGTGTGACTCTCCTGTGGAATTTTAACAATCTGTAGAAACCTACTTCTACAGATTATCTCTAATTGACTAAGCCATTTTTTTTAAAGCAACTGGAATTTGTATTTGGGCAATTTGTTTTATCAAACTGTAATCTGATATAATTTCATATTATGTGATAATTCTGAAAGCACTTTTTAAAAAAATTCCTTGTGTAATGGAAAACCTGACAGAACATTCAAAGAGGATGTTTCCATATACACCACAGTGTCTGCCATTATGTCAACTATTGTGTTATTTTTAAATCAACAGGCTGCTTAATAAAAACATTACGAAGCAAAGTGCACACATGGTACCTAATTTTCATACATTATTAACTCTGCTTGAGGTTTTTGTGGGAATTTAAAAAAAACACAAGCAGGCAGGCATCTGTTCCCATCTGAAATCGTGCAAGCTAATTTTATTTTCTAATTCCCCATTGTTTACAAAAACCCTCTCAAGCATGCAAAAATGATGGGGGGTTGAAGATGGGGGTGTTCAATTGTCTTTCCTATTATTCTCACTTCACGAAGTCCCATCAGCATACTCCCTCATCGAACAGACACACATAGTGGGGCTTGTTTTAGGCCACTGTGGGATGTGCCAAGGGGTTCAAGGTCAGCCCGGGCATATGTTTCTGTATCAGTGCAGCTGCCCTCAGATCTCCAAGTTGGCCCACTACAGCAGATGCTACCAGCACCCACCGTGTCCCCTAGCCCAGAGATCACTGCAGTGTCAGCAGACAACCGCCTGCAAGCCCACAACTTCTGGCCTGTACCTCTCTGCCTAAGGACACCGTCTGGCCAGGGGCAGGGGCTAGCCACAAGTGCAGGGCAGGCCAAATATATCAGAAGTCAACACCTCTAGAAATGAGTTCAGCCACCGAGAAATGAGAATTGCGGGGTTCAAAACCCAGCTTCCCCCCCACCATCTCATGGTGCCAACTCTGAAAAAGTCTTATACAGTCCTCCAGAGGGTCCCCAAGGATCATCAATGCGGCCTTAGTAGGCTTTTCTCTGCCATGTCTCAGTGTGCTTCCTGGAAGACCTCTATCTAAAGCCTCTTACTCTGGGAGGACCCAAGTCAGAAACATTTTAAACTCATCGAAATTAGCCATATGTTAATGTGATAATTCACTCTGTGTAATCTGTTACTTGACCCTCCCTTAAGCAGCGTCCTAACACTGGTTTACACACCTGGACACTGGAGGGCAGTGGCAATGCTTGGGATCACACACCTAGTCACAGCCCTAAAGGATGCAGCAACGTGAAGGGACAACTGAGCAAGCTGGGAGTATAATCCCACAACACTTTATTCTATATGCTGATGCTCTGAACACTGATCACCCATCCCCCCGGCACACTACATATTCTAGTAGCCAGGACTTTTATGGTGTTGCCCTCCACTCCCTAACTCTATTACAGAACAAGGTATCACTGCCCTTTACACTTCTCAACTCTTCATTCTATCAGTGGCCTGGGCTTTTGCTTCGGTGAGGGCTAATTTTAAAATTTCAAGAGTTATAGGAAAGGAGTAACCATTTCCCCTCTACTGAAAGAAAAGCAACGGCCCACAGTCTTTGGGAGGCCAGAGGCTGGCCTTCTTTCACTCCACACACCAAGTGAATGGATTCTTCTCTCCTCCTCTGTGCCAGTGTGCATTTGCTTTTTAGGCCATAAGCTATTTGAAGGCAGAAATAATAGGCAACTCTTTGGTCAACATCTACTTTAGACTGAAGTCAATCTCTATCAAGCTGTTGGCTCATGTCTAGTTCATAAACATTCGAACTGCAGCAAAGTTTAAGGAGACACTAAAGCAAGTTCAGTTTTGCTATTCCAGTGCATAATTGGTAACAGAAAACTGTTCATGAGCATTTCAAACTAATAGTGTTCTTTAAATGATTCAAAATGTTTCTTCAATTTGCAAGACTTCAAAAAAGGGGGAGTGGGACGTTTTTTCTGCCCCACTTGGTCTATATGTTGTACAAACGCCAGTGGAGCAGATTTGTGGAACAATGAAGAATTTTTGTACAAAATAACAATAGTCCAGGAAAGAGGAAGACATGGGACCCAGAGAAACAGTGGACATTCTCTGGGAGAGAAATCACTGCCAGGCTTAGGCGAAATGAGGGCTTGGCACCCTGGGGAGCAACCCATCCACTGGGAACACGGCAAGGGCTCCAGAACTGGGTTCTCACAAAAGAGGCCTCTAGCAAAGAGCAGTTTGGAGCAGCAGGCTTAAATACAGTACTTTCAGTAAAATTTCAAGAAGAGAAAGGTATATAATCCTAGAAAAGCAAAAAGCCAAATAAGACCAAAAAACAAAAAAAAATCCCAAGATTTTTGGTGGTAACTAAGTCTGTGGTACCTAGCAGTTCCAGAATCAAGACAATGTAAATATTAGTTCAACTAAAAATAATGGTATTGAAAAATAAATAATCAATGATATCCCAATATCAGAAAGATGGAGGGTATAGGAGGTGAATAGTGCTAACTAAGTAGCATGAAATAATGCCAGAATTTACTATATCAAGAAACAATAGAAGTTTATTATTTAGGGATAGAGAAGAAAGTACTCAAAGAAATAGCTTCAAATATGTTAAAGGTGGGGCACCGGGTGGCTCAGTAGGTTAAGCCTTTGCCCTCAGCTCAGGTCATGATCCCAGGGTCCTGGGATTGAGCCCCGTGTCAAGCTCCCTGCTCAGCAGTGCAATCTGCTTCTCCCTTCCCTCTGTCCCTACCCCCGTTCATGCTCTCTCACTCACTCTTTCTAAATAAAATCTTTTAAAAAAAAAAATGTTAGGGGTGCCTCAGTGGCTCAGTTGGTTAAGCAGCTGCCTTCAGCTCAGGTCATGATTCCAGGGTCCTGGGATCAAGCACCGCATCAGGCTCCCTGCTGAGAGGAGAACCTGCGTCTCTCTCTCTCTCCCTCTGCCTGCTGCTCTGCTTACTTGTGCTCTCTCTCTGTCAAATAAATAAAATCTTAAAAAATATATATATGTTAAAGGTGCTCATTTGTGTGGAACAGAAATGGGATAAGGAAAAACAGGCAAAGGGGTTTATTTTTCATTATAAGCCTTTAGGAATTACCTGATTTTGAATCAAGCACATAATTATAATTACTTTAATAAATAATTAAAAATATGTTTAAGAAAGAAAACTCAAACAGCAGATATAGTTAGCAACAGATCTAATACCATAAAAAAGTGAATGATTCAGAAAAATCAATTCATATAATCCTTCCAATATCGAGAGGACAAGACTCTAAGCAAAAGGAGCAGAAACTTAGAAGTCCGCTGCAAGACAGAGGAGATCAGAGCAAACACAGAAAAAGCAAGCAAAGACATCACTGGAGAACAAACCCCGGACTAAGGAAAGGCTCAAGAATATCCTAGAAGGACCAACCATCAGGGAAATTTAAAAGAAATTCACAGAGGCCACCTGTCTTCTCTTCCATGACAGTAAGTGCCACTGTAGAGCCAGGACACAGGAAATATTAATAAACCGTGTGTCAGAGGAATAAGAGAATACTGTGTGACAACAGATGGGTGGACAAAGGGAAGGAAGAAAGCCAACCAAGCATCAGGACGATGCCTACAGAGTCTGAGAGTAAAAGATGGTGACCCAAAAATTCAATATCGACCAGGACATTTGCAAACATGCAAGTATTCAGAATGTATTATAGCCATTCACATCCTCAAAAAAAAAAAATGCATAAATAAATTACTCATAGAACTAGAGCCTCTTAAGAGAGTAATAAAGGAAATTGTGTTAAATAATATGACCAATAAAATGAGTATACATTTATATAGAAAAAAATGTATATATGTATATATAAAATGTATATAGATAAAATGTATAGAAATGTATAAAAATGTATATAGAAAAAATGTAAATAAGAAATTAATCAAACTTATTGGGATCCAAAAACCCAGATTCACAAGTAATATTTTAAAATGTGAAGAAATGCCGGGGTGCCTGGGTAGCTCATTCACTTAAGCATCTGACTCTTGATTTTGGCATAGGTCACGAGTCTGCCTGAGATTCTCCCACTTCCTCCGCCCCTCCCCCAGCTTTCTTGCTCTCCCTCTCTCTCTCAAAAAAAAATTTTTTTTAAAGAAATGAAGAAATACAAACACTTAATAAGCTTATGAAAAGAGTTCAACTTTACTAGCAATCAAATTGATTCACATAAAAACAAGATACAATATAATTACCCATCAAGTTGACAAGGATTAAACAATGATAATAATCAGACTTTGCAAGGGTCTGAGGAAAGGAACGTTATATATCATTGGTGGAGAGTGTAAATTTGGGTCTTAGGGGCGCAACTTGGCAATGCTCATTTCAAAACACTAAGCACAGTATGACCCAGCAATTCCACCTCTTTGGATTTATCTTGTGGAAAACAAGTGGCTTAGTACACAAAGATACATACGAAAGGATGTTCACTGCACTCATTTTTACAACAGTAAAAACTGTGGAGCAACCTGAAAGTTCACAAGAAAAGGGATTCTTTAAATAAATTAGGGGACATTCTGTACAAACTGATTCACCTGATCTGAAGTGTTGCTATGAAAAGCCTGTTGACTGCAGTAATCAAAAACTAGAACTCCCATCCCCATCATTAAACAAGAAAGCCATGGGCGCCTAGGTGGCTCAGTTGGTTAAGTGCCCAACTCTTGATCTCAGCTCAGATCTTGATCTCAGGGTCGTGAGTTCAAGACCCGTGTTGGGCTCCACACTGGGCGCAGGTGTGGAGCCTACGTCAAAAAAGTTAAAAATGTTAGAAAACAAGCAAGCCAGCCAGACACTGCTGCTTAGGGACACACATGTGCTCAAAGCCATTTTGAGAGACAGGACCCAGGCTGACCTGGACACAGGTCACCAAGACACAGGTGAGGTGGGGGCGGGGACAGGAAGGCCGCTGGGTATGGCATATGCTCTACTCTTAGGCTTAGGAGGCAGATCCTTGTATGCTCACCTGAATGTTATGCTCTTCACATGCATGTGTGTTCCATATGTTCCACACGTTCTCTCCCAGCTAGCAAATAGTGTCATAAATTTTTTTAAACACAAGAGTGACAACACTTCATCTTTAGTCACTGCTTTGTCTAAACAGCTCCAGCAATCTGACTTGCCTCCAAAGAGAATATCTAAAGAGGCAAAAACTCTTGATCACAAACTTACAATTCTCAAGTGCGCAGCCTGTCAGAGAGAAGGAAGTGCTCTTCAGTAGTATTACTCTGACACTCTTGGATTCAACTGAAACCCGGCTCTGGATGCCCCTGCAACATGGCTGAAACTGCTTAGTCTCAGGGTGCACACACAGACACCCACTGGGGGCCAGAGCCGTAGCACTCAAACTTCCTCTGAAATTTGACGTTTGCTATCATTACCATTTACTTCTAAAAAGAAATGTTAGCCAACCCCCACAAAACTCTCGTGAGTGCAATTTGTGTGGGAGAAAACGTATTTGTGAAAGCATCCGCTATAGTTTCAGAACAAACAAAAGCTGCTCCACCCCGCTCTGAGATAAATCTGTAATTAGGCACGACTCAGTTCTCAGGATGCTATCAGGAGTACCACCTCCTGAGGGGAAGTTTGCTAACAATGAAATGAGAGCAGAGAAGCGTTGCTCACACAGCCATCCATCCTACTGTCTGGATTCTCCTGACTCAAAATACACATAGTATGAGACAGACCCAGGAAACAGTACAGGTGCTTCTCCTCACCCATCAGCCCCACTCTGAGGAAGACCTGAACGGGTCTGAACATCCTGAACGGGTACTGTCAAGTGTCCTGTGCCAATAAGGTCCTAAAAAGACTAGACAACCTTTGGGTTACTCTACCTCACTCTACTTTTCTGATTCCCACAACCAGACACCAAAAGAGAGAGGCTGAGCAGCAACAAGCTGTTTGGAACTGGGGCTGGCCCCCGCTGCTCCAAGATGCTCTTTGCATTTCCCGGGAGCTAGTTGGAAAGACAAACTCTCTGGTTCCACTCAGACTAGCAGATCAGAGCCCATGCTGGACCAGACCCTCAGGGGGGGTTCACATGCACCTAAAATTTGAGACACACTGGGCTGAAGGACTTGTCTTTTTTTTTTTTTAAGACTTTATTTATTTACTTGATAGAGAGAGAGATCACAAGTAGGCAGAGAGTCAGTCAGAGAGAGCGGGGGAAGCAGGCTCCCCACTCAGCAGGGAGCTCAGGCAGATGTGGGGCTCGATCCCAGGACCCCGAGACCACGACCTGAGCCGAAGGCAGTGGCTTAATCCACTGAGCCACCCAGGCGCCCCTGAAGGACTTGTCTTAAACTGAGGATGCAGAGGGAACACCATCTTAAATTAAACTACAGCGAGCTGCTTTGGAGAGGGGCTCATGGAGGTTGTGGGGAGAGGGAGTATTGCCCAGCCCCCAGCCATGTCTTGCTGGGGCTTCTGACCAGAAGCCACAACACCACGAGTGCCTTCCCTCTTCCCACACCCCAGGGAAACCTTTCATCCAGCTTATCCCTCCAGCCTTGTAGCTAAGGGGTTGCTAACATCCAGCAAGTGGTCTATGCCTGACAGGGAGGCCGGGGGCCAGGAGGGGCTCATCAGATTCTGAGTCAATGGAAGAGCCAAATCCAAACCCCTCCAGGCTTCTCTCCCTCCACCACCCCTACACACACAAACACACACTCTCCTAGCTCCTGGCCTCCAGCTCCTAGCCTCCTCTTCCTCCTCCAGCCGGCCACACTGCCCATGGGAAACCCCTCTTTGACCAATACAACCAACTTTTGTAACTTCTCAAAAACCAACTCCCCACCCCCACCCCATCAGCTTCATGGAAGGGGGATACTGAGTGCAAGGGATTCTAGGCCTCCACACTGCTGTCAAGGGTAGCTTCATTTAATCTGTTTTATACACTCCAGTTCTGCATGGGGCTTTAGCTAAAATGCAAGATTCCACACCTAAAGAAGTATGAAAAGGACTTACAGAGACTTCTAAAACTACCTAACAATGTTCCCTGCCTCATCTTGTCCCCTTCCAATCTATCCTGTACTCAGCCACAGATGCAGTCAAAATGCCAAGTCAATGGGTGTGTAAATAGCCCTCCCTAGCAGCATTATTCATAATGTCCATCAAGTGAGGCAACACAAATGTCCATCACCTGACAGACAAATAAAATGTGATAGAGCTAAACAATGGAGTATTATCCGGAAATAAAAGGACTGAACTAGTGTTATATCTTACAATGTGGATGAACACTTAAAACATTATGCTAAGTGGAAAAAAAAAAAAAAAAAGCCAAGCACCAAAGACCATATAGAGCATGATTCCATTTATTTGAACTGCCCAAGGCACGCAAATCTGTAGACGCAGAAAAGAAACACACTGCTGCCTGAGGCTAGAGATGGTGGGGGGGAACGGGAAGCAAGAGCTAAAAAGCACTGGGCTTTTCAGTGGTGATGGGAACGTTCTAAAACCCATTGTGGGGATGGCTGCACAATTCTGAACATAGTAAAAGTCACTGAACTGAACTGTACACTTAAAGTGGGTGAACTGTATGTGAATAATATCTCAGTAAAACAGTAAAACTGTTGAAAAAATAAAGTCACTCCCCATTTAGAACCCTGGATCAAGTCAATGCACCCTCAGTGCCTTCCAGAAAATTCTCCTTGAACTGGCCTGAAAGTGCTTCATTTCCCACTTCTCTTCCCCTTGCCTTTCATGCTGTAGGATGTCTAAACTCTCCCAAACCCACCCCATCACCCTGTTTCCTGCCCAGGCCTGTGTGCATGCCTAGACTCCAGGACCACCCCACTCCTAATCATCTTCAGAGCCTAAGCTTCAGCATCCTGGTCTTCTCTGGGAGCTGGACGGAGGGCCACCTGCCAGCCCCCAGAGTAGTCCTGCCCCCAGCACCGCAGGAGCTCGGGAAGCATCCAGTCTGGCCTGCAGCTCTAGAGCTCACAGTCAGCTCTGACCGGCTTCCGTGCATGCAGCCAAGCACTGGGCCTGACCCCAGCACCTTGCCACAGCCTGCCTGGGAAGGTGCATGCCATTCCTCCACCAACTCCTCACTGCCACAGGCCCCAGCGACAGAAGCCCACACACCATCCTCACCGGCTCTCAGTTCACAAAGCCAACGGGCTCCTAAAACACAGAGACAGTAATTCTCCAAACTTAGTCTCCAACATTTCCTTTCTCTGGGAAAGAGAAAGTCACTCCCAAGCCCCTTCTCCCTACCCTTCCATTGGCAATTGACATCTTAAGAAAATGCTGTGTCCCCATCTCCTCAGTCTGGACTGGACTAGGAGCAAAAGTGCAACAAAATGGCAGCAAACCATACCAAAGCCCTGGGATTAAATCTGGATCTTCCACAGCAGGCAAAGGAGCGACACTCCCTACTGAGACCACCTTCCTGAGAAGAGGAGTAGAATTCCCAATCAGCCAACAGGGCTCCCTCAGAAACCTCTCCAAGATGTCACTCCCTTCATGTCCATGCACAAAGTAACTAAATTTTGGTGCCAACATCTTACATTTACACTGATGATTAACTGGGCTGAATTATGTCAGTACTCTGTAAGGAAAAAACCTGGACTGACACGCCCCCCCCATCATTGCTGTGTTTGTGGTGTGAGATCACTTATACAGTGCAATTTCGTGATGAGAATTAATACAAATATGGGCTCACAAGCGGACAAATAAATTGCACAATTTTCAATTATGACATCAAAATCAGGAACATTTCTGGACAAACAGATGAAGAATGAGTTTGACGAAGCAGGAAAGGAAAATGCCTCTGCTGTCACTAGGAAGGTCAGGCTGGCAAAATAAATGTCTAAACTTCAGGTTCAATCAGTTATTCACAGGCCAGCTATGCCAGAGGCCTTTCCATGCCACACCCATTCATTCAGACACATCCCTGAACCTGTGAGGAGCCCGAAAAAGTGAACTTGAGGACAAGCCAATGTTTTGGCACCAAACAACCTCCTCCACTAAGACAAAACCATCCAGATGGAGGGAGCAGCACACAAAGATTCCAGTTCTCTAGAACCAAGCACAGCACCCAAATGCCTGGAAAGAGCCCAAGAGTAGAGAAGAGGGAGGCAGGCTTCCAGCATTCCTCAACATCTGCCTCTGACCACCCAGGAAGGCCCGTCTGAATTCCAAGGGATAAACACCACACCAGACACAGACCAAGATGCGGGAATGAGAGAAAGTGCTGACCATGCCTTGGAGGTTTCTTGCTAGACATCCACTGAAGCACAGCTGTAACTGGGAGGCCAAGTCCGAGAAAATGCTGATGGAGTACAATGACGACACTGACTGCTGTCTCGGAGAGAGAGATGTAGTCAACTGAAAACAGACTGTGACTAGGAGTCAAGGTCTAAGGGTGAGACAACCTGGGAGCGCCTCAGAGTTCAAAACAAGACTATCATGGAATCTTTTTTTTTTTTTTTTAAAGATTTTATTTATTTATTTAACAGACAGAGATTACAAGTAGGCAGAGAGGCAGGCAGAGAGAGAGGAGGAAGCAGGCTCCCCGCTGAGCAGAGAGCCCAATGTGGGGCTCAATCCCAGGACCCTGAGATCATGACCTGAGCCGAAGGCAGCGGCTTAACCCACTGAGCCACCCAGGCGCCCCGTATCATGGAATCTTACTCAAGATGACCATGGCATCTTACAGATGTCATGTAAGCAAAAAGTAGCTCCTGGGGGTGCCTAGATGGCTCATTCAGTTAAGCACCCAACTCTTGGTTTAGGCTCAGGCCAGGATCTCATGGGCCATGAGAATGAGCCCCATGTTGGGCTCCACACTCAGTGGGGATTCTGTTTGGGATTCTCTCGCTCTCCCTCTCCTTCTGGCTTTGCCCCACTTGTGCACTCCCTCGCACACACTCTTTCTCTAAAATAAATAAACCCTCTTACACTGTTGGTGGGAATGCACGTTGGTGCAGCCACTTTGGAAAACAGTGTGGAGGTTCCTCAAAAAATTAAAAATAGAGCTACCCTACGACCCAGCAATTCCACTACTGTGTATTTACCCCAAAGATACAAATGTAGTGAAAAGAAGGGTCATGTGCACCCCAATGTTCAGAGCAGCAACGTTCACAATAGCCAAACTGTGGAAAGAGCCAAGACACCCCTCAACAGATGAATGGATAAAGAAGATGTGGTTTATATATACAATGGAATATTACTCAGCCAACAGAAAGGATGAACACGCAACTTTTGCATCAACATGGACAGGACTGGAGGAGATTATGCTGAGTGAAATAAGTCAAGCAGAGAGAGTCAATTATCATATGGTTTTAGTTACTTGTGGAACATAAGTAATAGCATGGAGGACAGTAGTAGAAGGAAGGGAAGAGTGAAGGGGGAAAGATCATAGTGGGAAACAAACCATGAGAGACTATGGACTCCATGAAACAAACTGAGGGTTTTAGAGGGGATGGGTGGGGGGATGGGTTAGCCAGGTGATGGGTATTAAGGAGGGCACGGATTGCATGGGGCACTGGGTATCATATGCAAACAATGAATCATGGATCGCGACATCAAAAACTAATGATGTACTGTATGGGGACTAATGTAACATAATAAAATAAACACATCCAAAATTTTAAAAATAAAAAATAAATAAAATAAATAAATCTTAAGCAACAACAACAACAGTGGCTCCTGCTAAGACACAATGCACTTGTCAAATGAGAGAACCAGATCCAACAGAACTGGGCCCCACAGAACCATACCCGACAGAAACAAATTCTGTCAAACTTCTGACTTCACCACAGAAGCTAAGGAACAGCTTCATAACTATTTCCTCATAAAAATATAAATCCATGTAGGGATGCCTGGGTGGCTCAGTCAGTTAGGCATCGACTCTTAGTTTCAGCTGAGGCCCTGATTTCATCAGGGTCATGAGATTGAGCCCCGTGGCGGGCTCCGCACTCAACGGAGAGTCTGCATCTCTTCCTCTCCCTCTGCCCCTCCCCCTGCTTGGGCCTTCACAAACACTCTCTCTAAAAATAAATAAAATCTTAAAAAAAATCTTTTTAAATAAATCCATTTAACATCCATTCCATTACTTTAAAAAAGAAAAAAAAGAAAGAAAAAGAAAAAGGAGGCAGCATCTTAGTCCAATTTCTATTATGTAAGCACTAGTTTGCTCTGGAGGGGCCTATGACAGGTCGCTGACAGCTGACACATTTCCTTCCTTGGAAGTCTTACACAAAAATGAAATAGATTCCCAATTATCTGAAACCAAAATAATATTTGCAAATACTTTAAATCTTGCCAGAGGAATGGAGGGCTCTTCTTTTTAGGACAATTTGGAGAAAAACGAAAAAATATATACTATTTAGTGCCCATTACAGATTCCAAATCATGTTCTAGGTTAGAAACATAATACATAAACTATGACTGAGTTATAGGACAATATTCATGTTACTGTTTGTCTTGATAATAACAAAATATTTACCAATGGAATTTTGAAATCTATTACCACTTAGTATAAGCCAATTTATTAAAAACAATCAGCAACTATGGCAGAAGAACTGAGGTTTCTGGCCATGGAATTCTCAAATAAGGCTGAGGACAAATAGCAGACAAAACACAAAAGCTCAGGGAATACAAGTCTTAGAGCACAACCCCAACCTCTGTCTCCTAGCTTTTTCTTTTCTGAGCACTTGCAAGCCTACATATCCACTCCTTTCAGGTATGTGATTTTTACTACAGATTCCTGAATACCATGAGGCTTCCTGGACTGAAACATGGCTTGCTACCTGGTGCCTGAATTTTATCTTCCTAAATGCAGCGCAGCGTTTTCACATGTCCCCAGCAGGTGCGGGCCTGAAGCTGGCAACAAGCAGTAAGTGTCAGGTGACTGAGAAGGACGCCTCATTCCAAACACTGGTCATTTTTTTAGATTTGTATGGCATTTCCCCCACAAATTTTCCAGTGCAAGGGCCTCTTGGAGAAAAGAAAGGAGGATTTTTCCCCACACACTCCAGGTTCCACATCTCTAAACTGGCACCATCTGGATGAAGTCAACATGCTTAAAGGCGGACCATCCTCTACATGCCCCTTGCTTGGGCTAAAAGTATCCAGAAAGAAGCAAAAGCATGTACCCACCTCCCTAGCTCTCTCTCCTCCTCTTTCTCTTGCTTCTCCCTAAGAGGAAGGACTCTGGGACCAAATTCCAGGATATTGCTGGGTCCAGTTTGTTAGCAAGAAGGGTCACTTGGTGTTAAAAAGTCACACACATGGGGCCTCTGTCTCTCTTTTCCACTTCTTTCTCTATACAATTTGGATGGGTGTTCAAGGCTGGTCCATGACAACATAAGCCACTCACTAACCTAAATCAATGTGTATAGACTCTGAACTTCAAAGCCTGATGCCAGCCTTCAGGCAGTAATTATTCTAACCTATACTAACATAGGACTTTCTTAACTTCCCATGAACATCTACAACCACTGTCTTAATCACTTCTCTGCTTTGCTACTCACTGCTGTCAGCTTGTCCTTGTTTATGGGATTCTCCACACTGTACCTAAAATTGGCATTTATACTCTGATGTAACTTTAGTGTTTATAATCAAGAACTCATATAAAAATAGGAAAATACGATTTATTAAAGCATAAAAGAACATCACTCTTCTGTAGAACAGGAGCTCTGGACACCTAACTATATTTCTTAAACTAGGACATTGTGCTCAGAGGCACCACTCTTGACACACCTCAGTGGGAGGTGCTCTCCTTTCCTGCCCATTCACCCTGCCCCCATTCTTCCCTGCTGACAGAATTCCTACTGAGTGCACCCTTGACCAGTAGATCCCTCAGGGGCCACAGTTTAAGCCATCATGGCCTATGCACCCCATGTATCTTGCCAGGTATTGAGTGAGACAAAGGTATGAAACAGGATGCTGGCCAACAAACATGATAGAAGTTTGCTAGATAGAGGCTTTGGGGAAGGTCCTAAAAAGGGACATGAGATAGAGATGGTCCTTCTGCCTCTGGCCACTGCCATCTGTCTGCATGAAACTCCTGGAAATACGCTTAGAAAGGTGAATAAAGGCAAAGCACTTAGAAGGGTAAGTGGAAAATAGAAGGAACCTGGACCTGGTGGACCTTACTTGCACCACTATGTTAAGGAAGGCTGACCTTTAAACGCTTTGTTATGTGATACAATAAATGTCTCTATCATTTAAGTCACTTTAAAAGTTTTTAGACCTATTGCCAAAATATACAAACTCACAGAACCATCAAGGGTAGGAAGCAATAGGTTAAATGTTGTTACTCTACTCAAGAACTGGCACAAACATGCGTGTAACGTCTGCGAATCCCCTGTAACAATCTCTTGTGTTATTAAATAAGTCACAGTCTTTAGTATACATTGCACCTTCCTGTGCACATTACACATTTACACCTGCATATTACCATGTAGAAGTATAAACACAAAACGAAGTACACTGCAGTGTGAAACGTGAACCATGTGCTGAAAATCAGAGCTCACTGCAGAAAACAGAATGTTTGGAATATGATGATCATTACTTCTTGTGATCAGCCTGGCAATAGGCTCTACTCCACAAAGTAAAAATTTTGGAAACACAAAATCCTTTGGAACATGCCTGCTTTGGTGAATGCATTACCCAGGCAGTGTAGGTGAAGCTGGCTAAGTTTTCTAAGATAAAACTATTACGTTTTTTTAAGATTTTATTCACTTATTTGACAGAGATCACAAGCAGGCAGAGAGAGAGGAAGGGAAGCAGGCTCCCCACTGAGCAGAGAGCCCAATGCAGGGCTCGATCCCAGGACCCTGAGATCATGACCCAAGCCAAAGGCAGAGGCTTTAACCCACTGAGCCACGTAGGCGCCCCCAAGATAAAACTATTATTATCAGCAGTCTGCCTCACGATACAGCAAAGCAGCACTTCTCCTGCCCTTTCCAGGACTTCCCATGGCCAGGGACATCTGTCAGTGTCTGGAGACATTTTTGCTTGTCACAGCTGGGCGGAGGAACTATTGGCATCAAGTAGGCAGAGGCCACAGATGCTGTTAAACATCCTGCAAGGCCCAGGCCAGCCCCCAACAATAAAGAATTATCTGGCCTAAAATGGCAATGGTGTCAAGGTTGAGAAGCCCCAGTCTAAAGCGATGTTGACTCCTTCCACAAACCAGACACAAAAAATTGATTTCATTAACTTAATAATTAAATCTCCAGCATTTATTGTATGTTGTGTCTGTGTTTTATGCTTGCAGAAAAAAAGGACAGTATTTTCAGATTTCAAGGGAACCCGGTATACAAATTTCAGGCTTGCCTGAAATCTGCTCTCTTTGAATGATGATTTACAAAGTCCCAATCAGCCATTTACCCAGCATTTCTACACTAACACAGCCCGTTCCTTGAAAGCGTACTTTGCAGATTCAGCAAGTCCACCTACCTATATGACGTCTCTTATTCTGCCCTCAACAGTGCAGCCTTCAGAGTGTGCCTGTGATGAACAAGCACAGTCCCCAATGATACAGCTGGATTGTAAAATTCGTGCAGATGGTGAATGAGTCAATAAAAAATACATTTCATCTAGGCCAGATAAACCCAACATAAAAGTGTAAATCTCTAATCAGGCATACACTTAAGAAAAGTTATCAAATGTGGTGGATATCTTAAATTCACATGTAAAATCTTTCCCATCCCACCTACATGACCATCCTAGTCACCTTCGCTTAAAATGCATATGCCTAATTCCAAGGGCATGTTGTACCTGACTGCACCATCTCTGTGCCTTTCCACCACTGGATTCTAACTCAGTGTCCCAGGTATGTTAGGATTCCAAGAGAAGCGAGTTACCAGGACTGAGCAGAGTGGTCAAGGCCTACCTCCAGGGGACCCCATTCTCACAGACTATGGTTCAAATGCATCCACTCAAGTTGTAAGAACATGGGACTACACCAAAGGAAAGGACACAGGGAGACAAGAGAGGGGCCTGAATGAGGTGTGTACTGGCCAACATGTGCATTAAAGAATGGATGGCCAGGGCAGACTTGTCATCTGGAGCCTGGCTAACAGATGTGGATCAGAGAAAGACAGTGCCAAGACCCTCATGGAACCCCAGGACGGTTCCAACTCAATGCTAAAGAACTACCTGAAGAGAATGGTGTCTCATCTCCCATGATGCACAGATGCTGATATGACGCCCTGTCCCTCCTCCAGGACAGAGCACAGGGCTGGAGCTAACGAAGAACCATCGCTGCCTGCCCCGCCCCTGCAGCTTCCCATCTGTCTCTATCATCACCCCAAATGACCTTCAGAGTCTGCAGAATGTTTTTGAACTCAAAAGGAACCAAGAATGGTTTTGAAAGTGGGAGCAAAAAACACTTCTCACAAAAAACCACCCGTCCCAGATGGGTTTACAGACACATTCAACCAACATTTAAGAAACAGATCATTCTAATCAGATAACATGTTTCCAAAGTAACAGAGAAGAGAGAACACACCCAACTCATTAATTCTAAGAGATAATACTAACTCGATTACAAATCAGATAATAATAGAGCAAAAAAAAGGAAAATGTAAGCCAAGTTCATTCGTAAACATAGAAAAGCTCTACACCGGAGCGTGGGTGGCTCAGTTGGGTAAGTGTTGGATTCTTGATCTCAGCTTAGGTCTTCAACCTCTGTGTTGGGACCATGGCGCCTACTTAAAAAAATAAATAAACAAAACCAGATAAAAATAAAAGAAAGAAAAGCCCTATGCAAAACTTAACAAACCAAATCTAGCAAAACAATGATGTATCATGACCAAAACTGGCTTTTGTCAAGAAATACAAGGACAGGGGTGCCTGGGTGGCTCAGCTGTTAAGGGTCTGCCTTCAGCTGAGGTCAGGATCCCAGGGTCCTGGAATCGAGCCCCGCATTGGGCTCCTGGCTCCATGGGAAGCCTGTTTCTCCCTCTCCCACTTCCCCTGCTTGTGTTCCCTCTCTTGCTGTCTCTCTCTCTCTCTCTCTGTGTCAAATAAATAAATAAATAAATAATAAACAAAAAGAAATGCAAGGATTGTTGAACGCTAGAAAATTAGTCTGCTTTACTACACTAACAGGGTTCAGTGGGGGTGGACCCATGTGGTTGCCTCAGAATGATGAACACTGCTTGATAAAATTCAACATTCACCCATGTTAAGAAAGTAGAAAAAGGACTTCCTTAAACCTGATAAAGAGTATTTATGAAAACACAACAACCCAACTCTACCTCAATGGCAAAACAAGAGAAGCATGTCCTTTAAAATTAGGAAAAGACAAGGGAGTTTCCTCTCATCACTTCCGTTCAGCATCCTACTGAAATACTAAGTGAGTAAGATAAGTAAAGTAAATAAAAGGCAAAGAGATGATAATGCCAGAAGTAAAAACTGTCATAATTCTCAGCTGCTATGACTACATGGAAAACCCAAAAGAATCTATAGTCTACAGATTGTAAAGTATTAGAAAGTCTGTTTAAAAAGGTTGTTGGATATAATACCTAAATTAATATATGTGTCCTCAGAAACAAAATCCAGCCCAGGAAATAGTTAAATCACACTTAACATGTAAATAAACTTTTAAAAACAACCAGTTAGGAGTAAAAATGAGGATCTGCTGATAAAGCACTAGAAATCCAATAAAGATGAAAACAGAATAAACTAAACACATATTTCCTGAAAATCTTAGAAAGGTAATTCAGGAGGAAAAGGCCAAGTTTATCTCACTTCTCAAAGGAAAGAGGCCTACTTGCTTAAAAGATTTTCTGCAGGTAGGTACAGATGAGGTGACCTGGTTTAAGAATGTTTCATGTCTAGGGACGCCTGGGGGGCTCAATTGGTTAAGCATCTGCCTTCGTTTCAGGTCATGATCCCAGTGTCCTGGGATCGAGTCCTGTATCAGGCTCCTTGCTCAGCAGTGAGCCTCTTCCCCCTCTGCCACTCCCCCTGCTTATGCTCTCTCTCTGACTCTGACAAATAAATAAATAAAAACCTCTAAGAATGTTTATGTCTGATCTGCATTTGTGTTGTTAAGAAGTGCACTTTAACAGTCAATGGCAAAAAACCTATTGGTTATTCCTCTCCCTGCTAAGCCAGACAGAAATGAGTACTGATACAACCTGAGTATCGCATGTGATCTATTGGATCTAACACTTTACAAACTAGACAGGGTTCTCCACCCAAATCGGAAAAGGCCATAATGTTATTTACACTTTAATGTTATTACACTTTGAGGTCCGAGCTCTAAGAGAAAATCATCGCCTATTTGTCCCACTCTTTGACAAAACAAATTATTCCGACAAAATGATTTTAAATGCTTTGCTACATTTTTACATAAAAATAAGTGTCCTAAGTCATAGCAAGGGTCGGGGTCTGGGATGCCGGCACCTCTGTTACGATAGTAGGGACACTCTCGGCAGGAAAACGGCAGTTTTCCCCGTCCCTCACATGTACCTCTTGGAAGCTTGAGTCCTGGTACCCCTCTCAGTCTCTGGCAGCTTGTTTTGGAAAAACAACCCAATCCATAAGATGCTATGCTCTGGGAAACACAAAACAAAACCTGTTTTCACAACTCCTATCCCAGTAATTATTAGATATGTCATAATGTGACGTTCTATGTCACATTTCATGTAACTGTCCCAGCCACTGTAGCTAACAGGAGATTTTTAGGAGCAAATCCCTCAGAAGTCATGTTTTAAGAAATCATCTGCGAAACTGATCTAGGATGTATCTTTAGCTGTGCATAAATAAGAGACACTCTGCCTGGGGCGCTGTTAGAAACTAGGTTAGGGCAGTGAGACACAGAAAAACACACAGACATTGAAAATATTCATATATGCAGAAAGTTACACAAAAATACAAAATAGGAGACATGCTCCAAGGAAGGACAAAGGCCTGTAGCTCTCTGCTCATGGCGGAGAGGGAGGTAAGTCATGCATCCGGTCTGGCCTCCAGCCAAGGTGAAGAAGCAGAGCCCCAACCACCATCCTGCCTCATTCTGGGTTCCTATGTGGGCCAAAGGGAACATCCAAGAAGTTTTCCCTAACTTGGAGAGGTCTAGTTAACAAGCTGGCATCTTTCCTCCTCAACTGCTTTTGAAAATTCTCTGAATTTACATATGATGTTATTTTAGATTGAGCCATATAAAATTACAATATTGGTAATAAAATATGGTCAAAGAGCAACAAGTTCATATGGTTCAGCCTAATATAATCTATGTAACATATATTCCTGTATATCACACATTATCAAAATTTTCTATTAGAGATAATATAAATACAATATTGCATCAATTACTGGTGACCTAAAAGGGGCTCTTTGTTCCGTATTTCTAATTTTGAAAAATGTAAGTGTCATTCCACTAACTAATAAGCATGGATCTCCAACTTTTCATACAAAATAAATCTCTTTATTAAACTAGTGTTACCTGAAACTTCAAAGCTCATTGAGGATTTTTAAAGAAACAAACTAAAGATCCAGTCAGAGAAACTGATAAAGACTGGCTAAGAAAACCCAACTCTACTCTTAAATTGAACCCCTTGTTGCTTCTTTCCATTTGGTTTTCTTTGGCTGTTTTCTTGAGAGGCTTATAAACAAGTTTCCTAGAAACCCAGGCAGATCTTTTCTTTCTTCTATTTTCTCCTAGTTCTTTTCACCTTCTAAATCTTTAATCCTGGCCTATGAACTGCCATATTTTTTTTCCAGTTTCAAGGAGAATGGCACACTAATTTCTCCCCTTCCACTGGCACCCCTCTGTAGAGGAAGTTTTGAATAAACACAAAGTAGCTAGTTAAGTAAAAGGCCTAGCTGATTACATTCAGCTTAAATTCTAAATCTTCTAAGGGGATAGTCAGAAAGATTAAAGTAACAGGAACTCTTGCAATCACAAACCCAAAAGGAGATAAACTTGCTTCATTATAAAAAATGAGCTACTCTTTCACTTAAATCAAAATTTATAAAATCACAGGCCAGCCTTTTATGTTATTTTTAAAAGACTGCAAGATTTCCTTCCAGAATAAAGCAAGCCCCAAAATGTCTCAGGCAGGTTAGGTCTTCTCCTTCTATGAGTCAGAAGGCAGACCCTGCATGAGTCTGTGGGCCTCCTCCTGAGACTTGAGGTTGGCCAAGCAGATGTCTGAGAAGTGTGCATGTCACAGTGAGAGTCTGGCCTCTGTGTGGAGGAGTAAGGACAAGTGATACTGCAGCCCAACCAGTCAGACCCCATGTGCCACAAACCAGAATCTGGAAACATTTTAGAGCCCAGGATCCCGCTCAGTCTTAAAACACTGCTTCTCCTTTCTGAAAGTGGAGAAATGTTATAGCCTTTTTTTTTTTTTAAAGAGAGGAATCTAAATGCTTCTGGGATATCAAAGGGTTTAGATCCTGAACGAACATTTAGATGAACTGAGTGAAAGAATCACATGGATTACATTTGCTGGAAAAAAACACAAGGCTTTGAAAACGGATGGAGAAAGTACCACTGAAAAGTGCTGGATTTTATTAAATACCAAATGCCTGAAAAATAGATTGAAACATCCAGTAAACCAAGAGCATGGCCTTTCCTTAGCATAATCTCTTAAAGGATATTAGTAGGTCCAACTTCATTTCAAATGACTCGATTTGCATTTCAAACATGACATAAACTAGGTCAGACAAGAGTCGGCACCAATGACAGACTCCATATATACCTGAATAGCCGTACACCAGAGATCAGCACCAAAAGCTTCCCAAGGAAAAAGCACTGTCTACAGAGAACAAAAAGCCTGTGAATTAGAACCTGATACACTAACCTTTAGAAATTTGGGGGAATTTTCAGAGTCCAAAGACTCTGTAATGAGGGAAGAAAGCAAAAACAGTTTTGTCAACTTTTGATTTGTTTTCATTTTATAGATTATACCCACAGAAAATCCCAGAGTCTCCTTTTAAACAACGGTTTCAACCCCTTTCCCCACCCAAACAGAAGTTCCAAGATGTCTGTCTGATTTGGTGACTTGGTTTGGTTTGGTGTTCTCTGCTTACTGAGACTGTAGCCCAGCCCAGGGCCACGCATAGCCGTAAGAATACTGGGGACAATTGGTGTGGAGAAAGCCACACCCTGAGATGAAGCAGATGTGCAGATAGGCTCACCAACTTCAGGGACAGGTGAGAAGACCCACCTGGCATGCTGCACACTGGGGGGAAGCAGGGCCCAGGTAAAGGGAGTGGTCTAGTAGGACAGTCATTCTTTCACAAGGAGGTGCCCTGGGGTTTGACCTCAGGGACAGGGCTTACTATCTCCAGGCTCCAGAGAGAATGTGGCAAGAGAAAGTAAAGTGTCAGGTCTCAGGTGAGTACCCAGAGCCAGAGCCGACACCCACTGTCAGAGCTGGACCAACAGCAGATATGGCAAAGGCAGAGTCCATATCACATACCCCTGGGGTCCGGTGTCAGGACTGGTCTTTAGACTGTGGCTGAGCAGACAACTGGGGACAGGAAGATCCTCGAAGCCTGGGATCCAGGATGGACCTGGGCAATGGAACCAGAGACTTAAAAGCCTAGACACATGAATGACAACAGACATTGTTTCGTATCACACACAGGCACTTGGCTAAAGGGGCAGGAATGTCAGCAGTCAGTCCCCCTTTGAGGTGCGAACGCACAGCCTATTTTGACAAATCTTCTAGTTGAAGTAAGAAATAAGTTTTGCTCCAAGGGAAAATTTTTAAAACTTCTCCAGGACTCAGAGGATAAATCATATCTAACACTCTTAATTGCTCCTACCTGAGCAGGACACCAAGCAAAGGGACCTGAGTCCTCTTACAGGATGGACCCACTGGGCCCAACCTAGAGAACAACCAGTGACCAGGTTGGCCTCCAGCTTGGTTAGGGGCAGCACTGAAGGAAGCAGAACCAATCCAACCCATCACTCAGCATCTGTGCTTAATCAGCCTGTGTATACAAAGAATCACTGACCTGAACCAAGGGGGGAAACCCTGCTTATCCTAATTAGTGGACCTGTGAACAGCAGGGGCAAGGAGAAGTTCTAAAGCTAACTTCAAGCAGAAAAGAACTTGCGGTGAAAATAATTATCCCTACAGCAAGAAGTCATCCACACAGAATATGGGGATTCATGTGGGCAAAACCAGCTTTAATACAACTCATGTGGTGAGGCGGCAGCACACGAAGCCAAACAACATGTTACTCGAGTGAAAGTAAATACATAAACCTACAGTGGCTACAAAATGGGAAAATCACAAAGGTAATTCAGTTGAAAAATATGTATCGAGGACAGCCTTCTGATTTCATGGGTCAGGAAAGTGCGGCCTAAGAGGTAAAGTGACTTGACACAACAACACCCTATGCTCACCTGAGAGCCCCCTCTTTCTCATCCTTCCTTTTGAGCCTCACAATGATGTAGGGGCCAAGGAGGCCTCACGGTCATGCCCATTTGATAGGCAGGTGAACTGAAGGTCAGAGAGCTCCCAGCCTTCTCAGGTTCACATTTATAGGGAACAAGAGAGCAGAGCTTCCCTAGTCTGAACCAGGGCTCACCACATCAGTACAATGAAAACATCTAATAATGACCCACTCTACCCACAGTCATGCCAGGTCCAGAAAGGGATGTAAAGCCAGGAACAGACCTTACCCTTGGGGAGAGAACACCTGTGTGCTACTGAAGACAAGAACTCCATGGTCTCAGGCCGGGGACCCTCAAGAACGGGTAGAGCCCAGAGGAGCAGAGAGAATTCTCAGCCCAGAGGCAAAACATGAAGCAGCAGAGAGAAGTAAACGTGAAAGAATGGCCAGGAATGAGCAATGCAGAAGAATCAGCCTCTGGCTCCAACTAAGGAGTGATGAGCCGATATGGTCAGATAAAGATGGGGACATGAACCCAGGCCAAGGATCCTCCAAATCCTCGCTCCAGCAACAGAGACCAATTCAGGAACATTGGGAATCTCAACCAGTCACACCCAACCCACTGTGATCCTGTCAGGTCCTTGCCCCAGCTCTTAAGGAGAACTCGATATCCCTAGAAGAAGCCTGGCCTGCTCCTGCTGGGCCAGCTCATCCAAGCCAACAGGAGAGTCAAGTCCTGACCTACCCCCAGGGACCCTGGGATGATTTTAACAAGAGGACATTTATGAAGGAGCAAAAAGGTTTAAGGAAGAAAATAGGTGTTTAAAATTAAAGCTTCTTCTATTGTCTTTAGGTACACACTTACAAAGCCAGCCACTACATGAAACAGTTCCTGAAATGCCAAGGGGACACGCACCAGGAAGAAAGAGCAATTGGAAGAGGAGCACAAAGAGGCTTCTTTCAAAGAGTGACCTCTGCAAAGGATGCCCCCGTGGGCCAGCCTCAGCAGGAGGCCACCGAGGAGCAGCAGAGGCTGCGGCAAGCCCTGAAAGCAGCTCACCGGCAGCCCCTTCCGGCCAAGGCCCAAGGACCAAAGAGATCACTGGGGGAATGGAAATGGAAATGCCCAGGCAGGGGAGGGAAAGAGAACACATTAAACGGTAATCCCATTACAGGGTGATCCAGTGACAGTCAAACCCCTAAAGCAGTGCCCAGATCCCTCTGCTGGAATTGGTACCTTATGTGGTGTGGCGAGGAGGAAGGTCTGCACACAAAAGGCTTTGTATGGACTGAAGAAAGAAGACTCCAGGGGCAGCACAGCTATTGGTAAAATAGGTTCCATGTGAGTCAGTGTAAAATCATGACCACTTTAAGCTGAGATAAAGCCAGGCAGACAAATACCCAGGATGCTTCCAGATCTCTCCTGTGTGCATCTGGGGGCTTTATTTCCACTGGAGACCTACGTAGATGCAGGGAGCCCACTGCTGCTTTATTAAAAGGACTGTGAGAGGGGAATGACCTAATTTTACCATGTCTATCTCAATTGTTAAGGTTTGGTTTTCATATGGTCACTCAGGTCAAGTTCCATGCTGACCTGTAATCTAACAATCCCTTTTATTTAAGGCCACCTGCGACCCAGACCTAGGGAGACTGGTACAGCCATGTTGACATGTGACCTTGTAGTAAGAGCCACTACTGTTATGCCCAAGTTTTCACGTCCAAGAGACCACCAAGGAGCCAAGCACCGATGCAATCACATGAGGGTTTATTTGACAAGCTTAAGCTTGGGCCCAAGTATACCTGACACAACAGAGGAGGGACTTGGACCCCGAGGTGACATGCTTAAGCTTGAGCCCAAGCATACCCGACGCAGCGGAGTAGGGACTTGGACCCCGAACCAGATTACAGTCAGAGTTTTTAAAGGCAGAGTAGGGGTGGACTCCGCGGTGGGTGAAGACATAGGGGATTGTGCATGATGTAAGTCTCTAAGGAATCAAGGTCTCCAGGACCTTGAGGGGCTAGCTATCATTGGGAGAAAGGTTATTTATTACCAATGATAAAAATCTTCTCATGAGACCCTTTAGATGTCTATCAGTGGGCCATATGCTTGGGAATGATTCTCGACACTATCTTGGAGGTTTAGAAATAAAGTTTATTAAAGTAGACTTACAGGATCCTGGTCGGACCTGTTGGGGTAGGGGGTTGGTCAGTCTAGGATTGTCCTTAGCAAACCCTCAAGGTGAGGGCAGTTAAGTCCCCAGAGGACAGCCACTCTGTCTGTTTCAAGGGCTTGTCAGTAGGTAAGGAATTTTAATGATTTTCTTCTGCCTGTTTCCCACATCAGCTAAACTTGAGGCGGGATGGCCTTAATTTTCTTGGCCTCCACACTATGTCATTCCTACTCCATCCCAAACCTGCACACACAGAGTATTTCCAAAAATGACATCTCCTGAGCATCCTTTGGCCACAAAGTGAGTATTCCTATGAACAAATACTTGCTGATGCTTCACAGGCTTATTCCTGTGCTGATCAATACGAGGGGCACGAGAATGTATAAACAAGAACCCCTGCTCAAAAAGTCTGGAAAGGCAAGATTTAATTACATAAGACAAAGATGAAGCACTGAGGGATGGCATACCACTGGCTACTAAAAATCTCTAAGTGCTCTAAGAAAGGGAAACCAAGCAAACTGGAGCCAGTAAAGAAAGATTTGTGGGAAAAAGCCAGATTTGGACTTATCTTTATACAAGGTCTGGACCCAGATTAAAAAAAAAAACAGAGAAGGAAGGACTTCAAGGCAACCCAGATACCACCCTTGACCTAAAGAAAGGATTGTGAGCCAGAACAGCTCAGAAGGGGGAAAAAAATAAAGATTTTTTTTAAAAAACCATCCTGAGACTTCTGCTTCTTTCAGAGACAGAGCAACAGGAACCAGACTTACTCTTTTACCTGAACCCCTCAAAAAAAGGGAAAGAAAGAAAGAACAAACATAGGAAACAACTGTTTTCAAGACACTGAACCTAAGGCAGCAAAGGCCAGTGACCACCCCGCTCCCGACACAGGAAACAAACAAGCTGAGTCCTGCAGCAGGGCCAGCCTACCCCCTTGAGACCTTCCAGGACAGAGTACAGAGAGTGGAACTGAGGCAGAGTCTAAAGACTTCTTAAGCAGAGTAGATGGAATCATCAGCCTGGAGGCTAAAGCAGCTAAGCGCTTTGGGACAGAGCACTGGAGACGAGCGAACTACACGGAGAACCCTGGGGGTCAGTAGGCAGAGACTGAACATTCGAAAGGGTAGCGGGCAATGCCTGTGGGTAAGGAGACTACTCAAGGCCAGGAAAGAACCACTCAAAAGCATTAGAGGTTACAGTAATAGGGCTGGGAACAGTGCCTGTTCCTACCCACCAGATGGAAGAAGCTCCTAGTCCATGGGGCAGCGGGTAGTGCTCAGCAAGGTCTTGCCTCAGTTGTGGGGAACAACCAGTTCTAGAATAAGCAAGGCTCTGGACTCAATCAATCATAAAAGCAAGACCCAAAAGAATCAAATTGATTCCAAGTAACTTGACTAAAAGCTCAAGAATATTTATAGGAATACAAAAATATCCAGTATCCCTCTCAATTAATTAAAAAAAAACCAAAAAACCTATCTGAAATCTACCCAACCACAAACGGCCAAAAGAAGAAATGCAGAGAAACAATAAGCCATTACTCTCAATGCATGAAGCCCCTTCCTGACTCTGCAAAGGGAAGCACATGGCTTCAGCGGTCCTGTTGTCTGGGTTCAGAAAGCATATCAATGTGCAATCCCCTCGGTGACATTTGTCACCATCGGCTACCTTCATTTAAGGAATGTTGTTTGAGAAGTAGTGCAGTGAATCTTTTCCGACAGCTTTCTAAGCTAAGGCAAGTCCTAATTACTCCGTTGTTTTTAAGGCTGAACAATTTAAAATAATTGAGGCACTAATTCTTCCTTTTACATTTTGTAAAGCTTATCTAATGCAAAAAAATTTTGTCATGAACAATTTTATTAGAAATGTTCATCTTGTAAAAATAAACTGATTATTAAAGATTTGAATGATATCTATGAATCTTCAAGATAAGTTTAAACAAGTAGCTTGTTTTACATGTGAATCCTTGACAAAATGAACACTGTCCCTATTTACCTCCAATGTCCATTAAAAAATTTCTTAAAATATTTTAATAAGATTCTGAAAGTATAATGCATTTTTGTCAAAAATTCTATTTTATGAGAAATTACCTTTGTACAGATCTGTTTCATAAGATAATTTACTTAGTTTTAATAAAAATTTCTCTATTGTATTATTATTTATATAATACATATTTCTATAACTATTATTTCTATTATAAGTTTCTATTTTAGAGAGAATACAAGACATGGTACCTAATCTGAGTTCTACCAAAATTGTTCTCAGGATGCCTGGGTGGCTCAGTGAGTTAAAGCCTCTGTCTTTGGCTCAGGTCATGATCGCAGGGTCCTGGGATCAGCAGGGAGGCTGCTTCCCACCCACCACCAGCCCCCCTGCCCCGCCCCGCCTCCTTCTCTGCCTACTTGTGATCTCTGTTTGTCAAATAAATAAATAAAATCTTTACTCAAAAAATTGTTCTCAATTTTTAAAAATGTTCATTTTCTCTGGGTGCCTGGGTGGCTCAGTGGGTTAAAGCCTCTGCCTTTGGCTCAGGTCATGATTGCAGGGTCCTGGGATCGAGCCCCACATCGGGCTCTCTGCTCAGCAGGGAACCTGCTTCCTCCTCTCTCTCTGCCTACTTGTGATCTCTGTCTGTCAAATAAATAAATAAATAAATCTTTTCTTTTTTTTAAATGTTCATTTTCTATTAATCTCAGGAAACAAACAGGGTTGCTAGAATGGAAGGAGGTGGGGGGATGGGATGGCTGGGTGATGGACACTGGGGAGGGTATGTGTTGTGGTGAGTGCTGTGAATTGTGTAAGACTGATGAATCACAGATCTGTACCCCTGAAACAATATATTATATGTTAATAATAGCAAAACAAAAAAAAAAAAAAAAAACTGCCAGCCAAAAAAAATGTTCATTTTAAGATGACTAACTGAAACTGATCTTCATAATCAGGTGATCACACATTGTGATGTGCCCAGAACTACCATACCTACTGTCCTTTTCAGTCTCAGAAGTGGCCCAATTTTATTTTTTTAAATGACACTTTTTTTAAGATTTTATTTATTTATTTGACACAGAGAGAGAGATCACAAGTAGGCAGAGAGGCAGGCATAGAGTGGGGGGAAGCAGGCTCCCTGATGAGCACAGAGCCCGATGTGGGGCTCGATTCCAGGACCCTGAGATCATGACCTGAGCGGAAGGCAGAGGCTTAACCCACTGAGCCACCCAGGTGCTATAAGAAGTGTCCCAATTTTAGACAAGGTATTATAGGGTAACCCATTCATAATGGAAGTGAACACACTATACTTTCCAAAGTGACCTAATCCTCAAATACAACCACAAGAAGTGATTTAGACTAATGTACCCTAGAGTCAAAAATGAAATCAGAATGCAGGCCCAGAGTTTCCAGATTGCCTATTTTCTATATGGCTTTCTAGGTACTTTTTTAAAAACCGGGGGGAGAACACTCACAATTGAAAATGCCCCACCCCTCCCAAGCCCCTAACTCCTGGGTATAAGGTAGCTTATTAAGCCCTTACCAGCTGTTTTCATTCCCTTTCCTCAACTGTAAGATTTCCCAAGGGAACTTCTTAGATTTTTATGCCGAGTCTATACCAGTATTACCAATTACATTCAACTATCTGGCACTCAGAAAAAACAAAGAAATGAAGATCCCCATAGGCTAGGACATTCTGCCCACCATCTCCTTTGGTGAGAATCTGCCCACAGTAACAAGAACAAGGGGCTCCTGAACCAATGGGAAGACCTGTGGATATAACTTTCAGATCTCAGATAGAGTTATGACCTTTAGGGGACAGGCAGAACAGGGTAAGGCTCCTTAACACCTTCTACAAAGAAACAAGAAGGAATGGAAAGTCACAGAAAAACAGTGAGGAAATAAGTAACCGTGTTTACCCAAACAATGAGGATGGTGAAGAGGAATGGTAGCCCACTGGAGTCTCCATCAGTGACACGCTTATGGATGTCATCATGCCCACCAGAGCATACCAAACAGATTTATATAAATATACACCGTACTGTGGAGGACCGTCTATATAAAACAATGGGTTGTGCAAGGGGTTTTCCAAGGCCACTGAGACCACATCCAATTTCTACCTTATAGGATGACTCTGGAAACTGAACCGCACTCAGACGAGAGTTCACCACCAATCTGCATCCCCAAACTTATCAGCAAAGGCATGTGAAATCAAAGGAACCAAAACTAATGCCTCAAGGAAATGAGGAAGGTACAGCCACACATGAAGAGGGCAAGCATGAGAAGAGCAAGGGCCTCCTACAGAAGAGGCAGCAGTGACTCAGGGCAAACACACCCTGTTATCAGGATATCTGTGTTAGCCAGACTCTTGGACTGGGGAGAACTGAAAGTCTCAACTTTTTATAACAATGGCACCCATTTTCTTTAGAGGTATAAATACTGAACTCACCAAACACACATGTGTGGGCTCCTGGTTTGCCAGTGTGAGTCTCTAATATGCAGGTCACTATGCTTATTCTATTAATTATGTTTATACTGCTGGTGGTCCATAAGCACAAGGCTGGGCATTCACCTTGCCCAAATCTCCCAAATAAAACTACAACCAGTCTTCAAAATACTGCCTTAAAACAGGATCCCATCTAGGCACAACAGACCACTGGTAAGTGAAAGCTAGGTGGGCAGTGGGCACTGTTCAAGAGCTGTGGGGGTAAAAATAAAAGCTATGCCCAGACCTCCACAGACCCAATGGAGTCACAATGTACACCAGCCCATTTCCAAGGAGACGTGTGCTCTTCCCTTATCAGAGAAATTCAACAGCCAAAGGGCAACAAGAAGACTGTGTTCTACCATCAGGTAAGAGTAACTAGTGCTATCAAAGAACGTAAGTACAGAGACCCATCTGGTGGACAGTCATTCTACAGTGGGCAGAAAGAATCCATGGAAGCGTCATGATCTCCATGACAATACTTCCTGGTTCCATCAGGTCTGCATGGGAACAGGTCCACTATCCAGGAGAACAATCTGCCAGCCCCACAGACCTGAGGAGGCATCAAATGCCAAGAGAAGAGCCAGTCACATCACTTACAGAAGCTCCCTAGAACATGAGGCTACAGAAATGGAGATTGGCAAGGAAGGAAAATGTCTTTCCAAACTTCCAGGATAGCAGGGGGTTTCTTTGATATGCTTTGTAAGTAACTTAAATAGAAGTCCACTTGTTCATAAGGAATGAGGAAAGTTTGATGATGCCCTTTGAAAGGAAAGCTAGTCTCTTCCAAAAGGCCAAAAATATCCCTAAGCAAATGGGGATTTTATTTATGATGTACACATCTTTCCCAAGTGTCCTGGTCTTTGGAAGGGAGTCTAGGAAATAACATGCTCTCTACATTCCTCAGTCTCTCTTGCAAAGCCTGTGAAGACTCAGAGCCAGTGGCCTAACGGAAAACACATTTTTCCTAGAGGCAGCAAGCAGGAATGGCTCCAGAATTTCTATTTAGATGGGGCTTGGCTGCACCAATTCAGTGGAAGGAAGGCAAGAGGCTTGTCTTGAAGCTATCTGTGTACCACAAACCCTTCACTCTGACTTACATCACACAGTACTTTGACTATCTGGCAGGACTGAGGGAGACCCACGAGGCGGAGGGCTACAGATCCCATAGACACTCATAGGCCCACCACTGCTGTAGATGAGAGGGAACTATACCTCTATCCTGACCATAGTGCTAGGAAAGACTGTCCTCTAAGACAACACTACTCAAAGGGAGGGCAACAGACCATTGTCTGCTCCAAACTGCGCAAATCTGTAAGGATGTAAGTATAGACCACAAGAGTGTTCAAAAACTTCTAGAGCAATCTGATGTTGCCGTGCATTTTTAATGTATTGGTC
Source organism: Enhydra lutris kenyoni (assembly GCF_002288905.1). Classification (NCBI taxonomy): domain Eukaryota; kingdom Metazoa; phylum Chordata; class Mammalia; order Carnivora; family Mustelidae; genus Enhydra; species Enhydra lutris. Next base: position 43,263,558 of record NW_019154090.1, on the reverse strand, counting down.
TCCAGTATCAAACATTAAAAACAAACAAACAAAAACTAACAAAAGTACCACTCTAACTAAGCAAGCCATCCCTCCACTTAACTCTCCTTAGGCATCCAGGCCCAGGAGGTGAGATTCAGACTGTAAGCTGGTCTGTCGTGAGTGAGGACATGGGACAGGGGAAGAGGACAGGGAGAATGGGAAGGGGTAACTGTGGCCTCATGTGATCCTCAAGTATCGCTAAGTTCCCTTGGAGTTTACAAGAATAGGAAAGGCCCTAGGCAATCGTGAATGCTGGAAAAGATCAAATAAGCCCATTCTACCGGGAAACAGAAAAAAAAAATTAGCCAGAATTTTGAAGCGAAACCAAAAGATAACTGGGCTCTCCCTCAACATTGGTGTGGAGCACGGTTTAGCAAGACTGACCTCGCTCTCGGGGCATACAGCTTTGTGTGACTTACCCTTCACTACTGATTAGGGCCCAGACCCAGTGAAGTCTGAAATCAGAAGACTGAGAACCTGCAAGTTACTTCTGTAGAAACAAAGAGACATTCCCAAGATTATGGCTGGATGGCCATTAATCAATTTGTATTTACCTTAGTGCCCTTAATCTAACATTCGTACCTGACTGTTCATTCCCACCTGTCTCCTATCGCCTCCCCCGATTCCACTGCCATCCAGCTGGCTCCCTCACTTATGAGTTAAACAATTCCTGATACCTACTCACTATTCATTTGTAGGAAAATTAGGCTTTAACTTTTTAAACATTATAATTCGACTATCACTATGAAAAACTCAGTTTTTCCCTCTGGCTCTCTCCCTCTAGGTAGCAATGGATACGTCCTATTTACCTGAATAACAGCATAAAATTATCATGTGAAACAAAGGAGAGACACAAAGAATCATTTCAAATGAACGAATAATTTCATTTGAGAAAAAAGTCTTAAACTGCATTCCTCTCTTTAAAATGAATAACCAATATGCCAGTGATCAGTAAAATCACCTCCCTGTGATTTTTTATTCATACAAACTTTACTTCAACAGTAAATGCACTTTCTTGCTCTCTCGAGATCAAGACATTTCACTACACAATTAATTCTCATATGGTTTTCCCATAACATACCCTAATAAGATGTGGAGAAAGGGTTGTGGAGATAAGAAAGTTCACAGTTTACATTTAAGATTTTAGTTATTTTATTCTCCAAGTCCTAGACAATTTACATGCATCCATATATGAATGTATCTACATGCAGGCACACATACTCATACACATTCCTTGCTTTCATTGTAAACTTTCTCATTAAGAGTCCCAAAGAAAACCCCCTTTCACTGAAGACCAGAGGCCAGCAATATATACCACTATTGTGTCAAGATGTTCACCAGACTGTCCTTGATAGCAGTTAAAGCCTATAGGCTTTAAATCATTGCTGTCCAACAGAAACAGAACACAACCCACAGATAAGAGGCACCAATATAATTTTAAAATTTTCAATACATTATATTATGTAATTAACATAAAAATTATTAATTAGATATTATGTCATCTCTTTGTACTAACTCCTTGAAATCCATGATGTATTTTATATCTATAGCACGTTTCAGTTGGGACTAGCCACATTTCAAGAGACAGAGAGAACGCCCCATCTTCTCCAAGCTCCTGACCACCTTCTATGTGCATGGCCCATAATCCCCCAAGCCCTGCCAACTCATGGAAGAGTTGGCTACACAGCTAGGTCTGTAAAGGTGTCCCTTGTACCACAATCCTCATACAGACACACTCACAAGACCCCTGTCCTGTGGGCCAGTAGCTAGGTGTTCTGCTACAGGAACTTTCTACAGGAAAGTTCTGTCCTGCCTCTGGCTGGGCTGGATGTCAGGTTCCTGAGGACCAGCAGGTCACTGAGAGGGCCAAAGGAAGGAGCTCTAAGAAGCTATAGACCTTTGGTACTCTTATTCTCCTGGCTAGAAAGGAGGAGGATTAAGATATGCGCACACGCATGCACACACACATATGTGTTAACATGCACTTTAAGACTTCCTGTGGCAGGGCACCTTGGTGGTATAGTTGGTTAAATGTCCAACTCTTGGTTTCAGCTGAGGTTGTGATCTCAGGTTCGTGAGACCAAACGCCATGATGGGCTCCGCATGCAGCTTGGAATCTGCTTAGGACTGTCTCTCCCTCACCTTCTGCCCCTAACCCCAACATGTGTGCACACGCTCTCTCACTTTCTCAAATAAATAAATCTTAAAAAAAAAAAAAAATTCTGTGGCAAAGTTTTCTTGTCCAGAGAGAAAAGAAGCAGCTCTAAGATTCCCCCACTCAGCAGTGGATCAGTCTCCAACAGGACTAACACATGATGTCTTGAAGAGGTCTTCTTGTGAACACACAGCCACCAGTTCACCTTGAAGGGAGCCATTAACGCTTTCAGGCAACCAGGGCTCCACTTTGAGTCCTGGGCCCATTATAGTACACTGTACTCGTTGGCTTAAAGAACTTCATGTGCCTCAGACATTGACCACTACAGCCTGTATTTGGTAAAACCAGATGCATATATGAGAGAGCAAGCAAGATTAGTCCCAGATAAAGAGTACTCAAGAAATAATCTGTTCTAATGCATTTCGAGGTGTTTTAGACAACAACTATATATGATTTTGAACACTAAAGAGGTTGTTTGAACTGAAGAATCTGAGCTGACACCAAGCAGGTCTCTGGTTTCCCATAATCAATCACCATGTGTTTTACCCAAGAAAGCTCTTTCTGAACACAACTGAAATCCTGATAATATCCAAGAGAGCCAAGAAGATTGGAGTTATACGGATTCTGCGTCTCTCTCGTGAAGATACTAACTCCTTAAAGGAGATGAAGACCAGGTGAAAAATGGCAAACCATAGGAGAAAAACAAAATGTGAGGGAGGCCATCAAAGAGCAGGTATTTTCTTGGGCCTGGGCTCCCACTGCTGTTCAGCCTCTTTGGGCCCGGTGCTCTCTATGGGGCACACCTGATGGTGATGCTCAAAAATGCTTCACCTGAGGAATGCTGAAACATTCAATTAAAATATGTAAATGTACCACTAAAGAGATTAAAAAGAACTCAATTACAAAGGCAGTGCTTCCTTTCAGAAGCTTAAACACCAGGACAGGGCTAATTACAGAGCACTGAGTCACACTGCTTCCTTGGGTCTAATTCACAGAAAATGTTTTTCTGCCTACAAATGCACTCCACTTGATCTGCCTCAGAGAACAGAACTGAAAGGTCATTTTCTGTGTTATTTTTTCAAAAGATTAGCTATTAATCTAGCTCCTTGGAGGCAACTTCCCACATCATTGTCAAAGCATCAAGTCTCATTTTTTAAAGGTAGTGGATCCTCTACCAGTGAAGAAGTCCCAATATTCCTTTTCCAAAGTCAACCATGACCCTGTGAACTGAGCAAACCCAAAAGCAATCCCGCCCACTCAACAAGTTTCCTGTTTGGAAATCAAAGGAAGAAGGCTTTATTCCAGAAAACATCACCACAAGGAGAAAATCAAAAGCAGTAGCAGAGATTTTACCTTTTAATTTTTTTTCACTTGCAACTGCAGTGATGCTCTTCAGGAAGAGACCTTTCCAGGTACTAAAGAAAAGCAATGCGCCCAAATAAACCTCTCTACAGGGAGACAAATCTCCTCCCATAAACACAGGGTATGGCCGGCAGAGCTGATGCTACAAGCACAATTGCCTTGGCCTTGCCCCTGACATAGGGAAGAGTTTGGAATCCTCTGGCAGGTCAACTGTTAAATCTCTAAGCATCAAACCACAACTGCTGATAACAGTTCACTTAACCTTTATCCTCTTTATTCACATCTAAGAAAAGAGGGAAAACTCAAGAAGACCAGGTGCATTAAGCCAGGCCCCCTTTCCAGTACAGTCTTAGCTCCAGGTTTGATCAGTCATGGCTCCACCAGCACAGTCAAGGAGAAGACATGGTACACAAGAAGGATTCAAATGGCTGTGCCTTCAGAAGGACACGGGCTCAAATGCCAGCAAACACTCTGAGAATACTCTAGGCTATAATAGCAAACTCTTCCATTTTAGAACATATTTAAGATTCCAATATTGCTTCTGTCCTTTGGCATTTTGTCTCTAACATCTCCATCTAACATCTCAATGCTTTTTAGTTCTTTTAAAGTCTGTGAAGGAACACAGTGTCACTGCCTTCTCCCAAAAGAGAAAGTACACCTCTGGCAGATATATGGCTCTACATAGGTGAAGGGAAGTGGGGGCTCATCGAGTCCCCTGGTCCTTTGATTTGGTCATTCTCACATAAAGCACATCTCCTAACTCATGGCGACCACCATGACTGAGCTAAACCACTTCCATCCACCTCCTCCTTTCCACTGAGACATCTCTGAGCTCATTATCACATTATGAAAGTGCTCAGATTCTTCTGCCTCCTTTTGGAGGCTGGAACTCTCACCCTCTACTATAACCTATCATGGTCCTGACTCACTCCTTCTCATGTGTATCCCCCAGTGAAGTAGCACTTGCAATATAAATGTATTCTTTTCAGTAATGTTAATTTCCTCCACTAGCACTGATTAGTTACTGGTGGTTTTGAGGAAGCTTTCCATCACATCTTTTGTCTGGGGTGCTCACTCTAACTTCAAATCTGACATTCTCGGGGCACCTGGGTGGCTCAGTCGGTTAAGCGACGGCCTTCAGCTCAGGTCATGATCCCAGAGTCCTGGGATCGAGCCTCATATCGGGCTCCCTGCTCAGCAGGGAGCCTGCATCTCCCTCTCCCTCTGCCTGCTGCTCCCCCTGCTTGTGCTCTCTCTCTCTCCCTCTCACTGTCAAATAAATAAATAAATATTAAAAAAAAAAAAAAATCTGACATTCTCCTGGCACCTGAATGCATCCTGTGACCTGTGCTAGAGGGGCTGCACTATCTCACAGATACCCACTTAGTAAAAGACACCTGAATGTGACATCAGACCCTGCAGAAGAACAACCAATCCAACAAGACATAACAGGTTCATCAAACAGGGCTGGGATTATAATCTCAACAGCATCCTTGGCCTCAGCATGGAACATCTTTGGCCTGAACCTTCCTGAAGAACTTTGTGAACTACATCAAAGCTGCTCTCACTTTCCATTTACTGGAGTTCCATCCCTCTTCCCACAGTAGCTATGAACCAACAGTGCAGAAAGGCTATGTGCTGGGGGCAGGGCCACTGTGCGTCTGTGAGTGGGTATCTGTGTTGGAACAGGATGTGCGCTATGGATGTATATCTACATGTGAGGACAGTGATAAACTCTGATTAGTCAATCTGTTAAAATTAGAATTTGTGCCAGTCAGTGACCCCTTCCAAACTCCCCTTAGCCCCTTATACTTTGAAATACAAAACTGGATTTATCATGGAACAGTACCCCTTCCAGTCTTCAAATTCCTTAAAACATCACCAATACTGTCTACAGATAATTCTCTTTGATGAGGGGAATGTTCTATCTCCATACTGTCTACTGCAATAACCACAATCGGCTGTCGAGGACTAGAAATGTGGTTAATGCAACTTAATTAAATTTTTTATTTTAGTTCATTCTAAACAGCCACTTGTGGCAAGTAACACTGTACTGGACAGTGTCCAGACAATCTTTCTTACAAATTCTCTGGGACAGAAACATCAACTTGGACAAGTCTCTCCCCTCAGTAGAGGAGACAAGCAAAACAGAAACTGACATCCTAGGAGACATGCTTCCTGACATCCTTGCACCTGTGCTGACTGCGCTACACTCCCTTGATCCTCCTGCTCGGCGGCAGCGTTTCTTGACCTCAGCACTACTGACATTTGGAGCCATACAATTCTTTGTTGGGAGGGCTGTCTTGTGGATTCTGGGTTTTTGGTAGCATCCCTGGCCTCCACTCACTGGAAGCCAGTAGCCCATCCACCTTCCTCAGCCGTGACAGTCAAAAATGTCTCCAGACAATGGCCAATGTCTTTGGGGTGCACAAGTGGGCAGAGTGGCAGAAGAGGAAGAGGAAGAAGCAGGCTTCTTGCTGAACAGGGAGCACGACACAGGACTTGATCCCAGGATCCTAAGATCATGACCTGAGCCGAAGGCAGACACTTAACCAACTGAGCCACCTAGGCACCCCAAGAATATTCAGATTTAAACAGGATGAAAACTAAGCAATCTTCATAAAATTTCAGGACACCAAGGAACAAAAACAGGATTCCAGAAAGGAAAAAAATAAAGTTACAAACCAACAAAGCAAGGAAAATGTGGTGGTCAGCAAACATCATCACAGAAACACCAGAGGCAGAACCAAACACGTGGGAGTTCTGAAGAAAAGGATTTTGAACCTAGAATCCTTTATCCATCCAAACTAACAATCGAGTATAAGGAACTACATAGACCTTTCAGATTTCTAAGTCAGAAAGTTCACTTTCCAAACATTCTTCCTAGAAAAACTTACTTGAAAATGGACTTAAGCACAAACAAAAAAGCAATTCAAGAATAGTAAAGAAGGCAGTGGACCCAGGGTGCAAGGACAGGGGCCTGGGACCGAGTCTGGGCAGCAGGGGACCCCAAGACCACTTGGGCCGGGGGCTGGTCATGGTGCTCAGGGAGGAAAACTGGTCCCATGGGACAGGAACTGAGGCTGATAGGGAGAAATGTGGCAAAGGTGTGAGCTAAAAGGGACATTAGTTTGCCAATTCCTTATTTAAAAAAAAAAAAGTGTATAAATAATTACCTTTCTTGCCTACTGCAGATGTGACCTTTTCTGCAACAGAGCGGTGACAGTTTTGTGCTCCTATCTCCATCCTTCAGGACAGCCCCACTCCGTGGGGTACCCCACCTCAAGTGCTGACACAGAGACATCTAAGGCTGTCCACTCCTGGTCACCAGTGCCAAGAGACCACTGCAGCTGATCACACTCTGTGACCTCCAGTGCTTACCCCAGTGTGGCTCCTCTGGTCTGCCTTGGACTTGGATCTTTATTCTCTACCACTTGCTAAATCCACCAACTTCCCCAATCATGCTGGACACAACACCAGTCCAGGCTAGGAAGTGGGAAAAGGGGAATTTAAAACAGGGAGGTAGCTAATGTCACCCAAATGGAGGGTTCGATTGTCAAAGGAAGTTAAAACTAAGGAAGGAGAGCCTGTTACAGAGAGGAAGGGAAGGAGGAGGGAGGGGGTGTCATACACAGGTGGGGAGACTTACAGGCTTTGGGGTAGAAACCAAAACCTTTCTTCAAAAAGATTATCAGCCCTTCCCCCTGTCTTGGCTCAAGGGATCAATGAAGAGTCTCTTTGGTCTGGTCCTTTTAAAAAAGGACATACAAATAGATGCTTATCTAAAAACTCCCAACAGGGAAGTGAGTAAGAAGCTCCCTAAGCATTTCTTCTGCAAGATTAAAGTGACTAGAGATAAATTTCTCCTATCAACAATGATAAGGTTTACATAACAGGACCTTAAAATGGACCTCGGGCATTGCTCTATATTAGCTCTATGCAGAATAAACAAATCTAAATGATACTTTAAATCAACCAGAAATGAGTTCTGCTCCATTCAGAATCATCAATTTACTTTCTGCATTTTATCTGATAGATGCACAAATCAGCAGTCAGAAAGACTTAACAAAGTATTCTTTGAAAGCAGAAGCCAAAGTAAGCACACAGAACATCACTCTCTCAGTAAATATTTACTGAAAGTCAACCTACTAAGTCTGGAGCACTGGGGCAAGGCAAATGCTATTTCCTAAGCGACCCATGTGGTTCAACCCTAACTGTGCTCCTGGACACTCCAAGGCCAGAGGGATTCCTTGAGTGCATTCAGCTCACACGCACAGCAGTGAAACCAAGGGCCCTGGAGATGTGTCCCTTGATCTATTGTTCCAACCTGTCTGCAGATTGTACATGACGAAGGGAAGGTACAAAGTCTTAAGCGCAAAAACTCTATTATTGAAAAGGCCTAAAAAGTTCAAAGAATACTGCCAGGGTCTAGCAAATGACATAATGAATTATTAGGAACAAACCTAAAGAAGACCATTTGTAAAGTTTTTAAAGACATTTGCTATATGGTCCCTTTACCAGGGTACCTGTTGGTACATCTCATTTATCAGGAATTCATCCAGCCAAGTTAGTTAGTGCGACACATTCTCTCTCTGGCCCAGGGTGCCCACATATAGAAAAGGCTGTGTTCTTGTGCAAAGCACCAAGCAGGGGACAGAACCCCCACCACTGCAAGCTGGTGCAGTCACTCTGGAAAACAGTATGGAGTTTCCTCAAAAGTTAAAAGTAAAAAGTAAAAAGAGTTACCCTACAATCTAACAATTGCACTACTGGGTATTTATCCAAAGGATACAAAAATACAAATTCAAAGGGATACATGTATCCTGATGTTTATAGCAGCATTATCAACAATAGCCAAACTATGTAGACAGCCCAAATGTCCACCGACTGATGAATGGGTAAAAAAGATGCAGTGTGTATGTGTGTGTGTGTGTATACACACACACACACACACACAAACACACATATATATATATAATGGAATATTACTCAGCCCATCAAAAAGAATGAAATCTTGCCATTTGCAATGACATGGATGGAGCCAGAGTATATTAGGCTGAGTGAAATAAGCCAGTCAGAGAAAGACAAAGACCGTATGATCTCACTCATATGTGGAATTTAAGAAAGAAACCAGAGGAACATATTGAAAGGAAGGAAAAGAGAAAAAGAAGAGATGGAAACAAGCCATAAGAGACTCTTAACAATAGAGAAAAAACTGAGGGTTGATGGAGAGAGGTGAGTGGGGGATGAACTAGATGGGTGATGGGTATTAAGGAGGGCACTTATGACGAGCACTGGGCATTGTACTTAAGTGATGAATCACTGATTTTACTCCTAAAATCAATATTGCACTGTATGTTAACTACCTAAGATTAATTAATTAATTAATTTTAAAAAGATTATCTCTCCCTCTTCCTCTGGCCCCTCTTTCTCTCTCTGCCCCCCTCCCCTCTCTTTCTTCCTCTCTTAAAAAAAAAAGAAAGATAAATTTACTCAAAAAAGTCTGCCTCAGGGCGCCTGGGTGGCTCAGTGGGTTAAGCCTCTGCCTTCAGCTCAGGTCATGATCCCAGGGTCATGGGATCGAGCCCTGCATTGGGCTCTCTGCTCAGCGGGAGCCTGCTTCCCCCTCTCTCTCTGCCTGCCTCTCTGCCTACTTGTGATCTCTCTGTGTCAAATAAATAAATAAAATCTTTAGAAAAAACAAAAAAAAGTCTGCCTCAAAATGAGAGAAGCCACCATCATATATGTCTCTCAGTCAACCTCTTCCTGAGGCTTGCAGAACCAGAAAAAAGAGTGTCATGCTTATTTTGTATTAAACTGTATTTTCTTGAATGGAGCTTCAGAAGATAGCAGAGTTGGAGAACCCTGAGCTTATCCTACCCCACATTTGCAACTAGATATCATCCCCATCCAAGTCAATAAACCAGAAAGTGACCCAAAGACTGACAGAACAAACTCCACAACTAAATATAAAGTTGCATCTGAAAGGTCAGGAAAGTCAGAAAGGCAGGAGGAGTCTCTCTGAAGGCCCAGAGAGGGCAGAGAAATTGGCCCACGAAACCAGGGAGCTCACACAAGGAAAACTAATCCTAATAACATCTGGCTTTAAAAAGCAAAGGGGCTGAATTCTGTGAGTTTGTGAAACTACTGGGACTTGGAGCCTGAGGCTTTAACAGCTGGCTCAGCACTGGGTGAGCAGGGAGAAGAGTGATAGTTGGGTTGCGACCCTTAAAGAGACAGCAGCCAACATGAAAAAGTCACATAAAAACAGCAGTTTATGGGGTGCGTGGGTGGCTCAGTCAGTTAAGGGTCCAACTCTTGATTTTGGCTCAGGTCATGATCCCAGAGTTGTGAGATCTAGCCCTGCATCGGGCTCCACATGGGCATGAACCTGCTTAAGATTCCCTCTCTCCCTCCCTCCCTCTCCCCCTGCCCCTCTTCTCTGTTCTCTCTCTCTAAAAAGAAAAATAAATTAAAATAAAACAAAATAAAAAGATTAGAGTAGAAATAAATGATATAGAAACTAAAAAAAAAAAAAAAGAAAACTAGAACAAATCAATGAAACCAGGAGCTGGTTCTTTGAAAAACTCAATGAACTTGGTAAGTCTCTAGCCAGAGTTATACAAACACACACACACACACACACACACACACACACACACACACACAAAAGAGAGAGAGAGAGAGCACTCAAATAAATAAAATCACAAATGAGAGGGGAGAAACAACAACTAACACCACAGAAATACAAACAATTATAGAAGAATATTATCAAAAACTATGTGCCAACAAATTGGACAACCTGGAGGAAATGGATAAATTCCTAGGAATGTATAAACTACCAAACCTGAAACAGGAAGAAATGGAAAATTTGAATAGACTAGTAACCACCAAAGAAATTGAATCAGTAATCAAAAAACTCCCAACACAAATTCTAAAATTTGTTTGGAACCTCAGAAGATTCTGAATATCCAAAGCAATCTTGAAAAAGAAAAACAAAGCTGGAGGCATCACAATTTCAGACTTCAAGTTATATTACAAAGTTGTAGTAATTGAAACAGTATGTATCGACATGGATGGAACTGGAGGGTATTATGCTGAGTGAAATAAGTCAAGCAGAGAAAGACAATTACCATGTGGTTTCACTTATTTGTGGAGCATAAGGAATAGCATGGAGGATATTAGGAGAAGGAAGGGAAAAATGAAGGGGGGAATCAGAGGGGGGAGATGAACGATGAGAGACTATGGACTCTGGGAAACAATCTGTGGGTTTTGGGGGGCTGATGCGGGGGACAGGTTAGCCCAGTGATGGGTATTAAGGAAGGCACGTATTGCATGGAACACTGGGTGTTACACGCAAACAATGAACCATGGAACACTACATCAAAAACTAACGATGTACTATATGGGGACTAACACAATAAAATTAAATAAATAAATAAATAACAAAACAGTATGATACTGGCACAAAAACAGACACAGAGATCAACAGAACAGAACAGAAAACCAGAAATAAACCCACAACTATATGGTCAATTAATCTTTGACAAAGCAGGGAAAGATATCCAATGGGAGAAGGACAATCTCTTCAACAAATGGTACTGGGAAAATTGGACAGCAACATGCAAAAGGATGAAAATGGACCACTTCCTTATATCATATATAAGAATAATAATAACCCGTCCATATGTTGTCTACAAGAGACCCATTTTGAACCTAAAGATACACCCAGACTGAAAGTGAAGGGTTGGAGAAGCATCTTTCATGCCAATGGGCCCCAAAAGAAGGCCGAGGTAGCAATTCTCATATCAGATAAATTAGACTTTAAACTAAAGACTGTACTCAGAGATACAGAAGGACACTACATAATTCTTAAAGTGACTATCCACCAAGATGATCTAACAATTGTAAATATCTATGCCCCCAATATGGGAGCAGCCAATTACATAAGAAAACTGTTAGTCAAGATAAAGAGTCATATTGATATGAATACATTAATAGTAGAAGATCTTAACACACCTCTCTCAGAAATAGACAGATCATCGAAGCAGAAAATCAATAAAGAAACAAGAGCATTGAATGACACATGGGACCAGATGGACCTCATAGATATATACAGAACATTCCACCGTAAAACAACAGAATACTCATTCTTCTCAAGTGCACGTGGAACCTTCTCAAGAACAGGCCACATACTGGGTCACAAATCAGGTCACAATTGGACCCGATACCAAAAGACTGAGATCATTTCCTGCATATTCTCAGATCACAATGCTTTGAAACTGGAGCTCAATCACAAGGAAAAGTTCAGAAGGAACTCAAACACCTGGAAGCTAAAGACCACCTTGCTTAAGAATGCTAGGATCAACCACGAGATCAAAGAAGAACTGAAACAATTCATGGAAACCAATGAGAATGAAGACACTTCGGTCCAAAACCTATGGGATACAGCAAAGGCGGTCCTAAGGGGGAAATACATAGCCATCCAAGCCTCCCTCAAAAAAATTGAAAAATCCAGAACACACCAGCTGTCTCTACACCTTAAAGAACTGGAGAATCAACAACAAATCAAACCAACTCCACACATAAGAAGGGAAATAATCAAGATTAGAGCTGAGATCAATGAGGTAGAAACCAGAGATACAGTATCAATGAAACGAGAAATTGGTTTTTTGAAAGAATCAATAAGATTGATAAACCATTGACCACACTAATCCAAAAGAAAAGAGAGAAAGTCCAAATTAATAAAATTATGAATGAAAAGGGAGAGATCACAACTAACACCAAGGAAATAGAAACAATCATCAGAGTAATTATCAACAGTTATATGCCAATAAAGCTAAGCAACCTAGATGAAATGGATGCATTCCTGGAAAACTATAAACTCCCAAAACTGAACCAGGAAGAAATTGACAACCTGAATAGACCGATATCTAGTAACGGGATTGAAGCAGTGATCAAAAACCTCCCAAAAAAACAAGAGCCCAGGACCTGATGGATTCCCTGGAGAATTCTACCAAACTTTCAAAGAAGAAATAACACCTATTCTCCTGAAGCTGTTTCAAAAAATTGAAGCAGAAGGAAAACTTCCAGACTCTTTCTATGAAGCCAGCATTACCCTGATCCCCAAACCAGGCAAAGACCCTACCAAAAAGGAGAATTTCAGACCAATATCACTGATGAATATGGATACTAAGATTCTCAACAAGATCCTAGCAAACAGGATCCAACAGCACATTAAAAAGATGATCCACCATGACCATGTGGAATTCATTCCTGGGCTACAAGGATGGTTCAACATTCGCAAATCAATCAATGTGATAGAACAAATTAATATGAGAAGAGAGAAGAACCACATGGTCCTCTCAATTGATGCAGAAAAAGCATTTAAGAAAATCCAGCATCCGTTCCTGATTAAAACGCTTCAAAGTATAGGGATAGAGAGAACATTCCTGAACTTCATAAAATCTATCTATGAAAGACCCACAGCAAATATCATCCTCAATGGGAAAAAGCTTGCAGCCTTCCCGTTGAAATCAGGAACATGACAAGGATGCCCACTCTCACCACTCTTGTTCAACATAGTATTAGAAGTCCTAGCAACAGCAATCAGACAACAAAGAGAAATAAAAGGTATCCAAATTGGCAATGAAGAAGTCAAACTCTCTCTCTTCGCAGATGACATGGTTCTTTATATGGAAAACCCAAAAGACTCCACCCCCAAACTACTAGAACTCATACAGCAATTCAGTAACGTGGCAGGATACAAAGTCAATATACAGAAATCAGTGGCTTTCTTATACACTAACCATGAAAATACAGAAAGGGAAATTAGAGAATCGATGCCATTTACTATAGCACCAAGAACCATAAGATACCTGGGAATAAACCTAACCAAAGAGGTAAAGGATCTGTACTCGAGGAGCTACAGAACACTCATGAAAGAAATCAAAGAAGACACAAAAAGATGGAAGACCATTCCATGCTCTTGGATAGGAAGAATAAACATTGTTAAAATGTCTATACTGCCTAGAGCAATCTATACTTTTAATGCAATTCTGATCAAACTTCCACCAGTATTTTTCAAAGAGCTGGAGCAAATAATCCAGAAATTTGTATGGAACCAGAAGAGACCCCGAATCGCTAAGGAAATGTTGAAAAACAAAAATAAAACTGGGGGTATCACGTTACCTGACTTCAAGCTTTACTACAAAGCTGTGATCACCAAGACAGCATGGTACTGGCATAAAAACAGACACATAGACCAGTGGAACAGAGTAGAGAGCCCAGAGATGGACCGTCAACTCTATGGTCAAATAATCTTCGACAAAGCAGGAAAAAATATACAGTGGAAAAAAGACAGTCTCTTCAATAAATGGTGCTGGGAAAACTGGACAGCTATATGTAGAAGAATGAAACTCGACCATTCTCTTACACCGTACACAAAGATAAACTCAAAATGGATAAAAGACCTCAACGTGAGACAGGAATCCATCAGAATCCTAGAGGAGAACATAGGCAGTAATCTCTTTGATATCAGCCACAGCAACTTCTTTCAAGATATGTCTCCAAAGGCAAAGGAAACAAAAGCGAAAATAAACTTTTGGGACTTCATCAAAATCAAAAGCTTCTGCACAGCAAAGGAAACAGTCAAGAAAACAAAGAAGCAACCCACGGATTGGGAGAAGATATTCGCAAATGACAGTACAGACAAAAGGTTGATATCCAGGATCTATAAAGAACTCCTCAAACTCAACACACACAAAACAGACAATCATATCAAAAAAAGGGAAGAAGATATGAACAGACACTTCTCCAAAGAAGACATACAAATGGCTATCAGACACATGAAAAAATGTTCATCATCACTAGCCATCAGGGAGATTCAAATTAAAACCACATTGAAATACCACCTTACACCAGTTAGAATGGCCAAAATTAGCAAGACAGGAAACAACATGTGTTGGAGGGGATGTGGAGAAAGGGGAACCCTCTTTCACTGTTGGTGGGAATGCAAGTTGGTGCAGCCACTTTGGAGAACACTGTGGAGACTCCTCAAGAAATTAAAAATAGAGCTTCCCTGTGACCCTGCTATTGCACTACTGGGTATTTACCCCAAAGATACAGATGTAGTGAAAAGAAGGGCCATCTGTACTCCAATGTTTATAGCAGCAATGGCCACGGTCGCCAAACTGTGGAAAGAACCAAGATGTCCTACAACGGACGAATGGATAAGGAAGATGTGGTCCATATACACTATGGAGTATTATGCCTCCATCAGAAAGGATGAATACCCAACTTTTGTTTCAACATGGACGGGACTGGAAGAGATTATGCTGAGTGAAATAAGTCAAGCAGAGAGAGTCAATTATTATATGGTTTCACTTATTTGTGGAGCATAACAAATAGCATGGAGGACAAGGGGTTTAGAGAGGAGAAGGGAGTTGGGGGAAATTGGAAGGGGAGGTGAACCATGAGAGACTATGGACTCTGAAAAACAATCTGAGGGGTTTGAAGGGGTGGGGGGTGGGAGGCTGGGGGAACCAGGTGGTGGGTATTAGAGAGGGCACGGATTGCATGGAGCACTGGGTGTGGTGCAAAAACAAGGAATACTGTTACGCTGAAAATTTTAAAAAATTTAAAAAAAAGAATAATAATAATAAATAATAAGAAGAAGAAATTCAAACTAGATTAAAGACCTAAATGTGAGACCTAAAACCATAAAAATCACAGAAGAGAACACAGGCATATGACACCAGCCATAGGAACATTTTTCTAGATATGCCTCCTAAGACAAGGGAAACAAAAGCAAAAATGAACTATTGGGACTACCTCAAATTAGTGAAGGAAACAATCAATAAGACTAGAAGGCAACCTAGGGAATGGGAAAAGATATCTTCAAATGACATATCTGGTAAAAGGTTAAGGATCCAAAATACATAAAGAACTTAAAAAATTCCACACTCCAAAAAAAAAAATAATAATAATAATAATAATAATCCAATTTAAAAAATGGGCAGAAGACATGAACAGACATTGCTCCAAAGAAGATATCTACATGGCCGACACATAAAAAGATGCATCATCACTTACCATCGGGAAAAGGCAACTCAAAGCTAAAATGAGATATCACATCACACCTATCAGAATGGCTAAAACCAAAACACAAGAAACAACAGGTGTTGGTGAGAATGGGGACAAAGAGGAACCCTCATACACTGTTGGTGGGAATGCAAACTGGTGTAACAGTATGGAGATTCCTCAGAAAGTTAAAAATAAAACTACCCTGTGATCCAGCAATTGTGTTACTGGATATTTACCCAAAGATACAAAAACCCTAATCCAAAGAGATACATGCACCCTGAATGTTTACAGCAGCATTATCTACAACAATCAAGATAAGGAAGTAGCCCAAGTGTCCATCAATTGAGAAACAGATAAAGAAGATCTGAGATAGATATAGATATAGACACATAGACACACACACACACACACACACACACACACACACACACAGAGCGGAATATTACTCAGCCATAAAAAAGAATAAAATCTTGCCATTTACAACAACATGGGTGGAGCCAAAGAATACGATGCTAAGCAAAATAAGTCAGTCAGAGAAAGACAAATACCATATGATTTCTCTCATATGTGGAATTTAAAAAATAAAACAAATAAGCAAACGGGAACAAAAGGGAGAAGGAGACAAACCAAGAAACAGACTCTTAATTACAGAGAACAAGCTGATGGTTACAGAGGGGAGGTGGGTAGGGCAATGAGGGAACCAAACGACAGGGATTAAGGAGGGTACTTGTGACGAGCACTGGATGATGTATGGAACTGCTGAGATGCTATATTATACACCTGAAACTAATATAACACTGTATGTTAATTAACTGGAAGTAAAATAAGAACTTAAAGATAAATAAATATTTATGTTTTCTCTATTTTTTAATTTTTTTAAGAGAAAGCAATAAAAAAAGTATACTTCAGGAGGGGAGTCAAGATGGCGGACAAGTAGCAGGCTGAGACTACATCAGGTAGCAGGAGATCAGCTAGATAGCTTATCTAAAGATTGCGAACACCTACAAATCCAAAGGGAGATCGAAGAGAAGAAGAACAGCAATTCTAGAAACAGAAAATCAACCACTTTATGAAAGGTAGGACTGGTGGAGAAGTGAATCCAAAGTGACGGGAAGATAGACCGCGAGGGGAGGGGCCAGCTCCCGGCAAGCAACGGAGCACTAAATCAGGACTTTTTTTTTAAAGATTTTATTTATATATTTATTTATTTGACAGGCAGAGATCACAAGCAGGCAGAGAGGCAGAAAGACAGAGAGGAAGGGAAGCAGGCTCCCCACTGAGCAGAGAGCCCGATGCAGGGCTCGATCCCAGGACCCTGGGATCATGACCTGAGCTGAAGGCAGAGGCCTTAACCCACTGAGCCACCCAGGTGCCTCTAAATCAGGACTTATACATGTCTGTTCCGCTGAGGGACATTGCTCCAGAGGCTAAACCAGGGTAAAGCCCACGCGGGGTCAGCGTGGCCCCAGGTCCCGCAGGGTCACAGAAGGATCGGGGGTGTCTGAGTGTCGCAGAACTTGCAAGTATTAGAGCTGGCTAGAGACAGAGCTGAGGAGTGAGCTCTCAGCTCGGGGTTACCTTGAAACGGTCGCAGGCTGGGTGAGCTCGGAGCATGGCCAGAGGCCAGGGAGACGGGAGTGATTGGGCGCTATTCTCTGAGGGCGCACTGAGGAGTGGGGCCCCGAGCTCTCGGCTCCTCCGGGGTGGAGATTGGGAGACCGCCATTTTCATTCCCGTCCTCTGGAACTCTATGGAAAACATTCAGGTAACAAAAGCTCCCGAAAGCAAACCCAAGCTGATTACTCAGCCCAGCCCCTGGTAAGGACGATGCAATTCTGCCTGGGGCAAAGACACTGGAGAATCACTACAACAGGCCCCTCCCCCAGAAGATCAACAAGAAATATAGCCAGCACCAAGTTCACCTACCAAGGAGCCAAGGTTCAATACCAAGGAGAGCAGCGGAATTCCAGAGGAGGAGAAAGCAAAGCACGGAACTCATGGCTTTCTCGCAATGATTCTTTAGTCTTGCAGTGAATTTAATTTTTTTTGCCTTTTCAATTTTTTTTCTTCTTCTGCTAATTTTTTTTAACTTTTACCCTTTTCTTTTTTACCGTTTTTTAACTAGTTTATCTAATATATATATATTTTTTCTTTTTTATATTTTTTCTTTATTTGTTTTCTTTTTGTAATTGTTTCTTTTTTCTTTTTTTTTTTCTGAACCTCTTTTTATCCCCTTTCTCCCCCCCCCACGATTTGGGATCTCTTCTGATTTGGTTAAAGTGTATTTTCCCGGGGTCTTTGCCACCCTTTTAGTATTTTACTTGCTCCTTCATATACTCTTATCCGGACAAAATGACAAGGCAGAAAAATTCACCACAAAAAAAAGAACAAGAGGCAATACCAAAGGCTAGGGACCTAATCAATACAGGCATTGGTAATATGTCAGATCTAGAGTTCAGAATGACAATTCTCAAGGTTCTAGCCGGGCTCGAAAAAGGCATGGAAGATATTAGAGAAACCCTCTCGGGAGATATAAAAGCCCTCTCTGGAGAAATAAAAGAACTAAAATCTAACCAAGTTGAAATCAAAAAAGCTATTAATGCGGTGCAATCAAAAATGGAGGCTCTCACTGCTAGGATAAATGAGGCAGAAGAAAGAATTAGTGATATAGAAGACCAAATGACAGAGAATAAAGAAGCTGAGCAAAAGAGGGACAAACAGCTACTGGACCACGAGGGGAGAATTCGAGAGATAAGTGACACCAAGACGAAACAACATTAGAATAATTGGGATTCCAGAAGAAGAAGAAAGAGAAAGGGGAGCAGAAGGTATATTGGAAAGAATTATTGGAGAGAATTTCCCTAATATGGCATAGGGAACAAGCATCAAAATCCAGGAGGTGCAGAGAACCCCCCTCAAAATCAACAAGAATAGATCTACACCCCGTCACCTAATAGTAAAATTTACAAGTCTTAGTGACAAAGAGAAAATCCTGAAAGCAGCCCGGGAAAAGAAGTCTGTAACATACAATGGTAAAAATATTAGATTGGCAGCAGACTTATCCACAGAGACCTGGCAGGCCAGAAAGAGCTAGCATGATATATTCAGAGCACTAAACAAGAAAAACATGCAGCCAAGAATACTATATCCAGCTCAGCTATCGCTGAAAATAGAAGGAGAGATAAAAAGCTTCCAGGACAAACAAAAACTGAAAGAATTTGCAAACACCAAAACAGCTCTACAGGAAATATTGAAAGGGGTCCTCTAAGCAAAGAGAGAGCCTAAAAGTACTAGATCAGAAAGGAACAGAGACAATATACAGGAACAGTCACCTTACAGGCAATACAATGGCACTAAATTCATATCTCTCAATAGTTACCCTGAATGTTAATGGGCTAAATGCCCCAATCAAAAGACACAGGACATCAGAATGGATAAAAAAACGAAACCCATCTATATGTTGCCTACAAGAAACTCATTTTAGACCCGAAGACACCTCCAGATTTAAAGTGAGGGGGTGGAAAACAATTTACCATGCTAATGGACATCAGAAGAAAGCAGGAGTGGCAATCCTTATATCAGATCAAATAGAATTTAAGCCAAAGGTTATAATAAGAGAAGAGGAAGGACACTATATCATACTCAAAGGGTCTGTCCAACAAGAAGATCTAACAATTTTAAATATCTATGCCCCTAACGTGGGAGCAGCCAACTATATAAACCAATTAATAACAAAATCAAAGGAACACATCAACACTAATACAATAATAGTAGGAGACTTTAACATTCCCCTCACTGAAATGGACAGATCATCCAAGCAAAAGATCAACAAGGAAATCAAGGCCTTAAATGACACACTGGACCAGATGGACATCACAGATATATTCAGAACATTTCATCCCACAGCAACAGAATACATATTCTTCTCTAGTGCACAAGGAACATTCTCCAGAATAGATCACATCCTGGGTCCAAAATCAGGTCTCAACCAGTATCAAAAGATTGGGATCATTCTCTGCATATTTTCATACCACAATGCTCTGAAGCTAGAACTCAATCACAAGAGGAAATTTGGAAAGAACCCAAATACATGGAGACTAAACAGCATCCTTCTAAAGAATGAATGTGTCAACCAGGAAATTAAAGAAGAATTGAAAAAATTCATGGAAACAAATGATAATGAAAAGACAATGGTTCAAAATCTGTGGGAAACAACAAAGGCAGTCCTGAGAGGAAAATATATAGTGGTACAAGCCTTTCTCAAGAAACAAGAAAGGTCTCAAGTACACAACCTAACCCTACACCTAAAGGAGCTGGAGAAAGAACAAGAAAGAAACCCTAAACCCAGCAGGAGAAGAGAAATCATAAAGATCAGAGCAGAAATCAATGAAATAGAAACCAAAAAAACAATAGAGCAAATCAACAAAACTAGGAGCTGGTTCTTTGAAAGAATTAATAAGATTGATAAACCACTGGCCAGACTTATCAAAAAGAAAAGAGAAAGGACCCAAATAAATAAAATCATGAATGAAAGAGGAGAGATCACAACGAACACCAAAGAAATACAGACAATTATAAGAACATACGATGAGCAACTCTACGCCAACAAATTTGACAATCTGGAAGACATGGATGCATTCCTAGAGACATATAAACTACCACAACTGAACCAGGAAGAAATAGAAAACCTAAACAGACCCATGACCAGTAAGGAGATTGAAAGAGTCATCAAAAATCTCCAAACAAACAAAAGCCCAGGGCCAGACGGCTTCCCGGGGGAATTCTACCAAACATTTAAAGAAGAACTAATTCCTATTCTCCTGAAACTGTTCCAAAAAATAGAAATGGAAGGAAAACTTCCAAACTCATTTTATGAGGCCAGCATCACCTTGATCCCAAAACCAGACAAGGATCCCATCAAAAAAGAGAACTACACACCAATATCCTTGATGAACACAGATGCGAAAATTCTCAGCAAAATACTAGCCAACAGGATTCAACAGTACATTAAAAGGATTATTCACCACGACCAAGTGGGATTTATTCCAGGGCTGCAAGGTTGGTTCAACATCCGCAAATCAATCAATGTGATACAATACATTAATAAAAGAAAAAACAAGAACCATATGGTACTCTCCATAGATGCTGAGAAAGCATTTGACAAAGTACAGCATCCCTTCCTGATCAAAACTCTTCAAAGTGTAGGGATAGAGGGCACATACCTCAATATTATCAAAGCCATCTATGAAAAACCCACCGCAAATATCATTCTCAATGGAGAAAAACTGAAAGCTTTTCCGCTAAGGTCAGGAACGTGGCAGGGATGTCCATTATCACCACTGCTATTCAACATAGTACTAGAAGTCCTAGCCTCAGCAATCAGACAACAAAAGGAAATTAAAGGCATCCAAATCGGCAAAGAAGTCGTCAAATTCTCACTCTTTGCAGATGATATGATACTTTATGTGGAAGACCCAAAAGACTCCACTCCAAAACTGCTGGAACTTGTACAGGAATTCAGTAAAGTGTCAGGATATAAAATCAATGCACAGAAATCAGTTGCATTTCTCTACAC
This sequence comes from Enhydra lutris kenyoni, assembly GCF_002288905.1. Taxonomy (NCBI): domain Eukaryota; kingdom Metazoa; phylum Chordata; class Mammalia; order Carnivora; family Mustelidae; genus Enhydra; species Enhydra lutris. The sequence continues at coordinate 43,242,361 of NW_019154090.1, read as the reverse complement.
CAACAATAAGACAAGAAGAAAGGGAAATTAAGGAGTCAATCCCATTTACAATTGCACCCAAAACTATAAGATACCTAGGAATAAACTTAACCAAAGAGGCTAAGAATCGATACTCAGAAAACTATAAAGTACTCGGGAAAGAAATTGAGGAAGACACAAAGAAATGGAAAAATGTTCCATGCTCCTGGATTGGAAGAACAAATATTGTGAAAATGTCTATGCTACCTAAAGCAATCTACACATTTAATGCAATCCCTATCAAAATACCATTCATCTTTTTTCAAAGAAATGGAACAAATATTCCTAAAATTTATATGGAACCAGAAAAGACCTCGAATAGCCAAAGGAATGTTGAAAAAGAAAGCCAAAGTTGGTGGCATCACAATTCCGGACTTCAAGCTCTATTACAAAGCTGTCATCATCAAGACAGCTGGGTACTGGCACAAAAACAGACACATAGATCAATGGAACAGAATAGAGAGCCCAGAAATAGACCCTCAACTCTATGGTCAACTAAGCTTCAACAAAGCAGGAAAGAATGTCCAATGGAAAAAAGACAGCCTCTTCAATAAATGGTGTTGGGAAAATTGGACATCCACATGCAGAAAAATGAAACTGGACCATTTCCTTACACTATACACAAAAATAGACTCAAAATAATGAAGGACCTCAATGTGAGACAGAAATCCACCAAAATCCTTGAGGAGGACACAGGCAGCAACCTCTTCGACCTCAGCCGCAGCAACATCTTCCTAGGAACATCGCCAAAGGCAAGGGAAGCAAGGGCAAAAATGAACTATTGGGATTTCATCAAGATCAAAAGCTTTTGCACAGCAAAGGAAACAGTTAACAAAACCAAAAGACAACTGACAGAATGGGAGAAGATATTTGCAAATGACATATCAGATAAAGGGCTAGTGTCCAAAATCTATAAAGAACTTTAGCAAACTCAACACCCAAAGAACAAATAATCCAATCAAGAAATGGGCAGAAGACATGAACAGACATTTCTGCAAAGAAGACATCCAGATGGCCAACAGACACATGAAAAAGTGCTCCACATCAGGGAAATACAAATCAAAACCACAATGAGTTATCATCTCCCACCAGTCAGAATGGCTAAAATTAACAGGTCAGGAAATGACAGATGCTGGCGGGGATGCAGAGAAAGGGGAACCCTCCTACACTGTTGGTGGGAATGCAAGCTGGTGTAACCACTCTGGAAAACAGCATGGAGCTTCCTCAAAATGTTGAAAATAGAACTACCCTATGACCCAGCAATTGCACTACTGGGTATTTACCCTAAAGACACAAACGTAGTGATCCGAAGGGGCACGTGCACCCGAATGTTTATAGCAGCAATGTCTACAATAGCCAAACTATGGAAAGAACCTAGATGTCCATCAACAGATGAATGGATAAAGAAGATGTGGTATATATACACAATGGAATACTATGCAGCCATCAAAAGAAATGAAATCGTGCCATTTGCGATGACGTGGATGGAACTAGAGGGTATCATGCTTCACGAAATAAGTCAATTGGAGAAAGACAACTATCATATGATCTCCCTGATATGAAGAAGTGGAGAGGCAACATGGGGGGGTTAAGGGGGTAGGAGAAGAATAAATGAAACAAGATGGGATTGGGAGGGAGACAAAGCATAAGTGACTCTTAATCTCACAAAACAAACTGAGGGTTGCTGGGGGTAGGGGGGATGGGAGAGGGTGGTGGAGATATGGACATTGGGGAGGGTATATGCTATGGTGAGTGCTGTGAAGTGTGTAAACCTGCCGATTCACAGACCTGTACCCCTGGGGATAAAAATACATTATATGTTTATTTTTTAAAAATTAATTAAATTTTTTTTAAAAGTATAGTTCACGTACGAATACAGTAACTTTCCTCACTAATTAATGCACATTTCAATTACCCCTACAGGACCCCCAATTCTAAGGTGGGCCCTAAAGGGGCAGGGGGAGGCCAAACAAAACCTGAGGAGAAAGACATGGAAACCACAGGTGTCATCTTTCCTCATCTTGACAAGCCCCTCTCATCCCCGCTTTCACTAACAATGAGACTGTCCCAGACAAGTGACCTGCCTTGCTCAAAGGCATGCAGTTCTGATGGATGGGGAAATATGCTGGTGCCAGAAGTACTCCCACATTTTTATCATTTCTGGAGAACTCTAGGAAAGATTTGTGCAAGATACTCTCTTTACACAGAGCACAATGGAGCCTGGATATAAATATCAAAACAACATCATAAAAACATGGTGAGAACAGGAGTCTGCAAAGTGTCCTACTTTCAACAGGGACTTCACCAGGGACTGTCCTCTCACTGGGCTGTGCAGTCATTTCTCACAGACAGTTCGAGGCCAGCTCCATCTGACCCCATTGCTCCTGTTCTGGGAAAAGGCCTCCCTTTCCCCTTGCCTCTGCTGAAGTTGCTTTTTAAGCTTCTAAACCATTTTTATGGTAGAAGAGGCTAGAGTAATAATAGCCTCAATTTATTTAACGCTCAGTGCTGAGCACTAGGTTTTACAAATTTCTTTTTTCTTTAAACCTTCACCACTGCTCCATAAGACAAGTACTAAAAACCCCACTATTAAAATGGAAGAAAATAAAACTCAGAGAAGGTAAGGGACTGACAACAAAGCACACACTGGGCTGGATTTCTTTGAACTAATCATCCTCCCCCTTTGTAAAAACAATGCTTCGTTATCTTTCCTCCGCACAGAGGAGAGAGAGGGACAGTATCCCCCAGCATAATCCGTGTGTCCCCAGGGAGCTGTGGCCACAGAGGTACTCACATTTACTACATGGTATTTTCTGACTTTGCTTAATGCACCTTGCTCCTCACCAAGACAGTGAGTCCAACTCGCCTTTCCTGTTCCTCACAGTGTCCCTGTGCTCAGAACAGGGCTTGACAAGGATAAGATACTCAGCACTACCTATTGACTGGATAAATAAAGCCCATTTCAAAAAAGAGCTACCACAGCACTCTCCAATAGAACTGGCTCTGTGATGGAAATGTCCTACATCTGAGCTGTCTGGTAGCCACTCGTGGCTACTGAGTGCTTCAAATGTGGCTAGCAGACTAAAGAGGAATTTTCTGGTGTTTTTAATTTTCATGACTTTCAGTTTCCATGGCTACATGAGGCTGGTGACTACCCCACTGGAGGACACAGGTCTAACCTCTCCTGATTTCTAACACAACACCAACAATCAATCGCTGGTGATGCTTCCCCTCTGCTCCAAGCTTTACTTCTGCTCAAGTCCACATCTGTGAAAACACCACACTGGCGCTGTATCCATGGTGGGTGTTAAGGCTGCTACTTTCAAGGTGCTTAGTGAAGGAACAACAGGAGAAACTAAATGAATCAAATAAGCATGACTCACACTGAAGACACAATTTGGGGATTACAATAAAAGCTGGTGGGAAATAACAATGTTATTCACTGATCACTCTCTCTTCGTTGATATCAGTGAGTCATGAGAACAAAGTCACCTCCCTTCCTACCTGTCACTAACTACCACAAGAAAAAGTAAGAAAAGGTCAAAAAGAAAGCAAACAACAATTTCGTTACCAAATATACCAGTTATAAAGAAATTTGAGTCATGGTTACTCAGGTGCCAATTAAAAGCAGAAAAAATGAATCAATACCCATGTCATGTTTCCAGAAAATGTTCAAATGTACAAGTAGCTATTTGTGGAGCATAACAAATAGCATGGAGGACAAGGGGAGTTAGAGAGGAGAAGGGAGTTGGGGGATATTGGAAGGGGAGGTGAACCATGAGAGACTATGGACTCTGAAAAACAATCTGAGGGGTTTGAAGGGGCAGGGGGTAGGAGGTTGGGGGAACCAGGTGGTGGGTATTAGAGAGGGCACGGATTGCATGGAGCACTGGGTGTGGTGCAAAAACAATGAATACTGTTATGCTGAAAATAAATTTAAAAAAATTTTTTTAAAAGTTAGATCAGAGATAAATAAAATAGATAATACAAAAAAAAAAAGAAATGTACGAGTAGCATATACCAAATAAAAAGAACTCAAGGTATGAGATATTTCAAGAAGGAAGAGTATTGGTTAATTCATGTGCCGCTCTATCCTGTGTGGTAGTCAGGGGTGATCTTATAAAAGTAAACATAACTTCTAGGCCTAGGGTGCCATCTGCCAAGAACCCAGGCTCAGAGCCACACCCCTGCCTTCCAGGCATGTCTGCAGGGCTCCTCCTGACTCTAATCTGACTGATCCTGCCTCCCGCACTCTGAGCCACTGACCTCAGAAACAGATGACCAAATCTTGGCTGGCTGAGCATCTGCGCTCTCCCCTACATGATCCTATGCACCAGTGGGGCCCTGTTCTAGCCTTGATGAAGCCAGCTGCCTTTGTGATAAAGGCAGAGGAGATGGCTTCTCTTCTTCTTCCACTAGCCTGCCACAAATGCCCTGATTGAAAGGCACTCTCACTGGGAAATGGAGAAAGGAAGCAAAGATACAGAGTTTTCAGCTGACAAAAATATCAACATCACCAAAGACTATCTCCATCACTGACAAAGTATCCAATCTGCAAACATCAAGCTCTTTGTCTTAGGTATCATGTGAATATTTCGTTACAAACTAAAGAGGGAAATCTCCATTCAGTCCTTGCACTGCAATGTGTACACTACCGAAAGAATAAACTATGGAAGAGAAGACAGTTTGGGTATGGCTCACACATCTTTGGTCTATACAGTATATACTCAATTAAAGTATGCTCCTTTATACATCCATCACTGCACCTTCAGTTGCAAGCAAGGTGGTAATTGTTACAAAGGCACAACCTCTTGTCTTCTGCCTCTATTCATGGCACTGACACCATGGCAGTGGTGGGTGGATGGCAGCCTACAAGCTGGCTTGATGTTTTACCAGGTGTGAGATTCTCCAAACAGTGGGGGCCCAGGGTAAGATGGGAGTAATCCAGCCCTGGTGCAGGCAACAGGTGGGTCACTGCCAAGCCCTGCACTGTCCAATATGGTAACCAATGGCCATACGTGGCTATTTAAAGTTTGTAAAACTAAAGTTCCACAATCACACTAGCCACACTCATCAATCACAAGCGTCTGATGGCTAATGTACTGAACAATGCAAACACAGAATTCCTCAAAACATCACAGAAAATTCTATTGGATAGCACTGGTCTACATAGCTTTGAAACAATAATAAAAGTGACTGAAAGTCATTCTGGTTTGTACTGTCAACATATACAGGCACTTCTAAATAAAATTAGTGATAAAATATCCCTCTCTGGCCCCTTGACCTTCCCCATATGCCACTGTACTAATAAATAAATCTGCCTAGAGACTAAAGTCTCAGCTGCATCACTGCTCAAATGAAATGAATGTAAAAGTGAAGAGAGAGGGAAAAAAAAGACTAATGTGTATTCCACTCCCTTTCTCTGTCCCTAACAGAGCTACCCTAAAAAAAAAAAATCTACAGCTGATTTTATGAAAATCTGGAGAGAAAAAATGTTAAAAGAATTTAAAGGAGCTCCTGGGTGGCTCAGTTGGTTAAGTGTCTGACTCTTGATTTTGGCTCAGATCATAGTCTCAGGAATGTAAGACTGAGCCCCTTGTCAGGCTCCTTGCTCAACACGGACCCTATTAAGATTCTCTCTCTCCCTGTGGATGGAACTAGAGGGTATTATGCTAAGCAAAATTAAGTCAATCAGAGAAAGACAATTATCATATGATCTCACTGATATGAGGAATTTGAGAAACAAGAAAGAGGAGCATAGGGGAACAGAGGGGAAAATGAAACAAGACGAAACTAGGGAGGGAGACAAACCATAAAAGACTGTTAATCTCAGAAAACAAACTGAGGGTTGCTGGAAGGGAGGGAGTTGTAGGGATGGGGTGACTGGGGAGGGTATGTGCTATGGTGAATGCTGTGAATTGTGCAAGACTGATAAAGCACAGACCTGTACCCCTGAAACAAATAATATATCATATGTTAATTTTGAAAAAAGATTCTCTCTCCCTCTCTAAAACAAATAAATAAATAAATACGAATTTATAATTACCAAAATGTGTACAGTCCCTAAAAACTGCATAACACATATACAGAGGAAGCGAGGGGCAGATAACCCAAAGCAAATCATTTTTCTTCTATCAATATACCTAGTCATGTAGGAGAGAAAAGCAACTCAGAGCTCAGGGCTCTCATTCCATGGCAGGATCCAGTTCTCAAATACAGGCCTAAAATAGAACCCAACTTCTTTTCTCTGGACAAGTCTGGGACAAATGGGGCCATGGAGAGCTGTTTAGCTCTCTATTACGGGCCGTGCATTAAACATTAATATGGCTAAGGTCTTTTTCCTAGCAGAATATTAAAAATGCACACAATGTTTCTAATTTCAATTCCCATAATGGTCTGTAATGCTTTCAGAGGGTTCTGAATTTTTTATTTCTCGTTCGGTCATCCCTCCTGGTCACTGCTGGCTCCAACTGCCACACGTTCTATCTCCCTCCCAATCCCCCCATCAATGGTAAATGGGGCCAAGACTTCCAAGCTCTCCTACACAGTGCTCTGCTGGCATTTCCCCCAGGTACATGTGTTACCCAATTAAACAACACTTCCCTAAGAAGAACCTCTTCGCTCAGGTAATTTCTGGGAATGCATCACAGCTAAATACCAAACACTAGAGAATAAAATGAGAGCAGATGACAAAAATAACATTCAGCTATCTATTACAGTAAAACAAATTGTTCCCCAGATAAGGAAACTTTCAGATGCTCAAAGGAGAAGTGTTTATGCCCCAAAGTGTACTTAGCTAGGTCCAAAGACTATGAAATATGTCCTTGCTATTATATAAGAATACTCCAGAGTTACCCTGCATTCTTTTCTCAGAGCCTTTGCACATGCTGCCCCTGCTACCTGGAATGCTCCTCCCATCCCACTTATCCTCACTAATGCCGCTCTGTCTTAAGCTCAACTTTACTTCCTCAAGGAAGCTTTCCTGACAGCCCAGATGAATACAGGTTCCCTTGTATTTATACTTCATGGCACTCATCACAGTTTATAATTACCTATTTACCTAAAGGCTTATTCAGAGAATAATATAATTATTACATAAAGAATGTCCACCCCACCCCTGACAAGTCTGAGCAATCGGTGAGGAGTGGCGCTTTGTCAGTTCTGTTCATCATTACATCCCCAATGGCCAGTACTATGCATGGTATAGCAGATAATCAATAAATATTTAAAAGATAAACAAATGGATTGGTGAAAGAACAAATATCTTTTGAGAATCAGGGAAACAGGTTCTTGTACTAGGACATGACTTTAGTTTCAAACAGAGATGTGGGGAAAACTACACCTTGAAACACGGAAAGACAGGGGCGCCTGGGTGGCTCAGTGGGTTAAGGCCGCTGCCTTCGGCTCAGGTCATGATCCCAGGATCCTGGGATCGAGCCCCGCATCGGGCTCTCTGCTCAGCAGGGAGCCTGCTTCCCTTCCTCTCTCTCTCTGCCTGCCTCTCTGCCTACTTGTGATCTCTGTCTGTCAAATAAATAAATAAAATCTTTAAAAAAAAAAAAAAAAGAAACACGGAAAGACAGACACGTCAAGAGAGATGGCCAAAGTCTGCTTACCTGGAACAGAAGCCACTGGAGCCATAAACTGGTAGGAATGCTTAAATGATAATGTTGGTAAACTGCTGGAGACTGAATATGCACAAGTGTGGGAGAGAAACTCCAGGGTCCAGAGTATCGGGGCGTTTCCATATTTGTGTGCCTTACCACCAGGAACTGAATTAGAGTTTCACAGTGAAGAGTATTTCCAGAACCAAGGCCCACTCTCCAGGAAAGTAAGTAAATAAATAAGAATTTTTAACTACCCTTTGAAGACCCTTAGCTCTAAAAGGAAAGTTTCTCCCACTCTAGCCTCCTCCAGGTTCCCTAAGTCGGGGGGAAAAGTAGTCAAAGGGTGAGGGCTTCAAGAAACAGGTAAGGAATGCTGTACACAAGGAATGGAGCAGGGAATTCAGAAAATCAACCCACACCCCAAGACACAGGACTAAAATTTAATGGGAAGATTACAGAATTCTCCTCCCCTATTCTTTACCACCATACCAATAGGGCTCCAGTGTAGGACCAGTGGTTTATAGCTCAAAGAGCTAGAAGACACAGACTTTCTCAGAGAGGAGTACTTAGAGAAGCCCAAAGTGATGAAGACAAAAATAAGGACAGTAGGGAAATCTGAAGCCTCTGGCATCTCTTGCTAACATTTAACAAATGTTAAGGAAAGCCAACTCCAATCATACTAACGTAAATCCTCACATTAAAGATCTATTTACCTCAGCTCCTAAACCCTAATCAACATGTGTGGTTGTGGACAAAGGGTTAACTCCACAGGCCTGGGTTGCTCAAACCCAGCACGTGCCCAGGAAAGCCCATTTTCCTAACTAGCTCTGGGGAGCTCCTGGGAACTGAGCCCTTAGAATCTTCTGTATCATAAGACTGTTTTTGCCTGCCCAAGGCCTTGACACTGTAAGCTTGTCTGGACAGTTTATACTGACAATGTCATTTGTGGGAAACATTTCTGCCTGGCTGCACTTTGCACATACTGTCACACATTGCTGCTGGGGGGGATGAGATATTCTGGGGACACTTGGAAGCTTGTACCTGGTTTCCTCCAGACTTCACCTCATGCACTTTTTCCCTTTCCTGATTTAACTCTGTATCTGCTCACTGTAATAAACCATAACCACGAGTGCAACTACCTCTCAGTCCTGTCAATCCTTCATGAAAATCAAGCCTGAAAGAACACCTGAAGACTCAGCAGAAGAGTGAGAGGTGTCAGAAGGGAGATTCACTAAAATGATTCTGACTTACTGCGTTATGGCAAAATTACTGCTTGGGAAAAGGATGAAGGAACAGGGAGACAAACCTCCGACGTCTGATGGCCAAGGAGTCATCCACACTACAGACAGCAAATGTACTCTGATCCCTGCTGAGGGTAGGCGTCCCACTGAATTTAGAAATGACGGCTCTATCTCATAAGGAGTTGGCTCACTGCCCCTCCTTTAAATGCCAAATAGCAAGCTGTTCTGGATTGGCTTTATGGCTGGGACGTTCACCCACTTGATGTTCACCCCCTTGATGTTCACCCTTCCCAAGATCATTAAAAAACTGGGATAAAGGAGCCCCTTTACACAGGCCCCACATAACCTCACAGGTGCAAAATGAGGGGACACTTTAAGAAGCCATATAAGATTTATTATTTCAGCTTCTCCTATGGGTATTAAGAAGGCTAAAAAAAAAAAAAAAAATTATTAGAGTGATTCATAAGAATGGGGGAAGACAAACAAGATGGCCAACAGACTCTCCCAACAGAGTGGAGTCTTTAAACTGTTATGAAGGAATGAAAAAACTGAATAAACATTATTGAAGGCTGTGTTGACTGATGGAAGCCCCTGCTGGTCCTCTAACATCAAAGGGACCTAAATAAATCTGCTCTATTTACTACCATTTGGAGGAATGTTAAAAGCCAGAAGGCAAAGATGACAATGAGAAGCCTGACCTCCCAATTACTGGGGGTGACATTATGGCCAATTAATCGGGCTTAGAAGTGATGAAGGAGCCACAGTCTCTTGGCCTGACTCCTGCCTGGGGACCCAAGGCCATATGCACCTCTGGATAAAATGACTGGGGAGTGAAGAAGAAACTTTTCAGAGGCTCCCTGACATTCAAGTCCAATTCTCTGTGATGCAAAAACCTGCTGGGGAGGTCATGAAAGGGGCTACAATTAGACTGGGAGGAAACAGCGATGCAAGGGTTGATGAGATTAAGATAAAAGTTTAGATAAGAACTGGAGTGTTTGGACAGACTTGATGTGAACTAACTTTGTCTCCCTTACATGAGCGTACCATTAAGATGGATATTATGTTTGACTGAGGAACACATTTCCTACCTAGAATTGTTCATGTGAAACAACACAAAATACCTAGTAGATGAAAAGAAATTCTTGCCTTAATTGATGATATTTTAGAAGTACCAGTAAATGTTCTGTATCACTGTTCTGAGTGGCCAGTGAAAAAGACAGACGGCTCACGGACATGAGCAATAAGTTACCCAGTCCTGAATGAAGTAGTACCACCCATAGCATCAGCAGCTCCCGAGATGGTTTTGATGGTCCAAACACCAAAAACTGGAGGAGACTGGAATGCAGTGATCGGTCCTGCAATAACTACCTCAAAGAGTCAACTGCAATTTGCCTTCACACAGAACAGATCCCAGTTTACATCTACTGTGTTCCCACCACAGTTACTGGAATTCACCAGCCTACTGTTTTGATCTTGTTAGGGAGGATCTGTCTTCACTGCACATCTGGAGTAAGTACTCCACACGATATCACCACAGAAACTAAAGAACAAGCTAGAACTGAATTAAACACAGTGGTGACACACATGACTAACAGAGGCTGACTGATAAGCCCAGCAGACATTCAGGGACACAACCACATAGTAAAATCCTTAGAAATAACTTGGGCAGGAGCCACCTGTGATATTCCACAGGCAGCTAAAAGTGCCGTCGTGGCACCTGGGTGGCTCAGTTGTTTAAGCGTCAGACTCTCGATATTGGCTCAGGTCTGATCTCAGAGTTGTGAGTTCAAGATCCAACTTGAGCTACACACTGGGTATGGAGCCTACTCTTAAGAAAAAAAAAATTTTTTTTTTTTTTTTTAAATAAAGTGCTGTCCTTGTCTACCCTTGGAACTAAGTAGGAAACACAGTGCCTGGTCAGGCTGCTCGGATTTGGAGGACAAGTATTCTACATCTAGGAACACTACTGGCTCCTAAACAAAACTACTCAAAGAAGGTCATATTTTATTTTAATGGAAGCCTAAACAACATCAGACCATGTTGGAATTGCAAAGAGCAGTGGCTATCAATGCCTCTGGGCCCCAGGATCCACATTTAGATTTTGCACTTAGATTAGAGCTTATGGCAAAGTCCCATGAGTGCCACTAAGCAGTGACCCCTGGAATTTAGAATTAGAAAATTTCTAGACATGGTGGTATGGTATATGCCATCAGGACACAATTACTGGCTTGCTACAGAGAATTAATGAAAATTGTCCCTGTGACTGAAGGACATAAAATAATCCTGAAATCTGAAACACCCAGAATGCCTTAGGTAAAGTCAAAGAAACACTCTAATAAGGAAAGGAATTACCAGAAAAGTGCCATACTAAATGGAAATGGTTTATTCAGGAACAGGCTACTGAAGAAATGCAAAGTTACTGCCTTCATGAGCAGGTGGACTGTTTTTCCCAAGCAACAACTTTGTTACCAACTAAAGAGCTGCCAGAGCCTATCAGCACATGCGCAATGCCCTACAAAAACTCCCAACTGACCCACCAAGAGCTGCTTGGTTTACAGCTGGTATTGCCAGAGAGATGGAGAGTATTCTGTTTAGAAAGCTGACACACTACAACTAATTCATGGAAAAGTCTGATTAAAGAAGGTTAAGGATAAATCAGCTCAGTGGCCTAAGTGCATACTATTTTCCTTCCAATAATGGAAGAATTAGACAAGAATAAGAGCACTGAAGTTGGGGCACCTGGGTGGCTCAGTGGGTTAAGCCTCTGCCTTCGGCTCAGGTCATGATCTCAGGGTCCTGGGATCGAGCCCCACATCGGGCTCTCTGCTCATCAGGGAGCCTGCTTCTCTCTCTCTGCCTGCTTTTCTGCCTACTCATGATCCCTCTCTCTCTCTCTGTCAAATAAACAAATAAAATCTTAAAAAAAAAGAGCACTGAAGTTTGGGAACATACAGACTCAAAGGCAGTAGTCAATGGCATGCCACATGGTCAAACAGATGGGCATGGAAACTGAGCTATTAAAGTGATATTCATACAGGACATAAGGTATGAAAGACAAAATGGAAATTTAAGGGGCTTAATGGACATGTTCTTATCCATAAGAAGAACCTTCTTCCAGGTTCAGAAGGTGACTGAAACCAACAACTGGATATTCTAGAGTACTCACTTGAGATAATAGCCACCTAGTTCCATGAAATAAATGGATACAGGGGAGCTACAGCCATGCAGAGATGGGCTGACTACCAATATATTCCTCTTGCATCCTCTGAGGCACAACACGCCAACAAAGACTGTCCTATTAACAAGAAAGATGGGGCACCTGAGTGACTCGGTTGAGCTTCTGACTTTTGGTTTCAGCTCACAACCCTGATCTCATGGGTTGTGAGACTGAGCCCCACATTGGGATCCACACTCGGCAGGAGCCTGCTTGGATATTCTCTCCCTCTGCCCCCCAACTCACGCTTACGCGCATGTGCTCTCTCGCGCGCACACGCGCTCTCTCTCTCTAAAATAAATAAATAAATCTTAAAACAAAAAAAAAAAAAGAAAAAAAAGAAAAAGAAAAACTCGCGCAGCTCTTGGGCAGACTCCTGAAAGGAAGGTCCTGCAAGCAGCTGGCAAATGGACAACATGGATTGCTGCCTGTAGATCCAGGAGGTTATAAATAGGTCCCAACATGCACAGGCACCTTCTGAACTGGGCTTTGCAAACTTGGTGGCAAATGCTATGGCTCAAAACACAACTAAAGGACTGAAACAAAGGACACTGCACCCATTTGGGCCACCAGGTTCCACTTCTTCAAACCAAGAAACACACTTCACAACACACAGTATCCAACAATGGGCTAGAACTATCGCATCAAATGTGACACACAATATGTCACCTATCACCCTCAGGGTCATAGTCTGGCTGAGAATTGGACCAGGGAATTTAATTAAGTATTTGTTGTCAAAAACAGGAAGAGATAAACACGTCTGCACAAATGTGTGCTCACTCTCTCAGTGGATCAATTAATAATATTTCTCTTTAAAACTTTTAGTGATTACCCAAGATCTTACAATATGCATTTTTAACTAATCTAAGTCACCTTCAAATTAACACAATAGTGCTAATCTCCATCTAGTGCAGGTACGAGAGAACAGAATTCCTAATTCCTCTCTCCCGCCCCTTATGACACTGCAGTCATTCATTCCACTTCTCCATCTGCTATCTTTACTGGTATTGGTTTGAACAAAAGGTTAACTTTTGGATCCACTGAGAATAAGATAAATTTAAAAATTTCTTTCACCTTAATTTATTCCTTGCCTGATACTCCTCCTTTCTTTATAGAGACCCAAGTGTCTGGCCTACATCATTTTCCTTCTGCCTAAAGAACTTCTTTTACCATTTCTTATAAGACAGGTCTGCTGACAATGAGTTCTCTCAGTTTTTGTGTGAGAAGTTTTGATTTCTCCTTCACTTTTGAAGGGTAACCTCACAGAATGCAGAACTCTAAACTGGTGGGTTTTTCTTTCAACACTTGAAATACTTTCCTCTACCCTCTTCTGGCTTACATAGTTTCTAACAAGAAGGCTGCTGTAATTCTTATCCCTGTTCGTCTCTAGGTAATGATGTTTCATTTCCATACTGAAAACCTTCCGGGGCGCCTCGGTGGCTTAGTGGGTTAAGCGTCTGCCTTCAGCTCAGGTCATGATCTCAGGTCCTGGGACTGAGTCCCGCATCCAGCTCAGCAGTGAGCCCACTTCTCCCTCTCTTGCTCCCTCTGCCTGTGCTGTCAGATGAATAAATAAAATCTTAAAAAAAAAAAAAAAAAAAAAGAAAGAAAGAAAGAAAGAAAGGGAAAAGAAAAGAAAACCTTCCAGTAAAACACCTTCCTCCAAAAACGGAAATGCTCTTTATCAAACCCATAAAATTCCCAATGAGGTAAACCTGTACATTATGTACAATCCAGGCAAATTAACATGGCTCAAATAGAAGACATCTTATCATGAAGGTGTCTGTGAAGGGCCTCACCTAATTTTCACATCGTTAATGCTTAAAATAATTCCACACCTTGCCAGCAAACCAGCCTGTAAACAAATCTGTTTAAAATGTCCCCAACTGACAGCTCAACACGCCCAGCTGTTGTGTGACCCAGAGATAACAGACTTCCATGCCCATCAGGTGGCTCCAGCATGAAGGTGGATGGCTCAGTACTCAGGACCACTTAAAAATTTATTTATTTATGTATTTGCGAGAGAGACAGAGAATGCAGCATGAAACAGCAAGTACCAGCAGGGGTGGGAGGGGGGAGGGAGGAGCAGGCTCCCTGCTGAGCAGAGAGACACATTCTAACTTGGCTCTATCCCAGGACTCTGGGGTCATGAACTGAGCAGAAGGCAGACACTAACCAGACACTTACCCGACTGAGCCACCTAGGCGCCTCTAAGTACCCAGGATCACTTGCATTAACTACTAATCACTTGCCAGGCCTTTAAAAAAAAAATCACTAACATAAAGAATAGATCATGCTCACTACATGCAGCTGGTTACTTGTCACCTTTATGGAAAGACTGATTAAAAACTATGATGAGCCAAGTAAACTATCAATACGCATTTAAAACAGAAGCCTATGTATGGTGGTTTTAGGAATAAGGAACCAACTGGAAGACTCTTCTAAGTGTAGAAACTGTCTTTGTGATCGAAATAAACTTGCTAATTATTAAGATAACATTGCCAAAGTTGAACCCATCATCCACCCCAAACTGGATTTTGTACTTTGGCCTCCTGAAGTATGAGCTCAAGGTCACCTTATGAAAGGAAGCTGCCTCCAAGTGCCATAAAAAGTAGGTGCATGGTCGCTTTGCTGTCTCCCTTCAGCAGAGACACTGAGGGCTTGGCCAGGCAGGAAGTGACATGGCAGGGCAGCCTAAGTTCTAATCAAGACCCACATTCCAGAGACCGTGAAGCCAGAGTCTTCATTATTCACATGTTGGCAATGGACTGTGCTATGAGAAAATGAATGTCAGAAGTGGGCATTCAGTAGCAAATTAATGATTGGTGAATCTGCATATAACAGGTATTAGAGGGGCACCTGGGTGGCTCAGTGGGTTAAGCCTCTGCCTTCGGCTCGGGTCATGATCTCAGGGTCCTGGGATCGAGCCCCGCATCGGGCTCTCTGCTCAGCGGTGAGCCTGCTTCCCTCTCTCTCTGCCTGCCTCTCTGCCTACTTGTGAGCTCTCTCTCTCTCTGTCAAATGAATAAAAATTAAAAAAAATTAAAAAAAAAAAACAGGTATTAGAAATGGATTCTCACCACTGAAAGTTAACAGTATTCATGAAATGTGGAATGGACTCCCCGGACCCTGCACAAACAGGTATGAGAATCTATCCAGATGTGTAGCCTCTGTGCCTGAGTGAGGGGCCCTAGCCTTAATTCCTGAGCAGTGCTATGTACACTGATCCTGAATCAGGATCCTAACGCAGATCCAGGGGTCTAATTGCAGATGGTGCAGGTAATGCTTCCTGCCGCTAAGTCTACAAGATGCAGCATCCCCTCAAGCACTGGTGCTTTAGCAAGCTAACAGAACAGGCTGTAGGAACTGGTTTGTGCCAGCTTGTTAATGCATGTTTCTTTAATAAATCCTATCAAGCAGAATTTGTCTGATACTTGCTTCCATCACACCTGGTAGGGAGGCTGGTGGAAGGAATAACTAACCCTCACCCACGTCACACATTCTGGTGGTGATTATCACCTACCAAAAAGAATCTAAGAGTTGGCAGGGCCAGTTTGGTCAGGTCAGTTTTAAAAGGCAGTTTATCCATTCTTCTTCCTTGTCAATCAGACAGGTCGGTGTTACATATAAAGCATACTAGGGAGGGTAATTATTTAAAATCTCACTTTTAATATTTGTTCTTCAAGAAAAGTACCCCAAGTTCCAGGCTCCTAGAAAATTAAGGCCAGCAGTGGCAAATTACAACCACCACAGTTGGGATAGATGTTATGTAGGCTCCCAGACTATAATCAGATAGAGAACAAGGTTAGGGTGAGTCACTTTCATGTGATTTAGAACAGAACCTCATTCCACACCGTGAATAAACAGGCACCTGGTGCTCTCAATAATGGTGACTGCCCCACAGCACCAACCACAAGTATCATCCCCATAGCAACTGTTGTCAGGCCAACAGGCCTTTTCAGAGGCAATCAAAGAAAATGTAAATCAAGAAACGCTTTCACAACTCAAAAGTATGGTCTCAGGAAAACCAGAAAGAGGGCCCTGCCTCACTCAGGGACTTGGAGAAGTATGGGGCTCATTGTGGTTTTTACCCTGCTAGCAAATTTGACATTTCTTTAGTATTCAAAGAGAACCCATTACATGAAGCTTGAAGCCTAGCCAGTTATTCCTTCCACTCCTCAGAAGCCATCCTACGGATGGATGGTAAGGCCAAACGTGGAGAAAAGAGCTCCCCTAGAAAGACAAGAGACAGGACAGGAGGAGACCTTCATCTGGAAGAGTTTACTGATTCCAAGCCCAAAATATGCTAAAAAGAAAGGAAATCAATTCTCAATGGGAATCTGTGGTGAACAAGGGAAAAATGGGGTGATGTGGGTGGAGGGGATAAAGTAGTGACAAGGGGCTGGACAGGAACAGAAATAGGGAGGTTGAGACAAAAACAACTATGGGATCAAAAAAGTAAAATATTACCTTCCTGGAGGGTAAAGAGTTCACCTGAAAAACTTCATCTCAACATCAAGCATTCAGATAAACTTTTAGGACTTAAAGTGTATATTATTTCTGACATATTTTTCAGATCTCTTCTTTCAGAAAAGATCAGTTACAATATGGCCTCACCTGTAATCAAGTTTCAAAACATCAATTGCTTGAAATAGATTATGATGAGCTTCCAGAAAACAGCAAGTGTCAGAATATAAGACATACTATGTCTCCAGGGAGATGTGGCAGTGGGTTAATGCAGAAAGACTAAGTTCTAAAGAAAGAACATTTTCAGACAGTAAAGCTGAATTACCAGTGGAGGTATTAACAGCCCTCCCTCACCTAGAACCCTCTTAAAATCAGCTCTACATCCTCCCATACGGTGGTTGGCACGGTGTGCCTGCAGACGGCCAGCCCAGAGGTGGTTCTGGACCTCTGGAGATCCCTTTAACCCAAGGCTGTCCACACCAGAATCCTCAACACACACGCAGGTTTTAAGGTCCTTCTCCTTTTTCTGTCCTGCAGCCATTTACAGCACCTCTTGGTCTCAAATTCTTTTCTAATCCTTTCTTTTATATTTCCACTCACAGTGCTCTCATATCATCTCAAAAACCTCAGGAAAACCTGCATTTATAATTTATTCCACGAGAGACCAAAGCATCAAAGAGTGCAGTGTTTTAGAAACAAGCCCTTAACTTTCCTCTTGCCAAGCGTATTTTAAGATCACACTCGTGTAACCAGTAAGGAGAGCTGAGGTTTAATCTTTTAAAAGCAGCAACTACATTTTTCAAATTACTGTTTAAGACTTTGGTAGAATGAATGCTCCTGAATTTTGCCTTTTTTGTAGATGTATTTAGATAAAAGTTTGATAAAATCAAGGAAAGAGAAGAAAAGGAGTTTGGGGTCTAGTTCTCATCTAACTCAGTCTCCCCATTTCTCTGCCTGCCCCATCAGTAAAATCCCAGCAGGTCTCCTTTGAGAAGTGGGGAGAAATTAACGAAACAGTATCTATGGAAGGTTCTGCATGCTTTGGGAAAGTAAAACATCTTCACTAAGCAGTATTTGCTAAACATCTAAGGCACAAGTCACAGAGCTAAACATAGGCCTTCTGGAAAGTATTCCCTGGGGGTGGATTTCTACCACGAGAGACATCAGAATGGCACTGGGTGGACACTCAAGGCATATTAGCCAGGCTCAACCACCCTCCCCTAATCCTGTGTCCAGTATTCTTAAATTATAGAAAACAGCTCCAAAAAGAAGAGGAGGAAGAGGAGGAGGAGGAGGAGGAGGAGGAAGATTTAATAACACTGTCTTTTCTCTAGCTTACTATATTGTAAGAACACAGAACTGACTACATTATAGGCAAGGCTTCTGTCAACAGCAGACTATGAACAGTTAAGTTTAGAGGGGGTCAAAAGTTATACTGTTGCCTGCAGAGGGAAGATGGCACCCCCAAACCCCATGTTGTTCAAGAGTCAACTGTAAACTAGGAATTGCAATTTCACTGAAATATTCCCTAAGTCACTCAGAGCTGCAGAGAGACAACATGGGTTCTTAAGCAAGCAATTCCAAAGGCAGGGCTCTAGCTCACAAAAAAGATTTCGCATGTCATCTCCTTAATGGGAGAAGTTGCATGTGTTTTCTTTACATTTATAGAAACGGCATACTGAAACCTCAAACCATTTAAATACACATGGGGGGGGCGCCTGGGTGGCTCAGTGGGTTAGGCCTCTGCCTTCGGCTCAGGTCATGGTCTTAGGGTCCTGGGATCGAGCCCCACATCGGGCTCTCTGCTCAGCAGAGAGCCTGCTTCCCTTCCTCTCTCTCTCTGCCTGCCTCTCTGCCTACTTGTGATCTCTGTCAAATAACTAAATAAAATCTTTAAAAAAATAAATAAAAAATAAAAATAAATAAATAAATGCACATGGGTTGTTAAGGATTGTAAAACTCTTGAATGGGGCAGAGAAAACAAAGGCCCCAAATAAGAAAATATTTACTTGCTTATAAAGTTCATGTGCAAGAAAAATTTTTAAGTTGTATGTTATTTATGACCATGATTAACTACTCTGTCACCTGAATAAAACGATGTATATAAAATGCCTGTTTCTTTTCCTTTTCTGGAAGGGGGAAGGGAAGTTAGTAAAAACAAAAACAAGAGAAATGCCTAGCAAGGAGGCACTAGGAGCTGAATAAATGGTAGTTCCTTTCTCCTTCCCATTCCTTCCCGTTTGGAGGGCCTGAGATGGAAGTATCAAAGGGCCAACAAGTAGGAGGTCTGTCCAGTACACACGAGCATGAGACATGAACTGGGAGCTCAGGGTATGTCCCTCACCGAGCCCTACATTAACCAGCAGCAGCAGAGAACAGACATGACCGAAACACTGTCCTAATAACCAGTGGCAGTTAGCGAAGGCACACAGGACATTGTCACCTTTGATGCTCTGGAAATAAACCAATCACCTTAGGGATGAGCACCCCTGTGCTTTCGTTCTCTGCTCTTGCCTGTTCCACGCTCAGCAGAACCATCAGATTTAGAGTGGGCAGAGAGAAATGAAGGATGAAACATAAAACAGTCAATTTTCCAATTTATTGGCTTCAGTGCAGGTGGAGAAAACAGCTGCTTGTAGGGGAGGCTGCTTGGGTTTCTGCTTGACTTGCTTGGCAGGTCATTCCACAGAGCCAGATTACTCCTCACTTCCTCCCTACTACCTCCATGCAATTTCTTGGGAAAACAAAAACTGACCAACTTCTTTTTTAAGTGAGGCATACTCCAATAAAATTTCTATTGTTTTCCATTTTTTAATCTATCAAATTGGCAAAGATTCACACTGATATGCTGAGCCCAATGCTCGGGAAGGGCCGCCTATAAACTACCAGATGAAGGTTTACTCTAAAGATAGGATGGAGTGGGGGTGCCTGCTGGCTCAGGTGGTAGAGCATGCAACTCTTGATCTGTGTTGTGAGTTCAAACCACACATTGGGTGTGGATCCTACTTAAAATAAATTAAGTAAATAAAAATAAAGACACCATGCTCCTAATCAAAAGCATCAAAACCTTGAGAACGACTCTGTTGTCCACCCCAACAGTTATGGATCTGGGAATTCATGCCAAGAATCAACCTTGGCCACACAGCAAGATTTAGGACACAATGAAGTCTGCCACAGCACCACTCCTAAGAGGAAAGCTAGGACGAAATTTAAATGTCCAACAATAGTGAGTTAGGTAATAGACTACCTCTTATGACACAGTGGTAGGCTCCCATTAAAAGTGAGCTTGAAAAACAGTATTTGAAGATATGCAAAAATGGTATTAGAAGTAGAAAAATCAGGTTATAAAACAGTACACTGTGATCCCATTTTGTAAAT
Organism: Enhydra lutris kenyoni; assembly: GCF_002288905.1. Taxonomy (NCBI): domain Eukaryota; kingdom Metazoa; phylum Chordata; class Mammalia; order Carnivora; family Mustelidae; genus Enhydra; species Enhydra lutris. Next base: position 43,222,436 of record NW_019154090.1, on the reverse strand, counting down.
ATATATGTAGATCTAGAGGGATAAGCACTATACACAGGCAAAGGGAAAAGGACTACATGGGAAAAAACTAAAAGCATCTGGGTACTAAGGAAGGTAGAATCAAGGTAATTTCTTGTTCTTTGTTAAAAGATATTAAGCGTTATCACTGATTTTAAAAGACCGTTTGAAGAAACCCCTCCCACCACACACTCAGCAAGGATGCTTTTCTCTAGGCAGCCACCTCTGCAAGCCTCCCGGAATGTGATTCATTCCAGAATGCCTGGACTCAGCAAGCATTTTGTTCACCTTCCTAATGGACAACAGGGCTGATTTGACCAAAAGGAAGGTATGTTTGGGATGGTGTGGCAGCCAGCCTTTGAGATCCCCCAGTGATTCCAGCTTCCTGATATTTGTGACCTTGTGCAGTTACAATGAACAGGGCTCATGTGGGTAACCGACAGGTTACTGCAGGAATGACAGCGTGTGACTTCGGAGGCTAGGTGTCTGGGGGACACCCAATTGTCAAGGACATTTGAGCAGCCAGCCTGCCAAGCCCTCTGAGGGCCACCCAGGAAGCAGGCCCTCTTGTCTGTCTTGCTGACACTGTGACTGTAACTGCACAAAAGAACTCCTGACCAGAACCACACAGCTAAGCAAATCCTAACCCACAGAACCTGGGAAGACTATTTACTGTCATGTTGAACTGCTGAGTTTGGGGCAATTTGCTACACAGCACAAGATAACTAACATAAATGGTCTGGCTTAAAGTACTACCCACATGACCCACCCAGAATTCACTTTGCAGGGGCTGAGGGTGGAGGGCTTTGCCAGCATGTCTAGGGCTCCTCTGGTGACACCTGGGAGGTCAGCTAACTTCCAATATGACTTGGTGAACACTCTTAACTGGGGAAGTAGAAGAGGGACACCACCTCCCTAGAGGAGACCACACTTGACCTTGTCAAAAGAGAGTCACTCCCAATCAATCCGGGTCCCACAAGATCACACATGTGGCCCCAGATTGCAGGCTAATCCACAGAATGGACAACCTTGCACGAAGGAACACTTGAAATGGTGTGTGCCGTCCAGTAATTCCTTTGATGCACTTTTACGTTCATTTGGACTTTTTGATGTTTTATGTTTTTTTTTTAAGATTTTATTTATTTATTTGATAGACAGAGATCACAAGTAGGCAGAGAGGCAGGCAGAGAGAGGCGGAGGCAGGCCTCCCGCTAAGCAGAAAGCCCGATTCAGGGCTCAATCCCAGGACCCTGGGATCATGACCTGAGCTGAAGGCAGAGGCTTTAATCCACTGAGCCACACAGGTGTTTTTCGATTTTCACTCTTGAGGTCCTCTCAACATAAAATTATTTTTAATTCTCAATATTACAACCATATTCTAAGGTACCTGGGTGAACTTCCCCCTCTATGTGATGCCACAAGCAGTCTGTAATATAAATTGCCTTTTTTTTCCACTCCCCACCCTACCCACCCCCCCTTTTTTCCTAATAATAAACTTGGTGATGATCCCAGGGTTGTAGGTTACTTTAAATACTGCAAGCAACCACTGGAAATCAAGACAACACAGACTTCCAAGTCAATAAAATTATTACTGCTCAGAATATTTCAATAGCAACGGTTTCCACGTATATGTGTATCATCAAATTAAGTTAGCAAACTGAAAAATAAAAAATTACCAAAGTATGAGTGAAGTACCTCTGATATAAATCTACATGGAAAAAACAGAAAAATAGCAACCCAAATACAAGAAAAAATATAAGCCCTGAAATGCTTAATTTGGTAATTTAATAAGGGAAACTAGGCATCTCCTCACCTTTATTACCAATGATTTTGAAAAAGTGATTCTGAAATGGTTTGTATCAATTTAGAACAAATGAAACAAAGTTTTAAATTATGAATTCTATACAGAAAAGTATCTCAATGTAGGGTTTTATTTTATTTTGGACACATATTGTATGGAGAAAACAATCAGATAAATGCTGTCATAGGGGCTGGGCGATACACCTGGCTGAGAAATTTGCTAGTCCCACTCAGCCATCAAACTGAGAGAAAGAGGGCGCCTGGGTGGCTCAGTGTGTTAAAGCCTCTACTTTCGGCTCAGGTCATGATCCCAGGGTCCTGGGATCGAGGCCCACATCGGGCTCTCTGCTCAGCAGGGAGCCTGTTTCCCTTGCTCTCTCTCTCTCTGCCTGCCTCTCTGCCTACTTGTGATCTCTGTCAAATAAATAAATAAAGTCTTTAAAAAAAAAAAAAAAACTGAGAGAAAGACTTCTGTGCTTGGCCACAGAAGTTATGCCAGGCATAACCTTCTCTTAACCTACAAGAAACTTTTACTGTCAATTTACATGTGACATGGATTTAAAGAGTTAAAGCTCTTTTGAAAATAATAAGTGACAGTATCTCAAAGAAACTACCTTTTTTTTTCTAATCAATTGAGATAGATGTTATTCTATAAAGGTCAAAAATCATAAACTTGACAGGAACAATTTTCATCACTTTAGACCTTTCCTGTTACATTATGTAAGAGTAGCAACCTGCTAAGAATGAAGTCCCTCCCAGCCTCTCCCCTAGTAACATATAAATATGAATAACAATCACAAAAGAAAATATGATTCATACATGCACTCTACATGTGCTTTGGTTTGTAGCATTTTTCAACCTAGAAACAGTTTAACATTTTATTAATTCTAAAATGCTTAGGTGGGTACAAAATACCAAAAAAGGAAAAAAAAAAAGACTGATCCATTGAGCTCTTTTTTTTTTTTAAGATTTTATTTGTCAGAGAGAGAGAGCACAAGCAGGGGGAGTGGCAGACAGAAGGAGAAGCAGGCCCCCTGCTGAGCAGGGAGCCCAATGCGTGACTCCATCCCAGGACCCTGGAATCATGACTCCAGCTGAAGGCAGACACTTAACCAACTGAGCCACCCAGGTGTCCCTGATCCATTGATCTCAAATGGTTTAAGATATCCCATAATAACAAAAGGTCCTACCACCAACCAAGAAAAGCTCAGAATTTCAACTTAGGGCTTAAACAGACTGGAAGGATTAACACTCACAGATAATGATAATATCATGGAAACACTGTGGAAAGCAGGTGGTGCCCCAGCAATAAGCCACCCCCAGGTATAAATGACATCTAGTCACTTGTTAACTCTCTTGGCAACTCATTAATTGGGCAAACAGTTACCGAATGCTTGTTATGCACCAAACAAGTCGCATGCAATGGGAAAAAGAGTAAGGCAGAACCCAGCTAGACTAAAGAACAGGTTCACTTTCTGGCTTGGAATCAAGAGACTTCTACATCTAGGAAGTTATGATTACAAGTTGAGCAGCATCTGTCTGGCTAGCTTACCATAACAAACATTTTCTGTACAATCATAAGCCCCAAATTAGCTTATGTATCAATTAACTATAGAAGGAAATTTGCTAGACCACAGGATTCGTCGTGACACTTCCACTGATGATGTTTTGTTTACTTATTAGGTGTCTGCTTTAGGCTAAACCAATGGAGTTTCCCCATCTATTCAAATTTGTAAAAGGGCAGAGAAGAGGAGTCAAACATATAAAGAGCAAAGAACCCTTAAAATAAAACTTTCATCCTTAGAGACTTTTTCTGAATCTAAAATTCTTGAAAATACTGAGCTACATTATTATTTCTACAAACCTTATCATGGAATAGCAATTTAGAAAGTACATTTTGACCCAAATGTGGAAACAATTTTTTTTTTTGAAAGTTAGTTAGCTTTTCTATGAATGCCCAAATTCAAAGAACCAAAAATAATCACTGGATTCTTCAGCTACAGCATAGGAAGCAAGCTCATGTCCAAGTCTGAAGTCAGTTCGATGCTTTTCAAAGGTATCGTTGTTGTAAAGGCTTTAATTGGTTCATAAGCTCTCTCTAAACAGGTGGACAATTTTCTTTTTAAATTCTGTTTACCTTAAAACACTGGTAACTTCACTTTTGCATTTCTTAAAAGCCATCTTTCAAGATGGTTTGATATTTGGATTGCTACTGAAAGTTCTACTGACTGTACATGGAGAGGTTTCTGCATGCTGGCCCTGGGTTTTCAAGTTTATGGTTCCTTCCCTCAAGACTTTTCCCAGCAAAGCTCACCCTGGGATCCTCACTATCTTTCCCCAGGACCAGGTCTGGAAAGGGCCAATGGGGCTGCTCTGCGCCTATGGCCCATGGCTCTTTTTTTTTTTTTTTTAATGTAAACATAAAGGTCCTGCAAGTCATCAGAAATTAAATAAGCAAATACAGTCATGCCAAAATATTCCTTTTAAAACATCTGTTCTAACAACAACCAATTAAAGTGATGACAGAGCCTACAAAAAGTAAAACAAAGGACTGCGTTGGTGCTGTTTTTACTGCCTCATGCAATAAATAGCACAGGAGTATGCTATCCAGCTTACTCTGGCTTCGGCCTCTCTCGGTTATGCAGTCAAAGCTTTAAAAGTAGCATAACTCAGAGTGCAATGGGCCAAAAACATTAAGCTGTTCCACGCTGATCGAGATGGGATAAAGGCCTTGAGAAATAATGAAAAGAAGGCCCTTCGCCAGGGAGTTACACAGTCATCCGTTCATCATAAGGATCAATTAAGGCCTCTGCATGACCCCAGATTCTTTATAACTGCAATGTTTTAAATATTTTTTCATTGAAATGGTCTCAATTAAATAAGCTGCAAAAGTAAGAGAACAAGATTTAAACTGTAATGAGACCAATGTCTCCAAATAAACACAGAATGAGAAAGAGCACCTCGATCTAAGAATGTCATGTGAAGGGGCAGCCCCTCCCTTTCCTCCTTTCCTGGTTCTAGAAGTCAACATGTACTCTGCAAATCAAGTGCATTTACACAGTGGAGACTGTTTCAGGGCACTACTAAGGAAGGACAAAGCCATTCTCAGTTCCCCTTTTCAGAGGCTATTGACCACAGTTACACAAAGAATCTGCAGAACTGGTCCACATCATAAACATTAGAAAAAATGATGCAAAATAATTATTTACGAATGCTGCCAGAACCCCAGACTTACATTTTTCTATTAATGTATAATTCATGATGATGATGCCAGTGTCCCCAATGTACAGAAACCTGAGGAAGTGTCACCAATGGCTTCTTGTTCTTCTACTTAAGTAAGCCTCTCCTGGAGAACATTCATGAAGAACCAAGACTGGAGAAACAGGATTACCGTGCTCGCATGCACTGACACAAAGCTTCATCCTGAGGAATGATTTTCTTTAGGACTCTAATAGAAAGCAAGTATTTGTCAACTGCCTGCTCTGTGCACTGTCATGGGGAGTTTGGGGAGATTTTTAAGTCCTGGTTCTCTTATAGAAAAGAGTTCCTAATTTAATTGCAGAACAGGGATGAGGTCTTGAGAAGTCAAATGGAAATGACCTGAGCACACTTCCAGGCAATGAAAGTGCTAACAGATGGCTGTGCACACCAGCACCATACACAGATCAGACAGTCCTGCCATTCCAATGCAAGGAAAGGAGAGCAGGAAGAAGATGCACTAATTTGCAGCCATATGGGGGAAGAGTTTGAGCACGGTCTTGGGGACAAGAAAAGAAGTGTGTGTTCTTGCTGACAATCCCTACGGGGAAGCAAGGGGACCCAGACTTACAGACACAGACTTGCACTGGGCTCAAGTTTGATCTTAACCTAAAGCAAGTGGAACCACTTTTGGAGGGAACTGCTGAGATCAAAGTGGTGGAGAGATTTCATCAAACCCTGCTACACAAGACATGGTACAGAAAGAAACCTTTGGCCTGCAGACGCATCAGGGGCAGTTAGAAAATTCCAGTGTAAGGCGAGAAGTGAACTCCGGTTCAGCAGTGATACAAGAAATGGAAGCTATGGGTCATCTGCACCTCCCACGAAAAGTCTAAGGCGAGGGGTGAGGAGGATAACACAATGAAGCACTCACAGCAGCCTAGCAACATGACTGCTCCATCAATGCTAGCCACTAATGCTGTTTTAATTATGACCAAGACATTGATGAACAGGCCCTGGGTACAGAGGAGAAACAGGAGGCCAGGGAAGAGGGGCAGATGCCAAGAGCCCGAGCCAGGGACAGATTGTGAATATGACAGGGAAAAGAGGAACACAGCAGAGGAAATGCTGAAACTAACTGACTTCCCAGCGGAACTATCAGGCCTCTGGTGAAATGCAGGTCCAAAGCCCAGAGGGTTGCTGTCCGGAGAGAGGTGGGCAGCACCAAGGATGCCTGCCCTCAAATGCCTGACTCCAGAGCTGTGGCTTTTGGGCTCTGTGACCAAAGGCTCCCCAGAAGTGGCCTCAGAGACACCCCTTCCCAGTGCCTCCTGCAGAAACAGCTCAATGCTTTCTATCGTCTTGCTATCCCAGTCCCCACGTCACACAGCAGCCTGCTTTGGTGTTTTATTGCTGTTCGGCATATAACTGTATGTCTACAAAGGGGTCCCCTATTAATAAAGTTTGAAAACAAGTGCTCTATGGAGTATCCTTGCCTAACTGTTAATGAGGATGAAGCTGAGCCACTCCAGGTGAGCTATACCTCTCAAAGACACTCGTGTTCCGAGGGAGACTCTCTGTGCCTCCAAGACACTCGCTCGTTACCCAGAACTCAGGGAAACAAATATCTGAAAACGAGGATCCACAGCTGCAACAATGTTCAAGTCGATAACATTAAAGCTGAAAAGAAAACCTTCTGGTGACCTCATATGCAGCTATAAAAAGGAGCAGCAGAAAATCTGGAAAAGGGCAAGTAAAGCTGTTTAGGTCTCCTCATAAAAGAACAGGGTGCAGCTCAGAAGAGATTGTGGTCTGTGTAAAAACGAGACACCATAGCTCATTTCACTCAGCAATTCCACTATGACTCCAGACATAGAAGGACACCAACCCAGAAAGTCACACCTCATAATAATTAATGTAGTGCTCTGTTCCTATGCCACTGGCCGCTACAGGTGGAACCGTGGCTGCCGTGAGCTGTTGGGCCACCCCCAGGCTGGTGCTTTGCTGACAGGTGGAGCTCAGCTGAACTTTACCTGACAATGGGGAACTAGAAATGATGCCACTGTCCCTGTGCCCAGCCTGGCTTCCTCATCTCTAAATGGTACAGATCCTGGCTGTCCTTCTTTGGGACTTAACCTCAACTTCCAAAATCCTCACCAAAAGTATAACTGCCTGCTCCTTTTTAGAGCTGTTAGAAACTGACCCCCTATTTACAATTCATGTATTTCACATGCTGGCATCCCATAACCAGAAATTCAAGAAAATTCAAAACTCAGAAGAGCTGGCCAAGATATAACCCTATGATCAGGTAGCACTCAGCACTCATTTCTACAGCAATATTCCAAAATGTGTTTTTAAGTTTCAAAACAAAATTCGACAACAGATAATAAAAACTTGTACTACAGACATCTGGTATCTTAAAAAATATAAACACATGGACAGACATATGTTGTTCTGATCAAGAAGATTACAAGAACCAAACATAGATATTTGTAATACCTTGAGGAAGCTATGTTAAAAGTGAAGTTTCTTGTTCCTTATGACAAAAGAATTGGCAGTCTAAGACTAAATTCATTAACTGTACAAGGGTACAGATATTTTAATAAGTTACCCTGGGGGGCATCTGGGTGGCTCAGTGGGTTAAGCATCTGATTTTGGCTCAGGTCATGATCCTGAGGTCCTGGGATCAAGCCCCGCATCGGGCTCTCTACTCAGTGGGGAGCCTGCTTCCTCCTCTCTCTCTCTGCCTGCCTCTCTACTTGTGACCTCCGTCAAATAAATAAATAAAATCTTTAAAAAAATAATAATAAGTTGCTCAGGGCACTTTTGCACCTTTAAGTATTTCTTTTTTGAGATATACGTATCATTTCAACCTAAGTAGGTATTTATTCACTCCCCACATATCCGTCAAGAGCTTTCTATAGGCCAAGACTGTGCCAGCTGCCAGAGACAAGATTCCATAAAAGACCCTTCGAGAGGAAGAGACATGGGCAACCCCATCCTGGTGGGGAAAAAGGAGAAGGTACCCGAATCAAAGGGCATCAGAGCTCCAGGAGTGCTGGAGACTTTCTGTGGAGACCTGACAGGAATGAGACCCTACAGTTGGGAAAAGGGATTTAGACAAACAATGACAAGTGATGGGCAATGTTAACGAGGGAGACAGGGCTAGGTTGAGGTGAGTAGACAGGTCAATGTCACAGCTGCTGCCACATGTGAACAAAGAATAAGGGCACTCATGTGACGGGCAAACCTGTAATCACACACCTACAGTGTGCCAGGCAGGATCCCCCCTTCAAGTGACATGAACCCTCTCAAGTGTCATCGTTTAGGGGCACCTGGGTGGCTCAGTCAGTTAAGCATCTGCCTTCAGCTCAGGTCGTGATCCCAGGATTCTGGGATCAAGTCCCACATCAGGCTCCTTGCTCAGCGGGGAGCCTGCTTCTCCCTCTGCCTTCTGCTCCCCCTACTTGTGCTCGCTCACGCTCTCTCTTTCTCTCTCTCTCTGTCAAATAAATAAATAAATATATCTTTAAAAAAAAAAAGTTCCGGGGCGCCTGGGTGGCTCAGTGGGTTAAGCCGCTGCCTTCGGCTCAGGTGATGATCTCAGGGTCCTGGGATCGAGCCCCGCATCGGGCTCTCTGCTCAGCAGGGAGCCTGCTTCCTCCTCTCTCTCTCTACCTGCCTCGCTGCCTGCTTGTGATCTCTCTCTGTCAAATAAATAAATAAAATCTTTAAAAAAAAAAAAAAGTTCCATCATTTCAAATGAACTGACAGGAAGGCAACCTCAACAGGGCCCAGCCACATTCCGTTCACCAGGCTGCAATACCTACCCTCTGCTTGGCCCTCAGGCTCCAGGAAGGCTTGTCAGGGCCCTGGCGCCAGGTGCAGCCTCTAGTCCAGAAGGGGCTGAGCAGCCCCTTCCACTTCCGGGAACACCTGCTGCTGCAGGGAAGTGGCCCCAGTGTGACCGGAGCCAGCTGCTGGGATGCTGGGAACAACCCCCACCCCCGCCAGTCCTCCTACCCTCCCACCCTCCCCCGCCCCCCCAGGGAAGCGTGTTGCTGCAGAACTGCCACTTTGCTGAAAGGCAACACCTCTGTGGGGCTAGGTGCCCTGCATGCAGAAAACAGACCATCTGGTTTTCTTTCAAAAGGAAAGCTACACTGATCCCCCTCGGCATTGCCACCACCCCAGTCCACCTTCATTTCCACATCCACTTAGCGTTCTCCCACCCCGGTCAGAAGTCAGAGATGGTAAGCCATCACAAGTGCCTTACACTGCCAGGTTCAGCCAGAATCCAAGTGTTCTTGCTGCTTTCGCCCCCTGGGGCTGCTCAAGGAACAACAGCGTCTCTTTTCCCTGCACCTCCCATGATCCACACTTGGAAATTCAGTACAAATCTCTTGTTTCCTTCACCTCTGGGTTTGATTTATTGAGGGTTGGAAACTAATGTGCTTTTTGGCTCATGTAAGGAGAAAAATCTTTTGATTAAACACACACACTAATTCGTTTTTGAGCCAAACTCAATTATTTGCCACGCCGTTTTAAAAGAAAATTAAGTAGACAAAGTGCAATCACTAAAATATATCAAACTCTGCTGAAGGATGACGGAAAGTGAGAAGACAACCATACCAAAAAGATGGTGGAACCAAACTAAAAATCAAATGTAGTGGGGGAAGAGACGAATTTTTCTTACAGAAAAATTCCAAATAATTAGGGTTGCCAGACTTAACAAAATAAAGGATGCCCAGTTAAATGTGAAGTTCAGATATCGCAAGAGACATACTTACACCAAGAAGTTATTCATTGTTTATCTGAAAATCAAAGTCATCTAGGTGTCCTGCAACCCTACAAATAATACATGTAATACTTCCATCTCCAGGAAGTACGGCTTCACCCTCCCGAACCCCTTCAAGGTGGCCTGTGCCTCAGGATTCACTTCCAAGGAGGGAAAGGGAGAAACAGTAACACTGCAGTGGAGCCACCTGGCCAACACGACAGCCACCAGGTGATCAAGGTTTGCATCACCAGGGATGTCACATGGGTGTCACATATCTCCTAATAGGATGAGAAGGACACTGCACCTCTGGGATGCTCTTTCCAAAACCTGTAACCCCACTCTAATCACAAAACACATGAGACAAACCCAGATTTAAGGCCATCCTACAGGGCACCTGACCAGTACCCCTCAAAGTCAGGAACTGCCAAAAACAATAAAATGTAATGTGGTGCCCTAGACTGGATCCTGGGACAGAAAGAGGATATAAATGGAAAAACTGGCGAAATCCAAATAAAACCTGGAGTTTAGTTAACAGTAATGTACCAGTGTCAATTTATTTTTTTCAAAAGAGATTTTAATTATTTGACAGAGAGAGAGAGCATAAGCAGGGGCAGTGGCAGCCAGAGGGAAAAGAAGAAGCAGGTTCCCTGCCGAGCAAGTAGCCTGATGACCCGAGGCTCAATCCCAGGACCTCAGGATCATGCCCTGAGCTGAAGGCAGATGCTTAACCAACTGAGATACCCAAGTGCCCCAGCAATGTCAATTTCTGAATTTTGACAAATGTGCTATGGAAAGGTAAGACTGGTAACAATGGGATATGCTCGATATGGGGTATTCAGACCTCTGTACTCTCAGCAACATTTCTGGATATCCAAGATTACCCCAAACAAAAGTTTATTTTTATGAAATCAAATGTAAAGAAATGAGAGGTATCAGGGAACTGTTTCAAAACTCTAGCAAAACACAGGGAAGGAATTAATAAAACAAGAATAATAAAGTGTTGGTAATAATAGTAAGAAAATTTTTTAAATAAGAATTTAAAGATTTTATTTACTTATTTGACAGAGAGAGAGAGAGAGAGAGATCACAATTAAGCAGAGAGGCAGGCAGAGGGAGAGAGGGAAGCAGGCTCCCTGCTGAGCAGAGAGCCCGATGCAGGGCTCTATCCTAGGACCCTGAGACCGTAACCTGAGCCAAAGGCGGAGGCTTAACCCCCTGAGCCACCCAGGTGCCCCAAGAATTTTTTTTTTTAAGGGACAGAGCAAATGTCAGAAGATTATGGCTAGAAATTTGCCCCTGGTCATCTTGTAGGTGTCACCAATCCCCATTATCTTCTATCCCAAGCAGATCCTTTATAAAAGCAACCAACCATCCCAGTTTGCCTGAGATCGTCGCAGTTTCAGCACTGAAAGGCCCACATCCCTGAGAACCCCCTTAGTCCTAGGAACACCTAGACCTCTGTCTCTGTCTCCCTATGGGTATGTGTGTATGTGTGTGCCTGTCTCATGTGTACATGCATGCACACGTATTCTAGAACTCTAGAATAAAACAACAGCCCATCCCCCATCATCTACCTTCCACTACTATATATATACACCCAATATCAGGTCTCAAAAGACAGGGATTCTTTGTCATCGTCTGTAAACACCAAGTGCCACTTCTGCGTATACATCCTTCCACAGCCTCAGATACATTTCTAGAGCACCCAATAGTCTGGGGAAAGGCCACCTTATAAGCAGTCAGACTCCCCAGAGACAGTGCAGTTTATCACACACAAACCTGAACAGTGAGATCTGGGCTTTCTCAGGCTTGGTATGGATTCGTAGGTGCACAACACATCTGTAATAGAGAACATCACACCAGCCCCTGCTACTGCACCAGATCTCCTGAGACTGGAAACAGAGGCTCACAGCACACAGTCTGAGGTACTTTTGCATCTCACACCTGCACTGGAAAGCTTGAATCTTGAGCAAACCAGAAAGCATTTCACCCTCCGGTGCCACATAAGGAGTCCAGTGATAAGTTCTAAAAGTAACTAAAGAACACTGGTGGCATACTAATGACCATGTCGCATTTATCATCAAAACAACAGCAGCTACCATTCATTGAGTAAGTACTATGTGCCAGCTAACCGGCTGTGGCCCAACAGAAGCCAAGTCAGAGCTGGGGGCAACCAATGACTTGGAGGAAAAAACAAAATTACATTCGAAGGATTTCTACAACGTCAGATTTACACATTTCCATAACATAGAGACTGAGGCACTGTTCCACGATGGAAGAGACCAAAGAGACATGACAAACCCCAATGTGGCATCCTGGAACACAAAAGGGAACACACTAGTGGGAAAATCAGGGAAATTCAAGTAACAGTTGAAGATTACTTTTTTTTTTTTTAAAGATTTTATTTATTTATTTGAGAGAGAATGAGTGAGAGAGAGCATGAGAGAGGAGAAGGTCAGAGGGAGAAGCAGACTCCCCAAGGAGCTGGGAGCCCGATGCGGGACTCGATCCTGGAAGTTCGGGATCATGACCTGAGCCGAAGGCAGTCGCTCAACCAACTGAGCCACCCAGGCGCCCGAAGATTACTTAATGATGGTGTATCAATGTTCATTTCTCGCTTTTGGTAACGGTGCTAGACTCGTGTAAGATGTTAACATTAGAGGAAGCCAGACGAGTGTACAGAAACTCCTCATTACTATTTTGCAGCTTTTCTGTAAATCTAAAATTATTTCAAAATAGAAGGTTAAAAAGATACATTTTGCAAATAACATGCAACGGATTACAAAAATATGCCCTGTAGACCAGCTGCATTCTTTTGTAAGGATACTTCAAAGTTACTGAAAAGACTATGAGAATTGACTTTAATTTTTTTTTTAATTTCAGACTACAAAGTAAGCCTTGCACACAAAGGCTGCAAAGGACGGGTACACTTCATCAAACACGAGAAACTGCTGCTCATCAGGAACAGAGTTCCCAACTGCTAAGGACATTTCACTTTGTTATCAAAGCTACTTCTCATGTTTTTAACTCAGGAGCACCAAACAGGAGATGTGTAACCAAGCTGAGTAAGCCAGGACCTTCCTGGAACTCAATGTGTCTTTGGGACCTCAGGGCCTAAATGAAGGGGTCGTGGTAACCCCCTGGAGTCCTGACCTGAGACATAGTCAGGAAGGAATCCTCAGTCCGTACTGGCCTACTGTGCATAATGTGGGGTGTGGGAAGGCAGAAGAATATTACATGCCAGGTACTGCATGAGGTCTTTCCCCAAAGCACCCGGCAAAGGAGGACCACCCTTGTTTTACAAAGCAACAGGGGTCCTCAGAGAAACCAAATGACTGGCCAAGGCAGAACCACCAACACTTCTGAGCCTGATGTAAATGCAGGTATGACTCTGAAGCCAGAGGATGCCTGAGAATGCCATCCCTAAAGTGACCCAGGTCGCAAGGGGCAATCGCTAGGGGCTTGCGGGACAAGCCAGCTACCACAAGATGGCTAAGCAGACACAGGTCTCCTGAGGGCGGTGCTGAGGTGTGCCAGGGCCTTTGTGAAAGCACCCAGTCCTAGAGGGAGACACTGGGCACAGGTGCCAACCCTGTCCCACGCCCCAGGATGAGCTTCCCTCTTAGCAGAGGTCTTGAAACTCAGTGATCATCTACCCTATTGGTAGAAGAGGTGGGGCATGTACCCCCGTGGCACACACTCACTAACTTGTAAGTTACATACATCTCACTGTGGTGCTCACACACTAAGGACATCAAAAAATCGTCCTAAAAGTAGACATTTTTAAAAAGGAGATACAGATAAATAAAGTGGTAATATTTACTTCCCATACTCCAAATGACTCCCCCCCCCCCGGGCCACTCTGGAGGCCACTGGTTTATTAAGTCTACAGCCCCTCCAGCCTGTGCCCGAGTCTCCCTAACAGAGGAGGAAGTAGGGAGAGGTGGGATTTGCCACAACTGGGGTTCTCACCCAGCTCCAGATGCTCCACGGAGTATAAGAACTACAGAGCCTCTACACAGACCACCACCAGCAGGCCTTGGGTCACACATCTGCCTCCCACTCCAACACACTGCACACCTCTACCAGAGCTATAGACTGAAAAGCATACTGAGCATGTCACTTGCCTGCTTAAAATCCTACTAGGACTCCCCAGGACTCTGAAGATAGAACGGAAAGTGCTTAAAGCAGGGTCCAGCGTCTGTACAGGGATTCCCAAACCAATCAGCTCCCCCAACTCACAGCTGTAACCACCCACCTTGCCGGCCTACGAACCAGCTTGCAGAGTCAGGACCATGCTATGGTGGCGGCTTCCAAGAGCGTCCCCATAATCCTTGCCTCCTGGTATACATGCCCGTACGTAGCCCCCACCCCCCTCAAAAAGCAGGTATAGCTGGCCTGTGTGGCCAACAGGACACTGTGAAATCTCAGCATGGGCCTGCCACTGCACAACACCAGTGGCAGATGTTGAATGTGAAATGACCAGTGAGGCTGGGTCACAGAAGACATGACTGTTCTCTTGGATCACTTGCTCCGAGGAAGCTGGCAGCTTACTATGAGGACAGTCAAGTAGTTCTAGCAAAAGGCATCGGGAAAGGAACTGAGATTCCTGACAGCCATGTGAGTGAGCGACTCTGGAAGCAGACCCTCCAGCCCCAGTCGAGCCTACAGATGACAGTGGCCCTGGCCTGACATCCTGACTGCAACCCCACCACAGACTCTGAGCCAGACCCACCCAGCTAAACTGTTCCTGAATTCCTGATGCTCAGAAACAATGGAAGATAATAAAGGTTGTAAGCCACTAAGTTTTGAGGTATTTTGTTGCCCAGCAATAAATAACTAATATGCTTATGCTCTCTCTTTGTCTTTGCAAAAACTTGTCTCTTACTTGAACTGTCCTATGTCCTCTCATCCATACATATATCCTCCCTTCTTCCCTCCCTCCCTCTCTCCATTCTCTCTCTCACACACCCACTAATATATATACAATAGTGCACACTGCCATAGCACCCTGGACATTCCTCTCTTAAAAAAACTTTTAAAATAGGCCAGGAAGGGGCGCCTGGGTGGCTCAGTGGGTTGAAGCCTCTGCCTCCAGCTCGGGTCATGATCCCAGAATCCTGGGATCGAGCCGCGCATCGGGAATCTCTGCTCAGCGGGGAGCCTGCTTCCTCCTCTCTCTCTGCCTGCCTCTCTGCCTACTTGTGATCGCTGTCAAATAAATAAATAAAATCTTTCAAAAAAAAATAGGCTAGGAATTACCTGCTCCTCTCTCCTGGGACACAGGGAACAACCTGTACACAGAGGTGGTCTGCAAAGGACACTTCAGTCAGACCAGGTTGCTGGAGAAACACATGCTCACCCACAACCCCTAGCTCTCAAAGAAGGCTGACCTACAATGCATTAACAGCCCTGAGATCTTCATTGATGAGAATACATCCAATAAGCCCACACCAACCCTAAACATAAGCGCTCCATTTGGCCTGAGCAGTTCTTCTCACTGAAGGGCATCTACCTGGACTGCCACTAGAAGTGTGACTCCAACAACCACAGTGTCATTCCTAACCACGTGTTGGGCAGTGTGGCCTACGTGAGCAGCGCTACACAGGACTTCCAACACCTCTGCAGAGCATGGCTCCCCCGCTGGACTCCACACTGAAACCCCTGCAGGACCATACGATGGTGCAGAATAACAAGCAGGGCTGGTCCAAAGTGATCTACAGCTGCCCTTCTTGCTCTAAACAGAACTTAAACAGCCTGGCCTGGCCAAGCACAGAGCCTTAACACAGTAGATACTCAAGAATACTGAATCAATGAGAGGGATGCCAGGATGGGTGAATGGACAGACATATAGAAGGACAGATGGACAGACAGAGAGATGGTGGATAGGAAGGCAGGGAAGTAGGTGAGGGAAAGGGATCAGATTTGGATTCCATCACTGCAAAGGGTAAGAGTCTCACTGGCTCAAGGGTGCCATAATTTCAACAGCTTTGGCAAGAGCAGGGGTGACAGCTTTCTATAAACCCTGTATTAAGTATGAAATTTCACCTCCAAAGAAATCACAAGAAGCCATTTTCTGAGTCTGATCCCCAGCCCAGTCTCTTATCCAGCAATGCATTACTATGGAATATGGGCCATGCTATGGAAGGGCCACCACAACAGAATGGAGCCGAACCCCAGACACCAATGTTAATCAGAAAGCACTAGTACAATGGGCAGTAAAATGGCCAGCCATCCCCTCACTGGGACAGCTTCAAGAACCCACCTTCTTAGGCTGGGAAGTGGATACACCATGTTCACTGTCTTATTCCTTCTTAATTATCTTAAAAATTCATAATAAAATATTTTTTAAATGGAAAAGAACATACAGGAAATAAGCTCTTGTCACAGAAGCAATTCTGTTCTAAAGTATTTATGAAAGAAAATAAATAATGTGATTTATTAAATTTAATGATCAACTCATTGTGCTGGGCACACAGATCAAGGCATTTACTCAACTGTTACATAGGTACCTTTCATGAAACTTTACTCCCAACTGCATCATGAAAACAAGACTTCTTCAAGGTCTACTAAGACCTTGTCAAAGAAAAGGCCATTCCTCAGAGAGGTTAGCAATGCCCTTCTGATCTGAGCAGGACTACAAAGGGCCAGGGCACTGAGAGGACAAAAGTACTCAACATAGCCAGAGACACATCGTTCCTGCCTGTGGCACGGCCCTTTCCCCACGGCCCTGAACATTTATTCCCCATTTTGGTACACAATGAAAGCAGTAAAAATGACTTCAAGATAAGAGCCATAAAAACAAAGTTAATTTATCAGTAATTTAGACTCCCTGAGCCACAGTGTAATTATCTGAAGCATCTGTATCAGTTCAACAATGTGACAAGGAAGTCAGAATCAAGCAGATGGCTAGTTTATATCTGTTTTAAAGCAAAGTAGTACTAAAAAAGGAAGGAGGGTATAATTTGACTTCTTTCCTATTCTTACCTAACTTGAATGCCAATACAAATTGGTCAGCCTCATTCTTTTTAAATGGTGCACATTATTCTACACTACAAACGAGATATGATTTTTCTAACCTTTCCTCTGCTGATGAGCATTTTGGTTGTTTCCATAACGCCATATTGAGCCCCCTCATACAAATACCTTCATGCACATGTGCACAGACTTCTGAAAAAGGGGCTCAAAGAAGAGAAATTGCTCAGTCCACTTATGTCTGGTTCTAGTTTTTCTATCTTTTAAGATTTTATTTATTTATTAGTCAGAGAGAGAGAGAGCGAGAGCATGAGCGCACAAGCTGGGGGAGCAGCAAGCAGAGGGAGAAGCACACTCCCTACTAAGCAAGGAGCCCGATCCAGGTCTCGATCCCAGGACTCTGAGATCATGACCTGAGCTGAAGGCAGGCACTTAACCGGTTGAGCTACCCAGGTGCCCCTGTCTGCTTTCAATTTTGATCAACAGTGCTAAATGCCTTCTGAAAAGTCTTCACCAGGTGACAGGATGGATAAAAAAGCAAGACCCATCTACATGCTGCCTATAAGAGACTCATTTCAGAGTTAAAGATATATGTAGATCGAAAATGAAGGAAAAGAAAAGCATTTTATCATGCAAATGGAAGTGAAAAAAAAAGCTGGGGTAGCAATACTTATTGAGACAAAACAGACTTTAAAAGAGACTAAAACACACACACACACAAAGACTGCAGTAAGAAATGAGGAAGGGGGCGCCTGGGTGGCTCAGTGGGTTAAGCCGCTGCCTTCGGCTCAGGTCGTGATCTCAGGTTCCTGGGATCGAGTCCCGCATCGGGCTCTCTGCTCAGCAGGGAGTCTGCTTCCCTCTCTCTCTCTCTCTGCCTGCCTCTCTGCCTACTTGTGAACTCTGTCTGTCAAATAAATAAATAAAATCTTTAAAAAAAAAAAAAAAAAAAGAAATGAGGAAGGTCCCTACATAATCATAAAGGGAACAATCCAAGAAGAAGATATAACAGTTGTAAATATTTGTGCACCCAACATGGGAACACCCAAACACATAAAAGTTAATAATAAACATAAAGGAACTGATTAATAGCTATGCAACAATAATAGGGGACTTTAACACCCCATTACATCAGTAGATAGATCACCCAAAAGGAACATCAACAAGGAAACATGGCTTTGAATGACACATTGGACTAGGTGGGTCTAACAGATATATTCAGAGCATTCCATCCTAAAACAGGAGAATACACATTCTTTTCAAGTGCACATAAAACATTCTCCAGAAGAGATCACACATTAAGCCACAAAACAAGTCTCAACAAAATAAAAAAGACTGAAGTCATACCATGCATCTTTTCTGACCACAACATTATAAAAATGGAAATCAACCACAAGAAAAAAATCTGGAAAGACCATGAATATGTGGTTAAATAACATGTTACTAAACAATGAATGGGTCAACCAATAAATCAAAGAGGAAATCAAAAAATTCATGGGGACAAATGAAAATGGAAACACAATGTTCCAAAATCCATGGGATGCAGCAAAAGCTGTTCTAAGAGGAAAGTTTATAGCAAAAAAAGGCCTACTTCAAGAAGCAAGACAATATCAAACAACCTAACCTTACACCTAAAAGAACTAGAAAAACATGAACAAACACAAAACCACTAGAAGGAAGGAAATAATAAAGAATAGAGCAGAAATAAATAAAATAGAAAATTTAAAAAAAAAACAGATCAATGAAATCAGGAGCTGTTTCTTTGCAAAGATCAACAAAATTGATAAACCTTCAGCCAGACTCAATAAAAAAGAGAAAAAAAAAGAGAAAGAACTCAAATAAACAATATCAGAAATGAAAGAGGAGAAATAACCACCAATTCCACAGAAATACAAAGGATTATGAGAACAATTGAAATATTTTGAACTATAACTGAAATTGTGAAAAATTACATGCCAACAAATTGTACAAACTAGAAGAAATGGATAAAATCCTAGAAACATATTACATCCCAAAACTGAACCAAGAAGAAATAAAAAATTTGAACAGACCAATTACCAGCAATGAAATTGAATCTGTAATCAAAAAATACCGGGCACCTGGGTGGCTCAGTTGGTTGGGCAACTGCCTTCGGCTCAGGTCATGATCCTGGAGTCCCAGGATCGAGTCCCGCATCAGGCTCCCAGCTCCACAGGGAGTCTGCTTCTCCCTCTGACCTTCTCCTCGCTCATGCTCTCTCTCACTGTCTCTCTCTCTCTCAAATAAATAAATAAAATGTTTTTTAAAAAATAAAAGTAAATTAAAAAAAAATACCAACCAGACAGCATCACCGGGGAATTCTACCGAACATTTTTTTTCAAGATTTTATTTATTTATTTGACAGACAGAGATCACAAGTAGGCAGAGAGGCATGCAGAGAGACAGGAAGGGAAGTAGGCTCCCTGCTGAGCAGAGAGACCTAAGCAGGGCTCAATCCCAGGACCCTGGGATTATGACCTTAGCCGAAGACAGAGGT
This sequence comes from Enhydra lutris kenyoni, assembly GCF_002288905.1. Classification (NCBI taxonomy): domain Eukaryota; kingdom Metazoa; phylum Chordata; class Mammalia; order Carnivora; family Mustelidae; genus Enhydra; species Enhydra lutris. The sequence continues at coordinate 43,203,171 of NW_019154090.1, read as the reverse complement.
TTTAACCCACTGAGCCACCCAGGCGCCCCTCTACTGAACATTTATTTTTTTTTTTTAAGATTTTATTTATTTACTTGAAAGAGAGAGCATGAGAGGGAAGAGGGTCAGAGGGAGAAGCAGACTCCCTGCTGAGCAGGGAGCCTGATGTGGGACTTGATCCGAGGAACATTTAAAGAAGAGTTAATATCTATCCTTCTCAAACTATTCAAAAAAAAAATCAAAAAGGAAGGAAAACGTCCAAATTCATTCTATGAAGCCAGCATTACCCTGATACCAGAACCAGATACAGACACCATAAAAAAAAAGAGAGTCACAGGCCAACATCAGTGATGAACATAGATGCAAAAATCCTCAACAAAATACTAGCAAACCAAATCCAACAATATATTTTAAAAAGTCAGGGGTGCCTGGCTAACAGTCAACAGAGCATGCAACTCTTGATCCTGAGTTTAAGTCCCATGATGGGGGTAGAGTTTACTAAAAGAAAATGCATATGTATAAAAAAAAAAAAAAAAAAACATTCAAAATGATCAAGTGGGATTTATTCCTGGGATATGAAGGTGATTCAATATTCACAAATCAATCAACATGACACATCACATAAATGAAAGAAAGGATAAAAACCATATGATCGGGGCGCCTGGGTGGCTCAGTGGGCTAAAGCCTCTGCCTTCGGCTCGGGTCGTGATCCCGGGGTCCTGGGATCGAGCCCCACATCGGGCTCTCTGCTCAAGCGGGGAGTCTGCTTCCCCCGCTCTCTTTCTGCCTGCCTCTCTGTCTACTTGTGATCTCTGTCTGTCAAATAAATAAACAAAATATTTAAAAAAAAAAAAAAAACCATATGATCACTTCAACAGATGTAGAAAAAGCACCTGACAAATACAACATCTATTCATGATTAAAACCTTCAACAAAGTAATTTTAGAGAGAACATACCTCAACATAATAAAAGGCATATATTAAAAAAAAAAAACCCCACAGCTAACATCATACTCAGTGGTAAAATACTAAAAGCTTTTCCCCTAAGATCAGAAATAGGACAACAGTAGCCATTCTCACCACTTCTATTCAACACAGTACTGGAAATTCTAGCCTCAGCAATCAGACAGCAAAAAGAAACAAAAGGTATCCAAACTGGTTAAGTAAAACTTTCAATTATTTGCAGATGACATGATACCATATAGAGAAAACCCTAAAGACTCCATCAATAAACTACTAGAAATGATTAATGAATTCATTAAAGTCACAGGACACAAAATCAATGTACAGAAGTCTGCTGCATTTCTATATACTAACAATGAAACAACAGAAAGAGAAATTAAGAAAAAATCCCATTTACAACTGCACCCTAAACAGGGCTGCCTAGATGGCACAGTCAGTTGGGCATTTGACTTTTGGTTTCAGTTCAGGTTGCAGTTTCAAGGTTGTGCGACTGCGTCCTGCATCAGGCTCCACACTCAGCACAGAGTTTACACTTTCCCTCTCCCTCTGCCCCTCCCACCTGTGCACATGCACAGACGTTCTCTTTCTCTAAAATAAATTAATAAATCTTTAAAAAAAATCTCACCCAAAATAATAACATATCAGGAATAAACTTAACCAAAAAGATGAAAGACCTATACTGTGAAAAGTATAAAACACTGATGAAAGAAACTGAAGACAAAAAGTAACAGAAAACATTCCATGCTCATGGACTGAAAGGACAAATACTGTTAAAATGTCCATACTATCCAAAGCAATTTACACATTTAATGCAATCCCTATCAAAATACCAATAGCATTTTTCCCAGAACAAGAACAAATAATCCTAAAATTTGTATGCAACCACAAAAGACCCAAAATAGCCAAAGCAATCATGAAAAAGAAGAACGAAACTGGAATTACCACGTTCCAGATTTCAAGATATAATACAAAGCTGCAGTAATAAAAACGGTATGGTACTGGCACAGAAACAGACACACAGATCAACAGAACAGAAGTCCAGAAATAAACCCACATTTATATGGTCAATTAATCTTCAACAAAGAAGGCAATAATATGCAATAGGAGATAGTCTCTTCAATAAACAATGTTGGGAAAACTGCACAATTATATGCAAAGGAATGAAACTGGACCACTTTCTTACATTGTACACAAAAACAAGCTCAAAATGGATTACAAACTTAAATGTGAGACCTGAAACCATAAAAATCTTAGAAGAGAGCACAGGCAGTAATTTCTCTCATATCAGCTGTTTTTATTGAAAAATCAGCATTTTTCTAGGTATGTCTAAGGCAAGGGAAACAAAAGCAAAAATTAACTATTGGGACTACATCAAAATATGCCCATTTCTTATACTTATCAATTGATACTATTACCCCATTTAATTTTTACCTTTCTAATCATACACAACAATGGGATCTTGTAATTTGCATTTCCTGGAACACCAGTAAGATTGAGCACCTTTTCAAATCTTAGAAGCTATTTGTATTTCATGTGAGAATTGCCTGAAAATAGCCTTCTCCTAGTTTCCTACAGAATTTTGGCTTTTATTTTTTTATTATTGATTTGTAGAAGTGCACTATGGATTCCAAGTACTAGATATTTGTTCGTAAAAAAGAAAATATTTCATAAATGGAGAGAGAAACCATGTTTCTGCATCAGAAGACTCAACACAGTAAAAAAGTTAATTCACTGCAAATTGATGTACACGTTTAATGCAATTCATATCAAGATCCCAGCTTAGTTTTTTATAGACAAGCTTATTCTAAAATTTATTTGAGAAAGCACAGGCCACAGAATAACTAAAACAAGGCTGGAAAGGAGAATAAAATGGAAGGAATCACTATGCCCAATACTAAAGCTTACTATATAGCTATAGTAGTCAAGACAGTGTGCTAGTAGTGGAGGGACAGGCACATCGGTCCGTGGAACAAAATAACAGAACCCAACAATGGATCTATACAAGCAAGTCCAATGGTTTTTGACAAAAAGCATAAAAATGGAGAAAAAGACAGCCTTTTCAACAAATGGTGCTGGATCAATTGGACATCCATAGGCAAAAAAAAAAAAAAAAAAAAAAAAAGGCATTCACCCTAAAGATGGGTGTAGACTGAATCAATGTACTGGTTGTGATATTATACCATACTTTTACAAGATACTGCCATAAAGGAAACTAGGTGGAGGGTACACAATATCTTGCTGTATTATTTCTTCCAATTGCATGCAAATCTGTAATTACCTCAATTAAAAATTCTTTTAAGGGGCGCCTGGGTGGCTCAGTGGGTTAAGCCGCTGCCTTCGGCTCAGGTCATGATCTCAGGGTCCTGGGATCGAGTCCCACATCGGGCTCTCTGCTCAGCAAGAAGCCTGCTTCCCTCTCTCTCTCTCTCTGCCTGCCTCTCCGTCTACTTGTGATCTCTCTCTGTCGAATAAATAAAAATAAAACCTTTAAAAAAAAAAAAAACACAGAAATAACCTAAGTGTCCACTGGCAGATATATGAATAAAGAAAGTCTGATATATCTATCTCTGTCTACCTACCTACCTATATAATGGAATATTATTCAGTCATAAGACATCCTGCCATTTTGCAACAACATGAATGGACCCTGAGGACATTATGCTAAGAGAAAGAAGTTAGAGAACGATAAATACTATTAAATCCAACTCCTATAAAGAAGGTAGAGTGGTGGTTGCCAGGGGCTGGGGAGTGGGAGAAATGGGGAAGTGTTGGTCAAAGAGTATAAAATTTCCATTATAAGATAAGTAAGTTCTGAGGATGTGGCATCCAGCACGGTGCCTACATTAACAATACTGTTTTATACACTTGAAAACTGCTAAGAGAATAATGTTAAATGTTCTTGCCAGAAAAAGAAACTTGTAATTCTCTGAGGTGACAGAGGTGTTAACCTCAATGTGGTAATCATTTCACTATATATATATATATATAATCATCTCATTGTGTACCTTAAAGTTATACAAAGTTATACAATGTTATATGTCAATAACATCTCAATAAAGCTGGAAGAAAAAAAGAAAAAGTCATGATCCTCCTCTTCTAACACTCCTACTAACCAAATTATCTGCGTGTTTATCTGGGGTTCAGCCCAAACTACAAATCATTAGTGGCCATTGAGAAATGAAACTAGATGGCACGATTCCTTCATTTCAGAAAGAAAGTTAAATTTCATCAACGTCTGCATGTATTAATATCTACTGCAAAGACATAAAGCATTACAAGCATTTAATTATTAGAAATTAAGTAAAAATAGAAGAGAGACTGGTGACAGTTTGATATTTAGACCTACCATTAAATCTTTAATACACACACATCCCAGGCCTTTAAGCTCTCACCCTGAAATGCTCTTCCCCCAGATATCCATGGAAAGAGGCTGAATAAATAACTTTGCGTGGATAGGCTAACACTAATGAGGCAAAGCTTACAGTAAACACTGGGCACCAAATATTTATGATAATTCAAGCTTTTCCTACCTATAACATGGATTTTTCAGAAGCCTTTGCCTGGCCTTAAGTTCACTTTCTAGCCATTTCTCCGAGATCTGTCCCTCAAATCTCAGGGATTACAGCCCACACATTCAGCCACAGACCTCATAAACCACAAGTAGGCTGATGATCCTGTGAATTCTTGCCTCCCCATGATGAAAGAGCCAGGAGAAAACCCTTGGATTTGAAACACTGATCTATGAAAAGAAGTCAGAGGCAAACATTCGGAACAGGCCAAATGGCAATGGCAAACAGGGAAAATGCCCAATCCTAGATGGAAAGGCTCTGAAGAATACTCCAAATGGATCTGGCTCCTGGATTTAAACTTCCTTACAGAACTATGAAGGTTCCCCCACCAGCAACCTCACGTCTTTGATCCTACAGCTCCTCGTAATAAAGGTACTCAAAGTCAATGGAATTTTTATCCGGCACAGTAAATAAATAAATAAATAAATAAATAAATAAATAAATAAATAAAATAAGCTCAATCCTAAAACATTTGGTCTGAAAAATATACTCAGTTGCTTCCAGGTTTAAGTACTAAACAAATCTCACAGGATTTTTTAAAATCTCCCTCATTATCATAATTAATATTCCTATAACACACTGCATAATTCATGTCCCCTCACACTCCAGTTCATTCTTCAAAATAGCCCATGAAGTCCACAGGGAAGGGATCATCATCCTCTTTGTTCCCCATGACAACCTTGTAAACAGCAGAGATCAGTACTGGAATTCAAACCTTCCGATTCAAAATCTCTACTTCTGCCCACCAAACTTTGATGTTGATGAGGGCCACTTTCTTTTGATGGTTCTTGATTTTGATTTGTTTTTCATTAAAATCCAAAACAACACAGTGGCCATGAGACCCAAATCTCCAGTATTATGTAATTGTAATTAATACTATTTTTTCAATAAATGAAAAATTCGGTGTCACTGAGCCTTGTCGCTTCTCTGTCTCCCACTGTGGTAGCCAGTCTCCAAGATGGCCCCCAAGGATCCTCACTTCCTGGTTTTCAGTCTTTATGTACTCCCTTCCCACAGTGAATAGGGCTGACCTATGTAACCAACAGGATACTGTGGAAATGATGGTATGTGACTGATGACCCTCCTTGTTCCCTCTTGAACTGCTCACCCTAGAGAAAGCCAGCTGCCATGTTAGAAGCCATATCCCACAGGCCTAGAAGGAGGTCCATGTGGACAGGAACCCAGGCCTCCTGCCAGTAGCCAAGCCCAAACTGCCAATCCTACGGACCATCCTGAAAGCGCCAGACCATCCTCCAGCCCTAGCCAATCCTTCAAATGACTGCAAGGCCAGCTGATAACTACAACCCCACAAGAGACCCTGAGCTAGAACCACCCAGCTAAACTATTCCTGAATTCCTGACTCACAGAAAGTATACGAGATAATATATACGTATTGATATTTTAAGCCACTACATTTTGGTTAATTTGTTTCACAAGAATAGAGGACTAATATACCCATATCTCTTTACAAGATTCCAGGCACTCGGTAGACTTGAATGAAGGTAGCAATGAGAATAATTTTCTGCTGATTGATCCAGACCCCCTCAGTCTGACCCTTCTGTATCTAAGCCCATATTAGGATAATCCTATCATGTGGCCACAGGAGGTTATGGAAAAGTGAGAATTAAAGCAGTTTTAGGTCTTATTTATCTTAAAAGTCCCCAAGACTACTGGAGGTTCTTTGTCTACTGTCTAATAAATAAGAAAGACTTTCTTTCCCCTGGTTTGTTCTGGCATACTGTCAACAGAGTAGTAATACATGAACTACAAAATGCCTAGTGCTGGGTTACATTCAGCAGTATGGGGCCTAGCCTGGGGTTCATGGGGGATTCTCAGTTCATCGGGCTAATCTGTAAAGTACGAGAAACCTGTGAGCCAGGAGAGCCCACCTATGGGCGATAAGGATATGCAAACAGGAACCTGAGAACAACTCTGGCTTTAGTTATAACACCACTCCCTTTGAAAAAATTCAAGTAACATCTGTAAATTAATAATATATCCATGCTAATTTTCTGGTCTCAACCATTACACTATGGTTATGAAAGATGTTAATATCAGGGGAAGCTGGGTAAAGGCACACAGTACCCTGTGCACTATTTTCACAACTTTTTAGACAGTAGTCCCCCCTCATCTGAGGTTTTGTTTTCCATGGTTTCAGTTACCCGTGGTCAAATGTGGTCAGGAAGCAGATGATCCTCCTTCTGACCTATCATCAGAAGGTCAACAGTAGCCTAATGCTTCGTCACAGTGCCTGTGTCATTCACCTTGCTTCATCTATTCGCACAAGCATTTTATCATCTCACATCATCACAAGTTGGGTGAGTATAGTACAATAAGGTATTTTGAGAGAGAAGACATTCACATAACTTGTATAACTGTTCTATTCTACCACTAGTTATGGCTGTTAATATCTGACTATGCCTAGTTTATAAATTAAACTTTCACAGATATATAGGTATAGGATAAAACATAGTATATATAGGGTTCAATACTATAAAACACAGTATATATAGGTTTCAGAGTATATATGGGGTTTTTGGAATGCATCACCCACGGATGTCACAAACTATTTCAAAATAAAAAAGTTTAAAAAATAAAATACATTTAAAGCAACAACAAAAAAAGAATATTGCCACTAAAATACAAATGACCCTAAATCCATTCCTTGAAGGGCTCCTTGAAAGGTGTAGTTTTCCAGAATGTACTTGGAAAGGCTGTTCCAACATGGTCATGAGAGGAGTCTAGCTTGATTTCAAACCTCCTATTCCCTGGTAGGCAGACATCAAGTGTTTGGGAATACACTATACTATACCTTATGTTCTCAGCCCCTCATGAAGTGAGTGATTTAGATGAGAATATGAGCAAAGGTGATGCATAAGAGTTGATGAGGTGACACTATCCCCCTCTTCCCCTGCCTGGGAGGCCAGTGTTATAAGCTCAAAGGAGTCTGGACCCCCAAGTCAGCAAACGGAGTAGATCCCCTCCAACCCACATCGTACTTTGGTGAGATTAACTTCGTGGTACGCCACAGAGGTTCTGATTTGTGTACTGCAGCACTAGTATTTAAGATAATCCCAATAAAGATTTCCATTCAGAAAATAACCCAGGACTTCTAAGAAAAAAAGCAAAATTGTTAAAACTGATCAGGTCACAATATCATCAGAAGGAAAAATGAAAATATCTAAACCTCCTCCATATCTAGATGTTCCTTCCATTATCCAATAGAAACACACCAGCAGGTAAAGATGTGTTCACAAGCTTGTTTCTGCCACACTGCCTGTGTTAGAAAAAAAATGAAAACAAACTAAATCAAATAGGGAAGAATACAGCAAATAGGGAAAGAAGACAGCCATTCAGTGAAAAATTCTCTATGGTCCCCACAACAATCCCCTTGATGTGTGATGTGCTCTGCCCATACTTCCCTCCAACTGGACTCAACCCGCAGGGCCCACAGCCATGCCGTACAGACGGGAAGACGCAATCAATGAGAACTTTCTGTGATGGATGACAGTCCGTCCTGATACAGGATAATGCAGATATGGCGATTTGTTATACTATCCTCTGTGAGTTTGAAGTTCGCTATAATACAAAGTTGTAAAAATGAGTATTTCAGAAAAATTGCTATAATTAAAACTGACTAACCCTTGTAATAAACAGAAATTATCATGCTCACTAAAAAGGGCAGAAAAAACTAACCCAGGCACATAAAGCAATTAATCTAGTACATCAGTGTTTAGAATGGGCTGTTAGCTGATTAACTCATTAGTCTACTATAATCACTCACATAAACTCAGTGGTAATCGAAGCTATTTGTATCTAGATTAACTTAAGAGAGTTCCTGAGCTTGTATGGAAAACAAAGATACTGAATAGGAAATATTCCCTCATTTCCTACACTGCCTTATAAACCCTAAAATTCAGGGTTCTTGTCTTGGTATAACTGAAATTAAATTTAAATGTGATTATCATAACATAGCTAAATATCCTAAAATCCAAAAACCCTCTCTGAAATAACTTTATAATTTAAATTACAGATTAAAATAAAATAGACAGGGGCACCTGGGTGGCTCAGTCATTAAGTGTCTGCCTTCGGCTCAGGTCATGATCCCAGGGTCCTGGGATGGAGTCCTGAATCAGGCTCCCTGCTCGGTGGAAAGCCTGTCTCTCCCTCTCCCATTCCCCCTGCCTGTGTTCCCTCTCTCGCTGTGTCTCTCTCTGTCAAATAAATAAATAAAATCTTAAATTAAAAATAAATAAATAACATAGATCAATGGAACAGAATAAAGAGCCCTGAAATAGACCCTCAACTCTACGGTCAACTAATCTTTGACAAAGCAGGAAAGAATGTCCAATGGAAAAAAGACAGTTTCTTCAATAAACGGTGTTGGGAAAATTGGACAGACACATGCAGAAAAATGAAACTGGACCATTTCCTTACACCACACATGAAAATAGACTCAAAATGGATGAAGGACCTCAATGTGAAAAAGGAATCCACCAAAATCCTTGAGAACACAGGTAGCAACCTCTCCAACCTCAGCCACAGCAACTTCTTCCTAGAAACATCGCCAAAGGCAAGGGAAGCAAGGGCAAAAATGAACTATTGGGACTTCATCAAGATCAAAAGCTTTTGCACAGCAAAGGAAACAGTCAACAAAACCAAAAGACAACTGACAGAATGGGAGAAGATATTTGCAAACAACATATCAGATAAAGGGCTAGTATCCAAAATCTATAAAGAACTTAGCAAACTCAACACCCAAAGAACAAATAATCCAATCAAGAAATGGGCAGAGGACATGAACAGACATTTCTGCAAAGAAGACATCCAGATGGCCAACAGACATATGAAAAAGTGCTCCACATCACTCGGCATCAGGGAAATACAAACCAAAACCATAATGAGATACCATCCCACACCAGTCAGAATGGCTAAAATTAACAAGTCAGGAAAGGACAGATGCTGGAGAGGATGTGGAGAAAGGGGAACCCTCCTACACTGTTGGTGGGAATGAAAGCTGGTGCAACCACTCTGGAAAACAGCATGGAGGTCCCTCAAAATGTTGAAAATAGAGCTACCCTACAACCCAGCATTCACACTACTGGGTATTCACCCTAAAGACACAAATGTAGTGATCCAAAGGGGCACATGCACCCAAATGTTTATAGCAGCAATGTCCACAATAGCCAAACTATGGAAAGAATCTAGATGTCCATCAACAGACGAATGGATAAAGAAGATGTGGTATATATATACAATGGAATACTATGCAGCTCAAAAGAAATTAAATCTTGCCATTTGCAACGACATGGATGGAACTAGAGGGTATTATGCTCAGTGAAATAAATCAATCAGAAAGACAACTATCATATGATCTCCCTGATATGAAGAATTTGAGAGGCAATGTGGGGGGTTTAGGGGACAGGGAAGGAAAAAATGAAACGAGATGGGACCGGGAGGGAGACAAACCATAAGAGACTCTTAATCTCACAAAACAAATGAAGGTTGCTGGGCGAGGGGGCTAGGGAGAGGGTCATTGGGTTATGGACATTGGGGAGGGTATGTGCTACGGTGAGTGCTGTGAAATGTGTAAACGATTCACAGACCTGTACTCCTGGGGCTAATAATACATTATATGTTAATAAAAAATAAAAAATGCTTAAAAAAAGAAAAATTAATTAATTAAAATAAATAGATGCATGATCCATACACATGTATTCATTTTCCCAGCTGTGACTATTTTTTAAAATAAAAATGATAATAATAATAATACAATCTTAACCAAAAAACACTGTTAATACTGAGTAATGTTCAAGAAAGGAGGTTCTTTTAACACTGTAAGATACTTTGATTTCCATATGTATAAAACTGAAGATTCCCTTCTTAAGCTAACCTTTTACTCAACAAATTTTTTTTCCAGCCTGTCAAACTCAGACAATGCCTCAGACTCTGAGATACACAGGTTCAGGAGACAAGCCAGGGATTCCCAGAGCTTTGGCCTGGAGAAATACCACAGAATGAGGAAGATCCAAAGAACAGCTTTGCAAGCAGGTACTGAGGGACTCTGGTTAATACCATCCAACCTTTGGGGAGAAAAGGAACACACAGACCTGTAAACCTCGGGGCAACTATAGAGTGAACCAAAGGTGCACTTCCAAGGTCAAACAGCAAGGACATGGACACCTTTCTAGAAGAGCTAACTCGCAGTCACCTACTAGTCTGAGAAATCCTGAGGCTTTGTTTGTTTAAACAGACCACATAATAAATCAGAAAGACGGTAGTTAAGGAAATTCAGTCAGAAATCAGAGGCAGTGCAGTCTGAAAAACGGTCTGTTGGAATGCAGCTCTCCCACCTAATGGCCATGTCTCATGACCTTGAGCCAGTCATTTAAGGTGAGGACTGAGCTGCTCCCCTCCCTCAGTCCTTGTGAGGGTCACATGTGTAGATGTGGAACTTAAAAACTGTCAGTTCTCAAATCCATTTTTATTAATAATGATAGTCTGCTATTTATTACAATCCTCCTTCGTGTATAACAATTTCATTTCTGAAAAGCAAGATTTACTTTTAGAGTTATAGACTTCAAAAAAGAAACCGTTTCACAATATTCATTTAAAAAAGAAAAGAAACTTTTGGAAAGAACAACAGAGCTATTAGGGAGGTGCCTGGCTGGCTCAGTCAATAGATGATGTGAGTGACTCTTGATCTCAGGGTTTCAAGTTCAAGCCCTACGTTGGGTGTAGAGATTACTTAAAATTTTTTTAAATAAAATAAAATAGTAGTGTTTGGGTGGTAAGTTGGTTAAGCGCCCAACTCCTGGTTTTGGCTCTGGTTATGATCACAGGGTCATGACATGGAGGACGTGGACACACATCAGGCTCCATGCTCAGTGTAGAGTCTGTTTAAGATTTTCTCTTCCTCTCTCTCTGCCCCTCACCCCATGCTCTCTCCCTTGCTCTTGCTCTCTCTCTCTCTAAAATAAATAAATCTTTCTAAAAAATGAAATAAAATAAAGACAGAATACCAGAGCTACTACCCAAAGTTAGACGGCAGATCAGAAGTTTATGAACTAGCATGAACTTTCAAACAAGCAGGCTTTCTGTCTGATTTGCCTCTCACATTAATTATAAGCCACTGAGAAGTAAAATTATTCAGTTTTATAAGCTTCCTTAATTTTTAGAGTATTTTTATTGCATACTCAAAAGTGAAACTGAGCTACTACTTCATTTATTTGTACACTTTAGATCAATAATGAAATTCAAACAAAGATAACTTATGGAACCTGGCCATTGTTCTTAATATCCGGTAACACAGTATTGAGCCACAACATACTCATCACATCCACAGCTGAATGAGCCCTTTTTGCCCCAGGAAGTTTCAGCCACCCTGGCAAAAATTTGATTTCTGGGGCACCTGGCTGGCTCAGTCGGAAGAGCATGGGACTCTCGATCTCACAGTCATGAGTTCAAGTCCCAAGTTGGGTGTAGAGAATACCTAAATAAAACTTTTTTAAAAAATCAGATTTCTACAGCAAATCAGCCAGCCTGTTCCCAAGCATCTCCCCCACCCCACCCCAATCCCCAGCACCACCTCGTCCCTCACATCTGAGGTATGCCACACTGAAGATGAGAGTGCTCTTTCAGAAGTGAGACCCAAGGGCCCAAGAGAGGCTGGAAATATTGAAACTGGCAAGGCCCTTGTCGTGGTCTTCCCTGACACCCTGTCCACTGACACACTTCATAAACAACTGGAACCAGAAGGGTCACTTCATAAGTCCCTGCAAGAGTGTTTGCCCTTGCCCCTTACCCCTCACCACCTTGAGGCCCCCAGGCTATACCTGACTTGGTCCAAAATCTGGATGGGCCCATGCAGGCTCGCCTGCCAATTCCCAAAAAGAAGCTAAGCAGGAATCAGAAAGAAAAAGTGTTGCCAAGGACCCCACTGACTTCTAACCTTCCCAGGAGCTACTCTACCAGACTTAACACATAAAACAGATATGGGACTTTTCCCTCACTGCTTTACAGAATACTTTACTCTTAACAACTACTATGTTCCTGGTACTATTTATTGACAATCCCACAAAGTGCCTAGAAGTACACTTAATTTTAAGGATGGGGTACATGAGAATATACAAAAACCTAAATGCAGACCCTTCTGAACGCTTTCCCTTGACCCATCTCTGCCATCAGCCCTGGCTGCTGCAGACAGCTGCATGCAAGCTCCAGCTCAGCTGACAGCCGGACTCCTCAAGCAAGCACAGAGGGTCTTTGTGCCTCAGACCTTCTAGGAAGCCATGCAATCCTGCTCACCTGTGTGGAGAGCCAATGGGGACAGGACCCAGTAGCTAAAGGCCCCACCTCCCATCCTCTGGATAGACAACCCCAGAAGACATTCTGTACTCTTTAATAAGTGGGCTGGTTAAAAATATAGCAGTTACACCCCCATCTCTATATAACTATAAGAATCTGGTGAGCCCTATGCCCTAATCCTTTGGAGCCACCTTCCTGGCCTACATCTTGTGTTATACCCCAAAAGAAGGAATTCTTACCAGATCCAATTAGAACAGTGGTTTTTAGCATTAGCTGCATGCTGGAACCCCTGGGGGACCTTTGTAAAGTCTTGATATTCAGACTCCTTTCCAGAAAAATAACATTGAGCTATCTCGGGGTGGGGCAGGCTGCCCAGGTCTCACCCTTATACCAGGACCCATGAGTTCCAACACCGGCCAGGAGGGTAGTCAGCCCAGCCCTGCAGAGAGGGCCAAAAGAAGCAGTGAGGCCACTCTTAAGGGGCCCGGTCTTGAGAGTTTAAGACAGATCCTCTCTTTATCAGAACGTACTGGAGACAAAGGATCCATGAAAGTGGGAGGCAAATAAATGGATTATGTACCAACAGTCTTCGCTTTTCTATAACTGGAATAACACTACAAGTATTCTTTAGAGAAATGCTTATTTCATACAATAATATAGCCACTATGTTTTCTCACGTAAGTCCATATACTTCTATTGCATTCGATTTTTTAAAACTAACTAGCCAGCTGTAACACCTTTGTTGAAAACCCACCTCTTGCCCAATGATCTGAAACACTGCCTTTATTACATACCAAACTTCTAAATAATTCTTTCAGGTCTCTCATCTAGTTTGCTAATAGTTTCTCTCTTGCTCTGCACCATTTGTTTTCATTACTAGAGTGTTGTAATACATTCTGATATCTAGGAAGGTCAGGATGTTCTGTGAGTTTTTTTTTAAATTACATCTATCTAATTCCTTCGGAATTTATTTTAAGGTATAGTATAAAGTAAAGATCCAAAATGATTAATTTTCCATTACTGCCAACTAGTTGCCCAATTACTGCTTACTGAGACATCCTTCCATCTATTAATCTGTAATGCCTACTTGGTAAAATAACATATTCTTACACAGTAAATAGCACATATTCGATTCTCAACTGCCTATTGCCTTCCTTTAACTGGTCTAAGATTCCTGTCCCTGGGGAACTTACATGCTAGCAGGGAAATAAACAATAAGCTTTCCAAAATAAATAACCAACAGACACAGTTATAACATTTTAGAAGGTGATAAGCCTTGCAAAGAAGAGGTGGAGAGGGTAAGGGGCACAGGGAATACAGCACAAGAACGGAGGTAGAACAGGCTGCAGTCTGAAGTAAGGTGATCAGGGTAGAGGGGACAGAGGTACAGGCTTTGTTATGAAGAAGGATGGCAAGGATAGGAGGCCACAGTAATTTAAGGAATAGAGGAGACCTTTTAAAAACACTGCTCCTGATGTGGGCTCCTCTAAGTTGATGACGCCACCATCCCCTACTCACTTCCACCAGAAACCAAACCACCCATCTGCCACGATCAAGCAGTCCCCTCCTTTCTGGCTCGCTGTCCCCGCTGCCCATCTGAATGACACTCGGATCCCATCTAGACTGGTCCAATGCCGTGCTCACCTCTCAGGTCCCCGCCTCTCCTGTCTTGCCCAGTCCAATCTAAGAGGGTCACAGCTAAGGAGCAAACATGACCTTCCCATCCTGCTGAACTATCCACAGTAGCTGCACGCTGCCAAATGACCAAGCCCCAAGCTCCTTAACGAGACCCTGAATACCGCTGTCATTCTTCCATCCCATCTGCCTGCCTCTCCAGGTGCATTGCCCTTCTCCCCACGTGCAGCCTTCTCGCCACAAGACCGAAACTGCTTGTTATCCCATCGGGAAAGTTCAAGCCTCCCTCCCCTTGTTCATGCTCTTCCAGGAACATGCCAGCTCCTGCCCGAGCTTTCAGACCCAGCCACCTCTTCTTCACTCTTCAAGACTCAACTCAGATATTTGATATCTACTCATGGACATCTGTTCTGATGACCAATTCCCCACCCAAAGCTCTGTGTATTCCACTCCCTCCCTCAGCACCAGGAAAATGTTGCGTCTCAGAACTGTCCCAGTGTGATTTCCATCTCCCTAAAGAAAGGAACCTTGCCTGATTTCTCTTTCTTGTATCCATGACTAAACCAGAAATCAGGCACATGAAGAGTACAGTCAACAATACTTACTTGTGAGAAGGGGGAAAAAAACGTAACTGGCCCAATTTCTACATATACAGGTATGGATCAAGAACAGAAATTAGCCTCCTACTCAAAGCAAATGGAAATACCAGTACATTCTGGAAGATATATATTCATAATGCAAATATTATTTGCATTTGTTATTTCTGCAATACTTGGCCTTTGAGACTTTCAGGTTGGCTGATAAGAGGAGCAGAGAAAGCCGGCAATCCTTTCCCCCACTGTCAGGGCTTTACTTTGTTCTGCTGACCTGAAGTTAAATCCGAATGTAAGCGGTTCTTTCAGGACAGAGCTGACAATTGGTTCATAAGGCTTATTAACATGTGCGCCCTCCTCAGCCAGCATCTGATCTCCATCAAGGTGCAAAGAGACCAATGACTGCACAATGCCTAACAGTCTCCAGTGGGGACTGCAAAACCGTTTGGGGTTGTGGGGTTCTTGCAGAGAATAAAGGCCTAAGGGAAAACATTTAAACAGAGAGAGCCAATGAGGGCAGATGAAGGAGGTCGTATAAACAGCCAACTATTGGGATGCCTGGGTGGCTTAATCGGTTAAGCCGCTGCCTTCAGCTTGGGTCATGATCCTGGGATTCTGGGATCAAGTCCTGCATCAGGCTCCTTGCTCGGCGGGGAGCCTGCTTCTCTCTACACCTCTGGCTGCCACTCTGCCTGCTTGTGCACTAGCGCTCTCTCTCTCTCTCTCTCTGACAAATAAATAAATAAATAAAATCTTTTAAAAAAATAGCCAACTATCAACATTACCAAATCTAAGATTCTGGAGCTAAAAAGGTTCCCAAGGATCTACCTTGCCAAACCCTCTAACCTGAAACACAAAGACACCAAACCTGAGGACCTCCATGATGTAGCCAAGGTCACCTGGTAGCCATTAAGCCAGAATTCCCAACTACCCAACTCCCAGGCTGCTTTGGGCTACTCCTCTCTTCCTTCCTTCAAGCTCCTCAAGAGACTTCAGGAGGGAAAATAAAGAAAGGAGGAAAAAGCTATATACTTTGTATTGCGTGTATTCCCCCAGCATTTAATTGAGACAGATGGGGTGAAGAGTAGATGGTGTGCCTAGGAACAGGCCCACCCTCCATGCCAAGATGCTAACTGATTCACCAGTGTTTACCTGCAGCCCAAACACAGTGTTCAAGCCCATAATGATGTTTTTCTTCTACAGCAGCCACTTTCCTCTTATAGGAAAAAATGCCAGGCCATGCGAGCAGCCGGTTCATCCCAAGCCCTGTAACCACAAAGACACGGCTCACAGTGAAGGTTGGACATAGTTTCCCGGCTCTTGCCTTTGCCCAGAGAGGGCTCACTTCTGCCTTGGCCTCTCTCAGAGCCTTGGGGACAAATGTGAGTTGGTACTCATTAGACCAACATCTCTAAGACCGACAGAGGCAATCTGAGGCCCCAGACAGCATCACTTCAAATGCCAAATACTGTGTATCCCTAGAAAAGATGCAGGGGAAAAAAACCTCAGAATTACTATCTACACCGCAATCCTAAATCAAGGCCTGAAACAAGTTAACATGTACTCCGCTGAATGCTGAAATACCAGCATTTCATTTTCAGAGCCTTAACATATATAGTACTTCAACTACTATGGACAAAAATCCACGAAAGCCCCAAACCAGCTCCTGGTTGTGGTTACCGCTGTTACTCCTGTCTTTCAGGCTGGAGGCCACAGGCCTTTTCTCTAGGAATCACAATTTATGAAAGTCACATTCCCACCAAACACTGTTTCAGCCAGGAATGAGATCCCCAACACATTGTAAATGTTAAGATATCTCTGTGGTTCCTCTGTAGTCCACTGTTAATCAACAAGCCAGGAGAAATTTTCACAAGGTTATTATTTAGCATTAGAAACAAAATGCTTGGGACGCCTGGGTGGCTCAGTTGGTTGAGCAGCTGCCTTCGGCTCAGGTCATGATCCCAGCGTCCTGGGATCGAGTCCCACATCGGGCTCCTTGCTCATCAGGGAGCCTGCTTCTTCCTCTGCCTCTGCCTGCCATTCTGTCTACCTGTGCTTGCTCTCTCTCCCTCTCTCTCTCTGACAAATAAATAAATAAAATCTTTAAAAAAAAAAAAAAAAAAGAAACAAAACGCTTGAAACACCCACTGACAGTAACACAGAGACATCGTTTCTAGGTATTGAGACCACATCTCCAAAGCTCACAGGAGCCAGTGTTTAAGTGGACTGCATTTTTCTAGGACTTGTAGGAAGACACAACTGGCCATGTGCCTTAGGCTCTGGTGGAAGGCTGCAAGAGATCCAAGAGTCCTGAATTTATGCATTTATTTATCTTTAGAGAATTCCAAATCCTGTGACTTCACAAAGTAAGCTGGGCTCTGACCTGATTCCTTTCCTTCTTCCCTTGATTGGCCTAATGTCATGCATCCGTATAGAACTGATTTATCACCAATCTATCCCGGGTACTGAAATAGGCTTGGAATGAATTCCTGGACATACTTCTCACCGCACACAATGCCAGAGCCAAGGAAGGGATCCAAAAGGAGAAATGAGCAAGTCTTTCAGTCTTTTAGGTCTATTATTCTTAACCTTTCATGATTCCTCCTCTGGTTTCATTTCATTAAATTCTATTAAGATTGACATGAAAGAAGCCTAAAAGAAAAGTTGGCCGAGCCTACCTGGTATTTTATTCACAGTTCACATCTGGGTGGAAGACCTACATTTTCAGCTCCTTAAAAATGATGGGTTCTCCCAAAATATCTCTCTCCTGAATAAAGCTATATACTTTTGAGGCAATTTGTCATTAATAATAATTCTCACTCAGTGAGATGCTAACTTTGCACAAATACCAGTAAAACTTCCACACACCGAATGGGATGACAACTTTTCCAGCGTAAAGATTCAGAGCCAATATTAACATTTGCTAATGTTAATATTGTTAATATTATTAATATTATTATATATTTATAACATTATTTATATGTTATATAAACATATAAAACATATATATGTAAACATATATAAACATATAATACATATATAACATATTATTTATATGTTATATAAACATATTTATATGTAACAATATAATATTATTAATATTGTTAATGTTGCTGTATTATTCTCTACACTTTTGGCATGTTTGAAATACTTCAAATTTTTAAAATAATAATAAAAATCTACTGCCTAGAAAATCTACATCCACAAAAAAATGTAAAAAAAAAAGGATAATTTTTACATCGTTAGTAACAATAAAAAACTGTCAATAACCCCATAAATCCATCAAAAGGAGAACAGCTAAACAAAATACAGTATATTCATAAGATAGAATCCTACCTGCAGAGAAAGGGGAACCCTCCTACACTGTTGGTGGGAATGCAAGCTGGTGCAACCACTCTGGAAAACAGCATGGAGGTTCCTCAAAAAGTAGAAAATAGAGCTACCCTATGACCCAGCAATCATACTACTGGGTATTTACCCTAAAGATACAAACGTAGTGATCCGAAGGGGCACATGCACCCAAATGTTTATAGTAGCAATGTCCACAATAGCCAAACTATGGAAAGAACCTAGATGTCTATCATCAGATGAATGGATAAAGAAGATGTGGTATATATACACAATGGAATACTATGCAGCCATCAAAAGAAATGAAATCTTGCCATTTGCGACGACGTGGATGGAACTAGAGGGTATTATGCTTAGCGAAATAAGTCAAAAATCGGAGAAAGACAACTATCATATGATCTCCCTGATATGAGGAAGTGGAGATTCAACATGGGGGTTGTGGGGGGTAGGAAAAGAATAAATGAAACAAGATGGGATTGGGAGGGAGACAAACCATAAGAGACTCACAAAACAAAACAAACTGAGGGTTTTGGGGGGGAGGTGGGGAGGGAGAGGGTGGTGGGGTTATGGACATTAGGGAGGGTATGTGCTATGGTGAGTGCTGTGAAGTGTGTAAACCTGGCAATTCACAGACCTGTACCCCTGGGGCTAATAATACATTATATGTTAATTAAAAAAAAATAAAAAAAATTTTTTAAATAAAATTATAATAGAATCTAAAAAAAAAAAAAGAATCCTACCTTGCAGTTAAAATGAATGAATTAATTATAACAAAACAAATTATATTGCTAGATAAAAGAAGCATGTCTCAGAACAGTATATACACTATAATACCATTTAGGTAGAGGACATGTGCAAACACGCACATAGATACACACATACATGTATACACGCACACGCACACGCTGAATCTAGTCTCAAAGAAACCCAAACTGAGAGATGCCATTCAACAGACAAATGGACAGGGGCATCTGGGTGGCTCAATGGGTTAAGCCTCTGCCTTCGGCTCAGGTCATGATCTCAAGGTCCTGGGATCGAGCCCTACATCAGGCTCTCTGCTCAGTAGGGAACCTGCTTCCCCCTTTCTCTCTGACCTGCCTCTCTGCCTCTCTGCCTACTTGTGATTGCTCTCTTTCTGTCAAATAAATAAATAAAATCTTTTAATAAATAAATAACAGACAAATGGATAAAGCAACTGTGGTCCATATATACAAAGGAATATTACTCAGCCATCATAAAGGATGAATACCCAATTTCTGTATCAACATGGGTGGAACTGGAGGAGATTATGCTGAGTGAAATAAGTCAAGCAGAGTAAGCCAATTATCATATGGTTTCACTTACTTGTGGAACATAAGGAATAGCATGGAGGACATTAGGAGAAGGAAGGGAAAAATGAAGAGGGGGGAATCAGAGGAGGAGATGAATCATGAAAGACTATGGACTCCGAGAAACAAACTGAGGGTTTTGGGGGTGGGGAGGGAGGAACGGTTAGCCGGGTGATGGGTATTAAGGACGGCACATATTGCATGGAGCACTGGGTGATATACACAAACAATGAATCATGAAACACGACATCAAAAACTAATGATGTACTGTATGGTGACTAATGTAACATATAAATAAATAAATAAATAAATAAAATGCAACACATGGCTCTGAACCACTTTAAAAGACCAGTTATGGGGGGCACCTGGGTGGCTCAGTGGGTTAAGCCTCTGCCTTTGGCTTAGGTCATGTTCCCATGGTCCTGGGATCGAGCCCCACATCGGGCTCTCTGCTCAGCAGGGAGTCTGCTTCCTCCTCTCTCTCTCTGCCTCTCTGCCTATGTGTGATCTCTATCCGTCAAATAAATAAATTTTAAAAATAAAATAAAGTAAAATAAAATAAATAAAAGACCAGTTATGGGATAATCACTCAAAAGTAAACAGAGTCTGAGGATTGGATGGTACTGAAATGGCAGTGGTAATTTTCTGCTTTTAATGGATGTTTTGGGGTTTTGTAAGAGATGTCTTTGTTGGCAGGAAATATACACTCATGTTTTTGGGAGTGATAGGACATCAGGTCAGCAACGTATTCCCAAATGGTTTAGGAAAAATGTCCATTCTTCCAACTTCATTTACTTCATATCATATATAAAAATTAAGTCAAAATAAATATTAAGAGTTAAAATTATAAAATTTTTACAGGAAAACACAGGGGAAAGCCTTCAAAACCTTCTTATATATTGGATATGACATCAACAGGGCAGGCAACAAAAGAAAAAACAGAAAATGGAATTCATCAAAATGTAAATTAGGGGTGCCTGGGTGGCTCAGTCAATTATGTGTCTGACTCTAGATTTCAGCTCAGGTCTTGATCTCAGGGTCATGAATCTAAGTCCTGTACTGGGCTCCACAACTAGAGCCCACTTAAAAACAAAAAAACAAAAACAAAAGGAAAACTTTTATATATCAAAGGACACTATCAATAGAGTGAAAAGGCAATCTACAGAATGGGAGAAAATATTTGCAAATCATACATCTGATAAAGGGTTAATATCCAAAATAAAGACCTACAACTCAACAACAAAATGATTCAAAAATGAACAAAGCACTTGAATAGATATTTCCCTAAAGAAGACACACAAATGGCCAATCAGCACATGAACAGATGCTCAACATCACAAAGCAAAATGGAAATGCAAATCAGAACAAGATCCTACCTCATACCTATTGGGGATGGCTATTAACAAAAAAACAGAAAAGAAGTGAGGGCAAGGATATGAAGAAATTGGTACCTTTCGAGTGGGAATATAAAATGGTGCCGCCACTGAGGAAAATGATAGGGCACTTGTTCAAAAAATTAAACAAAGAATTGTGAATATGATCCAGCAACTTCACTTCAATGCATACACTCAAAAGTACTGAAAGCAGGCAACCGAACAGCTATCTGCACACCCGTGTCACAGCAGCATTACTTGCCAGAGTCAGAAAGTGGGAACAACCCAAATGTCCATCAACTGATGAACAGCTAAACAAAATGTGGCATATACCTAAAATGGAATGTTACTCAGCCTTAAAAAGAATGAAATTCTGACACATGCTATATGAATGAACTCTGAAGACATCATGCTAAGTAAAATAAGCCAGACACAAAAGGACAAACACTATGATTCTATTCATGTGTGGGCCTTCAAATAATCAATTTCAGAGACAGAAAGTAGAAGACTGGTTACCAGGGACTCACGGAATGGAATGGGGAATTACAGTTTAATTGGGTAGAGTACCAGTTTAGGAAGATGGAAAAGTTCTGGAGATGGATGGTGATGATGGCTGCACAACCAACGTGAATGTCCTTAATGCCACTGAACTGTACACTCAAATATGGTAAAATGGCTAAAATGGTTCTGTTTTCTATTTTACCACAATTCTTAAAAAGTCTTATGATACAGACTCTCTCTGAGATACCACGTATTTTCTGAGTATGTGGTAAATGTGAGTAAACAAATTATTAAGTCTGGAAGAAAAGGCATAGAACTTAACTAATGGTGTTACCTCTGGAAATGAGAGATTATAGTCAAAATCATCTTTAGTATTTTTAATTTTTTAAAGGATACTGATTTTACATATTACTTGTAACAAAAACTGATATAAAAATGGTATATTACGGGGCGCCTGGGTGGCTCAGTGGGTTAAACCTCTGCCTTTGGCTCAGGTCATGATCCCGGGGTCCTGGGAGCCTGCTTCCCTTCCTCTCTCCCTTCCTCTTTCACTGCCTGCCTCTCGGCCTACTTGTGATCTCTCTCTGTCAAATAAATAAATAAATATCTTTTTTTAAAAAATGGTATATTATGGGCACACGAGAAAAATAAAAGACAGGAGAAGAGCTGCTTCTATAAAAATACCTTTCTGCCCAGGAATACTATTAAAAACTCACTAATAAAAAAAAAATAACATTTCCAAACTGATACTTTCCAGAATACACTGCTTACATGAAATTTAAAAAACAATAATAGGAGATTCTTCCCTGAAGAAAATGAAGGAGACACAGGAACAACATGAGCGGGGGCAGAGGAATGGGGGGGGGGGGATCCACAGAGCATAAGGCCAGATCTAGTCTGGATTTTGAAATGAAATTTTATAGGATTTGTACTTATCCCCTAAAGGTTTCATGACCCAACAATGGCACCACCAACAGTTAATAACAGCCTTTGCCCTCTCTGCAGTCAAACCACCACGATTCCTGAACACAGCCACTGCTTGGGGGATTCTGTGGGTATCATGCCCCGGTCTGAGCAGGAGTGGAGAATGGAAACAGGGCCACAAACCTAGCTCTTTCCATTACACAGAAATTGAGGCTTCCGGGCTCCACTTTCATGCTTAAAAATAGAAAAAGAAATTGACTTCACATTTTATGGAGAGTAGTCAAAGGAATACATTTAATGTGAAGAATCTTCAGAGAAGTGCTGTTCTTTTTTGTTTTGTATTGACAAAAATAACTAAGATGACGGAACAAAGCAGGTAGAAAGCGACGATTATGAAACTCTTGACCTGATACCAGCAAGCGGTCCCCTGGCATTGGTCAGGCACAAGATCCTCCTCCAGCCCCGGATTTCCACTCTGCCTCTGGAGCCGCTGCCGCCCTTCTGACAATTACCTCCCATAATTTCCAAGATCAATGAACAACAGGAAACATACTTTTCCAAAAATAAATCCTTTTCTTCCTCTGACAAGTTCCGAACACTTAAGATTTAGAAACTGTCCTAACGATACAAGTTAAAATGGCATGTAAAAATCAAATTCAATATAAATGTTTCTTGGGCTCTTTACGGTCTCTTTTTATAAAGTTTTTTGCATTCAGGGGAAAGCTGGCTAACAGTGAAACACGTGGCTTCATGCTGACTTGAAGAAGGGGACCTAAATCCTTGAAACCTGCTTCTTTGTCATTGGACATCATCAAACAGAGGTTCTGGCTTTATGTCCAAACTGTGCCCAAGGAACTTGCAGAACCAGGGCTGAGCATCACACCCCTTGATGTCTAAATGTCTGATCTCATCCTAGAAACTCAAAGAAACTCATGCCGTGGAATCCCCTCACTACCCTGCATTGGAGGCAGGAATGGGGTCTTCCTAGTAGTGAACTGTAGGAGGCTAGCCTTTACAGTGCGCCCCACTGCTCAAACCTTGGTATAAAAGAATTCAAACATGAGTCATTTATAGAACACCCTTACTGCAGGAAGCAGAACACAAGTGGCTAAGAGCCTCCAAAGTACATCCAGACTCCACACCTCTCACCTACCTGTTGTAAGAGCTCTGAACTGCTCTACCTGCTGCCCCTTCCCTCGCCTACACTACAGTCCAGCTCAGCCACGTCTGCGAACACACCCAGATGCTCTCAAATTCCAACAACCACCCAGCTTACTAGCCTAGCCGCCAAGGCCTCGCATCATTAGACCTGGGTCACAATTCCATCCTCCTTGTCCTACCCTCTCCCAGATACCCTCGGAGCTCGGCCACACTGGCCTTTCTTCCACTGATCAACCCAGGGCTCTGCACTTGCTGATTCCTCCATCTAGCACGTTCTTCCCCCAGGCTTCATGGGCCTGACTCCCTCTCAGCTACACCTCCTTCCTCAGCCCCCATACCTAACTAGGGTAGTCCCCACTCCACAGCATTCTCTGTACCTCACCCTGTTTTGATTTCTTTACATAATCACAACTGTCAATTATGCTGGCTTTTGTATGTGTCCCACCACAGTGCAAGCTCCATAATGGCGCGACGCTGGCTCAGTGCTGTACTTACGCACGAAACTGGCACAAAGCAGGCACCATTATCAGTATCTGTTACACACATAGATGAGAGGGTGGTAGGTAGGTGAGTGGATGGCTGGATGGGCAGACAGACAGATGGATACACAGCAGGTGCAGAGATGGATAAATGAACAAGCAAACAAACTAATAAAAAATGAGGATGGGCCATTAATAAAAGTACCAACCACTATGCAACCAGTGCCACACCATGCAATGAGGATTCAAAGGCAGGAAGAGCCCGCTGGACGGGCCCTGAAGTAAGCATCATGAATGAAATACTATCTGAAATTAACCTTAAAAGATTGGGGGGGTGGGGAGAACAGGAGTTCCTTTCGGGTGGATGACCAGGAACACAAGGAGAAAAACAAAAATAACAATCAAAAACCAGCAAACAATCTGCAGGAAACTAGTCCTACAAATTAATGTGAAAAGCTTCTACCATGAACTTAACAAGTAATACATCATAAAATACGAACCCCTAACAATGTCCCCTGTGTTTAAAAGTAAATGATTAGCCAACAGCCCACAAAGCCTCAACATTCATGCATTCTGTTAAATTGCAATTCTCCCAGCCAAGGCTTGGTAGTGATCACCCTGGGTTTTTATTCAAGTCCCATGAATAAATCAACCTAGGAATAGGGCCAGATGTCTGGTACCCAAAAAAACCAAGAGAACTATAAGCATTGTTTTTCAAACCAAAAATCTCAAGAGAGTATGCCACTGGAATCTCACCCAGCCATTGGGCAATCCACACATTGGGTTCCCCTCTCTGAAGAAACAAGTTACTCCAGGATACCTGGGTGGCTCAGTCAGTTGAGCATCCAGCTCTTGATTTCGGCTAAGGTCACGATCTCAAGGTCCTGAGATGGAGCCCCAAATCAGGTTCCGCACTCACTGCAGAGTCTAGAATTTTCTCTCTCTCTCTCTCTCTGCCCCTCCCCCCACTCACTTATGCTCCCTCTCTCCCACTCCCTCTCTAAAATAAATAAATAAATAAATCTTTAAAGAAAAGAAACAAGTTATTCCCCTGGCACAGGCCTCAATGTCACTCGGCAGAGGGGCCCATCATCAGTCACTCACGTATTGAGCTGTTGTTCTATCGGCTTTTCCCTGACACATCTGTAATTGTGTCAAGAAGGTACCATGCTCTGGGAATATTTTCATCACTGCGGTGTGTATGGGGGTGGGGGGTGAGGAACTGAGGGGGCACTGATGAGTAAGAACAGCCTCATATGTGACCTCAATTCTCAATCCCAGCCATCTTGCTCCCTGGCAGCCGCAGTAATAAAGGTTGTAAAGTATTTGTAGTCATCACAGCTGGGGAGACAGAGCGGGGGAGGGCAGGTGGTCCAGAGAGACCAATGCCTGGAGCAGATAAAAATGGCAATGTTCAATTTTCTCTGGTCCAGTAGCTCGCAAAGCATGCACAAAGAACTAGTTAAAAACATAAATCTGCTATTCTTCTGCCTTTCATATCCAGACATGCCAGGAACTCTGGTTCAGAAAACCAGAGGTGGGGGGAAAGCACCCAGACTCTGCATTTTTTTGGGGATTTTATTTATTTATTTGATAGAGACACAGAGAGAGAGGGAACACAAGGAGGGGGAGTGGGAGAGGGAGAAGCAGGCCTCCTGCAGAGCAGGGAGCCTGATGCAGGGCTCAATCCCAGGACCCTGGGATCATGACCTGAGCCAAAGGCAGATGCTTAACAACTGAGCCACCCAGGTGCCCCAAGACTCTGCCTTTTAATATGCACCCTCCATGGCTTGAAGCCTGTCGTCTCAGACAGAGAACAACGCAACTACCAATCTGAGTGACTCTGCAGGGAACAGAGTATGGAATCCCTGCACACAATAGCCCCAAGGCCACCAGTATCTTCATTTCTTTGGGGCCTTCTGAGAATCTGATGAAAGCCCATTTTTTATTTCTATCACTTCCATGCCACTCTTTTCTCTCCATTAGTAATGCAAATGTTTGAACAAGGCTTTCTACAAAATACCACTGATTTGCCAAACATCTTTCTACAAATACCCGGAACCATGAAGCTCCTAATAAATTAGCTAAAAAGCTAAAAATTCCCAATTAAAATCTTGAGTCTGTATATTTAAAGCATTGCTTTGCCAAAGTATAAATCCATGGAAGGATAAACTTCACCTCCCTCCCTTGGGAATAATAAAAAAGATGCTTAGGGGGCCTGGGTGGCTCAGTCGGTTAAGCGTCCAACTCTTGATTTTGGCTCAGGTCATTATCTCAGGGTCCTGAGATCAAGCCCCATATTGGGCTCCACGCTGAGGGTGGAACCTGCTTAAGATTATCTCTCTCCCCTTCCCTCTGCCCCTCCCCTCTCAAAAAAGATGCTGGTTAATCTTGGGCAGGTCAAACAGTAAGGTAAGGAGTTTGGTGGGGGGGGTTAAAGATTTTATTTGAGAGAGAGACAGAGAGAACACGTGTGCACCTGTGCAGTGGGGAGGGGCAGAGGGAAAGGGACAAGCAGACCCATTGCTAAGCAGAGAGCCTGATGCAGGGCTGGATCCCAGGACCCCAAGATCATGACCTGAGCAGAATGCAGACACTTAACCAACCAAACCATGCAGGCACCCCTAGGAGTTTGTGTTTTTGACACAACCACAGATAAGATTGGAAGGTTAAAATAACTAAGAATCTGCCCAAAATGCATACAAAGGAACAAAGCCCTTAAACTTTAAATGCACTAGACCATTAGTGCCCTGAGAGAGTTGTTTAATCTAGTTGAAGATTATAAATGTTTCATGTGTCTGGGACGCCTGGGTGGCTCAGTGGTTAAGCGGCTGCCTTCGGCTCAGGTCATGATCCCAGAGTCCTGGGATCGAGTCCCACATCAGGCTCCTTGCTCAGCGGGGAGCCTGCTTCTCCCTCTGCCTCTGCCTGTGCTCACTCTCGCCCTCTCTCTCTCTCTGACAAATAAATAAATAAAATCTTAAAAATAAATAAATAAATAAATGTTTCATGTGTCAAAGGTAGAGAGGATCGCAGTTTTTAATTTACCAGCCAAAATTTCAATAGGAGAAAACCAAACTCTTATCAATTTTTGCAATTTCAGTAAACAGATTTAAGAAGGTAAGATGAAGGTCGGTCGATCAATCAATCAGTGGGTCCCCAAGCAAAGATACAACCATGTATCTCTTGCAAAGGCCTCTTTTTTAATTCTAATGTACCAGGTGCCTCGTTAGCGCAGTAGGTAGCGCGTCAGTCTCATAATTCTAATGTACCAACTTAGGACAATTATCTATATGGAAACAAATCAAAATAATAAGACAAAAGCGATCCTTTGCAGCTCTCCCAACAAAGAAGAAGCCAGCCTGCTTGGAAACATCTTAGAAGTTTACAACCTTTCTGACCAGCCAGGTCCGCATACCCCAGGTAGGGCACGGCATACACACACTGATGGGACTTAGTAGAGATTGTGGCTGCTGGTGAGCCAAGAGCAGGACTGCGGGAGGTCAAAGGCCCACCCAGCCTCCATACCCAACACTTCCCCCAGAGGGTTATGCTGCTTTCCTAACTCAGGGAAGTCAGTGTTCACATTGAAATAAAAACAAGGGTGATTTCCGTAGCCCAAGAGGTCCAGGCAGGTACCAGCCCTGTCCTGTTGGAAAGGCCGCTGTGTGACAGGAGAATCCCAGGATTCAGGGTCACCAGCACTCCCACAATACCACGACAAAGATGAACAACACCAACAACAAAAACAACGTAATGAAGACACTCTTGCAAAGTCTCTGCTTCTGTTTTACTAACGCTTCTGTGTAAACACAACAGGACTCTCAGTCAACATCTGTTTGATGAATCAGTGTGACAAAACGAACTAATGACTGGAATAAAGGAGAGGATCTGAGTACCATTTTGGCAACCAGACTTAGAAGCACATTCTTGCCACAAGTCAACAAGACGAGCCTGGCTCAGGTCATGCAAAACCAAGATGAAACCAACAGAGATAGGGAACTTGCGCCTGGAGTTCAAGCCTTAAAAAAAAAAAAAAAAAAAAAAAAAAAGGAAAAAAAAAGAAAAAAAAACAACAAAAAGAAGAAGAAACTCCGACAGGAATACAAACCAAAAAAAAAAAAAAAAAAAAAAAAAAAAAAGGATAAAAAAGGAAAGACCTACACTAAATAAATGTACTTCTATGAAAAAAACACAAACTTATTGGCATCAACATACTTCTTCCATATACTGAGAATAACTTTCATTACATCTCAACCTCAAACTGGAACGTGCAGGAATGAAGTGCCCACCTTTGTGCACCTGCCACGGGCTGCCACCTGTGTCCTAGTCTGTCCTCCATTCCACCTTTGGGATTCCGTAGCACATATTACTTAAAAGGCTAGCCCGTCTCTGGAAGTACAAATAAATAAAACCAAACGGAGCTCTTTCCCCACCCAGCTCTCTCCCCTACATATTTCCTCCTGATCCTACAGAAGTTGTAAATGTCTCAATCCAGGCATTCCAAGGTTTCCAGGAATAGAGATGGATCCTTGCTGATAAGACAAGTCTATGGAGAAAGTTATAAGTGAAGTGATGAACACAGTCAGACAAGCATAAAATTAAAAGCTCTGACACCATTTTTCACTGGTCAACTTCTCCCAGCAGTGTGTCAATACACACATGAGCTAGTCCAAAGATGTGTATTTGAAAGTTCATTTTTTCAGCTCTTTCTAGCATTTCAATTAAGTGAGGGTTTCAATTGCACTAAATAAATGAGAATATAAATAATTAATGCAACACTATGAACTAGGTGGGTTCTGGGCCTGAGGGAAGAGCCCCTCAATTACAAAATACCCCTCCCCACCTGCTCACACATACATGCAACCCCCTCTCAGTGAGACTCACGCAAATAACCCCTACTTAAAGGGGAAGGGCATTTAAATGAAAACACGAGCAGAAAGCAGCTTTCACCATCAGGAATGGCTAAGGAGGGTGTTGAAATCTCCCAATATCTAGCCACCCACGGAAGAGCTCACACACTAGCAATGTTTTCTAGGTAATCATCAGCATGTTCCTACCACAATCGTGTTCCTCCGTGAGAATGCAACAAGGAAAAGAGCTTCTGGCTGGCAGTTGTGCTACTGCTTCCAAGCCCTGATTCCCTTGGAAATATCTTTCAGAGCAAGCACATCATGCTCCTGTTCCAACTTCTTCTCACAGTCAGAATACATCAGGGGACCACACAGCAGCCTGTCAATGCATGGGGCATGCTGCGGATGCAGCCACAGAAGGCATGCAGATTCTGCACAGCCAGTTCCAAGAGCAAGCAGAGAGCTGATTAAGGCAGGCAAACCGCTAGTCACCTTTACCAGCCCAGGCCTCATGGGCAGCAAGTAGAGCTCTAGGACCCGTGAAAATAAGCTACCCCCAACCGAAGTGTAAGCTTGGGAACAACAACCTAGAATGCCTCCTTCCCTCTGCATCTTTAAAGGTCAGTGAAAACCCTCACTCTAGGAGGCCGGCCCGGCTTAACCACATCAGCAGTGGCATCAGCCTTCTCAGAACCCAGGACATTCACAGACAGCACAGCATCCCCCAACCCATGACACACGAGTCCAAAACAAACTACACAACCCAGGCTCAGCCCCAGGACTTGGCAGTGAACAAGACCAAGGGAGCTTGAGTTCTAACAGTAGGGTGGACAGAGGAGGAACAAGGAAACAAGCAGAACATAACAGAACGGCCAAGTGCTATGAAATTAGTCATCAGAGTATGGTGACAGAGCACCTGGCAGGGGCTTCCTCAAGACTGAGCAGTCAGGGTATACTTTCTGAGAAGGAGACACAGACACTGAAACAAGAGTCAGAGGTAGGAAAGAGCTCAGTTTGCTCTCAGAGCAGGTAAAGTATAGAAACCGAAGCGCAGGTGGCTGCAGGGCAGGGTGGACCGAGTCACAGAAGCCCGGTGACTAAGGCATGGTAAGTGACAGCAGGGAACTTAGTTTGTAATCTAAAAGCATCAGAAGGCACTGGAGAGCCTTAAGGAGGAGCAGGACATGATGTTCTTGTGACCCATCCTACACTGTCCTGTACTACTCTGTACCTCCCTCGCTGTTATCAACCTTCCGGGTTTACGCTGCCCCACATCTACTCCTGGGAGCAGGGACTGGGTCACAGCACTTCTTTCTCTCCCTCAAGTGCCCAGTATACTGCCAGGTACTAAAAAAGACACTTAATGCATAAATACACACACACACAGAGTGCATTTGTCCAGACAGTTTAAAGAACCTGTATATTTTTTAAGATTTTTTAAAAAATTTATTTATTTGAGAGAGAGAGAGGGAGAGGGAAGGGGCAGAGGGAGAAGCAGACTCCCTGCTGAGCAGAAAGCCTGACACAGGGCTCAATCCCAGGACCCTGAGATCATGATCTGAGCTGAAGGCATCCCTAAACAACCTGAGTTTTAAAACTTGCCAAGGGGCACCTGGGTGGCTCAGTGGGTTAAAGCCTCTGCCTTCGGCTCGAGTCATGATCCCAGGGTCCTGGGATCAAGCCCCACATCGGGCATTCTGCTCAGCAGGGAGCCTGCTTCCCCCTCTCTCTCTGCCTGCCTCTCTGCCTATTTGTGATCTGTCTGTCAAATAAATAAATAAAATCTTTAAAAAAAAAAAAGTGCCAAAATAACCATTTCTCTACAATGTACATAGTTTCACTACTAGTTGGATTATACTGAGAAAATAAAACATTTGGAATTAAAAGCTCAACTGACAGAAAGGCATGCTTATCTATAGGTGAAAACAATTTGGCAGCTGTCTTCCTACCAACACAAAAGCAAGCAAATTAGCTATTTGCCCAGAGAGGAACCCCCCCACTTTTTTATAAGGTTCGTTTAGCCAGCATATAGTACATCATTAGTTTCTGATGTAGTGTTCAACAATCCATTAGTTGCGTATAACACGCAGTCTTCTGGGAATGGAAAGGGGGAGACAGACCACAGGCAAAGTGGCTGGCCCTCACCATCACCAGGGCCCTCCATGCCTACTTGTCGCCACCTACTGGACAGTGAGAGGACACAGATCTGCACCCTGTTGCCAGGTCTGAGACTCCTGAGCCAGTTAACCAGTCGAACAAATGAAATGGATACAGCACAATTCATGCATTTGAAGAGAAAGCTCCTAAAAGAAAGACTCAGAAATGGCGAAAATGGGTGCCTAGCTGGCTCAGTCAGTGGAGCATGTGACCCTTGATCTCGGGGTTGTGAGTTCAAGCCCCACATGTGTAGAGATTACTTAAAAATAAAATAGTAAAAAAAAAAAGACTTTCTTACTCTAATAAGCTAACATGCCTCATCAGATGGTAAAAGAAAAAAAAAATCATGCTTTGTATGTCTTTATGTTATAAAGAGGAGGTACTAACTGAAGGTTTAGGATCCCAAAAGATACAATGCATTATTACTCTCTCAGAGATTTAGAATGAAAAGAAAAATATGACTAAAATTTTTCTCCAAACAGAGTTATAGCAGAACTAGAAAACAGCAATCACATCAAACCAGAGGGAGTAGCCCAAGGCAAAAGGAAAACTGGGGAGCACGGTGTCCCAGAAAACAAAATTCAAGACCACGTCCAAGCAGCAGCAGTGGCAGTTGCTGCTCAGTGGGCAGGTCATCAGGGCCCGCCAGCTGCGGAATCAGATGACACAGGGCTCAGGGGGCCTCAGCAGGAGTCCCTGAAGATCACAGTACACAGAGCAGGCAGCAAGCAGAAAAGAAATGGAGGCGTTTCTCAACTGGAAATGCTCAGGAATATTTAAAAGCCACAGGAATGAGATGGATGAGTGAGACAGACAGACCGACTGGACAGGAGGACAAAGTGCTTAAGGGAGGCTGCCAGGAAGGTACAGGGGAGGCCAGGGAGGGCGCCACAGCCGGGGCTGGTCTGGCTCCACCCAATACGGGCTCATAGGGCTTTGCTTGTAGAAGGACTCACCTTTGGCTTCACCCTTTATTATAATAAAGAATTAACTCTTTATTATAATTTTTTAACCAGGGGCTGCTCATTTTCATTTGGCACTGGGCCCCACAAATTATACAGCCAGTCCTGGCCTAGGGGAGGTGTTGGCCTCAGCACAGAGAAGGGCAGCTCTGCCACCTATGTAGGAAGAGTGGGATGGAGAAGCAGGGTCAATGCCTTCAGATGGCTTTTTTGTGAAGCAGAAAAACAGCCATCTGTTATGAACAAGCAAGAGAGCAGATGGGGGGGGTTAATAATATTCCACGTAGGGTGGAGAAATTTGGTCAATTCATCTTAACCAAGGGACTGAGGTTAACATAACCTATAATAAGACCGATCAATCTCATGTACCTCTCTATGATGCACTGAGAAAGGCACATCATTTTTGTGCTATCTGGTATTCCTGTCAAAACACATATCCTCACTGTAATCAAAGAGCCCAAACTGAGGAATCTTCAACAAAACAGCACGCCAATACTCTTGAACATCGTCAAGGTCATGAAAGACAAGGAAAGGCTGAGGAGCTGTCACAGATTAGAGAAGAGAAATAACAATTAAATGCAATGCGGGATTACCCTCAAATAGAAAAAGAACATTAGAAGAAAAAAAATTCTAGTGAAATTTAAATAAGGTTTGTAGTGTAGTTAATGATGTGGGAAACAAAGGTAAAAGAAAAGTTAAATTTCCTTACTATTTACAGCCTATTGACAAGTCCTTGAAACAGGCAGAGTGACATTCCTCTAGGAACTCAGCTGCCTCAATGTTAATACTTTGGTAAGGGCAAAAAGGTGCTCTCAGTTTAACATTATCCCAACCTCCTGGATCTTTTAACATATAAAAATTCCTTGGGAAACTTCTTTACCTCTACCCCCAAGATACATTTTAGCAATCATCCTCCAAGCACATTGCCCAGTGATATACATCTGAAGGGTCTCATGACTAGGGTTTTACTAGTAATAGATGACCTTGTCCTAACAATAGCTAGCCCCCTCAGAGTCCTGGAAACCTTGCTTGCAAAATTCCTTAGCGACTTACTAACCCCCTCCCAACTTGAAAGTATATAATCAGTAGTTCCTCACAACCCCAGGGCAGCTCTTTCTGCCCAAAGGTCCTGTCCTGGTGCTTTAATAAGACCACCTTTGTGCACCGAAGACATCTCAAGAATTCTCTTGGCCATTGGCTCCAAACCCCAACATTCCCGCCATCAATTAACGGTAACATATCAGTATTAATCTCAGTGTTCCATCAGTACGCTATGATTGTATAAGGCAGTAAAGTTAGTGGGAGCTGGGTAAAGCAACCAGGGGAACTGTGACTCTAACTCTTCTTAAATCTCCAATTATTTCGGGGCGCCTGGGTGGCTCAGTGGGTTAAAAGCCTCTGCCTTCGGCTCGGGTCATGATCTCAGGGTCCTGGGATCGAGCCCCGCGTCGGGTTCTCTGCTTGGCGGGGAGCCTGCTTCCTCCTCTCTCTCTGCCTGCCTCTCTGCCTACTTGTGATCTCTGTTTGTCAAATAAATAAATAAAAACTTCAAAAAAAAAATCTCCAATTATTTCAAAATAAAACATTTAAACTTTTATGTGGATTTTTCATTTGTGATTTCCTTTAATGTTAAAGTAATTCCAGGAACTTTAGTTATCACCTTTGAAGTCCAGCACTACTATGTCAGACATGTTCCTGCTTCTCTATCAACCCAAAGAATCAGCAACAAGTAGGAAAGGTTATGTTCCCCTTAAAAATAATAACTTGGAACTAAGGGGGGGAAAAAAACAGTTAAAAAAAAAATCACCCACAGGTAAACTGCTTGTTTTTTTAAGTTTCAATAAACTGAATAAAAATTTTAAAAATAAAAATAAACCATGGCCCACAATGTACAGGAACCACTGGCATTTTTCTCCAAAAAATGCTGGGAGGTGGCAAGCATTCAGGGACTATTAGATTTCTCAAACAATGTCAGTGACCGCAGATTTTAGGCAACAATTTTTTGCTTCCTGATTTTGAAAACTGGGTTTGCATCTTGGTTCCACTTCTTAGCAGCTATGTGACCTTAAGCTACTGCTTAAGCGTGGTGCCTCCATTTCTTCATCATACCCTATGATAAAGATTAAATCACTTACTACATTTAAAAAAAAGAAACCTGGGTACCTCGGTGGCTCAGTTGGTTGAGTGACTGCCTTCAGCTCAGATCATGATCCTGGAGTCCCAGAATTGAGTCCCGCATCAGTCTCCCTGCTCAGCTAGGGGTCTGCTTCTCCCTCTGACCTTCCCCCTCTCATGCTGACTCTCTCTCATTCTCTCTCTCTCTCTCAAATAAATAAAATCTTTTAAAAAAAGAAAAAGAAAAAGAAACCTTAGAGCAGTATCAACATATAAGAAACTGTATGGGGAGAGGCCGGGATGAAAGTAGGATGACACCAGATTTGGGCCTGGCTGACAAGGTAAATGATAGTCCCACGAATTTAGGAAAAAAGAAAACAGAAGGATTGTGTGGAAGTGGGGTGGAAGGAGTTTCATTTTAGCTTTCTGCATTGCAGAGGACCACCAACTGCAGGCTGCCAATTGACCTAAATCAGTCTGATTTTGCATAACTATTAGGTTTTTCTTGGTTGACAACAGGAAGGACCCAAAGAGGAGGACAGTCTGCTCTCCTCCTCTGAACATTATCAGGTTATACTAACGGCAAGTCTTAGACCAACTTCAGCCATACATGCAGACCTTCATGCTTAAGATGTGAATTTATAAGCAAGCAGGCACAAAAATAATTCACATCAACTCTTTTGTAAAGCTGGTAGAGCCTTAGTACTCTATCCCACTGGCTGTCACAACAACAGCTTCATAAGAGGTTCTCCAGGGGCAGATACATGAAGCAACCAGAGTCTTCAGCCGCCTGTGCTGGACAGGGGACTATTCAGGCATTGTCCATAACAATTCAGACTATGGGCTGCTATCTTCTCCTACTCTATTCTTGTGAAAACAGTATCTCAAAAGTATTTTATCCAATAAATATCAATGAAAGAAACATTATAACTTTGAACACATCATCCAGTTTTACATTTATCTAATACTTCCCCTACCTACTACATCATTCCAATTCATAGCATCCTAGGAAGGGGAGGGTGGGGTGGGGGAGAAGGAAGAACAGAAATGTCCCTTTGGTCTCACTCCTCTGCCTGCTCCCATGTGTCTCGAAGGCTATTAAGTGGGCACATTAATTAAAGCCTCAAGAAGTGTTAAGCATCTGTAAGAACCATACAGGGTGTAAGAACTATCATAGATTTCCTTTCTCTATTTTAATTAAAATTTTTTCTTAAAGCTTAGAGAGCTGGCAGCAAATACAGGTCAGACAGTTCTTTAGAAAAATAAGGATTTATAGAGAACCTCAGGTGGCACATGTACCCTCAGTGGGACAAAACCCACTCCAGGTAACCATTCTGATCCCATGCAGAGGACAGGCCAGGGCTCAAGTGGAGTTGTGCCATTACTCTGCTGCCACCCAGAGGCATGTGGGCACCAAAGCACCTCGCAGCAGGGAAAGAGCTGGGCTCTGGCGAAGGACATTTTCTCTGGAATCCAAAGTTAGGAGGAGGTTAAGGGAGAAGTACCGTCCAGCCTACCACAGCACCAAAGAGATGCAGTGTAAACAGAGGCATTCTTGGGAAGGGATGTATTAACACAGATACTAGTTCACTACAATGAAGTCTTTTCTCCACCTCAGACAGAGAACGGTTCCAGGGACTCAATCGAAGCCAAAAGCCAGGGGACAGACCCCGACAGAGTCCAGGCTTACCTGCTTTGGGTCAGAGGTAGCAGCGCCAAGAGCGGGGGACTCCAATTCTATGGTCACAGGTCCATCATTCTGAATGTGGACTTGCATGTAGGCACCAAACTTGCCATCTGAAAGAGCAACACAGTTATGAGAGATGGAGACCCCAGGTTACCCTGTCTAAAAAGTCACCAGATCCATGCAATCAGAAACACGAAGAGTAGGACTAGCCAGTAAACACGGGAAAAGGTGGAAGTAGAGAGGGAAATGCAAAATTAAAGAGCAGACGTGCAAGCCCTATGGACTTGGCAAGAATGAAAAGATCTGGGAACATTAGATGGGGAAATGTGCGCTTACAGGACCATAAAATGGCCAGAAGGTAAATTGGTTTAGCCACTTCAGAGGGCATGATGGTGCTTGAAAAAGCTCTACAACTCCGGAATTCCACCTCAGGGGTGGGGGTGGGGGGTCTACTCAGAAATTCTCACACAAAAGGAATGTTCGAGGGTGTTCATCCAGGCAGCATTTAAAGATTGTATTTATTTATTTGACAGAGAGAGAGAGAGAGAGAGCGCACAAGCAGGCAGAGTGGCAGGAAGAGGGAGAGAGAGAAGCAGGCTCCCTGCCAAGCAAGGAGCCCGATGTGGGACTTGATCCCAGGAACCTGAGATCACGACCTGAGCCGAAGGCAGCCGCTTTACTGACTGAGCCACCCAGGTGTCCCCCAGGCAGCATTTATTACAGAAAAAGTGGACACAATCTGTCCCTCAATGGGGGGATGAATGCATAAACTCTACTTTAACTCCTCAGTGGAATACTATGCGGCAGCCACATGCGTCAACAGGGCAAATCTCAAACACGTGATGTGATCTTTAAAAAGCCACTTGCTGGGGTGCCTGGGTGGCTCAGTCGTTAAGCATCTGCCTTTGGCTTAGGTCATAATCCCAGGTACCTGGGATCAAGGCCTGGATCGCGCTCCCTGCTCGACGGGAAGTCCTCTTCTTTCTCTCCCACTCCTTCTGCCTGTGCTCCCTCTCTCGCTGTGTCTCTCTCTGTCAGATAAATAAAATCTTAAATAAATAAATAAATAAAAAGCCACTTTTGGAGTTCCTGGGTGGCTCAGCTGGTCAAGGGTCCAACTCTTGATTTCAGCTCGGGTCATGATCTCAGGGTCATGGGATCAAGCCCCGTGTTGGGCTCCACACAGCAATGAGTCAGCTGGAGATTCTCTCTCTCTCTCCCTCTAAATAAAATAAATCTTTTTTTTTTTTAAGTAACTTGCAACAAGGACATATCATTTTAATACCATTTATTCATTTATATGATACTTTTTTTAAGTTTGGGGCTTTTTTAAGATTTTATTTATTTATTTGATAGGGAGAGAGATCACAAGTAGGCAGAGTAGCAGGCAGAGAGAGAGGGGGAAGCAGGCTCCCTGCTGAGCAGAGAGCCCGATGTGGGGCTCGATGTGGGGCTCGATCCCAAGACGCTAAGATCATGACCTGAGCCAAAGGCAGAGGCTTAACCCACTGAGCCACCCAGGCGCCCCTAAATGATACTTTTAAATAACCAAAATGAGTTATAATGTTTATAAAGATATATATATTAAATATATATGAAAAAAACATGAGCAAGAAAGCCAAACACAGGACAAGAACCACATTCATACTGAATAGAAGGCAGGGGATGATGAGATTTGAGAGAGAGACCTCAGACAAATGGGACTAGCTGGGTAGTGAGCATACTAGTATCTATTTTCTGTATGTTTCATAATTAAAATTTTCAAATAAATTAAATATAAAAGTAAAAGGATAGGTGGAAAGGGAGGTCCTGCTCCCTCACTGTGGGAACCATCCTGCTCTCTAGGATTCATTTCAAAATGGCCACAGGCTGCCCCAGAAAAGAGCTCCTCTCTGTGTCCTATTCCAAACCTTCTGTTTTAACACCCAAACCCACTCAGTTGTGTCTGATCAATCCCCAAATGCTGAATTACATTTATAAATAAAGCCAAGAATATGTCTTGAGAGATGACTCGGTGCAGTATCAGAAAACGACTCCATCCATCCAAGTACCTCTGTTAAACCCTGGGCCTAATCACTGCTGATGACACACACAGACACTTAGTCAAAGAAACACACAGGTCTTGACACTTTATCAATTAAATTTATTTAATTTAAATTTATCAATTTAAATACAAAGTAAGAAAAGAACTGGATCCAGAATGAAAATAGTACAAATGCTCACAAACAGAACCACCAGGAACTCTTCTGCTGCCACCTACCAATAAGTAACAAAGAGAGCATATGGGATCCAGTCCACATGTGAAAACCACTCACTGTTTTTCACTCACAGCAACTGTGTGCCAACATGGTGCTAGAGATCAAAGACTCAGCTGCCAGGTGCAGATAGCCCTGACACTCATGAACCCTGTGGTCCAGTATGGGGACAGCTGGGCACATCATGGTGACAGCACAGTATGGCAGAGACTTAAGGGATTCTGGCTCTAGAGACCAAAGAAGGGTCTGAATCCTCCTTGGGGATGGGGAGTGAATCGAAAGACTTCTTGGATGAGGCTACGCAGGGTGCAGGGCTTTAAAGGACAGCCAGGACCCAGGCTGAAAGAGAAGGACAGGCCCAGCGCTCACAAGCTCTGAGGCTTTGGGCAACTTTCTTAACCTCCCAATGGCTCAGTTTCTTGCCTGTATCACAGGGATGCTAACAAGAGGACCTAAAACATGGGTAAACTTTAATGAGACAGTGCATGCAAGTGCTTGGGACCGCGACTCACACACACACGGTGTGTGCAAAATCAGCATTTGCTCTTATTGTTATAAAAAGTCACGTTCAAGAGGCTCCACACAACCAGAACCATGCTTCCCAAACTGTGCCCTGCCAGGTATTCCTTGAACAAAGAATGCCACAGTCACATTCTTTTGGAAAACCACATTTGCTGAACTCTCCTTCAGAGACTCACAAAGCACAGCAGCGTGTAACAGACTCTCAAGATGTCCTTGAATAGAGAAACCTATTTAGTTTCTTTACCTTGGTAGTTCCCAAACTCCCCAGGGCGAGGAGCTCTAATTTCACATAAAATATCCTTTATAGGGCAAATGACCCTCTGAGAGAAGCCAAGAAAAAGAAAAGCACCAAATGGACACAGTAGCTCAGGGCAAGCCAACCTGGGGCCTCTCTCGCTCTCTCCCTGGAGAGCAGCTCTGCTCTCAGGTCCTAGGCTCCCTCAGATGCCAGACCCACTACCACATAAGGCGACATCCACGAACCTCTGCTCCTGTTGCCACAACCATACAGTTTCCATCTCGGACTCCTCCCCCTGGTAGCACTCTGTCCAGTGATCCTTAACCTCATGGAGGATCTTAGCAAAATGGACATACCAATGGCTGGTTCCCTTCAATGCTCAGAGAGCAGCTTCAGAAACTCCATTAGAAGCACCCAAGTTGTTCGCCATTTTTACAGGCAAGATTAATCTCGTTTCTACCACGCAGCCAAAAGTGCTCAAACAATGGTGACTTTTCTTCAACTCCTATCAAATTAAAGTGGCCATTTAAATCTACAGGGCTTTTGTTTTATCCATGTCAGACTAGCTAAAAAGACATCAGCTGGGAAGGAAATCATGTGTTTAATTGCATGCTAAAATTATGGCTACAATTAGTACAAAATTTCAGCCGCTGCACTCCTCAGGGAAGCTGAAGGCAGACTCAGGAGGAAAGGAATTATTTCCGACCTTAAGTTTCTGTTGCCAGGATATACAGCATATGCTTCACCGTGTTTATCACTCAAGTAGCGAAAAATTTATCTTCTTTTCCTGTTTTTATTCAGTTATGAACAGAACTATTATCTGAGTTTTCATTTGTATAGACAATAAATCCAAAGACATGTTTTAAGAGGTCTTAAAATGGGAACATTTTTTCCAGTTCAGATCAAAGAGTAAAGCCCCATGAAAAATTATACTGGCCAGAGGAAATAAAAACATTTTTAAAAATAATCTTAAAAGACAGAAACATATCTGCAGAACTATAGCAGGGCTCTAAAGATGATATAATCAAGTTC
The DNA here is from genome assembly GCF_002288905.1 of Enhydra lutris kenyoni. Lineage (NCBI taxonomy): Eukaryota > Metazoa > Chordata > Mammalia > Carnivora > Mustelidae > Enhydra > Enhydra lutris. The sequence goes on along the minus strand of NW_019154090.1, from coordinate 43,163,190 downwards.
ACCCTTAACTCTAAGTCCCAGGGTTCTGTCCAGAGCTGGAGAAGCACGTGTCAGGCACATTTGTGCCACATGATTCCAGCTGGAAGACTCCCAGCTGGAGCCCCAAACCTGCTGTGACCTGGTTTCCAGCAGCCACTGTCCAAGGCCTCTACGAGCTCCAAACCACTGCGCCCCATTAGCCTGTGAAGGCTGACATCCCACCTTTTGAACAATACCTGACTAATGGTCACCACTCCCTGAGAAGCCCCGCCCCACCTCTCTGAGCCCCTGCTGGTTCAAGGACCACAGCAGGACAGTCACCACAGGGAGGCTGCTTGTTAGTACAGGCATGGCACTGGGCCCACAGCACCGCAGTCAGTGTGCAGGAAATCTGGGTCCCTGTTACTGCTGTCAATCCCACTGCTGTCCCACTGCTACCCACTGCTGGTAGAATATGGGTAAATGGCAGGGAGGTGGGGACAGGCAAGGAAACCACACCAAAAAGAACATGCTATTGAAGAAAAATGGAGAACAGAAGGCTTGACAGCTTCTTGGCCTGGCTGGGAGCAAGCTCATGCACCTTCCACAGCCAGCCTGCATGGCCATGACCAAGTTGGAACTTGGCCTACCTCTGGGGACCAGTCCTGAGCCTCAGGCCAGCCACCTGAGCACACCCCCAAAGGCAGCTCCCTCTGTCACTAAGGCAAAGTCCTCACCACCCAGGCTTCCTCTTCGCTCTACTTTAAAGCTGTTCAGAGCCTGGGCAGGCAGGGAGGAGGGTTATTGATGGAGGCCCTAACATTAGGTACACAGGCTGGGAACCAAGAAATCAAGCAAATGTGTGAAACTGGAGGACTCAAAATAAGCATGTGGCAAGGAGAGGGCCACCACAGCTAACGGAGTTTGCTCTAGACCCATGGGCTTGCATTACACCTGGAGCCCAGAGGAGTGGACCCTGGTGGGCCATGGGCACTATGGCAGCTCTGCCCACCAGCACAGAATTGCTTCTCTGAGGGTACCATGTCCCCAGGCCCCCCTCCCCAGAAGGCTCAGCCGATTCAGGGCACCACCAGTAGGGCACGGATTCCCCAGCAGGCTAATCTGGCTCAAGGGAACCTATGAAGCAGAGGCAAGGGCTCTAGGAGCCATCAGCAAAGTCCAGCAGCTCCAGCAATGACATTTCCTAAATGACTTGGCTGGGGAAAGGATTCAGTTGTTGGGAAAAGGGCACACAACAGGCCCTGTCAGCCACATTAGGCCTTGGGTGGCAGCATTGAAACCACTGCCAGGTTCCATTCCATATCCAGCATCATGAAAGGCACCGGAAAGTCAACTCCTGGAATCTTGTGGCTTCTCCTCAGGCTCAAGTCCCCCTTATCGGTGGTCTCTGCTTATCTCTGTCGTGGTTCTGTCCACTCGAGACAAACACCTCCTCCAGGTAGCAGACGTCTCAGGCCAGGGAGTCCATGGCCAGAGGAACTAGGGAACAGACCCTGTGGCCCAGCATGGAAATGAAAATGTCTACTCCCAGGTGAGGGCACCTACCACCAAAGGGGGTCACCCCAATTCCAAACTAAAGAGCTGTAAACAGGAGTTGGCAGGGGAAATAGCCCAAAATTAACCTCTTGATGGGAGGTTAAATTCTCATCTGAGCTGAAGTTCTGAAGTCAGATTCAAGGCAACTGGCACAGCCCCTCATATAACAGAGAGGCTGAAGGCAAGGTTTTCTCTGGCCATCAGGCTTCGCTTGCACATCTCTGGTCTCTGCTGGGGTCCCGGGCATGGCTTCTTTCTGCTTGGGATAACTACATGGAAGGCTCCCTGTTCTCCTCATTGAGGCATCAGGGAGACTGTGTGAGGACAATGCAGTGTGAGGCCCCAGAGGACTTACATGGAGCCTTATACAGTGCGGTGCAGTTGTGCTGAAAGAGCCTGGACCCCACTGGGCAAGAATACCCTTCCACCAAGAGCAGCAAATTAAGAAACCAGGGAGAATGGCCTCTGAGCTCATCAGACCATGAGTTTGATTTTAAACTTTAATTCCTTTATACTTGAATATGATACAGAATTTAAACTTGACCTAGGAGTTTTCCCTGAGACTATAAGAATGGAAGAAGGTTTACATTCAAGTTCAGTGCATCTCCATGTTGTTGGCATTTTATTATGCGTTTCTTATGTATTATATTAAAGGAGTGTATTAATATCACTTAGCCTCACTGTAGAAACTCTATTGTGCTGGGCTAGGTGATGTGATTGGACATAGTCTGGGACACAGGCTAGGGAATAAATCTTCACTTTGGGATTGCAGTGCCTTCACAGCAGGGTTCTATCCAGTTAAGAGCCTCTAGGAAGAAAAGACATATGGCAGAAGTAGCCTCAGAGAGGCTCAAAGGTAGACTGGAAGGACTAAGTCTATAAACTCTTACCCTCCCCTGAGTGGGGAGGCCCCAAGGCCACAAAACAGTCAAAGAAGGTAAGGGAATATGCTAGAGGGTGATTATCATCATCCACCACAGGATTCATGAATTTATACGATGAGTGTGATTCAAATAAAAATAACACAGATTATTTTCTGGAGCTAGACAAGCTGATTTAAAAGTTCATATAGAAAAACAATTAAGAATAGGCAGGAAACTCCAAAGAGCAATGTGGGTGAGACTCCCCTGACCCTATAGAAAGCATAGCAAAATCTTCAATAACTGAAAGTGTGTCTTCATCATATAGACTAAAAGAAAACAAAAACATGGGACGCCTGGGTGGCTCAGTTGGTTGAGCAGCTGCCTTCGGCTCAGGTCATGATCCCAGGGTCCTGGGATCAAGTCCCACATCGGGCTCCTTGCTCATCAGGGAGCCTGCTTCTCCCTCTGCCTCTGCCTGCCATTCTGTCTGCCTGTGCTTGCTCTCTCTCCCCCTCTCTCTCTCTCTGACAAATAAATAAATAAAATCTTTAAAAAAAAAAAAAGAAAAGAAAACAAAAACAGAATAGAAACAAAACTTAACAGTTCATGAACACATACAGGAATTTAATATGGGATAAAGTCAGAATCTCAGATCAGTGGAGGTAAAGATGGTTTTTTAAATAAATGTTTTGGGAAACCATCTCATAACCACCTGAGAAAGATAAATTTTGGATCTGTTTTACACTGTACACAAGATAAACTCCAAATGGATCTAGGATTTCAAAATCAAAAAGTGAAAGCATAAAACCACTAGGGGGGAAAATAGCCAGATTTCTTTGTAGCTTTGGAGTAAGAAATGTCATAGAAATCCTAAGAAACTATGATTCAAAATCTAGCAGACATTTCAAAAAATTAGTATCAGAAATGTCTGTCCTTGGGCCACCTGAGTGGCTCAGTCAGTTAAGCATCTGACTCTTGATCCCAGCTCAGGTCTTTATCTTAGGGTTGTGAGTTCAAACCCTGTGCTGGGTTCTACACTGGGCATGGAGCATACTTAAAAAAAAAAAAAGCAAGGGTGCCTGGATGGCTCAGTCCATTGAGCATCCGACTCTTAGTTCTGGTTCAGGTCATGATCTCAGGGTCATGCCTCCATGCTCCACATGATTAAATAAGACTTAAAATAGATTAAGTAAGCTAGGCTCTGTTCCCACCACAGAACACTGCATAGCTGTTCCAAAAGGTGTGAGGAAGTTCTCTAAGAACTAATAAGGAAAGACTCTCTAGAACACACTGTGAAATCTTTTTTAAAATAATTTGTTAAAGATGCTACCATTGTATAAAAAGAGACATATATATTTATATTTGCTCACATGTCCATGAAGAAACACTAGAAAGACAGAAAAATTTAATTAAAAGTGATTACCTACAGACAGTAAGGGAAACAGAGTAGACAACACATTTCCCAAGGCAGACCTTTTCATATCATTTTGATGTATGAACTATCTGATCATATTACCTATTCAAAAATTAATTACAAAACTGGAAGACATACAATTTTCAATTTCAAAAGCTACTACACAAAGCTATGGTAATCAAAACAGTGTGTGCACTGGCATAAGGACAGGCATACAGAACAAAGAAAGAGAACTGACAGTTCATAAATAAACCCATACATATATAGTCAATAAAAGTATGAAGACCATTCAGTGGGGAAGAATGGTTTTTTCAGCAAATGATGATGGAATGGCTGGATATTCACATGCAAAAGAATGAGGTTAGAGCATTACCTCACACCATATACAAAAATTAACTCAAAAGTATCAAAGACCTAACTGTGTGGGTTAAAACTGTAAAGCTCTGAGAAGAAACCATAAGGTTAAAAAAAAGAAAGAAAGAAACCATAAGGTTAACCTTCATGACAATGGACTTTGGTAATGGTTTCTTATATATAAAACCAAAAACACAGAAGAAAAAAAAGGATAAAATTGGACTTCATCAAATTAAAAACTTTTAGGGGTGGGGATGGGTGAAATAGGTGAAGGGGATTAGAGGTACAAACTGTCAGTTATCAAATGAGTAAGTCACAGGGATATAAAGTAAAGCACAGGGTAGTGTATAATACTGCTATAATTTTACATGCAGACAGATGGTAGAAACATTTAATCAAGGTGAGCATTTATAATATACATAAATGTCAAATCGCTATGTTGCACAGCTGAAACTAATATAATATTGTATGTCAACTACACTTCAATAAAAAAAATTTTAGGGGTGCCTGGTGACTCAGTCAAGGGAGATGAGACTCTAGACCTCCGCATCATGATTTCAAGCCCCATGGTGAGCCCCCCAAAAAATAATAATAATAAAAGAAAAGAAAAAAAAGAATTTTTAAACTTTTGTGCATCAAAGGACACTATCAAGAAAGTGAAAGGACAACCCACAGAATGGGAGAAAATATTTGCAAATCATATAATCATATAACATATATCATCATATAATAAGGGTCTGGTATCTGGAATTTAAAAATTACTTACAATTCAACAACAAAAAGACAAAAAACAATTCAATTTTAATTGTGAGCCCCAACTCAAGGCTTGAACTCACAACCCTGAGTTTAAGACCTGAGCTGAGATCAACAGTTAGGTGCTTAACTGACTGAGCCACCCAGGTGCCCCTCAAACAATTCAATTTTAAAATGAGTGGCAAGGGACGCCTGGGTGGCTCAGTTGGTTGGACGACTGCCTTCGGCTCGGGTCATGATCCCGGGATTCCGGGATCGAGTCCCACATCAGGCTCCCAGCTCCATGGGGAGTCTGCTTCTCCCTCTGACCTTCTCCTCCCTCATGCTCTCTCTCACTGTCTCGCTCTCAAATAAATAAATAAATAAAATCTTTAAAAAAAATAAAATAAAATAAAATGAGTGGAGATGGAATGCCTCGGTGGCTCTGTGGTTAAGTGTCTGCCTTTGGCTCAGGTAATGATCCCAGGGTCCTTGGGCTCTTTGCTCAGCAGGGAGCCTGCTTCTCCTGCCTGCCGCTCCCCCTGCTTGTGCTCTCTGTCTCTTTGACAAATAAATCTACAAAATCTTTTTTAAAAAATTAAAAATAAAAATAAAATATCAGTGAAGAACTTGAATAGCCATTTCTCCAAAGAAGATATACAAATGGCCAACAAGTACATGAAAAGATGCTCAATATCATTAACCATTTGGAAAATTACAAAGCAAAACCATTATGCTATACCACTTCACACCCGCTAGGACGGCTATAATCAAAAAATAAATAAAAATTTAAAAGGGAATAACAACTGTGGCAGGATGCAGAGAAATCAGAACCCTCACTGCCAGCGGGACTGTAAAAAGTCACTGTGGAAAAGAATTTGGTGTGCCTCAATAAGTTAAACGGAATTATCATACGATCCAGCAATTCCACTCGTGAGTATATAACCAAAAGAATGAAAACAGGTGCTCAAACAAAAACTTGTCCACACGCATTTAGGGCAGCCCTATGCACAATAGCTGAAAGGTTGGGAACAAGCCAAGCGTCCAACAGTGAATTCATAGAAAAACAAAATGTGACATATTTACGCAATGGGATATTCTTCGTATACGGGACTGAAGTACTGATGATATGCTACGATGTTTGTATGTATACACAATGTATGTTCAAAAGATGAACCTTGAATACATTATGCTAAGTCAAAGAAGCCAGACACAAAAGGCTGCATATTGATTGTATGGTTCCACTTATATTAAATATCCAGATGAAGCAAATCCATAGAGACCAAAAGCAGATTCCTGGTTACCAGAGCTAAGGGTGGGGGAGAAGGGAAAGCAGCTGCTTAATGGGCATAGGGTTTCCTTTCGGGGTAAAGAAAATGCTTTGAAACTAGACAGTGGTGATGGTTAGACAACACTGTGAGTACATGATTACTAAACTCTATACTTTAAAATGGTTTATTTTATGTTACATTAAAAAAAGTGTTTGTTTTACCACAATAAAAAATAAGTTAATTTTAGAAAGAATAAATACTGAGAATAAAAAATAAGCTACTGACTTAAAACTCAAATGACAGGCTAAACTCCAAACTGGACCTGGTCAAAGAAAAAAATTAGTAAAATGAAGGATCCCCTAAGGGCACACTAAAGAAAGAAAAAGCAATTGAGACACAATGCCATGTACCCTATTATTTAATACACCTTTTGTTTGAAGAAAATATAGAGAGCCAAATAATTTATCAACATTTCTGAATTTGCAGACCCCAAAACAATATGATTTTAAATTTGCCCTACTTCCACTGAGAGATTCAGACTCTTCCTTTCATCCTAGGTTATTTCATGTCCTCAGATTATGACAACAGTGAGTTTCTTCACACCTATACCTGCATCTTCTTTTTTAAAAATGGCCTTTATGTCGTCAAACTGAGCTGCAATCACAGACTCTACTGGGCAAGAAAAAGAGGCTGAACCCACAATTCACAAGCGGAAGTATGGAGGGACTCAGAAAATAAGATAAAAGGGTTTGAAGGAGAATAAAGACAGGAGGGAGAAAGAGCCAGGGAGGAAGCAAATGGATGAAACAGTAAAGCCACCAAAATGAGTCTGTCCTCATCTCCCTGGGCCCAGGGGCACTTGTCACACAAAATAACTGAGCATCTACGGTGTGATGCGTAAGGCACTCTGCCATTAACACAGGATACTGGCGACCACATCTGTGACACTATGTATAATGTGGCTCCAGACAGTTAGGTAGGGAAAGGAGAACTGGCAAAAAGCATGCTATTGTTTACCTTGGCAAATCAACTAAGCAAATCAAGGAAACACAAAAAGCTAGGATCTAAACACAAAAAAGGATTGGGGAGCCTGGCTGGCTCAGTCAATGGGGCATGTGACTCTTGATATTGGGGATATAGGTCCAAGCCCCAAGTTGGGGGCAGAGATTACTTAAAAACAAAATCTTTTAAAAGAAACAAAAACATGGTGAGCGCTATGAGTGCTGTAAGACTGATGAATCACAGACCTGTATCCCTGAAACAAATAATACATTATATGTTAATAAAAAAATTTTAAAAAAACAAAAAATAAAAATAAATAAATAATAAAAGAAACAAAAACAAAAATAGATATAGTTTGCCATTTAAGCTAAACGAAGGTAAACTAGTCACAGAGATGACTTAGTTAGTATAAGTCTAAGACCTAAAGAGACAGGCAGAAATAAAGGAAGCTGATAAGCAGATCACCGAAGAGAATGAATGGAAAGGAAGGAGTGACAGAAAACTAACTTTTTGGCCAAGATCAGTCACACATCTGCATCAGATTTCATGAGAGCCATCGGCCTATACCATAGTCCACCAGCCTTGCCATTTATCAACAATGAAGATGTGATCTCACGCTGTGATTTCCGAAATTTACATTAACAATAATGCCTCTGGCATTACACCCTTGCTGAACTATATAAAAGGCTTCCACTGAAAGCTCACTCAGGCTGCTAACATGCTTTATGTAGTAAAAAGAGTAGGATATTAAACAAATCCATAAAAATTAAACACTAACCACAAAGCAAATACTGGATGTGGGCTTCCTCCTCCCGGCGCCTTCTCTTTGTGAACAAACCTGTAGGAGCCCTGGACGTAATGGATGTCCCACAGAGTGAATAAAGCTGAGGCAATCAGAGAGCTGCTGCTCTCCCGAAATGTCTTCCCACATTGGTCTAGCTCTTTGCCGCCCACGAGAGATCAGAACCACAGGGAATACACAGGTAGCTCTTTTTAGTATCATGGCAGCTTCTGATTTGCTCAACAAAGCCAACAGGTGATTGCTTCCCTGGGCCCATTACAAATGGCTCAGTGTTGGAACGAGAAGCTGGAGAGCGGAGATCTCTCTCTGAACTATTTCATTTTGGTATAACATTTACTTTTTCCTACCTATAAAAGCAATGCATGTTTAATACTCAATTTTGACAGCATGTGATGCCTCCCCTGAACACTACTCTCCATGCTCTTTCTGAAGGATGGCGATTCCCAATGGGCTGCCGAGGGCCACATCTGGACCCAGTTTCCTGGGCCCACTCAGTCTGGGTGTCCAATAAAGCACCCTTAACCTCTGGTTCATTCTGCGGTAGAGGGCAAAAACTGAATATATGCACTGGGTTTTTCCCCCTAAATCAATTATCGGAAAAAGAGCCAGAGAACAGGAAAAACCCTTTGAGAGCACCACTGTTACAAGCTATGCAGGAATAAAGATGGCCACAAACTCTGACATCCCTTCCACTGTAAAGTGGGTCTACATCCCTCCCACGGAAGCTGGGTAGGCTGTGTGACTGCTCTGTCCAATAGCATATGGCAGAAGTGATGCTATACCCCCCTCCAGGCCTGGCCTCAAGGGGCTGGCACTCATTTCCTGTCTCTTGAAACACCTGGTCTTGGACTGCTCACTGTGGGAGAAGCCAGCCACAATGTCAGAAATCAGGTTACCCTCAGACCGCCAGACTGTAAGAAGACCAAGTGATGGCGAGAGACCCTGGGGAATAAGATGAGATGGAAAAGAGGGGAGGAGCGAGATATGCACAGGCCATCTTAGAAGTAGATCCTCCAGCTCCAGCCAACACCATAGCGCTCAGAGACAAGCACCCAGCCAAGCCCCTCTTAGATTCCTGACCCACAAAACTGAGGAAGACAGAAGGGTTATTTTTAAGCCACTGAGTTCTGGGGTAATATTTTATGCAGCAATAGTGAACAGGAGCATAAAACAAGGTAGGCAAGTTCTTGAGAAGAGGAAATACTCTCACAGGGCCAAAGGGTCACTGGACCAGAATGGGGAGGGGTGCCATGGCAGAAGCAAAGCCAGAGAGTTCCAAACAGACTACACCCAAACAGGTCAAGGGTGCTGAGAATTCTGGTCATGAGAGTGTGGTGGGTCAACTTGGCCTCAAGTACCAACTCAAGGCCAACTGGGGCAGAAAAGGCCTCAAAGAGCCATTTGGGGGAATTATGCCACTTGTTCCTCCCTCCCAGGTAACCAGAAAAGGGATACCCACATTAACTGCACACACATCATATGACAGTCCCCTCACCATCCCCACTACTAGAAAGGCAGTTCTGCTAGGACCGCCTACTCCCCTTGACCACACCCCTTCTATTAATCCCACCTGCCAGGAGCCGCCAACAGAGCAAGTCAAGGACACACAAGTGGCACTTTCAGGTAGCCCTTCCAGAAAGCATTTCTCCCATCCCCCTTCCCAACAGCCTCAGACTTTCATTGTGGCTCCAGGTGGTCCCCAGGAGGTCAACTCCAAACTCTACAAAACACATGACCTAAACTGAGTCACAAAGTCCATCCCATATTGGTTTAAGGGTAGCCATGGGACCTAAGCTGGCCCAATCAAAGTGACCTTCAGGATGTCTGCTTGAAATGCAGAGACAAAGACTTACTCTCCTTCCTGGAATGGTGAACTGTGAAGACTGCAACCATCATGACCATCCTTCAGAAGGCCTGCCCGAGGACAAGGCTGAAACGCACAGGGGAAAGCAGGACTCAGAGAATCCCAAAGAGACAGTCACAACAGTGATGACGAGGGAATCCAGCCCAAACTGACCCTGAATTCATCATACCTCCACATGCTTCAGTCATAAAGCAATAAGGTCTAGTTCACTAAAGACAGTTGGGGTGGGCTGGGCCTAATGGAAAGAGCTGCAGCTAGTGAGGAAAAGCATGAAAGGTGGGGCGGGGAGGGAAGAGAGACAGGGAATAAAGGGGACAATCTTCCTGATATTCAATCTTTAACAACAAGTTAAGAAAAATAAACTAAATATAAATTTAAAATAAAGTTCCAGGGGCGCCTGGGTGGCTCAGTGGGTTGAGCCTCTGCCTTCGGCTCAGGTCATGGTCTCCGGGTCCTGGGATCGAGCCCCGCATCGGATTCTGCTCAGCAGGGAGCCTGCTTCCCTTCCTCTCTCTCTGCCTGCCTCTCTGCCTACTTGTGATCTCTGTCTGTCAAATAAATAAATAAAAATCTTTTTTAAAAAATTAAAAAATAAATAAATAAAATAAAATAAAGTTCCAGTCATTAAAGAGGAAAGGAGTGGGCACCTGGGTGGCTCAGTGGGTTAAGCCTCTGCCTTCAGCTCAGGTCACAATCCCAGGATCCCTGCTGCTAGGCCTACTTGTAATCTCTCTCTCTCTGTCAAATAAATAAATAAAATATTTTTTTTAAAAAAGAGCAAAGAAGTGAAAATAAATGCAAAGTCTAATTAAAGTCAATAGCCAAGACATGGAAGCAACCTAAGTGTCCACTGATAGATGAATGCATAAAGAAGACGTGGTATATAGACACAACAGAATACTATTCAGCCATTAACAATAAAGAAGGAGGAGGAGGAGGAGGACATCCTGCCCTTTGCAAGGACATGGGTGGACCTTAAGGGCTTTCAGTCAGACAGAGAAAGACAAATACTACACAATCTCACATACATGCAGAATCTAAAAAACCTATCTCATTGATTCAGAGCACAGGTTGGTGATTGCCAGAGGCAGGGGGTAGAAGGTGGGTGAAATGGGTAAAGGTGGCCAAAAGGTTCAAACCTCCAGTTGTAAGATAAATAAATTCTGGGTTATGGTATGCCATAGTGACCAAAGTTAACAATATTGTATCACAAATTTGAAAGTTTCTGGGAGAGGAGATCTTAAAAGTTCTCATCACAAGAAAAATAAACTGTTACTATGTGAGGTAAGGAACTAACTGAACTTAGCATTGTGATCATTTCACAATATACCAATGTATCAAATCATCTGCTGTACAGCTAAAACTAATAGGGTGTTCCATGTCAATTGCACTATAAAACTAGAAAAAAAATTTTAAATTTTTTTTCAAAAAGGAAATTAAACTACTTTAAGTCTTAAAACTGCCAAAGTGGCCCCAAGAACCCTAAAATAAAGAAAACGTATTTATTAGCAGTTGGTTTGTGTTCCATCATCCTTTCCACTCTCAGAGGGCATTCCAAACTGGAGTAGAAACAAAAAACCCAAAATTAAGCAAAACACAGCAAGCCTGTAAAACATGCTCTCTGCTTCCTGTCCTACTGAAGACCATAAAAGAGATAAAAAGCTGAAAGAGCAGAGAGGCACTGTTGTTCCACTGAAGTATTCCTCAAAGTCCAAAGGATTTGGAAATAAATTTTGATTAAAACTCTTTGCATAAATCACGTCAATTTTTATCAAAACGATCAGATGTATCATATCCCCACGAACTTAAATTGTGGTCCATTATAAAATTGTAGTGTTTATAGTACACTGCTTCAGGCACTTCAGAGAATTATCTGGATAAAATACACACCACTTCAAAAAGTAAAAGGAACACAAAACACCTAATAATACACCAAACACTACTCTTTAAGGACTCAGATGAAAGCTGTTTTGTTTTCACTTGAGCATTCTTTAACAACCACTAGTGTTCTCCCATTTAAAGTGCCTTTATTTACACTTTTATAATATTCCTTGTGCTCATCCTTTCAAGGGGCTTCTAAAATATGTCTGAGATTACTCAGAAATGGGATGATTGTACCAATACCAAGCACAAAAGACAATGATGACAGCATTTAATCTTCAGCTCAGCAAAGAGAAATAATTATTCAGAGGACGTGACTTAATTACTAATTTTGGGAAGAAACATTTTTGCAACAACGCCATGCCAAAGAATCCTGGTGGACACAGGGTGGGAAAAAGTACTGGAGACATCCATGACCAGAATTATGAATGGAGCTCTAAACTTGGATTATTTCCAGAAGAGGCAAATACATTCTACTCTACCAGGACCCATGGAGAGAGTGGGATTTGATTTAAGGCAGGGGTATCCTGATCATGGCAAAGGGACACTTCACACAGCTAAGAGAAGAATTAAAAGAAGAAAAAATATTGAAGAGAGATAGGAATATCACTCTTCTAAACAAGTGAATCTAATAAGCTGACAATCCTCAATGTGGGGCTTTGCTACAGAGCTTCAAAATCAGGCTGTAACTTCTAATCCTTAAGGTTGATAATAGGTCCAATAAATAAGGGACCAAGCTTTGTCTCTTCCAGAGAAAGTCAAAGTATAGGAGATAATACAGAGTTAACTATTAACAACTCTTAGACTCTACAAAAGGGTATGATGGCAGCAAAAGAAACTGCAGTTAGATACTGAGACATTCTACTAAGAAAAGTCTCACATTGAGATGTATTACCAAAGGAGGCTAAACATTCTAACAGCTTTGAAATAAAAGGCAAAACATGATGGTATTAAATGCAATCTGCACCCCCCCAGAAACATGAAAACAGAATATGAATGCCCCCTTAAACAGACTCATAAGATCAGATTTACAATTCTCTCATAAACCAGGACCACTATTCCAAGGCATTTTTCTAGACTAGCCTCAGTCAAATCAGGTTGGCTTTCCCACCAATAAGCAGTTAAGCAAAGACCTATACCTTCACTGTCCAATATGACAACCATTAAGCACACAAGGGTATTAGGTATGTGAAGTGTTCCTGGTCCAAACTTACACACCAAGATTTAGCAAACCTTAGCACCAAAAAGGAATGAAAATTATCTCAACTTTTTATATTGATTGTGAGGTGAAATCGTACTATTGTGGATATATTTGAGTTAAATAAAATGTGCTTTTAAAATTAATTTCACCTGTTTCTTTTTACTTTTTTTTAATATGGCTATAAGAAATTAAAAATGACACCTGGCTCACATTTGTGGCTTACCCTGTATTCTCTGTCAGACATGATAAGCAAGCAAAATTAAACACCACTGTATCAAACACATTTCTGGGTTGCTAAACATTTCACATGTGAACAGAAGAAAGAAGAAGGATAAACAGTACCAGGGGCCTTTAGAGGACTCCGACTCCGACCACAGCAGAAGAAAGCAGCCACTCTGCTGTTTCAAGGAAATAATAAGCACAAACAACAAACTTTCTGGACAAGGAGATACTGTAATTGCAGATTCCTTTTCCCCCTTCTGGATGTGTCCCAGAGACCCTCCTCTTGGGCGGGCTCACCCTCTTGCCTACCTTTGATGAGCTCCGGCCTGTATGTCTTCCGCAGCTGCTCCAGGAAGCTATTGTAGAAGCTCTCTGCCTGCTCTGTGGGCATTGCCAGATGAAAGTCAGGCTTGTTGCCCTTGAGGACGCACTGGAGGGTGAACTGGCTGATGCAGAGCACCTCGTACTGTTTGTCCATCACACTCTTTGACCAGTGTTTCCCGCTCTCATCCTCAAACACACGCAGGTTCAAAATCTTTCTGACCCTATGAATAAAACAGTGGGGAGAGCTACCTGAAGAATCGTTAAGCACCCCCAATGCACTCCATACTTCCAAAGTGTCGCCAGCATCCTGTCGAATAAGGACATAATGCTGACATAATATTCTACGTAATACATATATGTAAGGACATAAGGAGAAAGTTATTTGGGCCTTGGGCAAGTTACTTATCCACTCTAGGCCTCAGTTTCCTCACCTATAACATGAGATAGTAACAGACCTACATCACAGGGCTGTTTCGGGATTCCTTTTTCTTTTTTTTCTTTTTTTTTTTTTTTTTTTTGGCCAGTCCCCCAGCAGCTACCCACGGGAACCAGAGCTATGAACAACCACTCACTAACTGCTCCTTCAGGTTGGTGGAAGTATCAAGACATGGATCCAATTCTAATTTCTTTTACGGAAGAATTCAGTCTTTACACTGGAATAAACAATACCCCATCTTTACACCCTTTCTTTGAGCTACTCAAAATGAACCACTGGGCAAACACCCTGGAGAAAACTCAAGATTACTGCAAATATGCAAAAAGTCCTGGCAATAGCCTCCCTGACAACTGTGTTACATGCCTCCTGAGCCCCAGGAGGGCCTTTCTTATAAATGTGGATGACAAAGAGCAGCCGCTTTGGCAAGGAAGAGGACCAGGGAACATTTAGTCCTTAGCGGGAATTAAGTTCCCAGTCTGATTCCAACCTAATTCAAAGGGACCGTGGGTGGAATTATACCCAGGTATGGGCAGCAATAGGCAGAATAAACAGATCTACATACATCTGAAGCAAATGTGCCATGAGGTGCTAGGGGTGGGAGGGCAAACACGGGGACGGGGAAGGCGGCCTGTGCTTAGAGAGCCAGTCAGGAAACAGCAATGACAAACTCCCCCATCCCAGTAAAAACAGCACCAGCTTCCAAGTCAGGGAGCCTAGAATCTAACATGAATTCAGGCTTTTTGCTACATAGGCGTTCATGATCTTAGGCAAATAATTTAACCGTCTGAGCTCCAGATGCTACATGTACAATAGACAACTGAGCATTTTTTAAATGCATAAATGGTGCCCAGATCATATTGCTCAAACTGGAAAGAGAAATCATTCATAAGAAAAGTTCAGTTCTGCATTAAGAGAACGGTTCGGGATAAAGGAACAAATAGGGACCAAGGCCGCAGGGTTCCAGCTCTGCTACTAACTTAGGGGGTGTCACCTGACAAATTAGTCTTCCTCAGTCTCTTCATCTGAAAGACGGAGATAACCCTCTTACATCAATGGGACACAGATAACAGAAGCTCACTTCATAGGAATAAAATACTATCAAAGTTCCAGTGTATATGGGGCACCTGGGTAGCTCAGTGGATTAAGCCTCCGCCTTCAGCTCAGGTCATGGTCTCATGGTTCTGGGATCAAGCCCCACGAGCCCCCGCATCAGGCTCGCTGCTCAGCAGGGAGCCTGCCTGCTTCCCTCTTTCCCTCTGCCTGCCTCTCTGCCTACTTGTGATCTCTCTCTCTGTCAAATAAATGAATAAAAATTTTTTTAAAAAGTTCCAGTATGTATATATATAATTTAGAAAGGTCAGTACATAGGCAGGTAGACAGAAATATAGAAATAGAACCATTACACATCCCATTCAGATAGCAATGACTTCAAAATGCGCCTCTTACATGTGTTCCACTTCCTTCTGTGTATCTTCCAGAGAAATACCCAGCAACACACAGATGCCCCGTCCAATAGCACTTATTTGCTCTCCTCCAACTAGAAAGGAAACAAAAAGTTAAAAAGACTCAGAACCAAACAGGTGCCATGACGCACTTTTAAGTAATCAGAGGAATGTTTAAACATCACACGTACTTCTTATAACTTCTTTGACAAAGTCTGTAGGTACTCAAAAATGAGTTTCATAGGGGCGCCTGGGTGGCACCCAGAGTCCTGGAATCAAACCCCACATCAGTCTCCCTGCTCAGCGGAGAGTCTGCTTCTCCCTGTGCCCCTCACCAACCCCGCTCATGTTCCCATCTCTTGAGCGCTCTCTCTCTCTAATAAACAAGTAAACACATAAAATTTTTTAAATATTTTTAAAAAATTAGTTCCATAAATGCAGTAAGATGATAATCAAGATTTATGTCCATTCTGATTTTTTTAAAGATTTTCTTTATTTATTTAAGAGAGAGAGAATGAAAGAGAGAGAGCACGAGAGGGGTAGGGTCAGAGGGAGAAGCAAACTCCCCACCAAGCAGGGAACCGAAGGCAGTAGCTTAACCAACTGAGTCACCCAGATACCCCATTCTGATTTTTTTATCTGGAATGAATGAGTTCTTAAATGAACAACCACTAAGCCAAATTTTAGGACCATATTTTTATCTGGGTTACCATGGGTAAGATACCTTAAACTTTCCATAGCAGAATATGCCCATCTGTAAAAACAGAACAGAGTTTTCCTCCCAAGAGAATCCAGCTTTAATTAATTATTAACCCAGTATTAATTCTCTGAAAGGAGATACCTTCTTTTCTTGGGAATCAGCAAATATGGTAACACAATATAGAGACAGCACAAAATAACAGACATTTATGTCAGAAAAATAAAGAAATAATTTTTCGACTTACTACAAAAAGATAAATACATTGTACATAAAAACCATAGTATAAAAGGTAAGCTTCGGGGCAGCTGGGTGGCTCAGTCAATTCAGCGGCTGCCTTCAGCTCAGGTCATGATCTCAGGGTCCTGGGATCAAGCCCTGCACCAGGCTTCCTGCTCAGCAAGGAGCCTGCTTCTTCCTCTCCCTCTGCCTGCTGCTCCCCATGCTTGTGTGCCCTCTCTCTCTCAGTCAAATAAATAAATAAAATCTTAAAAAAAAAAAAAAAGAAAGAAAGAAAAATTAGAAAATAATAATAATAAATAAAAAATAAATGAATAAAAGATAAGCTTCGGGGCGCCTGGGTGGCTCAGTGGGTTAAGCCGCTGCCTTCGGCTCAGGTCATGATCTCAGGGTCCTGGGATCGAGCCCCACATCGGGCTCTCTGCTCGGCAGGGAGTCTGCTTCCTCCTCTCTCTGCCTGCCTCTCTGCCTGCTTGTGATCTCTCTCTGTCAAATAAATAAATAAAATCTTTAAAAAAAAAAAAAAAAAAAGATAAGCTTCAAGATGCCTGAGTGGTGCAGTCAGTCAACATCCAACTTTTGGTTTCGGCTTAGGTCATGATCTTGGGGTCATGGGATCAAACCCTGTGTCAGGCTCCAGAGCTCGAGACTCTCCCTCTTCCTCTGCCCCTCCCCACTTCTCTAAAATAAATAAATAAATCTTTTTAAATAAGAAAATAATTACATAAATACAACTTAAGCTTCAAGTCTGCAAACTTCTATTATTTCCCAGTTTGGTACTAAACTTTACATTCTAAGCCAATGACCTCCAAATCTCTTTCAATCGTGCATCTCACCCACAAATGAACAGATCTGTGAATATATATTCCAAACATTTGTGTATGTACTTATAGTCAAATGTACACTTCACTACTATGATGCAGTATCTCAGTGCTAGCACAGTTCTTTGGCCAAGATCCATCGTTATGATGGTGAACCTAAATCCATACTTCAAATGTTAAATCTTTATAACTTTCAAAATTTTAGGCCACCTTTTTAACTTTTTTGAAAGATTTTATTTATTTATTTGAGAGAGAAAGAACACAGAGGGAGAGTAAAAGAGAGAAGCATACTCCCAGCTAAGCAGGGAGCCAAATGCAGGCCTTAATCCCTGGACCCTGAGATCATGACCCAAGCCGAAGGCAGACACCAAACTGACTGAGCCACTCAGGTGCCCAATTTTTGGCCAACTTTTTCCCAACTCTCATTAGATTATTGATGTCTTGTTATTTACCATCTATTAGCCTAATGTTCCAATCAGGAGAAGGGCAGACTCTGACATTCCCTTGTTTGCTTCTGCTGGATAATATTATCTATAAATATACCTGACAAGGCATCATAGACTGAAAAGTGTTGTCATATCCTGCAAGCTAAGGAAAGAATGAGAAACCCCCCTCTTCCTTCACCTGACAAGGGACCACCTGACATGCAGACCCCAGGGGAGTATCAGCATCAACACATTCCAACGCAAATATCAATAAAACTTAACTTCTCTTCTTTCTATGCTAAAAAGTATTTTCTTCTGCACTGCTTTGCTTATAATGGACTATGAGTGATTTACAGTCCTTTGAGCCAATGACTCAGAAGCTGAAACAGAAATAATCTATCCTGAAATAACCAGTAAACAATTGGGGTGGTTGGCTTGTTTGTGTTGCTTTAGAAAAAGCTTCTGGCTTTATTTGTTCTTTAAAGAAGTCATTATTTTCTTATAATATCAATAATATATTTTTTTAATTTTCCCCAGTTATGTTTTAAAAGCTTAAATATAATGGTTATTCAGTTATAGCCACCATTAAATTAATGCAGAAGCATTACAGAAAATTTAGAAAATAGGGACGCCTGGGTGGCTCAGTTGGTTAAGTAGCTGCCTTCGGCTCAGGTCATGATCCCGGCGTCCTGGGATCGAGTCCCACATCGGGCTCCTTGCTCGTCAGGGAGCCTGCTTCTCCCTCTGCCTCTGCCTGCCATTCTGTCTGCCTGTGCTCGCTCTCTCTCCCTCTCTCTCTCTGACAAATAAATAAATAAAATCTTTAAAAAAAAAAAAAAAAAGAAAATTTAGAAAATATAAGAAACAGGAAGGAAAAAAAGAACACCAAAGACAAAAACTTTGATATTACAATCATTTCCTTTTTTAAAAATTTTTTTAAAAAGATTTTACTCATTTATTTGTCAGAGAGAGAGCACAAGCAGGGGGAGAGGCAGACAGAGGGAGAAGCAGGCTCCCCACTGAGCAGGGAGCCCAATGCAGGGCTCAATCCCAGGACCCTGGAATCATGACCAGAGCCAAAGGTAGACGCTTAACCAACTGAGCCACCCAGGAACCCCTCAATGATTTCCTTTTGATATTTTCTCTATCCATAGGTTTTACTCCATATTTATTTTCAAATACTGTAATAATATCGTACATAAATTTTTGTGTCCCATCTTTTAACAGTGCATAAGGATTTTTTCATGTTATAAGCTTTTCCTAAACATCTTTTAATAGTGACATCCCATCAAGTGGAATAGTTACATTCTATCCACTGGACCAACTAACCATCCCATTTGGCTAGATATATGGTTTGTTTCAAAATTCTCACTTCAGTAAATAACACTGTGGGGGAAACCTCTGTATACTAGACTTTAGACTTTACATTTTAGACCAGTCTTAAGTTCACAACAAAACTGAGCAAAGATACAGAGATTCAGGGTGCCTGGGGGGCTCAGTCAGTTCAGCGTCCAACTCTTGATATCTGCTCAGGTCATGATCTCAGGGTCATGAGATCAAGCCTTGCATCTGGCTCTAGCCTGGTCATGGAGCTTGCTTAAGATTCTCTCTCTCCCTCTCCCTCTGCTCCACAACCCCTCTTTAAAAAAAAGAAAAAGTTACTATACTCACTGCCCCCATACATGCATCACTTCCCCATTGTCAACATCCCCCACCACAGGGGTGCATTTGTTAAAACTGATGAACCTGCACTGACACATCATTATCACGCAAAGTCCATAGTTTACTACATTAGGGTTCACTCTTTGTGTTGTACATTCTATAGATTTGGACAAATATACATTAACATGTATCCACCACTACAGTATCATACAGAGTAGTAATTTCACTGCTCTAAGAATCCTCCCTGCTCTGCCTATTCATCCCTCTAAATCTTTTCCGAAATAGATTCTAAAAAGTAGAATCACGATTCAAAGTGATTCAAATCACTACCTGAAGAGTTTCATGCTTCTCCCTCTCCCTCAGCCACTCTCTCATGCTCTCTCTCTCTCTCAAATAAATAAAATTTTTAAAAATATTTTTTAAAGGTGGGGGGGGCACCTGGGTGGCTCAGTCAGTTAATCTGCCTTTGGCTCAGGTCATGGTCCCAAAGGGGAAATCCTTGCTCAGCGGGGAGCCTGCTTCTCCCTCTCCCTCTGCCTCTTTGATCCTCTCTCTATCTCTAATAAATAAATAATTTTTTTTTTAATTTTTGAAGAGTTTCAACATTTTTATAATCTATTACTGTCTTAGTAAGAAATAAATTATGCCCCAAAGTCTATCTATAACATAGTCTCCTCTCCTATTTTGGAGTAGTTTTGCTTCCCCCTCCAGGGACAAGT
This sequence comes from Enhydra lutris kenyoni, assembly GCF_002288905.1. Taxonomy (NCBI): domain Eukaryota; kingdom Metazoa; phylum Chordata; class Mammalia; order Carnivora; family Mustelidae; genus Enhydra; species Enhydra lutris. The sequence continues at coordinate 43,143,303 of NW_019154090.1, read as the reverse complement.
AGAAGAACTAGGAGACCAAAAGAGTTCTTTTATTACTGACAAATTAATTTCCAAGGGGAAAAAACTTGAAAATCACCATTTTAGACAACAGATCACAGGGCTAGAAAAGACGTGAGATATTCGGTCAATTTCCCATGCATACTGGCATCACCACTGACTTCTACTTCAAGAAGAATTCACAACCTCTCAAATTAACTCATTCAAGCCCATTTTATTTTTTTTTTTTTTAAGATTTTATTTATTTCTTTGACACAGAGACAGATCACAAGTAGGCAGAGAGAGAGGGAGAAGCAGGCTCCCCGCTGAGCAGAGAGCCTGATGTGGGGCTCGATCCCAGGACCCCGAGATCATGACCTGAGCTGAAGGCAGAGGCTTAAACCACTGAGCCACCCAGGCGCCCCTCAAGCCCATTTTAGATCCCCTTCCCAACATTACATGATTCTATTCAGATTTTAGCTGCTGAAGCTGAATGATAGGACATGAGAGCTACCACACTTTGCCGCCTGAGTAACCAAATGAACATGTTCAAAATGTTCCATAACAACGGTTTTTAAATTAAGATTATCACAATAACCACGCTAAGACATCAAAATGTACTTGACCAATCTCATTGAGTCTGCCACATACTAAGATATGACTCCTATTATCCTCTGTCCCAACCATAAAATTGAAAGTGACATTTTAAAACCCCCATAATAAAATGCCATTCGTGTACAACCACGTTTCAGTGAAGCCAGTCACATTCTAAAGAAATCAGAAAATCTTTCCACTACAGTTCAGCTAGAAGGCCTAGCTAACCTGAAGTTCCCTCCAGTACTGAGAGAATTCCATTTTATTTAACAACTTCCCACAATTAATACCCTTCTTTTTTTAAAATACCCTTCTCTTTTTTTAAATACGCTTCTTTTTTAATATGCAGGTTTGCTGTTTTTTAACTAAAAGCACCCAATTTAAATAGCAAATTAAAATCATTCAAACTATTCAGCAAATCTCACAAAATACATGTTCTCAGTATGTCAGATCAGCAGAATGAAGAGTGCAAGAGAAGATTAGAACTTAATTTCCTCAAAGTCCACTCACTGTTGGTGATGACCACATAGAGCAGAATACAAGATTTTGCTGAAAAAAGCAAAAAAATCTTTTCATCTATTAATTTCCCATTTTAGTTAATTTAAATATTAACTGAAAGGCCAAAAAACTTTGTTTTAAAAAGCCCATAAATCCCAAAGCTATTCTGTTCCCTATTACTCCAGGACCATATTCAAAACCAGTTAACAGAACAGCTTAGAAATCATTAGGCAGCATTGAAAAGTAGACTCTCAGATCTAAATACATGGTTTTGCTGGGTTTAGTTGTTTCTTCAGGGAATTTTGTTGCTTTGTTTTTAAATCTATTTAAAGAACACAGAGTTGGTGTGGACTGGCTGAAGAAAAGGATATTTGGAATTACTTGGGCTGAAACAATACTGTAAGTATGAAAAAAAAAAAAACCAGAAGACTAGAATACAATCTAGTATTAGTCATTAAAAAAAATTTTTAACATCTTTTTATCTTGGTTTGACTTTTTAAAACGACTACCTTATATACATTAATCATCTGGATCTCTGATGTTCAAACTAGACTACAGTGATCCAGTAATGACAAATGGCTGGGTGGCCTGGTCCACAAGAAACTGGTGGCAAACAGAAATAATGGATCCAGAATTCTTTAGATTCTGACCCCACCCCTGCATGGTTAGAGAAGTGAGAAAGAGAGGTGTCCTGGGGGCGGGGATCGTTCTGTATCGAGTCTGGGCGGTCACGTGGGTGTGCACAACTGTCAGAACTCATCCATATGAACAACTCTTCATATCTATGCATTTTATTGGCAGTCAAGCTCCATGAAAATTGGGACCTGTAGACAATGGGTAAAAATGGGAAATTTAAAATATAACGTTGTAAGGGGCGGATGGCGGTATCCTTGCTCGGGAAATGCTGCCTACGTGTTGTTTGTGCAACACTCCACCGAAGAACGGGCCATGGGGATGTTCGGAGGTTCTGCCACCCGATACTCGGGACCAAAAACAAAAAACAAAACAAGACAATACAAAACAAAAACAACAAGATAATAAGCCGCGTTTATCATGAACCCAAAGAAGAACCCTGCAGTCAGGGCCGCGCCAGGGCCCGCGGGGCACGTGGACTGCTCCGTGGCCGCGGCGGCGCCCGGAGCCAACCCGGAGACTCCGGGCTGCGGGGGCGAGCTCGCCAGGGCCCGCAGTGGCTGCAGCTGCCTCGGGGACGGCCCGGGGGAACCCTCACGGGGGCGGCCGGGGACTGCCGAGCGCGGGGTCAGGGGTGGCTCCTCCCGGGCCCGACCCCGGCCCCGCCCGACTGACCTGTGACGCTGGCCCGGGTGACGCGCTGCACCACGGCTTTCATGGCGGCGGCTGGGGCGAGCGGGGCGGCGCCGCACTCCTTCCGGCCTCGCTACTCTGCAGGTGGCTCGACGGCCGGCGCCCTCTGCGGGTGACACCAGGAAGCGCGCAGAACCGCCGGGTCCGACCCGGTTGGCGGCGACACGCCCACGTCAGCCACGCCCATCCACAGGTCGGCCCCGCCCGCGTCGGTCACGCCCACCTGGTGATAGGTCCCGCCCCTCCCTTGGTCCCGCCCCAGCCACAGGTGGGCCCAGCCCCCCACCGGATCCCGAAACCCCCGCCCGGGCCCCACCCCTTATACAGATTCAATCCCTGCCTAAGCGGCAGCTGTGTTACTCACATTCCCGACCTAAGAGCCAATCATCCCTAAATCCCTGTTTTGTCCTGAATCTCAATACTGTGTTTCTCCTGCCACCCGTCCACCCCTCTGTCCCGATGCTCCCAAATTCCTTTTCCCTTGTCTTCCTGCCTCGGTGTCTTCTCAAAAACCAGACAAAATAAAATCTGCTTCCTAAAATAGCTATTTAACTACGGTATGTAAGTATTCATATGACTTAGCCATGCCATGGCCGTTGCACAGGTCTATGAGCCTGTCATTCTAATTCCTCAAATCCTAATACTTAGCAGCTTCCCCCACCCAGCGTTGTTAGATTTAAATAAAATAGACTGTGTAAAAATCACTCGAAAGCCGCAAAGGACTGTACAAGTATTACCCTAACAAATTATTATCGCTGAGAAAAATAAGCCCCTTTCAGGGGCACCTAGGTGGCTCAGTGGGTTCAGTGTCTGCCTTCTGCTAAGGTCATGATCTCAAGGTCCTAGAATCAAGCCCCAAGTCAGGCTCCCCGCTCAGCAGGGAGTTTGCTATTCCCTCTCCCTCCCCTCCCCTCTGCTCATGTTCTCTGTGGCTGTCTTGTTCTCTGTCTCAAATCTTAAGATAAATAAAAAAAATTTTTTTTTAAATAAGCCCGCTTCAGCATGCCTTCTTCTCCAAGCCCTCTAATAGCATTAGTGGGTGTAGAGTGATGACATTCAGAACAGGCTACTCCCAAAATACGGCACCTTGGCATATCGAATACCATAACAGAGCTTGAGAAAACAGCAGGATCAGAAAAGTCACACTGAACTTCCCATCACCCTTCTCTCCTGAAACCAGTCGTAAATACTTGTGTGCCCTCCCTACAACTTGATCTGCAAAGACAAAGGGATGGCAAGAACAAAGAGACCTTGCTAAGTACCTCCCCCCCACCCCCCCACCCCCCACCCCCCACTCCCCACCCCCGTTTACTATGCTTACCTCATACTCCTTGACCTATTATATTCCTCCATGATGTCCACTCTCCATCAAAAATAGCATAGGAATACACAAGTCTGTTTCTTTGAGCCACATTTTCTCGTGAAGTCTCCCTGTCTTGTAATTAGGTTGGTGTACTTTTCTCCCATTAATCTTTGTCAGCTTAATTCTCAGACCCAACCAGAGAACCTAAGAGTGAGAAAAACTTAAAATTTGATGTTTTTTACATTTAATCAGCATAGTTCATACATTTTTATGTCAATATCCCTTTACATTCTTAAAAATTATTGAATACCCTAAATAGCTTTTGTTTATCTGGGTTATATCTAAAGAGATTGACTGTATTAGAAATTACAACAAAGAAAAATCGTTAAACATTGATTTATAATACATTCAAAAACAACAATAATAAAGTGATATATGTTAACAGTAGAGCATTGAGGTCATTACACACCATGGCACCTCTGGAAACCCCCATTGTACACTCCTGAAGGAGTAAGAGTGAAAAAGGCAAATATTGTCTATACATTATTATAGAAAGAGTTGGCAATCATAAGTCCTCTCGAGGGACACTTTGAGAACTGTTGGATTTGATAATGGCATTAAATCAATATAAATTTCCTGATTTGTATGTAAGAGAACATCCTTGTTTATAGAAAATGCACACCGAGGGCGCCTGGGTGGCTCAGTGGGTTAAGCCGCTGCCTTCGGCTCAGGTCATGATCTCAGGGTCCTGGGATCGAGTCCCACATCGGGCTCTCTGCTCAGTGGGGAGCCTGCTTCTCTCTCTATCTTTCTGCCTGCCTCTCCGCCTACTTGTGATCTCTCTCTGTCAAATAAACAAATTAAATCTTTAAAAAAAAAAAGAAAGAAAATGCACACCGAAGTATTTAGAGATAAAGGCACATCATATCTGCAATTTATTCTTAAATGGTTTGGAGAAAAATAATATATACAGAGAAAATATAGTGAGTGATAAACCAAATGAAATAAAATGTTGGCAGTTTGGAAGGGAAAGGACCTTAGTTTTCTGTAAGTTGGAAATTTCAAAATAAAAGTTTTAGGGGCTCCTGGCTGGCTCAATCAGTAGAGCATGAGACTCTTGATCTCAAGGTTGTGAGTTTGAGCCCCACATTGGGTGTAGGGATTCCTTAAAAATAAAAATCTTAAGGTTCTAAAAACATACCAAAACACCAAGTTCTTTTTTTGCATTTAGTGAACTCAGAAAGGTCAACACCAGGGGCTTCTGCCCTTGGAAGGACCTCCTCCCCTCTGCACACCTTCTCCTTTGGCTTCTCAGTTGCCGCTCTCCCCAGGGTCCTCCCCCCTCTTCCTCCACTCCAATTTGCATGTGACAAGCCTTCAGGGCCCTGTGCACTCTGGTTTTTCCTCTCCATTCTCATATTTAAAATTCCACTTTCATGCCACCAACTCTCCCATTTTCATTTCTGCTCCAGTTATCTCCTATGAGTTTGTGCTTCCAAATACCTTCTTCACATCTCCATTTCCATGAGTCACAGATATCACAAAGTGAATAGATTTTAAAAGGAACTCAGGATTCCCAATCCTGTTGTATAACAAAGCATGTGTCTGATCTTTGTTCTGGGTTTCTGGCACAGAGCTTCTAAAGTCTTCAGAATCTCCCATGTGATAGGAATGGGTTTGTTCTTCATGCCCCTTGATCACCTCTGACTTTATGCTATGAAATCAGTTCAGATGGAGAGCGGGTCACCAGAAAGACCCATCATGTGAGTCATTGTGGCAAATTATGAAACTTGGGGGAGTCACAGAAACTCCCAAATTTGCAGCCCATTGGTCATAAATACAGATGACCTGGGGACCCCTGAAATGAACCTGGAATCTGAAAAGCAGCCTTGTTGGGGACATGCCCCTTAAACTTGCTGGGTGGGAGCTAAGCCTGCATGCTTAGTGCCAGGACCGAATTGCAGTACAGCGGTTGGTGTTAGAACTCCACAAGCCCTCCACACTCCACCACCTGGGTCATCACTATCTAAATAAATGACTCCAATGTTTATTAGAGTCATAAGTGACTCATAGTTGCCCCCTTTCCCTCTCCCCAGGTATCTAGTCCATCAACAAATCTTCTCACTCTCCAAAACATACCCCCAAGTGCCCTCTTCTCTCCACCGCCATGTCATCCTGTCACATGCTCCCCGTCATCTCTCACCGGGATTTCTTCCGCGGCTCTCTCACTTGTCTCCCTACTGCCACATTGTTTCCCGCTCCAATCCAGTCTCCACAGAGAAATAAAAGTGATATTCCTAGAGTATATACTCTTCTTTTTCCAGGTGGTGGTCTTCTCTACATCCCTCAAGCAAATCCATTTGTTCCTACCTCAGCACCTCAGCATGTGCTGGTCCTCCATCTGGTATATTCTCCCCCTATTCTTCGTACATCTTGCTCCTCTCCTTCAGGTTTTCAGCTCAAAGGCTTTCTCCTCAGACAGAATTTCTCTGACCACAGAGACTAAAGCGTCCCTGTTCCCCAGTATTTCCCAGCACCATCCCATGGTTCTTCCCTCATATTCTGGCAACTTTCTCTCTCTCTCTTTCTTAATGTTATTTAATTACCTAGAAAGAAAGAGAGAGAGCATAAGCAGGGGGAGGGGCAGAGGGAGAAGCAGAGTTCCTGCTTAGCCGGGAGCCTGCTCCGGGACTGGATCCCAGGACTGGGATGGAGACCTGAGCCAAAGTCAGAGGCTTAACTGACTGAGCCACCAGGTGCCCACATACTCCGGCAACTTTCAATTACTCTAGTGCCTGTTAGGCTTGTTCTGATCATTCATGTCTCTCACGAGCGTGAGATACCCTTGTATCACAAGGCGATACCCTTGTATCCGAAGCGCCTAACACAGTACCCAGAGCTCAGATAATATTGTTCAATGAATAAGAGTGTGAATATAGCTCTTTGATTAACAATGTACCCTAACCTTATAGTATGGCTGTGGCTGTTCTAGGGATTCTACCCAGACCCAAAACCCGAGGTACAATAGACCATCTCTTCCGGATCCTTCCTCTGAAGCTGGGACATCTTGCACGGAAGCCCCTGGCTCTTGGCTAGCCAGAATGAGACCACATGACCATGCTTGACCCAATCGCTGAAAGGGAGATGGGACTTAACCCCACCCCATCCCCACCCACCCACACGATTGGCTGAGATGAAAGGTTCTTGCCCCAGGTGGTTACAGGAGGGGTGTGTGTGAAGAGAGGGACTGGAGCTGTAACAATGTGTGGAGGTTGTTACTGGCATTTAATGACCAGAGAATTTGAAATGCTGAGGCTCTTGCCACACCTGGGGCAGCCCACAAATGGGATTGTCCCATCCACAGTGCCAGCAGTGCCCGATTTGAGAAACACGGGACCAACCGGGCCCCGCCCTCCAGATGGAGCCAGTCCCCCTAGAGCACGGATGGGGTGGACTCACCGGTCTATAATAAAGCAGGAACCGAGGCAGTGGACGTAGGGAAAGCAGTTAGCCGTGTCTACCGAGAGGCTGTTTTCAGCTCAGTGCCATGTTGAGCAAGTTTTATGGAAGACACTTCTGCCTGAATCCTTTCAGTTATCTCCGTAAATTCTGTAAATTGAAAGCAGGATTGCTGAATCAAAGGATATGCCACTTTCCATTTTGATACTCACAGCTAAACTGTGCTGCTGAAGACGTATGTTAACGTCTGGGTGTTATGGGCAAGACGTATGGGCAAGTATCATGCGACAAAGTCCCTGGGGTGCCAAGAGCCAAGCAGTGGAGGACTATACGAGGGAACTGACTTAGAGGTGGAAGGTGTTTACACCAGCTTCTCAGGACTACTTAAGACATAGTTTACTCCTGTTAATAATAGCATGGACACAGAGCACTTTTCTTTTTTTAATTTATTTGAGAGAGAGAGAGAGAGAGAGAGAGCGCACATGAGCGAGGGGGAGGGGTAGAGGGAGAAGCAAGCTCCCCACTGAGCAGAGAGCCTAATGTGGGGCTCCAGCCCAGGACCCGGGACGACGACATGAGCCAAAGGCAGCAGCTTAACGGACTGAGCCACCCTGGCACCCAGCAGAGAGCACTTTCTCAGTGGAAGCTCAAAACCCTGTCAGCGGACTGGGTAGATACTATGCCTCTTCATCAAAAGGAATTGAGGTTCAGAAAAGTAGAGGAGATTTTTCTATCATGGAAAGTTAAAATTTTTTTAATAAATAAATAAGGAAATGGGATTTGCTTGGAGTTACATCAGCTGTAACAGAGACCCAAGTACAGTGCCTTGAATTGCACAGAAATCGATTCTTTTCTCATAAAACACTGCACCGGTATGGTCTTCCACAGGGCCAGACAAGTCAATTCATTTTGCTGTTGTTGCTGTTGCTGTTGTTTTTAAAGATTTTATTTTTAAGTAATCTCTGCACCCAGCATGGGGCTCGAACTCAACCCTGAGATCAAGACTAGCACACACCACTGACTGAGCCAGCCAAGTTTCCCTTGTTTTTTTTGTTTTTTGTTTTTTTGTTTTTTTTCCTGTCATTCCTTGGGAGTAATCTTCATCCAAATGGTGGAATGGTCGAGCCACCTCCTTGCTCCCCCAGTAGTGTGCACTCGCTCTCTCTCTCTCTCTCATAAATAAATAAATAAATAAAATACATTTAATACTAAAAATTCATTTTGCATGCAACCTTTCTATGATGATATGGGATGCTGTTGTGTCTCAAATCATCAGCCACCATTCTATTAGACAGCAAATAAATACAGCCAATGGATAGACTATTAGTCAAACTGTTACATTCACTGGACTAAATTCACTTGGGGTCCAAAATTCACTGGACTTTTATTTTTAATAGAACCCTGATGGTAGTTTTTCACTTGTTATCTGCCCCTCACAAAAGCATAAAGCAATCTGATAATTTGAGCTTTCTGGCATTTGGATTCTAGGAAAACAAAAAGTTTTCAGCATTTCTTTCCAAAGCTTGTCATCAATAGCTCCCTCACTGTTTTATGAGACAAAGTTAGCATAATGCCAACGGCTTAAGCTTTGGCCCCTGAAAAACCTCACTTTCTGTCCCATCTCTGCTACTCCCTGTGTGATCTTAGGAATATGGTTAGACCTCATTTAGCCTCTGTCTTTTTATCTGTGAAGTTGGGAAGACTATCTTCTTCAGATTGTGGCAAGGAGTAAATGTAATACAGTTCTCAGAAACTGATCTTGAAGCGAATCTGCAAATAAGCATATCTTTACAATGACATATCCATCATCTCTGTCTGGGCCATATATGTCATTCTGGAAATGATAGATCATGTAATTCATCTTAAAAGTCTAATTCAGAGAGGTGAAGCAGAGCTCCCCTGAATTTTTTTTTTTTTTAAGATTTTATTTATTTGAGAGAGAGAACATGAAAGGGGGAAGGTCAGATGGAAAAGCAGACCTCCCTGCTGAACAGGGAACCTGATGCAGGACTCCATCCCAGGACTCGATCCCAGGACTCCAGGGTCATGACCTGAGCCAAAGGCAGTTGCTTAGCCAACTCAGCCTCCCACAGGACCCTCCCCTGAATGTTTAAAGCCCAACACTCTGCGTGCTAGAGCACATTGGACACAGTGCCCCCAAAAAAGCATGATTTTTTTTTTAGCTCCAGCTGGTGAATCTCTAATGCTTAGGAGAACCTTAACTCTGTTGCTTCTTTGACTTCTGCCACTTGGTCATATTTCTGGTTCCATCAGTACAAAATTGTATGACTTTCTTCTCTAAAAAGAAACTAAGTCCAGGAGAATCTCATGTTCATTTTGATGTATGCTGAATCTGTGATGGAAAAAAATAGAAAACTATGGCAAGGTAGTCCTCTGATATCATATCACCAGAAAGACACCCTTCCCCACCCCCCACCATGCATGCCTGATCCCTTCCACGAAACCCACTCAAATTACCTCCTTACCTTGGATGTGACACTTGACTCACTATGGTCTTTGGGCAGGCCTGGCGATGGAGTCACTGACTCCTGGCCTGCCAATGACGGAGTTCTGTCAGGATGCTATAAAGGAAAATTTTCCAAAACTTGCAGTATCAGGTGAAAAGAAAGATAGCAAGTACATTAAATGTCATTATGGAGCACTGTGTTTAACAAGTAGTGATATTGTGACCTGAAATAAGAAGTATGTATTTGGTCTTCCTTTATTCCTGATACAGAGTTCCTAAAATTCTTGGAATTACCAAAGTGATGAGAGTGACAAATATGTCTTTTGTTACATTAATGAGTTGACTTTTCGACCCCACCTAAAGAATGAAGGCTAGTTGTCAGGAGACGCAATCATGTGACTAGAGGGTGGGAACTTTCAGTCCCAACCCCAACACCCTGGGAGGGGGGAGGGGCTAGAGATTGAGTTCCATTGCCAGTGGCCTAGGATTTAATCAGTCATGCCTCTGTAACGAAGACTCCATAAAAACCCAAAAGGACAGGGTTCCTTTTTTTTTTTTTTTTTTTACGATTTTATTTATTTATTTGAGAGAGAGAGATAGAGAGAGAGAGCACAAGATTGGGGAGGGCCAGGCAAAGAAGCAGACTCCCCACTAAGCAGGGAGCTGGGAGTGGGACTAGATCCTGGGATTACAGGATCATGACCAGAGCCCATGGCAGTCTATCAAGCAACTGAGCCACCTAGGGGACCAGGACAGGGTTCCGAAAACTTCCTGGCTGGTAAAGACATGGAGATTGGGGAAAGGCATGCTGGAAGAGAACAGGGAACTTTCCCCACACCTTGCCCTGTGCATCTCTTCCAACTGTTTGCTCCTGAGTTACATTCTGTCATCTAGTCAGTAAAATGTTTCTCTGAGTTCCATGAGCTGTTCTAGCACATTAATTGAACTCAAGGACGGGGTCTTGGGAACCTTTGATCTATAGCTGGTGGGTCAAAAGAATAGGTAACAACCTAGGCTTGAGACTAGTGTCTCAAGTCCAAGGAGGGTGTTGTTGGAAAAGCTGACTGCCACAGGAAGAAGCACAGATGAGGAGGACCTGGGCTGTGATTGTGATGGGGGAGGGGGGGAGTGACAATCTTGCAAGACTGAGCCCTTGACCTATGGAATCTGATGCTATCTCTGAGTAGATAGTGTCAGAATGGAGTTGAATTATAGAATGCCCCCAACTGGTTCCCAAGAATTGCTGTGGTGCCTGGACCCCCACCACACACACACACACACACACACACACACACGCACACACGCACACACGCATGCAAATTGGAATTGGGCCCAAGAGTTCTTTTATAGGCCCACTCAAAGATTCCTTAGTTATCTGGGGGAATGTGCCTCGGTTTGACCTATCATCTACCTGTGATTAAAAACCTAGGTTTCGGGAGCCTGGGTGGCTCAGTTAGTTAAGCAACTGCCTTGGGCTCATGGCCATGAGCCCAGACTCTCAGGATCGAGTCCCATATCGGACTTACTGCTTGCTGGGGAGTCTGCTTCTCCTTCTGACACTCCCCCCATCTCATGCTTTCTCTACTTCTCAAATAGATAAATAAAATCTTTTTTTTTAAAGATTTTATTTATTTATTTGACAGACAGAGATCACAAATAGGCGGAGAGAGAGGAGGAAGCAGGCTCCCCGCTGAGCAGAGAGCTCGATGCAGGGCTCGATCCCAGGACCCTGGGATCATGACCTGAGCAGAAGGCAGAGGCTTAACCCACTGAGCCACCCAGGCGCCCCGATAAATAAAATCTTAAAAAAAAAAAAAAAAAGCCTAGGTTTCGTGATATTACACAGCAACTTGTGGATTTTTGGCCAATAAGGATAAAAGTGATTCCTGTCTGGTAAACAAGTAAACAAAACCCCAAAGTGTAGGTATTTACCCCCCTATAGAACATTAACCAGAAATCCTACTCTAACATTTCTTTCTCCAGTGCCTAAATTATCCTGCTTAACCAACTGAGCCACCCTGATGCCTCACGAATGCCTTTCAGGCATACTCAGTAATCCACAGGGCAGGGCACTAATAAAAAGTGACTGAGTCTCACAAGAGTGGAAGCCAAACACCAGCTTGGGAAGAGGCTGCTCAGACTAGCTCTAGTACTGCAGAATGGGGGTTTGGGAGAAGAGAAGCTGGTGTGCAGCGAGAGAGGCAACAAGGCAGACAAGAGCCCAAGCGGGCTCAGTGAGAGGCTGGCTGCCTACCCGAGTGGGGTACCAGGCTCTCCTAAGATCTCAACATACTTGGCTTTAGTTCTAAGCTGTCCATACACATTTTTTATAAACACCTCCTTTCTGATTTAAGCCCACTTGTGTGGGGTTCTTACTTGCAATGGTAATAGACAGTAGAGACCAGTGCAGCACTCTAGGGAACAACCCACATTGTCCTGACTTTGTATCCCCCATGTCTAGAATACTGGTAGCCACAGTTGGGGTTCAATCCACATCTGCTGAAGGAATGAGGGGTACCTGTACTGGTCCTAGTAAAAAGGTCAAGTCTCTTTAATTCAGGAGTTACAAAATATAGTTTATAACATACTTCCCAAGTACCCAATAGTACCTAAAGAGCCGCTATAAATCCCAGGCAGAAGGTGGGAGATAGGGTGATTGTAACCTTCAAAGCACTGCTAAAGCCCTATTTGCCGGCAACATGAGAGAAATAGAAAGTTACATGAAACAGTCTCAGAAAACAGCTTACGGAAGCTTAATGTGAAATTTCACTTCAATCTTTTCACTCATATAAGTAATGAGGGACACCTCTGAAATATGCAAGTTGACTTTTCCTCAAAGACGTATTTATTGCATACCACGAGTGTTTATATTTTACAGCAAAATTAAATTAAATGGATACACTTTTCATAAACATAAATTGGAAATCAAGGCATCCATGAAATGAACCAAAGTCCCGGTTTTCAGCATTCCGCAGTTAATCACGATTCTCGTCCAGGGCCACCAGTCCACGATTTCAGAAAGTTGACAATCCTGTCAGTGACTGGAACAAAATCTTCCTTGTATGTGACAATTGTTTCCAAGTAAAACCCTTTCGGGGGCTCAAGAAATTCATTTCTTGGGACATCCTTTTGCTCCACTTCATCACCTTTGAAAAATAAAAAATAAAAAAGAAAGGAACACCTGAATTATTACCTTTTAAGACAGCAGTCCTTAAATTATTAGTTAAGTCTTGGAAGGAAACAAAATAAACTAAGGTAGGAATCACCCCTACCCCCGTCAGATTCCTGACACTATTTTCTCCCTGTGAAAAAAGAAAAATAAATATGACATGACCACTATAGACACTGAAACGTGTTTAAATGCACAATACTGGACACGTGTACTTTCAGGCCGCTGATAATCTTCAACGCCAAATGTCATCTTCAGCATGGTTTTTACAGAACAGCTTTCCTGTTTCCTTTTCCGAATGGCTTTTAGCACATTCAGATCTGTGCAACCGCAGTTTTAGGATATTTCCCTCCTTTAGCAAGTCCCGCCCCATCAACTCCGCCCGTTCAGCCCCGGGCAACTAGAATCCGCTGCAGGCATCTACAAATCTCCAGCACATCTCTGAAGGCTCGGGGATTTTCTCTTCCGCCCGGTAACCGGGAAGATTTTAATACACCTCGGCGGGTGGAAGTGCTGAAACTGCTCGCCAACTGCGACCGGGCTCACCGAGGCATCACCTCTTTAAATAAATCACCGTCCAGTGTTTTGACATTTCCTCTGGAATCTTACCCAGATTCGTCAAATAAACAAACAAGAAGCAGATAGGAGGATTGAAACGGTAGTTCCGGGCAGATTCCCCTACAGCGAATTGCTCGCGACAATGGTTTTGCAGAATAAACCCGGTGCCTGCGGCACAGCGAAGCAGCTTCTGTGACCCTATCAGGACGCCCCACCGAAGGCTGCCGGAGGGTCGTACCTGGTGGCTTGTGATTTTTCCGGCTTAAATAAAACAAGGAGCCCAGGGTGGTCCAAGCGCCCAACCCATATAGCACGGACATCCGCCGGTACCAAGATGTGGCCTGATCCGGTCGCATTATGCAGCTCGGGGAGGGTTTCAACTCCGGGAGGCCTAGGGCAGAGGCGGGCCTTCCTGCCGGCGCGTCACAACCGCCGCCGCCGCCTCCAATGGAGAGCCGATTCTGGGAGGCCACTTCCTGCAATGGCCCCAATGCATCCTGGGGCGTGTAGTCCCGAAAGTCGCCCGTGGGACTTGGACCCTAAGGTGTAGGGTTCAGGGGGCTTCCCGGCTGCGCTGCTGAGGACCAGCCTCGCCTACCACGTGACACCAAATGACAATTTCTCTGAACAAGCTTCTAGCGTGGAAAATTGTAACACCTGCCTTACACAGGATTCAGATGGTATTTGTAAAGATTAAGTACACTCCTCCC
>NW_019154090.1:42983930-43129143 GCF_002288905.1 Enhydra lutris kenyoni | reverse complement strand
GACGCTGGGATCATGACCTGAGCCGAAGGCAGCTGCTTAACCAACTGAGCCACCCAGGCGTCCCAACACATCTCCTTTTGATGAGGGAGCAGGAGGCTGGCTGAGGACAAAGCAAAAGCTGGCACCTTGCACCACCTCTCCACCCGCTCCCCTCGGTAATATGTGTGACATTCCTCAGGCACCCCTGACTGCCCTAAAAGAAAAACAAATAGTTAATTTGCAGAGATCACAGTCCTGCAAGACAGGAGTCTCCCTTGGTTTACAGATGTCTTTGAGATTTACAACAAAGAAGTTACCTTATCAATAGCCCAATTTCCAGAGGCGAACAACTCAGTTCCTCAAGCCCTAATGTCACCCTCCCCACCACAAACAAAACTGAAGGAGGCTGAGGTACAAGGAAATGTAAATAAAGTTAAATTTCTTCTAAACCCAAATCTCACTAACAAGGACGCTTGATAGCAGGAATGTGACATTCCACCCGGAAACTCCCAATTGTCTTCATGCCAGTGCCTCATTAAAGGGAAAAACAGCCTTGGCTTGATAGTAACCAGGCCTTCAATATTCTGACAGTCTTCTTTACCCTGATAGCCCTTCTAAACACCCCTTTGTCCTCACCTACCCAACTCCTGTGTATATGATTAGCCACTCCTCACATCCCCGAGGCAGCAGCTCTTTCTGCCGACAGATCCTGTCCCCATGCTTTAATAAACCACCATTTTAGACCAAAGATGTCTCAAGAATTCTTTCTTGGTCATCAGCTCCAGACCTCACCCCACCGAACCTCACCTAGGTTCAAGAACTTCATCACTTTGACTCTGCCTACCTTCCAACTTTTCTCTTAACCATGTGTTTCTAAATTCAAAGCATAATCTACCACCACTCCAACAGACCAAATTAACTTTGAGAGCAGAAGTGATGTGCTTGGCATAGCGTGGACATTCAGTAAATTGCCATATCCAGTAACTACTTTTCAGCCATAGTCAAATTTTATCTCTAAAGCATTTGACACCATTGACCATACCTGCTCCTTTCATAGCTTTGGAAACATAATTTTCTTCTGTATCTCTGTGTCCTTCAGGGCTCTTTCCACTTCTCCCATCCTTTAGAAATTGTTTTGCCATACACAAAAATTTAACTCTAAATGGATCATAGGCTTAAATGCAAAAGCTAAAACTACAAACCTAGGAGAAAACACAGGAGAAAAATTTGCCACCTTGGGATTGTAAGGGCCTACTTAGCCAGAGTGAGCCATTTTGTTGTTTATGCAGTAAACTTAGATTGACCCTGCCCCCCCAGAGGAACTTCCTTAGAAACAAGTCTGGGAAACCAGTAAAATATGACTGAACAGCCCCCGATAACAGAGCCCATATACTAGGATGTGTCAGGTCAAGGAGAGGTAACAGAGCCCAGAATACAAAGATGAGCCAAGCCAGGTGGAGACATCCAATCAGGAAAGCACCTCCCTAACCACCCAAGAATGTGGGCCCTGCCTTTTGGGCGCCAATTCTGACCAGAGTGATAGGCTAGTTCAAATAACTACTACAGGGTGAGTTGTAATTCAATTGGTCACCTGTGTGTGGCCAGGCTCAACCACATGGCCTTTACTCTATAAAAGTTAGTCTGTGGGACTGGAAGGGGTCGCCTCTTTGCAAGAGACGGCCCTGGCCGGTCTGTTTGATTCTCGATGCTTGGCGTGAAATAAAACTTTGCTTGACCTTCGCTTTGTACCAGTCTCGCTCCTTTGACCATGGACCCAACAGGATGGGTAAGAATTTTTTAGAATACAGACAGCATGAACCATAAAACAAATACTAGTAAATTGGATTTTTTCAAAATTAAAACTTTTGTTCTTCAGAAGTCACAGTTAAGAAAATTAAAGAAGCCACAAAATATTCAAATACCTATATTTGATCAAGGATTTCTATCCAGAATATAAAAGGACAACTTACAATTCAATTAAAAAAAGACAACCCTACTAAGAATCAGGCAATAAATTTGAGCAAACTCTTAACAAAAGAAGATATACAAATGGGGTGTCTGGGTGGCTCAGTGGGTTAAGCCTCTGCCTTTGACTGGGGTCATGATCTCAGGGTCCTAGAATCATGCCCCACATGGGGCTCTCTGCTCAGTGGGGAGCCTGCTTCCCCCCCTCTCTGCCTGCCTCTCTGCCTACTTGTGATCTTTCTCTCTGTCAAATAAATAAAATCTTTTTTTAAAAAGATATACTAATGACCAATGATGAGGGAGCAGAAGGCTGGCTGAGGACAAAGCAAAAGCTGGCACCTTGCACCACCTCTCCACCCGCTCCCCTCGGTAATATGTGTGACATTCCTCAGGCACCCCTGACTGCCCTAAAAGACAAACAAATAGTTAACTTGCAGAGATCACAGTCCTGCAAGACAGGAGTCTCCCTTGGTTTACAAATGTCCTAGAGATTTACAACAAAGAAGCTATCTTAACAATAGCACAATTTCCAGAGGCAAATAACTCAGCTCCTCAAGCCCTAACATCACCCTCCCCTCCATAAAACTGAAGGAGGCTGAGGTAGAAGGAAATGTAAATAAAGTTAAATTTCTTTTAAACCCAAATCTCACTAACAAGGACACTTGATAGGAGAAGTGTGAAACTTTATCTCTAAACCTCCAAGATAGTGTCAGCAATCATTCCCAAGCATATGACCCACTAATATACATCTAAAGGGTCTCACGAGAAGATTTTTTTACTAGTAATAAATAACCTTTCTCCCAACAATAGCTAGCCCCTCAAGGTCCTGGAGACCTTGCTTCCAAAATTCCTTAGAGACTAACATCATCCCCTTTGTTTTACCCAACTCCTGTGTATATAATCAGCCACTCCTCATGATAGCGGGGCAGCAGCTCTTTCTGCCGACAGATCCTGTCCCCGTGCTTTAATAAACCACCATTTTGCACCAAAGATGTCTCAAGAATTCTTTCTTGGTCATCAGCTCCAGACCTCACCCCACCGAACCTCACTTAGGTTCTAGAACTTCATCAGCCAATAAGCACAGGGACATCATTAGTCATCGCAGAAATGCAAATTAAAACCACAAGACACAATTGTACACCTATTAGAATGACTAAAATCTATATTAAGAATACCAAGAGTTGGGGTGCCTGGGTGGCTCAGTGGGTTGGGACCTCAGCCTTTGGCTTGGGTCATGGTCCCAGGGTCCTGGGATCGAGCCCTGCGTTGGGCTCTCTGCTTGGCGGGGAGCCTGCTTCCCCCTCTCTCTGTGCTTGCCTCTCTGCCTACTTCTGATCTCTGTCTGTCAAATAAATAAATAAAATCTTAAAAAAAAAAAGAATACCAAGAGTTATAAGGATTTGGAGCAATCAGACCTCTTAACTGGTGGAAACATAAAACATCATAACCTCTTTGCAATACTGAAAGTTTCTTAAAAAGTTGAACATACACCTACCATATTACTCAGACATTCCATTCCTAGTAATTTATCAAAAAAAAAATGAAAACATATCCACACAGACATGTAGATGGACTTTCACAGAGCTTTAGTCATAACAGCCAAAAAAGGGAAACAACCCAAATCACCATCATCTGGTGAATGAATAAATGAGAAGTGATATACATCTTGGTAATAAAAAGAATTACTGATACATGCAGCTACATGGGGGAATCATAAATGGATTATGCTAAGTGAAAGAAGCCAGACACAAATGAAACTAGACAAAACTCTAGGAACAAACTAATATACAGTGGGACAAAGTTGACTAGCAGTTGCCTACTAAGGAAACCAACGGGGGGGATAGAAAAGTTCTGTATGGTGATGGTGGTTTCATGAGTGTACACATCTGTCAAAACTCATTGAACTGGGGACCCCTGGGTGGCTCAGTTGGATAAGTGTCTGCCTTCGGCTCAGGTCATGATCCCAGGGTCCTGGGATTGAGTTCTGCATCAGGCTCCCTGATCAGTGGGGAGTCTACTTCTCCCTCTGCTCCTCCTCCCCACTTGTACACTCACCCACGCTTGCTTTCTCTCTCACACACACAAATAAATAAAATCTTAAAAAAACAAACAAACAAAGTGGGACACCTGGGTGGCTCAGTTGGTTAAGCGTCTGCCTTCGGCTCAGGTCATGATCCAGGGGTCCTGGGATGGAGTCCCACATTGGGCTCCTTGCTCATTGGGGAGCCTTCTTCTCGCTCTGCCAGCTGTTCCTCATGCTTGTGTGCTCTCTCCCTCTCTCCCTCTGTCTCATATAAATGAAAATCTGTTAAAAAAAAAAAAAAAAAAAGGTGGTGGGTGCCTGGGTGGCTCAGTGGGTTAAAGCCTCTGCCATTGGCTTGGGTCATGATCCCAGGATCCTGAGATCGAGCCCCGCATCAGGCTCTCTGCTCATCGGGGAGCCTGCTTCCCCCCTCCCTGCCGCCCGCCTCTCTACTTGTGATCTCTGTCAAACAAATAAACTCTTATTTAAAAAAAAAAAAAAAAAAAAAACAACTCATTGAACTGTGTACTTTAAATGGAGCAGTTCTTTGTATGTAAGCTATACCTCAATAAGGTTGTTAAAAACAAAACAAAAACTGGTATTCTGTTGCAAGATTTGTTCTCTTCTCATCCTGAGCAACTTTGCTCATGTTATTTATCTTATTTGTTAATGACTGAAATCTGCTCCAAATTCTCCTGAAAGAAAATCCATTTTAATTACAACTAACCTGCTGGGCATTCTGTTATCTCTCACAAGCTCCCTAAACTCAAAATGTCCAGGATTGAATTTATCAATGCTAGAAAAGAAAGAGCAAAGAACTCCTTCCCTCCTTTTCTGTAATTCAGGGAATGATTGAGGTATCACCCAAGCCAGAAACTTGAACTCAGACTCTCGCCTAACACCCCACCTCTGTCCAAACACCTGCTTCTGTTCAGACCTCACCTGGATTCCAGCTTCCTCCCATCCATCCTGCCACTCTCCTACTGTTTTTATTTTTTAAAATTAAAAAAATTTTTTTTTCTCCTACTGTTTTTAAAATCCCTAACAGGTCATTTCCCCTGAGGTCAGAGGCTTTCTTTGCCTTCAAGATGGATTTCAGAGTCTTCATTAGGCACACTGGGCTCCATGCTTTCCTCCTCAGGATAGCTGCTTTCCATACACTACTCTCCACCTCCATGTTCTCTCTGGAAACAGCCACCAGTACCCAGAGGTAGGATCTGCATGGCAGGGTCTTCTATGTTAGGTCACCCAGTGGTGCCACCTCACCACCTAACTCATTGTCACTGAAGAGAACACCAGTGCAAGGTAGGTCTATTACATTCTACCTTCTGTTATTTTAAAATGGAAAGGCCCGGGGCGCCTGGGTGGCTCAGTAAGTTAAGCCTCTGCCTTCAGCTCAGGTCATGATCTCAGTGTCCTGGGATTGAGCCCCGCATCGGGTTCTCTGCTCAGCGGGGAGCCTGCTTCCCCCCCTCTCTGCCTGCCTCTCTGCCTACTTGTGATCTCTGTAAAATAAATAAAATCTTTTTAAAAAATAAAACAAAATGGAAAGGCCCAAGATGGAATAATTTCAACCTTAATCAGGTTTCTGTGCTCTTCTATATGACATACTCAATTAAAAATTACATTCATGGGGTGCCTGGGTTGCTCAGTCGGTTAACTGTCGGACTCTTGATTTCAGGTCAGGTCTTGATCTCAGGGTCATGAGTTCAAGCCCTGTGTTGGGCTCCACGCTGGGCATGGAGCCCACTTAAAAAAAAAAAAAATTCCCCCAAGTAAGAAAAATATTCTATGAGGGGCGCCCGGGTGGCTCAGCGGGTTAAAGCCTCTGCCTTTGGCTCAGGTCATGATCCCAGGGTCCTGGAATCAAGCCCCGCATCGGGCTCTCTGCTCAGCGGGGAGTCTGCTTCCCTTCCTCTCTCTCTCTGCCTGCCTCTCTGCCTACTTGCGATCTCTGTCAAATAAATAAAATCTTTAAGACAAAAAGAGAAAAGAAAAAGAAAAATATTCTATGGAAAATGTACACAAAATAAAAGCCCTTGGCATTTAAAATGTGTTAAACACCTTAAGATAGGAAAGGCCCTCCAGAACGCATACCAAAGGCAAAAGGCTGTAATACAAATTCAAAATACAAGTAAGAATCAATCCAGATGGCTCAACATCCAATTGATAGGAGTTTCTAGTTTTGTTTTTCTACATAGGACTCAGTACCTTCTAATAAATCATGTAATTTACTTCTAATTTTTGTTGTTGTTGTTGGTCTTCCCTAACTAGAATATATGCTCCACCAGGGCAGGTATTTGTTTTATTGGCTACATACCCAGTGTCTGTAAGACACGCCATACATAGCAAATACTGAAAAATTATTTGTCAAATGAATGAAAAAATAGTTCCAAAGTTCTGAGAGAAAATTGTTTTGGGCCTAGAATTTTATACTCGGCAAAGCTAAGTATAAAGACAGAATAGATTCAGTGAATTATCTCCCATGTAACTTAAGATAGCAAATGACTTATGGGATTAAAGGAATTGTAGAACTAACCCAGGCTTCCAAACAAAACAAATTCCTGGATGACTTGTCACAGCAATTGGGCGGTGATTAAAGAGGAGATCCATTATCTCTAAAGAATGGACTTCAGGGCACCTGGGTGGCTCAGTTGGTTGGGTGATTGCCTTTGGCTCAGGTCATGATCCTGGAGTCCCAGGAATGAGTACCTGCATTGGTCTCCCTGTTTCTCCCTCTGACCCTCTCCCTTCTCATGCTCTCTCTCTCAAATGAATAAATAAAATTTTAAAAAATCACCTGCCCCAAAATTAGAAACTCTTAGGGAAAACAACAAATACACGAAGTTATGATGCAAAAAAGAAGCAAACCGACCTGAGGAGTGCTAGAACATAAGAATGTAAATGACTGATTTTGTCACTGGGAACATTTTCTTCAAATGGTATAGGGACTGGGACAGCAAACCCATGGAGAAAAATGTAATACTACCTGACTCAAACAAGGACATTGTTAACATTATTACAATTATATAAATGATCTTTATTTGTTTTCAACTTTCAGAATGAACTTTGAGACAAAAGACATAACTATGGTTAACAGGTTGGAATGTAAATTTTACCAACCTTGATAATAAAAAAATAAAGGCATAGTCCATCAAAACTGGATGGTACAGAGAAAGGTCCTCATTCTGGAAAATGGGAATTGAGAGACACTGGCTAACACTGATAACATCAACAAATAACTTGAAAAGAAAGGCTAAAACCAGCCACCTCTGAAGAGTAGGTCTAGGCTCAGGGAGTGGAGGGAACCGTTATTATAAAGTTCTTTAGGATATGTTGTTTTGTTTTTTAAAACCATGCATATACTACTTTGATTAAAAAAAAAAACAAAACCAGTACCTGTGTAAGTTGTTTTACTTGATGCCCAAGATAACTGCATTATCATTTTGTTAGGGCCACTGATTCCCAGCAGCCACCTGGGCTGGGCTGTTTACATGTGAGTTAGGGACAGTGCACTCCAGACAGCTCTGCCTTGATGATCAAGTTTCACATATTTCAACCTTTCCCTCACTTAACATTTAGGCAGAAAATGAGGATTAAGTTCAGGTAATACCTCTTGGGGGAGTCACTAATAACATACACATACACACATAGAGACTTCAGGAAATCAAATTTGTATTAGCATTATTTTAGCCAGTGCTTGCTTTATCCAGATTTCCTGTCTGATCATTATGATTTTCACCTAAGTTGCCAAAATACATTACCTTTGATTTTATGTAACAGTAAAGTTAGGATACAAAAAGTATATTAACATCTACAAGTACCAAAACATTTGATGATGCAGGAAAAGGGGCACAAATAAGAAATACAAATAAATTATAATCTAAAGAGTTACATACAATGCTTCCTTTGATTATTTATTAAAACCCACAAGTAAAGTGAAAGGAATGTTTTTAAGCCATTATCAGCAATTGTGAACACAATCCAATGTGTTCTTTGATGTTCTGCTCACATCTTCTAGCTTAACAAGCACTGGAAACAGCCAGCTTCTTCAAATGATCCATGAACACCTGCAGGCTAACGTCATCAGTTAGGATGGGTGCTCCTGTTTCCTGAAATTTAATGGTAAAGATTAACTGGCAGGTATCTGAAAAGCTGGTTAGCATTTATGAATTACTAAGGACGCTTCCATCACCTCAGAACATTCACAGTGCTACCTGCTCTGCTAGGAGGACTCCCGCCACTGCTATTCTCTGCTTAGCTAACTATTCTACCAACTGAAGCATAATTTCCTCTCAAAACCCCTTTCCAATCCACTGAGGTCAGGCCATCCCCTGCCACTATAGACAGTTTGGGCATATGCCCTTCTGCTTTAATCCTCTCCATGGTTCTGATGACTTGCCCAGAGTCTGGCCACCCATCAAGCATGAGCTCCCGGAGGTCACACACCCTGTGTCTCACCTTCCCCATCACCCTGCCAACACCTAACCCAATGCTCTTCATGCCCTGCTTACAACAGAAGCTTGTATGGTAGTATATTTACAAATGAGTGAATCAGGAACTCCACTGAAAAGATGGTATCTGTACTATCAGAAAATGTTCATGATTTATGTAATGTGAAGGGAGAAGAACTGAATAGAAACCTTGATTTCTAGTAAGAGCCCAAATCTGTAAAAAAATAGGTAAAAATATACACAATATACACATTTTATATTACCTACAAAGAAGCCAGGAATACTTAACTCTAGACAGTGGCATTATAAGTAATGTTAAATTTTCTTTCTTAATATTTTATTTGACACATTCAAATTTTCAAAAATGATACTGTACTACTATTAGGAAAATATAAGTATAATTAAAATTTTATAAGATGCCTTCCAGGAAGGAGTACCTGTACTTTTCCCTATTCCTTCCACCATGTACAACTGGAAACCCTGGACATTTTATATAAAAGAAATGTAAGAAGACTGTGAAAGGTGGAGAAGAGAGCAGACAAACTAGGGGCCCTGGATCCCAAGGAACAACACAGTGGTGAGCTCCTTGGGTTTCCTTTTTGCCTCATACATCCCAGACCTGGAGCTGAAAGGCTGGCAAACAATCACTGGACACAGAAAAAAATGTAGAGAAAGTCAACTTTCTCTAGTTAAAGGACCAGCATAGCCTAGCAAGACAAAAGATGTTAGATATTAACTCCAGTCAAAGATGACAGAAAAAACTGTGGCCCCACACACACTGGCAAAGGCTGAGTGAGCACCGAAGATGGCCACCTTCACAAGACAGTAACAAGGGAGCCCATGAGGATGGGTTCAGAGAAAGCCAAGTATGGCACTGGGAATTTCCTCCCCAATGGCCAGGGGAACATCTCCCTAATTGTCATGGAACCAATAGAGACCATTCGGGGAGCCTGCACTTCTACCCAGACCTAGCAATAGGAAGAAGTCCTCTGTGCCCCCTGCATTGGGTATCAGAGGCGGCCTAGTAGACAGTGCGTACTTTCACCACCACCCAACACTAACAAGGCCATCTCCATAGCAGGATCAGTGGAGACTAGGTGGGGAGCTGAAACACGCATTCCCACCCAATAGTAACAATGAATTGTCCCCCACCCAGGTGTCAAGAGGCCAATGGAAAACCTGGATTGCTATCTGGCAGTAATGAAACAATGTCTTCCCAGCTTCCTTCCTAGAGCAGCGTGACTAAAAGCCAGCTAAAACAGCCTATTTACATAGATCCAGAGTCTCATAACAAATATGAAAATGTTCACATTTCAATAAAAAATCACTTATCATCGGGGCGCCTGGGTGGCTCAGTGGGTTAAAGCCTCTGCCTTCGCGGCTCAGGTCATGATCTCAGGATCCTGGGATCAAGACCCACGTCCGGCTCTCTGCTCAGCGGGGAGCCTGCTCCCCACCCCCACTCTCTCTGCCTGGCTCTCTGCCTACTTGTGACCTCTCTGTCAAATAAATAAAATCTAAAAAAAAGAATTTTAAAAAAGAGAGAAAAGAAAATGTAATTTAGGGGCGCCTGGGTGGCTCAGCTGTTGAGCGTCTGCCTTCGGCTCAGGTCATGATTTCGGGGTCCTGGATCAAGCCCCACATCAGGCTCCCTGCTCAGTGGGGAATCTGCTTCCCCCTCTCTGCCTGCATCTGTGCCTACTTGTAATCTCTCTGTGTCAAGTGAATAAAATCTTGGAAAAAAAAAAAAAAAGAAAACCACAATGTTATACCAGTATACACCTACTGGAATAGCTAAAATCAAAATAATGACAATATCAAATATTGGCAAGGATGCAGAGAAAATGGATCACTCATACATCACTAGTGGGGATGTAGAAGGAGGCAGTCCACTCTGGAAAGCATCACAGTTTCTTAGACTAACCATGTGATTACCATACCATTGAACAAATGTAATCCTGGGCATTTACCTTGGAGAATGGAAGACTTCTGTTAATGAGAAACCTATACATGACTATTTCTAGTAGCTTTACTCCTAACAGCCAGGAACTGTGAACAATCCAGATGTCCTTCCACAGGTGAATGATAAACAACTACAGTACACTGATAACACCCACAATACATCAATACCACGGAATACTACTCGGCAAGTAAAAAGAAACAAATTAGTGATTCCTGCAATAACCTGGATGAATCTCTAGACAATCACGCTGAGGGAAAAAAGCCAGTCCCCAAAGGTTACACACCATGCAATTTCACATATATAATATTCTTGACGAAATCATAGAAGTGGAGAACATGGCAGTAGTTGCCATGTGTTAAGAGGTGGAGGCAGGCAGGAAGTGAGAGTGACTAACACAAGGGCAAATGAGAGATCCTTGTGGTGAAGGAAATGTGTATCTGGACCATATCTATTTCAATATCCTGAATGATACTGCATTCCAGCTGTGCAAGATGTTCCCACTGGGGGACAGGAGGTGAAGAGCACAGGGAATCTCTCTGTATTATTTCTAATAACTGCTTGTAAATTTACAATGGCCTCAAAGGAAAGTTTAATTTTCAAAAATGTTACAAGAAAACAGTCAAAGAAAAAGACCGGACGGAGACCTAAATGTTCGGAATAATTAGATAAAGGAGGAGACAGAGGCTGAAAAGTGAGGAGACAGAGCCAGTGGTGATCAGATGTTTTTACCCCACACCATTGGGAGAGAGAAGTGGGGTCGGGGCTGGGTCAGGGGGGCAAAGGGAGTCTGGGGAGATGCTGCTGTGTCTATGAAGAGAGCCAAATACAGGTCACGCTACAGAGTTCTGTCCTCTGGTCAGAGAAGGGGATCCACACAAGGCACTTCCTCTTGCCTCAGCTATGTTACAGAAAGCCTTCCCACCCCCCAGCAAAATACCTGAGTTATTCTGCCTCTAAGGCCAAAAGGGTAACTTGGTAACTAGGTGCTCAAAAAGGAGCCTGGCGTCCTCCCCAGATACCTGACAATTTCTTACCTGTCCCCAGGCATACAGGTTATTGTGTGTCTGTGATGGGTTCACTTTGGACAAAAGGAATCGAGCCTTTAAAAACAAGAGATTTAAAGATTACAAGTGACATTAATATTAATGTAGTAGAAAAAAAAGTTTTTACATTCCTTTTGTTAACTTAGTTTTGTGGGGTTTTTTTGTTTTTGTTTTTGTTTTTTTTTACCACAAAGGCACGCATTTCTTTACTGTAAGCCAATGACTCTCCATTTCTTAGGGTTCCTGAAGCATGAAGCATGTGTTTTATTTTGGCAGTCCTCTACTTTTACATTAACATATTTTGACCACTGATTTAAGAAGTGTTTGGAAGTTTGCCTGAAGTTTGTCCGTTTATGCCACCACATAAAATATTAACCACGCAGTTTGGATTTATAGCCATAGACCTCATGGAACCACCAGAACACAAGAGCTGGGACTCAGCGCACTCACCTGGCTGCCTCCATGCTCCGTGTTAATGTAACGTGGCATTGGGAAGCGTGCCTGCAGAATCTCTTGGGCATCATCCAGCGGCGCCTGCAGGAGGTGCTTGAAGTTTTCATACTCGGGCATGTCCTGGTACCCAGCTTTACGCCACTGGGCTATGGTCTGCACCAAAATAAACCAAACAAAACCATTGTGGAAACACTGGAACAATAGTCTTCTCTGACATTCTTGACATTCTAACACTCCCACCATGACTCGTTTCAGGGAAGAAGCCATGTCAAGAATGACGAGTTGCAGCAGGTAGCAAAGGGGAACTTCCTCTGCTTAAAGTAGAGGAAGCAAAGAGGTGCAGCCAGGACACCCCCCACTACAGAGTTCTCCCAGAAAGGTCAGAGCCATCAGTCACACCTCTTCCCTTTCTTTTTCTTTTTTTTTTTTTTTTTAAAGATTTTATTTATTTGACAGAGAGAAATCACAAGTAGGCAGAGAGGCAGGCAGAGAGAGAGGAGGAAGCAGGCTCCCCGCGGAGCAGAGAGCCCGATGCGGGGCTCGATCCCAGGACCCTGAGATCATGACCCGAGCCGAAGGCAGAGGCTTTAACCCACTGAGCCACCCAGGCGCCCCGCCTCTTCCCTTTCTAACTGTACATACCAACTAGCTAAAAACACCCAGGGTACAGCTGTCCCAAGGAGCCACCTTGCCTTTCCATTTCCACTGCCATCACTGGGTCCAGCCTCCCATGTCCTTCCAGCTGGTAGGGAAAGGGATCCGTTGGCTTCCTACATGGAATCCATTCCCCCTTCACTTCTCTATGGGCACACCTCCAGGGCCTAGTCTCACAAAGACTCATCCCCAAATTCCCTGGGGTCTGGGTTAGGATACTCTTGGTGGGGGAGAGAAAAGCTGTGAGAATCCATGCGTGGGTGTTCAGTAGGCAAGTAGAAGGCAACATACTACAGAGTAGAAGGTAAAGCCAATCTCCCCACCTCAGCGGACACCGTGTCTCCCCCTCTTTTATCCCCATTGGCAACAGCTCTAGAAAATGCCATGTGCACAGAGAAATCAAGAAATATTCACTGACTGATTAGTACAGCTTTATAAATAACCTGAAGTGTTTTCACGTGTTATTTAGGGGACACTAAAAAAGAAAACAGCGGAGAGGGGAAATGGAGCTAGAGGATGTAACAAGTGACCGATGGGTTTTACAAAACCGTTAGTCTGATACCAGAGGGAGGAATCTCTTTAGGGGCTTCCTTCTGCAGCCTGCTCTCCCCTTCTCAGTTTCCAGTAACATCTTCTGGGTCTTAATTTCTGACTGAATGGTGGCACAGAGGAAATGCCCATAAGCTCGTTTGGGTCCAAGAGTTCATCAGAACACTCACAACCAGTAGACATGGGGCTTTTGGGGAGACATGTCACTGTCTTCGTCTTTAGAATCCATCACTTGCATGCACATGCACATATACTCAATAAATGTGTGAACGAACAGGATGGGGACTGTGGTCAGAATATCTTTAAGAGCTCAGTTGAAGGCATAGAAACCAAATCACGATTATTGCTCCGATAGGAACCAGTGGGAACAGCAGTTGGTCACCCAATGGGCAAGCAACTAGCAGAGTGGGTGTTAATATGTTGAAAAAAGTTAAAAACTATAAAATGCATATTAGTATTGGAAAACTAATTCATCCTAAGTTATTAAGGGAATTCTGAAATACAATATATACCTTTGCAGGACATTTGAAATCACATCTAGTATATGGACACTAGGAAGTCAAGTCAATCACCCAAGCAATTTATTGAAGGTAAAGAATGGACAACAGAAGGAAAAGAATTTATCAATGAACATAATGTCCAGTTAAAGGATTTTAGAGTGATTTAAAATGACCACCTGAGATTTACTTACAATAAATATAATCAAAATTACTAAATATACAAATACCCCAGGGACCTGAAAAAGATTTTACTGCTATACTGATTCTAATAAGCAGTAGGTCTTCTAAGCCCAAATTATTTCAAATACCATAAAAACCTAAATTAATAAAAAGAAAGCCAAAACAATAGTAATGAAAGAAATTAGTGTCTTCTTACCTCACCAAGATAAATGACAATTTGGAAGAAAGTATCCATCAGCAAAATTCTCTCAGCTAGAATGCTGCTGCTGTCCAAGAGTACTGGCTGAAGAAAAAGGGGGGAGAGAAGGCATTGGTCTTGCCCCGTTCCCACATGGCGACCACTCCAACCCCACACTTGTGGTGTCTACACAACAGCTCCAAGGCTGCTGATGAATGGCACCTGGCACAATGGCTCTCTCCATCTTTAAGGAAAGTCCTGCTTTCTGCTCCCTGACCCAGATGTTCTAAGTATCAATTTTGTATTAGAAAGAGCCTCCAAAGAATCCCTCATCAACTGGGGAGAGAGATTAAGAACATCTTATCCCAAACATTCTCAGTTTTGTGTTAGAAATGTATTTTATCGGGCGCCTGGGTGGCTCAGTGGGTTAAGCCGCTGCCTTCGGCTCAGGTCATGATCTCGGGGTCCTGGGATCGAGTCCTGCCATCGGGCTCTTTGCTCAGCAGGGAGCCTGCTTCCCTCTCTCTCTCTCTGCTTGCCTCTCCATCTACTTGTGATCTCTGTCAAATAAATGAATAAAATCTTAAAAAAAAAAAAAAGAAATGTATTTTATCTATTGGAGACACATTCTCTCAAATCTATTGCTGTAGATGCTTACATGAAAAAGAACAACTTTTTTTTTTTTTTAAAGATTTTATTTATTTATTTGACAGAGAGAAATCACAAGTAGGCAGAGAGGCAGGCAGAGAGAGAGGAGGAAGCAGGCTCCGGGCTAAGCAGAAAGCCCGACGCGGGGCTCGAACCCAGGACCTGGGATCATGACCTGAGCCAAAGGCAGCGGCTTAACCCACTGAGCCACCCAGGCGCCCCAAAAAAGAACAACTTTTTTTTTTTCTTTTTAAAGATTTTGTTTATTTATCTGACAGAGAGAGATCGCAGGTAGGCAGAGAGAGAGAGGAGGAAGCAGGCTCCCTGCGGAGCAGAGAGCCAGATGTGGGGCTCGATCCCAGGACTCTGGGATCATGATCTGAGCCGAAGGCAGAGGCTTTAACCCACTGAGCCACCCAGGCGCCCCAAAAGAACAACTTTTAATAGAAGTTTTAAAAGTTTCCTACAGAATACATTTTATTATAATTTCTAATTCAATAATAAAAGTAAGGTACTTGTTAAGGAAAATTTGAAAATTTGTACCCAAGTCCAACAAATATTCATCATTTATTTTCACATAGTTTTTAATTCCTGTATGCTAAAAAATACATAATTTAGGAAAGTTTCTATTTTGATTTTTTTCATGTAACTTTATCTTTTTTAGTAACATCTATACCCAATGAGGGGCTTGAACTCATGACCCAGAGATCAAGGGTCTCATGCTCTACCAACTGAGCCAGCCAGGTGCCCCTTTCATATAACATTTTTTTAAAAATTTTATTTATTTATTTGACAGAGAGAGAGAAAGAGATCAAAAGTAGGCAGAGAGGCAGGCACAGGGAGAGGGGGAAGCAGGTTCCCTGCTGAGCAGAGAGCCCGATGCGGGGCTTGATCCCAGGACCCCGAGATCATGACCTGAGCCGAAGGCAGAGGCTTAACCCACTGAGCCACCCAGGTGCACCGTTCATGTAACATTTTAATATTTTATCACATTCCATAAACTCTAAATATTTCTTAGATTACTTATTTTTCTACTATTAAACACTTGGGATTCTTTTTTTTTTTTTAACTTTAAAAATTTTTTATAAACATATAATGTATTTTTAGCCCCAAGGGTATAGGTCTGTGAATCACCAAGTTTACACACTTCACAGCACTCACCATAGCACATACCCTCCCCAATGTCCATAACCCCACTACCCTCTTCCAACCCCCCTGCCCCCAGAAAACCTGTTTGTTTTGTGAGATTAAGAGTCTCTTATGGTTTGTCTCCCTTCTGATCCCATCTTGTTTCTATTATTCTTTTCCTACCCCCAAACTCCCCACGTTGCATCTCCACTTCCTCATATCAGGGAGACCACATGATAGTTGTCTTTCCCCGACCGACTTATTTCGCTAAGCATAATACCCCTCTAGTTCCATCCACGTCGTTGCAAATGGCAAGATTTCATTTCTTTTGATGGCTGCATCAAATGTATATACCAAATATATATACCAAATCTTTATCCATTCATCTGTTGATAGACATGTAGGTTCCTTCCATAGTTTGGCTATTGTGGACATTGCTGTTATAGTCGGGTGTATGTGCCCCTTCAGATCACTACATTTGTATCTTTAGGGTAAATACCCAGTAGTGCAATTGCTGGGTCATAGGGTAGCTCTATTTTCAACTTTTTGAGGAACCTCCATGCTGTTTTCCAGAGTGGTTGCACCACCTTGCATTCCCACCAACAGTGTAGGAGGGTCATTTCCTGACTTGTTAATTTTAGCCATTTTGACTGGTGTGAGGTGGTATCTCACTGTGGTTTTGATTTGTATTTCCCTGATGCCGAGTGATGTAGAGCATTTTTTCATGTGTCTGTTGGCCATCTGGATGTCTTCTTTGCAGAAATGTCTGTTCATGTCCTCTGCCCATTTCTTGATTGGATTATTTGTTCTTTGGGTGTTGAGTTTGCTAAGCTCTTTATAGATTTTGGATACTAGCCCTTTATCTGATATGTCGTTTGCAAATATCTTCTCCCATTCTGTCAGCTGTCTTTTGGTTTTGTTAACTGTTTCCTTTGCTGTGCAAAAGCTTTTGATCTTGATGAAATCCCAATAGTTCATTTTTGCCCTTGCTTCCCTTGCCTTTGGCGATGTTCCTAGGAAGAAGCTGCTGCGGCTGAGGTCGAAGAGGTTGCTGCCTGTGTTCTCCTCAAGCGTTTTGATGGATTCCTTTCTCACATTGAGGTCCTTCATCCATTTTGAGTCTATTTTCATGTGTGGTGTAAGAAAATGGTCCAGTTTCATTTTTCTGCATGTGGCTGTCCAATTTTCCCAATACTTTAACAATACTTGTTAAAGAGGCTGTTTTTTTTCCATTGGACATTCTTTCCTGCTTTGTTGAAGATTAGTTGACCATAGAGTTGAGGGTCTATTTCTGTGCTCTCTATTCTGTTCCATTAATCTATGTGTCTGTTTTTGGGCCAGTACCATACGGTCTTGATGATGACAGCTTTGTAATAGAGCTTGAAGTCCAGAATTGTGATGCCACCAACTATGGCTTTCTTTTTCAATATTCCTTTGGCTATCCGAGGTCTTTTCTGGTTCCATATAAATTTTAGGATTATTTGTTCCATTTCTTTGAAAAAAATGGATAGTATTTTGATAGGGATTGCATTAAATGTGTAGATTGCTTTAGGTAGCATAGACATTTTCACAATATTTGTTCTTCCAATCCAGGAGCATGGAACATTTTTCCATTTCTTTGTGTCTTCCTCAATTTCTTTCATGAGTATTTTATAGTTTTCTGAGTGTAGATTCTTTGCCTCTTTGGTTAGGTTTATTCCTAGGTATCTTATGGTTTTGGGTGCAATTGTAAATGGGACTGACTCCTTAATTTCTCTTTCTTCTGTCTTCTTATTGGTGTAAAGAAATGCAACTGATTTCTGTGCATTGACTTTATATCCTGACACTTTACTGAATTCCTATACAAGTTCTAGCAGTTTTGGAGTGCAGTCTTTTGGGTTTTCCACATATAGTATCACATCATTTGCAAAGAGTGATAGTTTGACTTCTTCTTTGCCAATTTGGATGCCTTTAATTTCTTTTTGTTGTCTGATTGCTGAGGCTAGGACTTCTAGTACTATGTTGAATAGCAGTGGTGATAATGGACATGGGATTATTTTCTAAACTTCTATTATAATAGTTCATTTCACTATTTCTTTGAACAAGGCTTTTTCTGTATGTCAGAGGATTTCCTTCAGGCACAAGACATGGAATTACTGGGCCAAAGTAACTGGAAAAAAAAAGTACCTACGTATTTTTGTAAGTTTTTTTTTTTTTTAAACATATAATCCTGCCTTCTACAGATAATAGCTTTCTTTATAGGTCCTGTGACTTTTTCCCACGTGTATTTTTCAATACTCAGAAATAATGTTAAAGTACTATAAAGACTTCAAGTTTTCTTTTTCTTTTTTTTTTTTACAGCTTTGCTCTAAGAGTAAACTTGCTAGGAAAAAAAAAAACAACGCATATTAGGTGATTCCAATTTTGACAAAAGCATTCACATAAACCTCACCTCTGGCGGCCCGTGGAAGGAATAGGAGTACAGAATGGGCTGGATCATGATGAGGGACTGGGTTAGATCCTGTCGGGCAAAATGGTGTCTGTAATACGATGACTCGTCAGGACTGTTGTTAAACACTTGGAGAAATGGAGATCTTCTAAGATGGAACATGAACTGCATTTACAAAGAAAAAAAAGAGAGACAAGGGCGTACAGTTGTAACTTAGATACCCAGACAGCAGGCTTGCCTTAGGTCTCTGAAACAGAAGCCAGACCTTAGACAAAGGCCTCTGAGTTCCTGTAAGCGGAAAGTACAATGACAGTACCAGGGCCTGGAGGAAGAGGGAAACGGGAAGCTGCTGTTTAGTGAGTACAGAGTTTTAGTTCTGCAAGATAAAAATGTTCTGGAGATCTGTTGCATAACAATATGAATATACTGAAAACTACTGAACTGCACACTGAAAAATGGCTAAGACGATAAATTTTATGTTATGTGTTTTTTACCTCAATCATAAACATTATTTTTAAGAAAGGGAGAGGGGCCCTGTGGGTATATCAAAGCTTCTGCATGAAGGGGGAAAGGCAAAGCAGCATTTATTTCTGGAGTCACTGGGCCAGGCTGCAGGCAGAACGTCTGCTCTAGAGAGGTCACAGTGCCATGAGGAAAAGGCACACTCAAGGCAGCCACAATAAAAAGTTGTGAGCACGATACAAGAAAGTACTAGTAGGATGGGGTAAGGATGGAGGGGCAGCAGGAGGCTTCCCAAGCCACTGGGGTCTGAAAGATGTGCATGAGGAGGCCAGAGGGAGGGGACTCCAGACGCAGTCACAGATGAGAGGCCGGAGAGCTCAAGACTCGGGCTGCTGCGCTGGCATCAAGGGTGGAGGGAAGAGAGGGATGCTCTTTACCCTGAGATCTGAAGGTGCATGGCAGACTTTTAGCTCATTCAGAAGAGGTACCAATAGTTAAAAAATAAAAATAATATAAAATGAGGCACCTGGGGTGCTCAGTCGGTTAAGCATCCAACTTTTTTTTTTTTTTTAAGACTTTATTTATTTGACACAGAGACAGTGAACACTCACAGACAGGGGGAGTGGCAAGCAGAGGGAGAGGGAGAGGCAGGCTCTCCACTGAGCAGGGAGCCCAATGCGGGGCTTGATCTCAGGACCTCGGGATCACAACCTGGGCCGGAGGCAGATGTTGAACCGAATGAACCACCCAGGCACCCCAAGGGCCCGACTCTTGAGCTCAGCTCAGGTCTTGCTCTCAAGGTCATGAATTCAAACCCCACGCTGGGAAAAGAGGTGCCAGAACATGAAAATGAGCTGCCTTGAGAAGTTTAAAGCTTCCTGAGACTTCCAATATTGAACCACTGACTCCTGTATAATAATCATGGCTCATAGTCAATACATTCCGTGTGCAAGCTACAAAGTACTTGAAAGAATGATTTAATTCTTCTAATATAGACACGAAGCAGCTTCGCTTACCACCCTGGTTTATGGGTGAGCAATCTGCGGGGTAGGCAACTTGCCCAAGGCCACTCACACTGAGGGATGGAACCGCTTCATTCCAGGCATCTGGCTCCCAAGACTGTGAGCTTGACCTCTAACCTAGAAGTCTCGACAAAAGGAATCTTACAAGCCACCTCATTCAGAGATTTTCCAACTGTGCTCTTCAATCTCATCAGATCCTCTGGGCCCAAGATGGGGGGCAGGGGAGGGTGCTCCGGGAGCACCCAGTGCTAAGGGTGGCACGTTGGCACAACCAGAGCAGCTCAAGTCTATCTGCTTATGTGCTGGCTTCCAAGGGACTCCTCTCAAAGAAAGGATTCCACAATTTTAAAGAGATGAGAAACCACTTCTCCAGACCTGTTCTGTCTTTGTAAAGAGGAAACCAACATGCATGGGGGTTCAGGGAGGGGATCAGCAGTGGCAGAGCCAGTGGCTGAAACTCCGCATGAACTCTGGCAGGCCCAGGGCACCCTCTGCAACAACTGAGCAGGCTCGACTGCCCTAACACAGGCCCACTGGGTGGGCGTCAGGGACCACAGAGCCCTGCCTGGGCCAGGGGGATCAGGTGAAGTGACCTCTAAGGCCCCCTTTTAACCCTAAAGAGTCCAAGCTATACAACAGCATGCCTGAAACTTGTGTCCACTTTCCAAACTGAGTAAGCAAAAGGATAATACCTACTAGGATATCTGAGTGCTCAGAAATTTATTTAAAGATGAAAGTTTGCTGCTCTCTACCTATTCCTCATTAAG
Organism: Enhydra lutris kenyoni; assembly: GCF_002288905.1. Taxonomy (NCBI): domain Eukaryota; kingdom Metazoa; phylum Chordata; class Mammalia; order Carnivora; family Mustelidae; genus Enhydra; species Enhydra lutris. The sequence continues at coordinate 43,108,747 of NW_019154090.1, read as the reverse complement.
GCATCTCTGAGGGAAGGGAAAAGAGTTGGCTCTGTTCTGGCTCCAGGAAAGCTGCACCCATGAAGGCCACCTGAGAGTCATAGGCCCCAGCTGTGGAGCAGACCCACACTGACCAAGTGCTTCCCCGGCGCCTGGCCCTGCAGACCACACTCTCCGCCTCAGCTGGCCATCCTCACAACCATCTACCGAGTCCAGCTCCAGCCTCCTCATTTATAGAGAGGTAAATACAGATTCCTGAAGGTGGCTTCATGCCGTGTCCACTTCCGTCCCTCCTTTCACTGTCCGATGCCCCCCAAGTGGCTGGTTCCTGTGCAGTGCAGTTATTTACAGGAGCTGCTTATTACTGCTGATTCCCAGATACGATCAGCACCGTCACTACACAGGTATCATTAAATATTTGCCATTATCTGTGGCCTCATTTTGTAATGTTCACCTTCACGTGTGCTTCATTTGCTTGAGTGACCACTGAGGTAGCTGCCGGCCCAGAACTTCTACAGATGAGATTCTGCTGTGGCCTTCAGCAACAACCCTGTTTTGCCTCTTCACGGGAGTTGGGGAGCCACTATCTTCTCTCTGTGTGTCATCTGTCTTTTTTTTTTAATATTTTTAAAGGTTTTTTATTTATTTATTGGACAGACAGAGATCACAAGTAGGCAGAGAGGGAGGCAGAGAGAGGAAGGGAAGCAGGCTCCCTGCCGAGCAGAGAGCCCGATGCGGGGCTGGATCCCAGGACCCTGAGATCATGACCTGAGCCGAAGGCAGAGGCTTTAACCCACTGAGCCACCCAGGCGCCCCATCTCTGTCTTCTATAGGGCTGAGGCACGGTCTCACACACAGACACAGTACCTGTCCTTAACTGGACAACCTTCATCACCTATAGATGGGAATCTCAGAACCCACCAAGTCTTCACTTCAACATGAGAGCAGAGTTTCATTTCTATCAACATTCATTCTTCTCTAGTTACTTAAAAAATACCTATTACTTACCTGAGGATACAGAGAGAAGGAATCTGATAACCTAAAAGAAGTGGGATCTTCTTTGTTATACTGTCCAAACTTCTGACACTGTTGAAAGAAAACAGCAAAAAAGGAAAAAAAGAGAAAGAGAGAGAAAAAAGTCCAGTCAGTGTCACCTGGAAAAATCTTTGCAGTAGAAGAGCTACACTCCAGTCTCAATTTTGACTTACTGAGGGTCCGGGACCAGCACTTCTCAAGCACAGCTGGGCAGACCCATCATCCAGGGTGCTGCTAAACATAGATTCTGATTCCTCAGATCTGGAGAGAGCCTGCATTTCTAACCAGCTCCTAGGCGATGCTGCCAGAGGACTGCTCTGATGGGTCAGTGGCTCAAGGAGCTCTCTCAGGCACCTCTTCCATAAGGAAAGCCCCTAAGTCTGTGACACTATAGCTCAATTTTCTTCCTTCCTTCAAAGACAAATTTCTGAACATTTTCTCTTCTGCTTTTATTTCCTCTTTGTTTCACACATCTCCTCCGGCCAATAGAGAACTGAACCGTCCGCCATTGAAAGAAAGCCCATCTCTGAAGTTACTCTCTCCTACCAAGTCCGATGACCTGGTACGGCTCTCACCTTCCTGGACTCCAGGTCAAGTGACTCCCCCAAAGTCTGTGAAATTCACTTCCAGCCACTAACATAGCACCTATTTTTCCTCTCCAACTGATTCTTCTCTGTCTTGTTCCACAGCCCTTCATCTCTCTTTGTCCTAACTGTGGGTTTCTTGGGAGGCTAGTTCTTGGCCGTTTGCTCCCATCCTCCCTGTTCCAGCTACAAGTAACAGGAGAACCAGACCAATGTCATATAAGTTTGCCCCTCCCACACTGCTCCTGTCCAGTGCTGCCTCTAACCTTAGCTCCTGTGGGCACTTCCACCCAACTACGGAACAGCTTTCCTCACTCGTACTTTCACAAGTTCATGAATAAAGTAAATTCAACTATTTATTACATTAAAAAAAAATTATGCCTCCCTCCACCCTTTGCCATCTTCCAGTTCTCTTCTCTCTCCATCATCTTTACCGTCACCCACACTCAAAACTTAAGTCAATGTTAAATATTTTGGTTTTTGATTCCACATTGCTTGAGCAAGTTTTATCAAATCTTCTTTCAGCATACACCCTGATTCCAAACTTGCCCTCCCCTCCGACTGTCCTACCACCACCCTGGTCTCAGCTCTCTTGAGCCTCCAGAATCCCCCACTGGTCTCCCTATCAGTAGCCTTTCACCCTCCCGTTTATCTCACACAGTAATGGTGAATGTAAACACAAGTATCATGCTGATGGCAGGCCCCTGCTTGGGAATCACACCTGAGCAGTGAGCAATGATTTAACTTTAAAAGCAAGGCATTCCAATGGAATTGTTCAATCACTGCAGTGCACATAAAGCTACAGTTACACTGTATGTTAACATTTCAATAACACACATTAAAATAGCTTCATAAATAAAATGAAGCATTCTAAAATTAAGCCACACCTTCACTACTTCTCCCCACCAACCTGTGCTCCCATGGTCTCTCCAGCTGCCCCGCATAAAATGAACAAGCCGTGTCCCACAAGCTTGTTCACGCTTCCCCTGTTTAAATCACTGCATGGTTTATCTCTCCTGATTAGACCCAAAATAACATATGAGGCATCTCTACATTCATTGGGCCATGGATCCCTATTGCTAAAAAAAAAAAATCCCTAAGATCTCCAAAGAAAATATAGAACCAAAGCACTCAAAGGGACTCATCTAAATCAACCTTTACTGTACACAGATTTGCATCTTTCTCTAAATGTTCTGTGTGTGTTCTTTCTTTCTCATGGTACTGTAAGTCCTTGAGGGGAAAATGCACGGATAACCCTCTCTTACATCACTCCCAGAACATTCAGCGTTTGGCATAAGGTAAGCAACACAAAGTGCTTGTTGACTGACTGTATGAAATGACAGGTGTATGTGCCAGTGTTCTCTTCTCAAACACAGAGCAGAGACTACGACTGAAGCTGGTGCCACAGTTCCCAACTCACCAGTCGGATAAGCTGTCGGTCCAGCCACCGGAGCACATCAGGTCCCTCCTCCGACTCCGCGCGGAACACTCCCAGCCGAGCCATCAAGACTGCTGCGGCCTCCTGGTCAAACGCCGCTTCTATGTGCCTGAGCTGGCTCTGTGCATCTGCCCAACTGACAAGTCCAGAATCAGTGCCACGCTTACCTAAGTCCTGCTCCCTCATCTAAGGCAACATAGATTCAAACTGCAACATCAGTAAGGAATCACAGGAGTTTTACATGTTTTCATTTACCCTCATCCGGTCTCTGAAGGCTTTAAGAGCAAAGGAAAGGTGCCTCGGTGGCTCAGCAGGTTAAGCCTCTGCCTTCGGTTCAGGTCATGATCTCAGGGTCCTGGGATTGAGCCCTACATCAGGTTCTCTGCTCAGCAGGGAGTCTGCTTCCCCCACCAACCCCAGCCTGCCTCTCTGCCTTGTGATCTCTGTCTGTCAGATAAATGAATAAAATCTTAAAAAAAAAAAAAGAACAAAGGAAAAATTACAGAGAACTTCTCAAAATTCTACAAGATAGTATGAGAGTAGATACCCTAGAGGTACCCAAGTCTCCAGTTCCTTCCTCCAGGTTAATCTTGCAAAAATCTGTATGTTTACAAATTCACAAAATGAATTTCCACATCATATCCATGGTAGAAAGAAACAGCATATATATGAAAGTTTTCTAGATAGATTAAAAGACACTATGAACAAAACTGAAAGACAACAGACAGGCCATGAACAGGTATGAACCACAAACAATAATCATATCCAGAATACATAAAAAGTTCCTGCAAGTCAATGAACAAGACAAAGAAATAGGTTTTACAAAATGGGAAAAGGCTATCACAGAAGAAATACACGTGGCCAATAAATATGAAAAGTGTTCAACCCATTAATAAACAGAAAAATCCATATAAAAGTGGCAAACTGCTCTATATTGGCATGTTAAAGATCGATAATATTAGTGAGGAAATAGGACACTCTCCTCACACTATTGGGGAAAACACAAATTCAGTTCTTATAAGAGTGGTTTTGCAGGATACAGAATTCTTCTTCTATGAAGTGGTTGGAAAGAAATACTCAGGATACACAAAAACCTAAACACATGAATGGAGCCCTTCTGGAAGGAAGGTAGGACCTGAAATCCCTTTTTTTTTTTTCTTTAAAGATTTTATTTATTTGACAGAGAGAGATCACAAGTAGAGAGAGAGAGAGAGAGAGAGAGAGGAGGAAGCAGGCTCCCTGCCTAGCAGAGAGCCCAATGCGGGACTCAATCCCGGGACCCTGAGATCATGACCTGAGCTGAAGGCAGAGGCTTTTAACCCACTGAGCCACCCAGGCAGCCCCTGAAATCCCTTTTTAAGAGAGAAGTGACACATCCCATCCAAACCATGCAACGTTGTAACAGCCACTACAGGGAAGGAGCAGCTAGTACATGCTGATACAGAAGATGTCCCTGACTGATTACCGAGAAAAATTTACAGACATGCCAAAAATAAGAAGCCACACATGCATGTTATACATACATACGGTACAGAACTCCATGGAAATGGGCCCGTGATAAACACCTGTGCAGTAATAGCATTACACCTCTGGGGAGAGCAGGTAAAGGGACCCATTTTTTATATACTTTTGAGCTCTTTGTATCTTTTACAAGAAGGATGTATTTATGGGTTACTTATCTGACTATAATGAAAATTAATTTTTAATGAACTAATTCCTACCAAAAGAGGATTCTTCCAGGAGAGTGCCTGCAGGCCTAATTAGGTTGGCCAGCAATGCTTCTTCCTCTGCCACCTTCTCTGATCAAATGAGCCAGTCAGGATTGGTGAGAACCATTCAATGGAATTACAAAGATAAACTAAGAGATGCTAAATTATCTCTTCAAAGGGAAAACACTGGGGGCTCAACAGAAAGGAAACCAGGACTGCTCACTTTCTGGCAATGGTGGTCACACGGATGCGTCTCTGGGTGCTGGAGTGTTGATACTGTGTGACAAACTGGATGGCACCTCTGCCTCCTTGGGGGACTGGAGCGTTGTGCTGCAGGACACAGGCCACACACAGTTACTGTTAGAGGCATGACTCAAACACAGATGGTCACAGAGCCCATTGCGCTCTTCCTAAAACGACTGACACAGTGTTAACAACACAGTTCTTGATGCATTCTGAATGGTACACTTAAAATCTGGGCATTTCACCATATATAACTTTTACCTCAAAAAAAATTTTTTTTAAAAAAGGAACCATATTCAGATTAGTAATAAATTCAAGTGAATGATACACATGAAAGACACTGAGGAGTGCAATTTGTTTTAAAATGCATCAAAAATAAGGGACACCTGAGTGACTCAGTCGGTTAAGCATCTGACTCCTGGTTTCAGCTCAGGTCATGATCTCAGGGTCATGAGATCAAGCCCCATGTAGGGCTCTGCACTGGGCATGGACCCTGCTTGGGATTCTCTCTCCCTCTTTCTGCCCCTCCCTCACACCCCCTCTTAAAAAAAAAAGCATCAAAAATAAGATTAATTGATGAATAAATAGGTATGTGGCAAAGTAAATACAGTAAAATGTTAACTACAGAATCTGAGTGGTAGGTGTACAAGTATTTGCTGTAAAATTCTTTTCATTTTCCTATAAATTAGGATTTTTAAAAATCAAATACTGGGGGAAAAACTGACACTTTCAAAACTTCACAAACATTATGATGACTGGTAAAAGCCATTCCCCTTCTGATGAGCTTATCAGTCCAACAATTTAAGTGATGAAAGCAATATGCTATCTAACTCTGACCAAACCCTGAAAGGAGAAAAGAAGATCATGCTGGACTGGTATCAAGCAAACACAAGCCCAAAGTAGCATCAGTCCACACAGAAAGAAACCAGAGGCCGCCAGTCAGTAAGAAATCAGAAAACAGAACACTGAGACATGAATACTCAGGAAGAAATCCAACTTACCTGATTGACTACTTCAAAGTAGATGCCAAGTGTAGATGTGGGATCCAGGCCACAGATTTTCCACTGACTTGTGCCACCCACACCAAGTTCCTAGGGATGAAAAGAGGAATTAAAACAAAACCAAAAAAGCTACTTCTATGTTTAACTGCTGATGAAAAGTACGGACTCTGAGAATAGTAGGCTACTTGGAAGATCTCATTCCAAATGAAAAACTTAAAAAAGTACAATTATAAGCCTGAATAAGAGCTAGGATTTATTACAGGACTCTAAAATTAAGCTTTTTTTCTTTTTAGATTTATTTATTTGAGAAAGAGCGAGCAAGAGTGAGTGGGGGGAGGGGGAGAAGGAGAGAGAAAATCTCAAGCAGAGTCCCTGCTGAGCACAGATTCCCCCACACAGGGCTTGATCTCACAATGTTGTGATCATGACCTGCGCTGAATCCAAGAGTCGGAAGTTCAGCTGACTGAGCTACCTTGGCATCCCAAAATTAAGCTTTGTATATCTGAACTCTGACCAATTTCCATTTTATCACCAAGAAAGTGCACTCTCTCTCTCTTTTTCTCTCTCTCCACACACATGGAACAAAATACTGAAGTTAGCTGAAAGAATCAAGTCAGGGTTGGGGAAGAAGCAAATACTAGAAGAGACAGAACTATCTGCTTAGCTTGAAAAGTTTCACTATTATTATTAGAATAAGAGGAGGGGGCCTGGGTGGCTCACTTGGTTAAATGTCTGCCTTCAGCTTGGGCCATGATCACAGGGTCCTGGAATCAGGCCCCACGCTGGGCTCACTGCTCAGCGGGGAACCTGTTCCTACCTCTCCCTCTGCCCCCCACTCATGTTCTCTCTCTCTCTCTCTGTCCCAAATAAATAAAATTTAAAAAAAAAAAAAAAAGAATAGTTACAGAATGTTAGCTATTAATATTAATTTTCAAACCAATTTCTTTACGCCAAGCTACATAGAAATTTTTTGTAAGAGAACTGGGATTTTAGTGGTATAAAGGCTGCCTTTTATTGACCAGCTGAAGCACCTCCAATGATAAATGAAGTTCAGTAAAATGTGAAGAGTGTTGCTGTTTTACGCATGACATCTAGAAGAAAGGGCTGCAGGTGTCAAAAGTACCTAGAATTAACTGTCAACCAAGAAGATTGTTAGACTCTGAAATAAACACTTTATTGTTCTAGAGACAATATTACCCATTTTAACACTCATCAAAATGCAAAATACCATGCTTTTCAGTAAGTTATGTGAGTATGCATTTAACAGGGTCCTATTCTTTTGTACGACTCTGAATTGTACACCACCCAAACCGTATAGTCCGCTGAGCAGAGCTGACTGAAGCCACTCTGGCCTCTATGAAGCCTGCCAGGAGCCTTTGTACCTGGCCAAAGAACCAGCAGTCTCAGGAAGGAGATGGTTAGAGGGCAAAGGTAAGATTCTTAGTTGAAATCACGGAGCAGCTCTAAAGTGGAAAGTGGAGAGGACACCGTTTCATCAGTATTTCCGAAGAAAGATAGTTAAATGGACGGATTTGTGCATGTCCACCTTCCCTTTTAGTGGCCTTTTCTAAAAACAGCAGGTAACATCTGCTGGAAGGTGAAGGGCCACACCCAGGGAAAATGGTAAAGAAGCAAAAGGAGCTTGCATGCCTCCCATTTTTGACTTGCCAATCGCTTCTCCTGATCCTTTCTCCATACCGCTAACTCAGTTTTTTTTTAAGATTTATTTATTTGAGGGACGCCTGGTTGGCTCAGTTGGTTGAGCAGCTGCCTTCGGCTCAGGTCATGATCCCAGCATCCTGGGATCGAGTCCCGCATCGGGCTCCTTGCTCGGCAGGGAGCCTGCTTCTCCCTCTGCCTCTGCCTGCCACTCTGTCTGACTGTGCTTGCTCTCTCTCTCTCTCTCTGACAAATAAATAAACAAAATCTTTAAAAAAAAAAAAAAAAGATTTATTTATTTGAGAGAAGGGAGAAAGGGTGGGGAGGGGGCAGAGAGCATGCAGTGAGCAGGTAGAGGGGGAGAGGGAGAGAGAGAATCTCAAGCAGACTCCCCACCAAGCATGGAACCTGATTAGGGCTCAATCCCATGACCCTGAGATCATGACCTGAGGCAAGATCAAGAGTCAGTCGCTCAACCAACTGAGCCACCCAGGCGCCCCACCAACTCAATTTTTATAATATGAAACCTGTTGAAGTTTCAAGTCAAGGGGTTTGGTGTATGCCATCACAAAATATGCCACTCTGACAAAAGGATTATTTTAAGCTGAAGGTAATTTAAAAATAGCAGACATAAGAAAACTCCCTGCCCTCTCCCTACCAAGAAGGGCAGGACGATTCTCAATCACCAAAAACAACTCTAGATGCTTATCAGCCCAGAGATTGTACAAGAAGAGTCTATACAACAAACTTGCGAAGACCAACTCTTCTCTTCCATTAGCTCCCCCATCTACCCCCATCTACCTGCTTTTCCACTTCTGGTGTCACCCCCAGAAGCTCAAAGTGCCTTTCCTATGTCTTGTCACTTTTCTACGGATTTACTGTTCTTTTTTTTTTTTTTTTTTTAAGAGTTTATTTATTTATTTGACAGACAGAGATCACAAGTAGGCAGAGAGGCAGGCAGAGAGAGAGGAAGCAGGCTCCCCGCCGAGCAGAGAGCCCGATGCAGGGCTCGATCCTAGGACCCTGGAATCACAACCCGAGCCGAAAGCAGAGGCTTTAACCCACTGAGCCACCCAGGCGCCCCCAGATTTACTGTTCTTTTGTTAAGATGCCACGTAATCCCAAGTTCTAACCACCCCTTTGAGTTGCTCCTTACCGGGAATGCATACGTGATGCGTCTATGTGCAATGCATGCGTGAATTTTTTCTCTTGTGAAACCTGTCTTTTGTCAGGCCCGTTTGCAGGGCCAGCCAATGAGATCAAGATGGGTAGAGGAAAAAGAAAATTTTTCTTGTTCTATAAGCAGCAATGCCTAAAGGCGCCACAATTTCTGCAGAGCCTTGAAAATACATTTTCTCACTAACACACAAATTCCTTATGGAAGCATTTACCCTGCCCTTACCAGAGTAACTATGAAGACAAAATCAGGAAATCACCATTTTATAATCTCCAGTGAAATAATGATTCGAGTAAGGATAATCAATGGATACTTAAACAAAGGCTGTTGGCAAACAAGATATTCGTATTTTGCTACCATCTTGTTGAACAGATCTCTTGCTAATGGCAAAAAGGAAACATGCCCTTATAACAGAAAGACATAGGACAGTCATCACCTTCTCCACAGTCTAACTCAGCACCACTAACACATGACCAGACAGAAGTGCCTCCTGAAGAAACACACGAGGTGTAAGATCACTCAGGAACCATGGTGGACAAAAAGTCTAACCCGAACCTAATCGCTAATCTATCTTTCACTTTACAGAAAAGCACAGGGAGGATAGAAACCCACTCACCACCACTGCAAGGCAACGATCAGATACACTAAGAATTTGCAATACTCTACTGCGGAAGTCACAGATGCTTGGCGCAAATCACTGTCAACAAACAAAAAAGCAAAAAACCCTGTAGAACAGGAAGACGGTTCCAGATTTAAAAGACTAAGGCTATATAATGCTCGATGTAGTTACTAGTTTGGGGGCGGGGGGGACAGCTACGAAGGGTATTTGGGGTTAAAGCAGAGAAAGACTATGACTAGCCACAGATGATATTAGTGAATTACTGTTTTCTTAGGTTTGCTATAACGTCACAGTAGGCGAACATCCTTAATTTTAGAAGATGCAGACTGAAAGGCTAAGTGTCGTGACCTCTGCAGCTTGCTGTTCCAAGGTTCTGTGAAGTACAATAACGTGAACCTGGCAGACAAATAATGACCAGATGGAGAAAGCAAATATTGCAAAGAAAGAGGACAGTGAGAATGACTAAATGTTGACAAGTGCAGACTCTAAGTGGTGCACATACTGAACTCCTCATACTCTTCCTTAAGCTTCTCTGTATATTGAGTTGTATTCCCACCCCCTTTGCATCCTCCAAGCCCCCTCCCAAAATCTCATGGCTGATCCCTACCAGATCTTAGAACAGCTAATTGGCTCATATACTGATTCATAAAATTACCTTCTAAGGCAGATTTTAAATGTATGGAGCATATTTTGGAACTGAGCAGGCTTCCGAAGCCCTGCCAGGAATTAGGGGTACCAGTCCCTTGGTACACCAGGGTAATGGGTAACTCCTGAGATGGGCTTTGGGGCACCTGTCTCGCCCAAGGGATTACAGGAATATTCTCAAATCAGTTTGCCTCTGGCAACTTCATCAAAAGGTTAACCAAAGTAGTCACTAAGTCAATGTGCACTGCTGATGAAGACAAAGTGAGGATGTGAAAGTTGAAATCCGGCGTGAGCCTCCATTGTGCCAGGGGCTCTTCTGAGCAGTTTACCTGAACTTACTCCTTCAACCCTCAAACAGCACTGCCAAAGTGAGGTACTGTTCCTATCCCCACTTCCCAGATAAAGATATTGAATCCCAGAGCAAGTAAATACCATGCCCGGACACAAGACTGGCAGGGGTAGATCTGTGCCCCCGTATCCATGTCTGCCTCTACAGTCCACCGTCTCATTGATGAGGACAACAAGGGAAGGACAGGAATGAGACAACCCCAGCCCAGAACCACCCTGGATAGGCCTCAATGGACACCGTGGTTTGTTTCCTCGAAGCTAAAGTATAAGCAGAGGAAGCGAGCCACCGGCAAAGCTACCGCACCGTAACTTTACTTCATTCACATATTCTCAAAATTTTGTTACCCAAAGAACATAGCTATTTGCATATACAACAGTGTCATTCATGCCCAACCAACTCAAAATGGTCTCTGAGAAGTGAGACAAAGGTATCACCTCTAAGGGCAACAAGCACAGAGGTTTATTCCTGAAGGTTCTTGCTGAATACTTGCCTTGCTAAACAGAATACATTGTGGATCACTGGCACAGAGACCCAGACAAGGATGGGGGTTCAGGGAAACCTGGGCTCTAGCTCCTCCCTATCAGCTCTGACCCAGAAAGCAAGACACCTGACTCCTCTGAGCCACCCTCTGACCCTTTAGATAGATGGACAGACAGGACACTGCCTCTCAGAGTTGTGGTTGTAAGAGTTGACCCTTCTCCCTTCACCAACAGACACATTCCAACAGGTGACATGAGGTAAGATCACTCTGCTCTGACATTTTGAATGGGTTATAATGGGTTAAATCCTGGGGCACAGGAGGTGAGGATGATAGAGTTTTCCTTACATTTTCTGACACACATGGTCCTTTCACATTCAGAGACACACAAGGACCAATGGCTCCTGCAACTTTCAGTTCCCGAGAGGTCTAAAATGGAAATACACAAGCATGTAAAGGTAAAATTCACTGAAAACCACCCTCTCACAAAAGACGCAATTAAAATTTACGGGTAAAATATGGCAATGTTATCATTCCACCAAAAAGAAATCCTACATGGATCATGCTCTTACAAACTTTTCCATGCCCACGAAATTCCAATGCAAACTTTAGTAAAATCCTCCTTTAAATGGAATTAACTTTGTTCCAAAGATGCTGTATTTTCAACTCTCACCTTTGAATTTACGTTTTTTTTTTTTTTTTTTTTAAGCTTATTTATTTAAGTAATCTCTATACCCGGTGTGGAGCTCAAACTCACAACCCTGAGATTAAGAGTCTCATGTTCTTCTGACTGAGCCAGTGAGGCACCCCCTCACCTCTGAAATTATTATACACATGGTGAAATTCTACCAACAAAACATTTTTTCCAATCCCATGTACTCAGTCATAATTATAATTTCTCATCAGTGAATATACTGTTTTTTGTTTTAAAAATGCTTAATTCATGAGCTCCAACATAATGACAAGGCCAATATACTTAGATTTTAAAATCTTAATTCACTAAAGTCTATTCCTCTTCAACTTAAAAAAAAAATCCTCAAAAATCTGAGAAGATTGACAATGGAATACTATGCAGCCATCAAAAGAAATGAAATCTTGCCATTTGCGACGACGTGGATGGAACTAGAGGGTATCATGCTTAGCGAAATAAGTCAATCGGAGAAAGACAACTATCATATGATCTCCCTGATATGAGGGAGAGGAGATGCAACATGGGGGGTTAAGGGGGTAGGAGAAGAATAAATGAAACAAGATGGGATTGGGAGGGAGACAAACCATAAGTGACTCTTAATCTCACAAAACAAACTGAGGGTTAATGGGGGGAGGGGGGTTGGGGGGGTGGGATTATGGACATTGGGGAGGGTATGTGCTATGGTGAGTGCTGTGAAGTGTGTAAACCTGGCGATTCACAGACCTGTACCCCTGGGGATAAAAAGATATTATATGTCTAAAAAAATAAATAAATAAAAAATAAAATTAAAAAAAAAAAATCTGAGAAGATTGTTTAAAGTTTAATCTAAATGATTTAATGATTATCCTCAATTCTCAAAGTAATAATCCTAATCCCTTTATGTAACAGCTCCTTCTAATGTTTTCTCAATGACTCAGAATCAAGTGCGCAGGGCTTTTAGTCCCTACAAGAAAAAACAAGACCCAAACTCACAGTGCTGCACTTATTTTCAAGTACTCTGGCTAGTCTGCAGGCAGGTGCTAAATATAAACATGGTTCTGTGAATATGGTGGCCTATACTGCCGGCGGTGGGGGTGGGGGGGACTCAACACCATGTGGCCTCAGCCCACCACTAATTCTTAGGCCTGCTGTCCTAGAGCAAGACAGAGCAGAGCCTGCAAGGCAATCAGAGAGCACTTTGTTTAGAACATTAATTAATATACAGGTCAACTTCAAGTAGTAAAGAGACAGAATCAATATACCTTCTTAAACTATTTTGCTGGGAACCTTTTAATTTGCCTTTAGATGCCCATGTCCAGCAAGGTGAGGCTTGTACAAGTCTGACTACTAAGTAAGAGAACTAATCTTTCATTAAAGTGTCAGAAAGCTATTGTACCTTCACTTCCAAAGTAGCACCAAATGCCATGCGGAAATCTCCATTGAAATCTTTACTAAAAATTCTTTGGAACGTCTGCTTGAAGAGAGAAGTGTTGAAAGAGTCTCCCATCACCATGTGGCCTCTAGGAAACAAAGAAGAAAGTGAACATTTAGGATGACTGAAAGCCATTCGGATGCTTCCCTGGTGTTAACAAACAGAACTTTAAAAAGGGGGAAAAAAACTACGTCCATGAAGGTGATGTTAACTTAAACTGGAAACAGCGAGTTCAATGCGTAATCAGGAAAGACACTATTTTCAAGATATCAAAGAGAGCTCTTTCTGCCCACGGGTCCCGCCCCCAGCCCCATGCTTAAATAAAACCACCAGAAAAGAAAAAAAGAAAAAAAAAAAAAGACATAAAAGATAGGACCCCTTAGAACAGTTCTAAATCTTGGGGCGACTGGGTGGCTCAGTCGTTAAGTGTCTGCCTTTGGCTCAGATCATGATTCCAGGGTCGTAGGATCAAGTCCTGAATCGGGCTCTCTGCTCAGCAGGAAGCCTGCTTCTCCCTCTCCCACTCCCCTGCTTCTGTTCCCTCTCTAAGTGTCTCTATGTCAAATAAATAAAATCTTTAAACAAAACAAAACAACAATTCTAAATCTTTACCACAGTGGTGGTTACACAAATTGATGATACAGTCTCATACGATGCATACCTACATGTTAAAAAAATCAGTGCCCATACAAACTGGTGAAATCCCAGTATGGTCTGTAAGAGTTCATCATATCATACCACATCATACCAATGTCAGTTCCTGGTTGTGACACTGCACTACATTTCTGAAAGATGCTACTGCTGGGAGCTGCTACATGGAAGAGTATGCACAGACCTCTCTATACTATTTTTGCAATTTCTTGTGAATCTGTAATTATTTCCAAAAAAAGAAAGAAAGAAAGAAAGAAAAAAAACAAAAGAACTGTTCACTGATAAGCCCACAGGCTTAATGGTTGTATCTACTGAGAAAATGTGTCCAGCTCCCCTCACTCTTCTCTAGTAGGGGAAATACCAAAGCCTATGGGAAATCCTTTTCAGATTAATTCACTGCCTCAAAACATTGAAATCTTTGGCTGTATGTGATTTATCTCTTCTAGTGTATGAATAACTTTTTCATGCCTTTTTGACGTTAGAGGGAAACACTGTTCAGAATCTCCGCAGTTCATGTGCTGGGGCAGATAAACACAGCATGATGCAAGTTATGCGTCCAGCCATCAATCATCAAACAGGACTTCAGAACCAGGCAGAACACAAGATCGTCTGATCCAGCTATCTCAGAGTGCCTGGCCCCTTCAGGGACAGAGATGATTCTGGCCCTAAATGTCCACCCTCTCTGCCCCTTCCTTGGTCATGGTTTCCATGGTTCCCTGGAAAAAAAGACAACATTTCCAAGCCTGCCTTGCACGTAGCCATGTAACTCAGCTTTGTTTATTGGACATGGCCATTGTGATTTGTGGGGGGCATTCTCATGAGAAGGCACATGTCTTTTTCTGACTCTTCCTCCTTCCTGCTGCTCAAACACAGTGAGAGCCCAGTTACCACTCTGACCTGCATGAGCAGCACAGGAAGGGCCTCAGCCCCAATGAAGATGAAACCAATATTCCAGCTCTGGCTGCCGACCTCTGCTGCATCACAAAAACCTAATCCCAACTCACACCAACCCTCTACAACATACCTGCCAGGTTATCAGCCAGATTAGATTTGAACTCCTCCTGCATCAGGAGCACATGCCCTTCAGTGGCAGCCTTTCTTCATACTGGGTGAAATTCTATTTCCCAGCAGCTCCCACCGCTACGTCTAGTTTTCCCCTTTGGTCATATACACAGCGAACAAATCTAACACCCTTTCCACAGGAGAAGGCTTCAATTGTTGAATATAGATCTCACGCCCATCTGTCTTCAGTGCTATCATTTCTAGATCCTTCAATCATTCTCCTTATGACACAGTTTCAAGTACTCTCCACCACTCTTACCACTTGCCTTTGAACACCCCCAGTTCCTCTACAAATCCCTTTGAAATTGAAATGCTCAGAATGGCAGAGGATATAACCTGGGTGCATCTGGCACCAAGGAAACCAAGACTATGATCTTCTCTGAAGATAACCAATTCCTGTAACACAGCCAGTGATCACCTCGCCTTTTCTGGAAGTCATCCGAAATGACTGGTTCACACTGAGCGAAAACTAAACCCTCTGAGACTTTTTAATGTCCTTGCCACACATTTCCCTGATACTAAACTTGTGCAACAGATTATGTGACCTAACTACCAAGTTATTCAGGAGTCAAAGACCTCACCGAGAATCTGATAGAAGTGATGGTCCCTTTCCATCAGAGACATGTGCACTTGCGTGTGCACGCAAACACACACACACAGAGGCATGTAAACTCGGGGATGTTCACAAAAGCAGTGAGGCCTTTCCGTGGATGCTCTAAGACAAGAGATCCCGGAGGATACTGGTAGGAATTCCTCTTACTAAATGTGGCTCACTGGTATAGCTCCATCAGTGTCATTTGGGACTCACCTAACACATCTGCGGCTTTCTGGGACTGCATCAAGTGACTCGCATTCTACCTTCTACATGCCCTTTGTTATTCAGTGAGGACAAGCAGCGTCATGAAGGAGCTTGTTAGAAATACAGAATCTCAGGAACACCCATGGCTCTACCCCAGTACTTCTCAAAATGTTTTATGCAAGTCTCCTGGATCTTATTCAAATGCAGGTTTTGGGGTGCCTGGGTGGCTCAACGGGTTAAGCCTCTGCTTTCGGCTCGGGTCGTGATTCCAGGGTCCTAGGATCAAGCCCCGCATCAGGCTCTCTGCTCAGCGGGGAGCCTGCT
The DNA here is from genome assembly GCF_002288905.1 of Enhydra lutris kenyoni. Classification (NCBI taxonomy): domain Eukaryota; kingdom Metazoa; phylum Chordata; class Mammalia; order Carnivora; family Mustelidae; genus Enhydra; species Enhydra lutris. The sequence goes on along the minus strand of NW_019154090.1, from coordinate 43,092,893 downwards.
TCCCCCTCTCTCTCTGCCTGCCTCTCTGCCTACTTGTGATCTCTGTCTGTCAAATAAATTAAAAAAAAAAAAAAATCCAAGATGCTACATTCCTTACAAGCTCTCACATGGGGCTGATGCTGCCTATATTCAACCACATTTTGGACACTAAAGGCCCACCCCAGTGGCACGTTAGAAACACCCAGGGAAGGTTAACAAATGTTGACGCTGGATCACAACCCATGCTAACTACTTGGGAATCACTGAGGAACAAGACTCAGAGCTAAAGTAGCTTTTTTTTTTTTTTTTTAAAGATTTTATTTATTTATTTGACAGAGAGAGATCACAAGCAGGCAGAGAGGCAGGCAGAGAGAAGGCGGAAGCAGGCTCCCCGCTGAGCAGAGAGCCCGATGCGGGGCTCGATCCCAGAACCCTGAGATCATGACCTGAGCAGAGGGCAGAGGCTTAACCCACTGAGCCACCCAGGCGCCCCTAAAGTAGCTTTTAAAGCTCCCTGGCAGGGCTCCACACTGAGCATGGAGCCTACTTAAGCAAACAAACAAACAAACAAATACTGACATTTTAAAAATATAAATAAAAAAGTAAACCAACAGTAAAGCTCCTTGGGAGAGTCTGGCATGCAGCCTGCCTCAGACAAGTGGTGCACACCAGCAGTTCTCACATTCATGTGTACCAGCGCCCTGGACAGTGTATGAAAGCTGACTATTGGGGCTGCATCCTTACACTCTGATTCAGCAAGCCTGGGGCAAGGCCCAAGGAGATACACTTCTCATCCATGCCTGGGAGCCCTGAAGGTTGCTGGCAAGGCCCCACTATGCTTTGAGAACAACAGCCCTCCACTGTGGCCTGCATGCATGATACGGACTTGGGCGCTACACATGCCCTGGTGTGCACCCTCCATGCTGAGCATGTGCTCCAAGCTGGGCATGACATATGGTTACTAAGTCAGGTGAAGGGTCTCCTAATTGCTTTGGCATTCAGACCCTATTTCCGCCCACCCCCAGACTCCTCACAAAGAAGTGGCTTGCTGAAGCCACATACCCCATGCGTGCTTGCTTTCTTGCCCTGTTATAGATTCTGTGACAACTCTAAGGAAGAAATGAAGTTACTCTGATATGATTCATTTGTAGTGAACTTTGCAACCTCCTGCTAATCACTGCTTCTTTCCCCAAGAGGCCCATATACCCTCCCTGCCACAGACACTCAGCCTGGAGCCTTCTGAAAGCTTACCTAGGTCAGCCTTGCACATTCCTATGCTTCCATCACTCACTTCTCTTTCCTTAAAATACACACACTCCATTTTCCCAGGTGTTGGCTTTCAACATACCCTGTAAGATTTGCACAACACTTCATTTCCAGAAGTCCCGTCTGATCAAGGGCACAAGCGTAAATATCAATGCAGTGGCCATTTGTAGCAGTTCGGTTAGCAAGCATCTCATAGTGCTGTGAATGGGGAAAAATTACCTTTAGGAAACCGTATTATTCACCAGGTATGTCTTACTATACCAAAGGGATGTAACCAAACATAAGAATACAGAGACAGTTTTCTTTATAACATCCAATAAATGTATGGTTTTCAATCTCAAAACACTTCTAGCAGTTTTAAGACCACCCACTCTAAGAAAGGACTCAGCTGGGCCATCGATTTAACAGCAGCCTAGATCTGGAAGGTCACCTGAGCAAGGGCCATTTGCTGCCCACAAAGCATGGCCTCAGCAAAGTAGCTGTCACTCCAGAACAGCCCAAACGCACTGGGTAAGCAGAATTACAGCCTGTGCCCAGGAGCACCTACCTTGGTTGCCTTTTTCATGAAACGTGCATTATCTTTCTCAATATCATGCCAGGAGCGAATAGGAACCTTTAATTCATCTCCAACCACCATGCCAGGCCCTTGGGTGGGGGGACCCCCGGTAAACAACATAATCCTGGCTCCCGTGTTCGGAAAAGTGCCCTGGAACAATAAATGGCAGCATTTTAGAAGCATTCAGCCCGCCCTGAGTATGCTTCCATCTCCCTAAAAAAAAATTCCAAAGTTCTTTTCAGCTCTGCTGGATACAAATGATAGTTCAAAACAACATGGATGACAATGCAGAGAAGCAGCCTTATATCTTCCAACCCAATAGCTCTGTACACTTTTATTAATTCACTGTGAGCACTTGCCCTTGCCCTAATGGCCTTGTGTTTCTCATGAAAACTTCTGGTATTTTCAAAACATCATGGGGCTCCTTCACTGTGGATAATAATAATAGTAATACCTGAAGTGCTTTCTGAGAAATCCATTGTCAATCCATTCACTTAGGTCACAACTCATTTTCAAACAAGGCTAGCAAACACAACCTGTGGGAACAAGCTCGCAAGGTTTGATGCACCCTGGTAAATTCTGAGTTACCTCCAAAAGGCCAACAGCAATGGACAAAGCAACACCAGTGGATCGCAAAGGTCTCTTCCCCTGGGTCACAGGCCATGGGTCCCTCTGCAGCTCCCCAAGGAGATCAGTGAGGTTCATGTCAATCTTGTGAACAGGCTGCAGAAATCTGCATGATTTTCAATGGACACATCAATCCTGGTTTAATAAAGTACTACAGTCTTTAGCCCTAGGTGACACAGAGCTCTTCAAGGTAATTACTCAAGAGTAGTAAAAACTTAACAATTTTTTCAAAATTGTTCAAAGCAATTTCACTCAAGAACATAACTTAAAACTAAATATATAGCAACTTATATATATCGCATGGAAAAAAGCTAAATTTAAATAGGAATAAGTCAGTTTAATTAAATTTAAGCAGCAAAGAAATCCTAAAGACAGGTCTAATGTAAATTCAATCCATGTAAAATTCCTGTACGTGGGCCACCTTCATCATTCTTTTTTTTTTTTTTTTAAGATTTTTTTTGGTGGGGGGGAGAGCAAGGGGGAGGAGCAGAAGAACAAGGAGGGAGGAGGGGGAGTGGGAGAGAAGAGGGGGAGAAGTGGGAGACGGAGAGTGAGAAATAGCCAGCAGACTCCTCACTGAGCAGAGGGCCTAACTTGGGGCTCAATCTCAGACACTAAAATCATGACATGAGCTGAAATCAAGAGTCAGACACTCAAACAACTGTGTCAGCCAGGCACCCCCACCTTCATCATTCTGAAGATCCACTTTAAAGTGATTCTCAAGTGTTTCTCTTGAGCCTTAGGAGTGAAAACAGAGAGAAGCACTGGTTTCTTTCCACAGTTAAGTGGCTGTCCCTAGCACTTCAGGCAATGCATTTTATCATGTTTGGTGACTGTTAACCCGGCCCCAGGTAGCCACAGGCACTCAAAGAAGAGTCTGGTCTCAGGTTTGCTTGAGAACACCCCACACAGCTTTCAGTTTTCCCACTTTTACTCAAGACTCAAGGACAACAGCCATATGGATAAGGAGGGGAAGGCTTGAATACAGTGGTCTCAAAATACTTGTGATGCCACGACACTAACAGGAAAGACATTCAGAGCAAATCTAACCACACAAATGTGTGCACACATACATATGTGTATATCCACAACCCAGTTATGAATTTCAAATATACACCAAACAGTTACAAAAGATCATTAAGCGTTAAATATTCTTAGGCTTAATCATTTATTTTTTTCTCTAAAAATAAGAAAACAAAGGTTCTAAGAGTCTCTTTCCCTCACTCCAGCAGACGGCCCCGCGTGCCTGCTACTGTGTGTGCAACATTCTACGCTGGTAGCTCACCTGCTTGAAACGAAAGGCTGCTCGTGAGGCTGGCCAGGTCTTGCCTGCTGCACGGGCATGGCAGGCTTGGTGAGGCCCAGCATATCCTAAAAAAAACCAAGAAGACTCATTTCCCATAACACTAGAGTGAATGACCAATTCATGTTTAAGAAATCTCCTTGGTCCTGCTTGTGTACGAGCATGGCACAAACCTGTATTTGCTTTGCGGTTAAATCCTTTGTCCCTCGGAAGACATAACTCTTGGAGATTCCTTCACAGCTGAGTTCGTGAACCTGCACCATTCTCCCAAATGTGATCAAACCCACCAGAGCATCTGGAGGAAGGAGACTCAGGGACATTTGCAGGGATTCCTTGAGGGCTTGAAGGTCATCTTCTTCTAGGCACGTATCAACCACATAGAGGAATATCAGAGGGGACTGAGCACCTCGCTTTATGCAAAGAAACACAGCACAGTGGTCAGTATACAAATAGACCCAACTAGCTCTTTTTAAAGCAAATCAGGCATGCAAATGAAAGTCTTCATCTATATATACTGACAGGGAATAAGGACATCTAACTTCCACTCACCTCATTAAATGACAGGTTACATTAAAACAAACTAAATGTAAAAAGTCTCTGTATCCAACAATTTATTCTACGTTTCTGAATGCCTTCCATGTGCCAGACACAGTTCCGGGTCCTGGGATACATGAGTGCGCCAAGAGAACAAAAATCCTTACTGCCTCAAGTTGCTGACTTTCTGGAACAGAGAGGCTAAGGGGCTGCCAAGAGCAGAAGTAGGGGCGGGTTCCAGTATTACCTGAGGTCAGGGCAGCCTCATTAAGAAAGTAACATTAGAACAAAAACCCAGAGGAGAGGGAGGGAGCAATACAGACACAGGGGAAAGAGAATTCCAGCTTGCAGAAGAGCTAGAGGAAAGGCCCACGGGCAGGAGCAGTCCTGGCATGCCCGAGGAAAGTCATGAGGCCCATGTGACTGAATGAGACACTAATGCAAATTGAGGTCCAAGCGATAACACGGGGCAGGTCCACTCAGGGCCTTGAAGACTATCTCTTACTCTGGGGGAAAGAGAGCCATTTTCAGCATTGGAGGTTTCTGAACACAGAAGGAACATGACATGTTTTTAAAGAGCTACTCTGGCTTCTGGATTAAGAATGAGATATAAGTAGGAATGGGTCAAATTATGGAGAAGGACTAAGAAATGGCCCGGCAATTTAAGTGAGAGGCGGTGGCTGGCCAAGGACAAAAGCAGTGAGGGAAAGGAGTGGCTAGACTGTGGAAAGATTCTGAATATAGACCCAATGCGATTCCCTAGTGGACTGGATATGGAATGTACGAGAGAGAGAAGTCAAGAACGAACCCAAAGTTTTCAAGCTTGACTACAAGATGGAGTGCCCCATCACAAAGCTGGAGAAGGCTGTGGGGGACAGGTGCTGAACTCAACCAGTGATGCCTTTTCTAACGGCCTATCAAGACTGAAAATAATGCCGGTAAGTGCACATGCACCATGACCGAGTATTCAGGATCCTGCTGCCTTCACAGCTTTAAGTTGCCCAGAAAAGTAAGGGATACAGAAGCCAAGTATCTCAAGAGAAACTCCGTATTTAACACCACTCATTAAATGCATGACAAAGAAGTTACCTGTATCACATACTCGATTGTAGAAAACTGGGGCATCAATTCAGCTGGCTGATTCACCTCGGATATACCTGTGTAAGCAGGAGGAAACTGAAGAAAAGAAAACAAAGCAATCTTTCCTTAGGACTGAAAGATATTTATGTTATACCTTCTATTTTCTACTTATAAAAATGAGTAATGACCATGCATTAATTCTGTAAAACACAGAACACTAAATAACTAACTAAAATACAAAAATCAAAATTTTGGGGCGCCTGTCTCAGTTGGTAGAACATACAATTCCTGATTTCAGGGTTGAGTTCAAGCCCCATGTTGGGTATAGAGATTACATAAAAATAAAATCTTAAAGAAAAAAATGCAGAGACTCAGTTCTCATCCTAACTCCTAAATCAGAGCCTGCATTTAAATACATACATATATCAAAATTTTAAATCAATAAGCCTGCCTTATATTTATATCCCTTTGTAACTTTTTAAAAGGTATTAGGGTACGTTGTAACTTTTAGATCATTAAAAAATGCACTGTTACAAACCATATCTTAAGTGCTGCCCTGCAAATTAAGGACTCAGATTTTAGCTAAACCCATCAATGGTTTAGGTGGAAATCTAACATTTTATTTGCGTTTATTATTTTAGCTGCTATCATCAATGAGTGCATATACACTGTAGAAAAACCAGCAAGTACAAGAAAATATAAGGAACAGGAAAAGGGGTGCATGGCTGGCTCAGTAGGAAGAGCATGCGACTCTTGATCGGGTTGTGAGCTCGAGCCCCAAGTTGGATGTAGAGACTACTGGAGAAAATAAATTAAAAACAAAAAACAAAAAACAAAAAACAGTGGCATGTGGGTGGCTCAGTTGGTTAAGCATCTGCCTTTGGCTCCCGTCATGATCTCAGGGTCGTGGGATCATGCCCCATGCTGTTGGGCTCCCTGCTCAGGGAGGAGTCTGCTTCTCCCTCTCCCTCTGCCCCTGACCCACTCATGTGTGTGCTCGCTCTCTCTCTTTCTCTCTCTCTCTCAAATAAATAAATAAATAAATAAAAGAAAAAATCCCTCATGTTCCTACCAACTGGAGATACCTACTGTCAACATGTAGGCGTATTTCCTTTCAGATTTTCTCTGTTTAAGCACAGCTGAGCTCGCCCTGTATATATAATTTTGCAAGCTGCTCTTTATGCTAAACACATTATCACAAGCATTTTCTTTTGTCTTTAAAAATTTCCGCAAACATTTTAACATTTTATTTATTTATTCGATAGAGAGAGATCACAAGTAGGCAGAGAGGCAGGCAGAGAAAGAGAGGAGGAAGCAGCTCCCAGCCAAGGAGAGAGCCTGATGCGGGGCTCGATCCCAGGACTCTGGGATCATGACCTGAGCCAAAAGCAGAGGCTTTAACCCTCTGAGCCACCCAGGCACCCCTCCGCAAACATTTTAAGTTCATAGCTTATAGACCGATTTTTCTCCAAATTTTTTATTGTGGTAAAATACATATAAATTTTACCATAATAATCTTTGCTCAGTGTACAGTTCAGTGCTCTTAAATATTTGCAATGCTGTACAACCACCACCACCATCCATCTCCAGAATTCTTTTCATCTTGCAAAACTGAAACTCTTAACCTGTAAACAACATCTCCCCATTATCTTCTCCCCTGAATGTCCTGATATTAATCCCTTATTAGATTTATGATTTGCAAATATTTTTGCCCACTCTGTTGACTACCCTTTAGATCTGCTGATATTGCCTTTCTTTAAAAAAAAAAAAAAAAAAAAGAGTTTATTTATTTGACAGACGGAGATCACAAGTAGGCAGAGAGGCAGGCAGAGAGAGGGAGGGGGAAGTAAGCTCCCCGCTGAGCAGAGAGCCCGACATGGGACTCGATCCCAGAACCCTGGGATCACCACCTGAGCCACCCAGGTGCCCCAGTTTCGAAATTTTTAAATCAAAAGAGGGTCAACACTGGTACTTGGACCCTAAAAGTTACAAAGATCAAAAAATGAAAATTCATGGGTAGCTCAGTGGATTGAGCCTCTGCCTTCAGCTCAGGTCATGATCTTGGGGTCCTGGGATCGAGCCCCACATGGGGCTCTCTGCTCAGTGGGAAGCCTGCTTCCCCTTCTCTCTCTGCCTCTCTACTTGTGATCTGTCAAATAAATAAATAAAATCTTTTTTAAAAAATGAAAATTCAATAATATACACTATCCAATTAGAATAAACTGAAATCAAATGAAATATAGACAACATATCCGTTTTCTTATGGTAACATATTCACTGCTAACAGAACACACAACAAAAAGGGAATTCTGTCCCTCCACACTAAATGATAAAAACCCACATAATGAAACTGAGTCACCATTCAACAGAGAAATCACAAATGTTCAATGTTCAATTATGCTTAACAAAAGCTATTACCTGGAGTTCAGCAGAAACTGATGACTACTGAGCAGACACAAATTCAATCTCACTTAATTTTTTTTAGAGTTCCACCAAAATGAAACACAGAAAAACACTTAAAAAATTCACATACCTGATTTCTTTGGAAACAGAAATTACAGGCCCAAAGCTTTGCTCGATAATCAACCTGACTGTAAGAAAGATAAATATTACAGGTAGGTACCATTTTCATTTTTAATACAGAAAGCAATCAAATGTAATCCTCAAGTTCAGTAAATCACACAGATGTGTTTCTTTGTGTGTGCAAGAATGGATGGAGGTATACAAAATGTCCACTGCAGTTAAGAGTCTGGCTGTTAAGTATGCCAAAAATTTCTTTCCTACAGCGACAATGAAGACTTAGTAAATCTTTTTTTCTATTTTCTAATTTCCTTCATAATATTTAAAATTTCATGATTTTATATAAATTATAGGTTATTCTCTTTTGCCCTATTATCTTAACTAATCTGTGCGATTTTTCTAACATCTTTATTGTTCAGATATGTGAAACTACTAAATTCCAATACTAAAAGCATGCATAGGAAAAATATGGCTGACTTTCACCTCACCTAGCTCACGTGAAAAAGTTGGGAGGCATGCTTCTGGGTTGATATACTTCCTAGAACTGGTTAAAGATAATGCTTCAGTTGCTTCTTTTCCCCCTTTCTACACTCAGAAAATTAACAAGCAAGGCTAGCTCTTCAAAAGAAGAGCAGCATTGTACATATGGGTACCTTAAGTAAAAGCAAGGGGAATGTAGTAAAAAATGTTCCCTCATATAAAAATCTTACCTTTTGAAGAATATTTCTGATACTCTTCACCTCTTTAAAAAGTTCTTTCAAATAATGCCCACATTTAAGAGAAACATCATAGGTCATCACCTCAGGTATAAAAAATTATACTTAACAATCATTAAGAGCTGTGATTTCTTCTATCACTCCTGCCACACGGCATCACCATACCAGGTAAGTAGGAGAAAACTGTTTGAAGTTTTTCATTTTTGGAAAATGCTTTAAAAAGCACCAATATAGGGGTGCCTGGGTGGCTCAGTGGGTTAAGCCTCTGCCTTCGGCTCAGGTCATGATCCCAGGGTCCTGGGATCAAGCCCCGCATCGGGCTCTCTGCTCCGCAGGGAGCCTGCCTCCACCTCTCTCTCTCTGCCTGCCTCTCTGCCTACTTGTGATCTCTGTCTGTCAAATAAATAAATAAAATCTTAAAAAAAAAAAAAAGCACCAATATAACTTATAGTTAAGCCAAAAGCAAACTGAAATTAGGAAAAAAAAAAAAAAGCAAATTTCAAATCCCTTCCCTTTGTTTCCACTTCATTCCCATAGGTTCTAATTTTACGGAAGGGAGACTGGGGAGACTTTATAAGCATTCACTGTAAGAATCTCACCGTTCACTTCTCTACTCAAATTTGATGACTTGCCCAAATTGAATCATTTTTATGAAATCATGCAAATGTCGTAATTTACTGCGTTCTTCTTTTTTACTAATTTTAAAAAGAATTCATACCAAAGTGGATTGAGAATGGCTTTGCAAGTTGTCCGGCTACAAAGCACAGGTTCATACTGTACAGGGGGCAGGTCTGGACGTTCTTTCAAAGGAGTAAGGAGACAAGCAAGGGGAACAACCATTCTCGTAGCCTCGAGACGGCTGGAAGGCCACACGTTCCAACTAAACCGCACACCATCCCGTTCTTCATTCTGCTGAATGAACTCCAGATATGTTGCCATAGTCTAAAAAGAAACTGAAGATAGAGTTGTAATTTTATGTGAAATTCTCAAACTAAACTTCAAAAAAGAAGACAGTCACCTAACGCAATGTTTTTTAAACACTTAGTCCAGAAGAACCAGTCATTGTAGGATGACATCTCTCTTCCCTTTGACCCCCAAAAGCCAAATAACTTCACAGTTATCTTTGACTATTGTTCCTTTGTCAACTCTCTCCAGAAATAAACAAAAGGTGTGGGGAGTTTACCATTATTTGATCATTTTTAAGCTTCAAGTTAGTTGAATACTAATGAAAACCTTCTCATAGATCACACATCTCAACCAAGCAAATTCTAGTTCCCCTTGCCCAAGAGTAAGTCTCAAATCCTGTTTCAGCATCCACAACCTTCCCCCCTGCCCCAAACCCCTTCCTTCTGTGCTTTAGTAAAGCAAACACTGTATTAAATTTTACCTTCCAAGTGATCTCATTTTTGTGCCCTTTCCCTTCCTCTCCTTGTTAACTGTGAAGACAAGAACTGGATGTTGATACGTGAATCCAATTCGTAATCCACCATCAGTTCTGAGCCAAAGTATTTCTACTTGGGATCACCAAAATTACAATGCTAGGTTTGCTATCATGCTGAGTGAGTCCTTCACCAGGGCTTCTCTCCTCACCATGGTTGCTTATGCTCATGCCTCAAAAGATTATGGCTAATAAAATAACCATTTAGACTAAGCTTTTCAAACTCCCACAATGCCAACTCCATCCAGTGTTTTATACATCCTTTTTACATCCTAAAATCTAGGCTAAGGCTAACACACATCTCAGCCACTTAGGGTTCAAGGGAACAAGCCGCTCACGAAAAATGGAAAAACAGGCAAATTAAAGAATCTACATTTTTAGTAGCCTCTAGTGCTCACTTTTTGCAGTGCTGAAAAACTGTCTCTATGTTATTATGAGAAGTGCCATACATACTGTAAATAATGTGGACTAAGGAAATGGTTTTTATATGGCTAGAAAGGTAAATGAAACAATTAGTTTACTGCACACAACTCATACCACAAAAATTCCAAATGTTGGCTCCAACTGAAACTCTAAGGCATATATTTATTCTTTCTGGCAAAGGCAGGATACTTAAACGCCTTTACATAGGACCCACCTCTGCAACTACCTGAGTGGGAATAAAAGCATGTTCTAATGTGACAATTCTCAGCAAGTACCTCTAAAGGTTTCATTAAAAAACTGTTTCCCCATTCAAAACACTTCATTATTAAAAGGTGGCTCCATCCAATGTCCCCAGGCAGCTACGTATTAAAATCTGCTCTTTCCATTTCCCATTGCCTCCTCCCCTTACTTCTTCTAGAGCATGGATTCTTAACTCTGGGCACAAAACCAACGGGGGATTTCAGAGAGTCAATAAATCTTCTGAAATTGTATGTAAAATTGTGTGCATGAACTAATGTGCATTTTTCTAGGGCGGTCGATTTATGGCTCACATCATACCCTCACAGATTTTCTGAAGAGGTTAATAGCTGAATGAATGAGTGAATAAAAGAACTTTAAAGATTTTGTAGCAGTATCTGCCAAAAGAACAAAGAAAACACACACACACACACACACACACACACACACACACACACACAACTGAACCGCTCATCCCATCAAAGCATAATTTTCAGAACACAGTGGACAAGTTTAAGCAAAGTTTAATGGTTGAAAAGCAGTCGGAAGACCTGGGTCCTACATCGAGCTGCCACGAATCAGAAGTCATTTCACCACATTTCGGGTTACTCAACTGAAAAAAGGTTGAATCCTTCCGCACTCCGCGATTCGAAGGGTTCCCGAGCCAGAAACCGGCCGGCCGCACCGCCAGACGAAGAACTAGTCACTCTCAGCGGACCCCTGGGTCACTGAGTCCCTAAGTTCCTCTGCCCGCCGAGAGAAGGTTTCGTCCTAGGGGCACCCACTCGGTCCCTATAGAGACTCTTGTCCGTGCCCACGGGCTCCCCATCACCGGCACTCCCACTCACCTGGCAGGAGCCCGTCACCTGGCCGCGTCCGCACCCACAGCTGCTAGCGCCCAGCTCCGGCTCCCACCGCCAAGTCCAGCTCAGCTCTCAGCCAACTGGTCAGCGTCCCTGTGCGTCACTCCACGGCGCCGTCCGCTGGCCAATCAAAGGAGGCCTCTCCGGCGGAGGAGCGGAAGCAGACTTTTAGTGAAGCCGCGCCGCCATTTTGGAATAGGGCAATACAATCGTGCCTTGGTCAAGGAAACCAAAATTCTTCAGATCCTAAGTTCCTTCACGTTCACCTCTAAACCTTTGTCCTTCAGAAAACTCCAGTGCCTGCCGGATTGCTTCCTAGGTGCAGCCTGCACGCCTCAGGGATTCGGCTGAGCGAACATGACTTCCGTTCGCCTAAGTAGGAAGTCCCTTTCATCGCCTTAGTTACCGGGAAGCGAGAATGATGACGTGTAGCACCGGAAGAAGGAGGGACCCGTGCGGGGGAGGTTGAAGCTTGCCGGGAAAAGGTTATCAGCGCGGGAAGGGGCGGGGCGAAGGGAGAGTGAGGCGGTCTGCGCTAGATGAGGGAGTTCGGCAGATAGAGAAATGCTTCCTTTAAATTATTACCAGGTTTCCTCCTTTCGCTCGCTCTGTTGGATTCACGTTCTCTGCAGGGAATGGCGCTAATGCAGTTACTCTCTGCGTGTCTGTCTCTGTCATCCATCTACGAGAAGGTGATTAATTGAGAGCTGTCATATTCAGGCATCCCAGGAGACTAACAAAACCCCTAACTCTATAGAGCACTGCTTTCCCCAACCATCACAGCCATTATACACCTTTTTATAAAAATGAGCACGTTTATTAATCTGACCCAGAAATACAGCCTTTCTGTAGTATCTAAAAATAAGAAACAAAGCTATATAAACTTAGTATTATGCTTAGAACGTGTCTAGATATCCAAGGATTACTATTTATTCAACTTAATATTAGTACAAAATTTTAAATTACTTACAGAACACCAATTAGTTTCTTTTTAAAAGATTTTTATTTATTTGACAGAGAAAGAGAGAGCACAAGTAGGAAGAGCAAGCGGGGGGTGAGGGAGAAGCAGGCTCCCCGCTGAGTAGGGAGCTCCATGTGGGGCTCCATGCCAGGACCCTGGGATCATGTACTGAGCCGAAAGCAGCCGCTTAACTGATTGAGCCACCCAGGTGCCCCAGAATACCAAATAGTTTTAAGTCCATGTACTGTGAAACATAATTACTCTTTGTTTTTACATAATTACTCTTAATATGAGAAGTCTGTGAAATAGTTATTCCGTTTTATTGAACAAATTTACGTTTTCCAAGTTCCTAAAACATTATGTCAGAGTAATGTTAGGTTATTTCATTATAAAACTTGAATAAATTTAGGAAGTTTGCACTAATTTTTCTCTCAGTAAGGAAACAAACTCAAAATACACATATATTTGTATTATGGTTTACACTGAGAAAAGACAGCTGTGGCTTTTTAATCAAACGTTAAAAGAATATCATTTGCCAAAGGCTTGCTTTGATTATTTGAACCTGGATTCTTTCAGTACTGGAAATTTATGAGAAGGATATTTTAAATACAATCTCACATTTAAAATATTGGGAGTTTTTTTTTAAAGATTGATTTTATGTATGTATGTATGTATGTATATATGGAGGGGTAAGGAGCAGAGGGAAATGGACAAGTGGACTCCACAATGAGTGCGGCACCCCTAGGGGGGTTGGATCCCACAACCCTGAGATCACTACCTAGGCAGAAATCAGTAGTCAGTTGCTTAACCAACTGAGTTTTAATCTGGTACCCTCCAGGCGCCTGTCATCCAATCAAGTTTTTGTCATTGATCATGTGGGAAAGGGTAGAGGGCTCCTTTCAGGATGGCATAAAATCCCTTTAAGGGTAGTTTCCTCTTAGGGGACATGGGGAGCTTGTCTCTGCCTGCCTTTCTTCCAACTAGCCTTCATCACTATCAGTTTTCTGTAAATTAATTTCTGTCTCTATGGAGTTGTGAAATAGCTTAGTCAAAGATAAAGACATACATCACTTGCAATCGGATGACCCTAGGGAGTCCTTTAAAAAATGCCCAGCATTCTTTGGAACTTCACCCAGTAAACTCTTTTGACTATTTCAAAATCTTTCACAATTTTCGTGACGTATTATTCATCATCTATAATCTAATTTCTGTATTTCTGGCTCATACTTATCCAACGTGAGAGTCATATATTCAGCAACAACCTGCTGGGTATCTCTGGATATTCTTGGCACTTCAGTCTCCATATGTCCTGTTAAGGTGATTGAACACGAAGGCCATTAGACTGATGTCTAAGGTCATGGCAGCCTAATAAGCAAACTAAAATGTAAGCATATAAGTGCTTCGAGGTTATGATATCAAAACACCAAGGACAGACAATCACAATGAGCCAACTGGACAATCAATTAATTTCTTCTCTTTGCTTCCATTCCTTCTCTGTGAAAGTGTTTTTCCTGACTCCTGTTGGCAGAGGACTCCAAACCACTTCTGGTTTGGTCCTGTTTGATTCTAACCGAATTTTGCTCAAATAAGCTCTTATAATTTTAATGTGCCTCAGTTTATCTTTTAAACTGAATTCATTGCTCCTCTTGCCTTAAACTAACCTATCACTTGGAGATACCATTCCTCTCCTAGTAACTAAGGAGTCCTTCCTTGTCTCTGATGTGTTTCAACACATGCCACCCCACAATATGACATGTTGGCATATTGAATATTTTAAACTGAGAGTTTTTGAGAGAGGGTAGGTGCAAGGAAGGCCCCACTGACCTCTCCTGTCTCCCTTCAAACAGGCCATAAGACCTTCATGGGAAAGGTGCCCTCCCTTTACCAGGAGGAGACATCTGTTACCTCTGCAGACAGAGGGGCGCTGTGTGAGCTGGACTAGCACTGTCTTGGGTGAATCCACCATGACTATCTCTTTGTAACCTGAAGCCTTCAGCATAGCTGCCCCCACACACCTTCTTTTCGTCTAACCACATCCTTGATACACCCTTGAGGCATGACATCCTTGACAGGCTGTGGAGTTATGACAATGACATGACACAACTATTTTCAAACATTTCCTCTGGGGGTGGTCTCCCGGGACATATTTCCCTGCCTCTAGGGCAAAAAAAAAAAAAAAAAGAAAGAAAGAAAAGAAAACAAGTCTTATGAGAGGTGGGGTTGCAGAGATCTACTCATCTTGCAGCCACCCAAACTAAAGTCCCTTTAGTAAATCATCTCTTGTCAAGCTGGACTTACTGGGCTTTTTCTTTGGTCTTATGCCTCCTTCACCCTTTGGAGATAGTATTGCATATACTTCCCTTAGATGAGGAGAGGAATCAGAATGAACAGGCCTTGCTAAGTTTCTTACTGCTTACTACCCTTAGCTCATATCTTTTTATCCCATTGAATTTTCTTCATGACCTCCCACTCTTCGTCACATAAAAACAATCTGATTTAACTGCTTTGTTGGGTTGTCATTTCTTTATGAAGGCTCCTATGTCATGTAAAACATACTTAAAAATCAATGTGTAGGGCGCCTGGGTGGCTCAGTGGGTAAAAGCCTCTGCCTTCAGCTCAGGTCATGATCCCAGGGTCTTGAGATCGAGCCCTGCATCGGGCTCTCTGCTCAGCAGGGAGCCTGCTTCCTCCCTTCTCTCTTTCTGTCTCTCTGCCTGCTTGTGATCTCTATCAAATAAATAAAAAAAATTTAAAAAATCAATTTGTATGCTTTTCTCTTGTTCATATGTTTTTTGTTTCAGAGTCCCAGCCAAGAACCTAGAAGGGTAGAAGGAAAAGATGTTTTTTCTTCCCCTACATCTCTGACACCCCAAACTTGAAACTAATAATGAATCACTTGGTCCTGTTGATTTTTCTATTCTAATTATTTCTCAGTTCCATCTATCTACTTATTTAACCCTCATTCTTTTTCGTTCAATTACTATAACAGCCCCCCCCGAATGATCTCTCTCCCCAAATTTGTCACACCTAAATCTCACTTTGATTGCTAGATAGATTTTTCAGAGTCACACATCTGACCCAGATTATCCCTTGTTTAAAACTCTACCTGGAAAAAAAAAAAGAAAGAAAGAAAGAAAAAGAAAGAAAGAAAGAAACAAACAAACAAACAAACCCAAAACCAAAAAACCTCTACCTGGCTTTCAGTCACTTACAGGATAAAGTAGATGCCCCATCTTGCTGTACAAGGGCCTCCATGATCTACTTACTTCAATTCTACAGCACTGAACCAATTGTCTTTCCTAGCCTATGTTGCTGTCTCACCTCTGTGCCCTTGTGCATGCCCTCCACACTGCTAAGAACAACCTGGTTTATGGGGAGAACAAAGGCAAAAGGAAAAAATGAAAATTTCCTTACTACTTACAGCCCATTGACAAGTCCTTGAAACAGGCAAAGTGACCTTCCTCTAGGAACTCAACAGCCTGGATGTTAATACTTTGCTAAGGGCAAAAGTCAATCTTAGCTTAACATTATCCCAACCTCCTAGATCCTTTAACATATAAAAATTCCTTTGGAAACTTCCTTTATTTCTACACCCAAGATCTGTTTAGCAATCATCCTCCAAGCAAACAGCCCACTGATATACATCTGAAGGCTAGGGTTTTACTAAATCGTAATAACTGACTTTTTCCCGACAATAGCTAGCCTCCTCAGGGTCTTGGAAACCTTGCTTCCAAAATTCCTTAGAGACTTAAACTATCCCTAACCCTCAGTTCCAACTTTAAATATAATCAATTGCTCCTCACAAACTCAGGGCAGCTCTTTCTGCCCATGGGTCCTGTCCCCATGCTTTAATAAAACCACCTTTGGGGACCAAAGACATCTCAAGAATTCTTTCTTGACCCTTTGCTTTAAACCCCAACATTTCCACATCATTGGTTGCCTCCCTTCTTTTCTCACTTAACTCCCACGTGTCCTTCAGGACTCTGAAGAAGCTTTCCTTATATTTTCCTTTCTTCTTATTGGTTAAAACAATAATACTAAGTGAAAGAAATAGAAAAGGAACCATAGAAGAGGTTAGGATGTCTAGACAGTGAGTTTGGAGAATCAGAGGCAAATTGCATAAAGAAGAGATTCTGACCTGGAAAGAAAAGTTCAGGGAAAGGAAGGTGATTCAGAAAGAGAGCCATAGAGACTGATGGCTGAGTCTGTCAGAAAAATGAAAATGAGTGGTGCCTGCCTTGCTCAGTTGGTAAAGTATCCATCTCTTGATCTTGGGCTCATGAGTTCAAGCCCCATGTTGGGTGTGGAGATTACTTAAAATAAACTCTTAAAAAAAAGAAAAATGAAAATAGTTTTTTCAAGTTCTTAAGAATGGCTCTTTCAACATCAGCAAATGATATACCAGACATAAATGTGCATTTTCATTTTTTGATTCATAAAAATGATTTTAGTTTTGAAACCAAGCTATTTCTTCTCTGATAATGACAAGCTCAGAAAAATGCTTGCCCAAGAGATAGAAAGTAAAAAAGAAAACAAGGTGGATTCATGTGTAAGTACATAATCTTTGCAATCATTGTTGACAAAAACAACCTCAGAAAGATGACATTTGAGGCCTTTACCTTATTTTTCTCCTTCTCAAAGGAAGAGCCAATTACCTTGCGACTGAGAAGAAAGACAAATCTTAAATCTTAAGGAAGGATAGATCCTTTTTCAGCCCACAGTTCCTGTTAATGGAATGTCATTGTTTATTGAACTAAAAACCACGAAGCAGGGGCATCTGGGTGGTTCAGTGGGTTAAGCCTCTGCCTTCGGCTCAGGTCATGATCTCAGGGTCCTGGGATGGAGCCCCGCATCAGGCTCTCTGCTCAGCGGGGAGCCTGCTTCCTCCTCTCTCTCTGCCTGCCTCTCTGCCTACTTGCGATCTCTGTCTGTCAAATAAATAAATAAAATCTTTAAAAAAAAAAAAACAAACACCACAAAGCAAGCAATCTCTAGGCTACAGGAATGCCTGTGATTGTTTTAATTTATATTTAAATTTTAAACAGCTTCATTGTGGTATAATTGACACACAGTAAGTTGCACATATTTACAGTGTACAATATATATATTTTTAAATTTTATTTATTTATTTGAGAGACAGAGAATGAGAAAGAGAGACAGCATGAGAAGGGGAAAGGTCAGAGGGAGAAGCAGACTCCCTGCTGGGCTGGGAGCCTGATGTAGGACTGGATCCTGGGACTCCAGGATCATGACCTGAGCCAAAGGCAGTCACTTAACCAATTGATCCACCCAGGTGCCCTAAAATTTATTTTTTTGTACAATTTATTAACTTTTGACATCCATCACCACAATCAGGATAATGAGCATGTGTAATGTTTCCTTGTGCTGCTGGTATTTTCCATAGTTTTAAATAAGTGGAATAATATGGTATGTTCTCTTTTTTTGTCTAGTTTTATCTTTCACTCAGCACAATTATTTTGAGATTAATCCATGGTATTCTGTGTCAGTTATTCATCCCTTCTGAAGTGAATAAGGTTACATTTAAAATTCAATAATATTGAACTTTTACTTTTTTAAAGATTTTATTTACTTATTTATTTGTTAGAGAGAGAGCGAGAGAGAGAGCGCACAAGCAGGCAGAGTCAAAGAGAGAAGCAGGCTCCCTGCCGAGCAAGGAGCCTAATGCAGGACTCAATCCCAGGACTCTGGGATCATGACCTGAGCAGAAGACCACAGCTTAACCAACTGAGCCACCCAGGCATCCAATAATATTGACCTTTTTTTTTTTTAAAGATTTTATTTATTTGACAGATAGAGATCATAAGTAGGCAGAGAGGCAGGCAGAGAGAGAAAGGAGGAAGC
Organism: Enhydra lutris kenyoni; assembly: GCF_002288905.1. NCBI lineage: Eukaryota > Metazoa > Chordata > Mammalia > Carnivora > Mustelidae > Enhydra > Enhydra lutris. The sequence goes on along the minus strand of NW_019154090.1, from coordinate 43,074,528 downwards.
AGGCTTTCCGTGGAGCAGAGACCCTGATGTGGGGCTCGATCCCAGGACCCTGGGATCATGACTGGAGCTGAAGGCAGAGGCTTTAACCCACTGAGCCACCCAGGCACCCCTAATATTGACCTTTTAAAGAAAATTCAGAGTCTGAGGTTCAAGAAGAAAGAGTATGTCTGGCTCTTCCTAAAGAATGTGGTAGTGGGGCAGTGTATCCTTGATCACCTGCTTGTGCCTGTTCAAAAAAAAACTGCCTGAGAGTGTTCCTCAGTAACAGATACTGGAATACCTGTATTCCATTGTCATTGTTACGCAGTGAGTAAGCCCATGGGAGGGGCAAGGAAGAAGCACTTTCCTGTTCATTCCCATTTATTTGGTTTCTTTATTTTAAAAGATTTTAGTGATTTGAGAGAGAGAGCATGAGGGGACTAGGGGCAGAGGGAGACCTAGGGACAAGCAGACTCCCCGCTGAGCCAGGAGACCAGCTAGCTGGCTCTGGGCTCTATCCCAGGACCCCAAGTTCATGACCAAGCCAAAGTCAGCCACTTTTTTAACCCACTGAGCTACAGAGGTGCCGCATGTTTATTCCCATTTATAACCACACATACACACTTCTGCCCACCTCAATATAAAAGTAGGGATGCCTGGGTGGCTCAGTTGGTTAAGTGGCTGCCTTCAGCTCAGACTGTGATCCTGCAGTCCTGGGACCAAGCCCCATGTGGGGCTCCCAGCTCAGTGGGAGTCTTCTTCTCCTTTTATCCCTCCCTCCCTGCTCGTTCTCTCTCTCTCTCTCTCTCTCTCTCTCTCTCCCTCTCTCTCAAATAAACAAAATCTTTAAGAAAAAGAAAAGATTTGGATATATCTGTGAGGCATGACTGGTTCCTAAAATTTCAGGACTGCATATAATATAATAGGTGGTACACTACTTCATTGCTACCTCAGTTTCTCCAGTCTCTAAATTGGTTTGAGTATGAATCTTATCCATGTGCACCTTTTAAAAAGACAGCATTTAAAGCGATGAAAAATAACAACCAGGGCTGACAGTAACTATTGTACTAACAATTGTTTTGAAATGGGAAGGAAAAGTAATAAAAATTTCAGGAGTCCTCAACTCATAAATAGGTTATTTCTGTGTATTGGAACTAAAAACACACTTTCCTATAGAAATACATCGTAATTGTAGTAAAGAGAGAAAAAATTCTGGGCATGCCACAGCCTGTCCTAAATAAGGTGGTGAGGGAACTAGCGTTAAGAGGCAAGCGAAAGGTGGTTCACATATGATGGGAACTCTCGGGTTTGCTTCGGCCGCCATGTGCGGTAAGTACCGCCGGAGTCCACGAGCGGACCCACGACCTCCCAGAACTACAATTCCCAGAATGCCACGGTGCAGACTCCTCAGCGGATTCAGTCTTCGGACTCTCCGCACTACAGTTTCGGCTACTGGGCGAAACCGGACCCTCTGCGCTCATGGCTCCCCCAAGCAAGGCAGTTATTGTTCCCGGGAACGGAGGCGGCGATGTGGCCACCCACGGCTGGTACGGCTGGGTGAAGAAGGGGCTGCAGCAGGTAAGAGACACGTCTGGCTGCTCTGGGAAGTCGGCTTGGAGCCCGAGGGGACGGAAGGGATGGAGGGCTCGGAGGACTGAAGTTGGAACGTGTGTTCACCAGCCCCTACCCCACCCCAACACACCCCCTTCAGCAAAGGCCAGGGTGTTTTCATGCCTCTCCCTGCTGCCCCGTCTCGAACTCTAGTACTAGTGGTCGGAATTTTGGTGGGTGAAACTGCCTGGAAGACTTCTCTGAGGGCTCAGGCACTAAGAGTACAAGGCACCACTTCCTATTGCCCCCTCCGTTTCCCTGCATCTGCCCCTGGTTCAGATGATTGTACATCTGCTTCTCTGCTCCCTGCCTCTGATTTTTAAAACATCAATATGTAATATTTGATATGTACAAAAGCTGTAACATATATGTAAATTATGAAGTATAATGTAATGAATACCTGAGGCTCCATCACCAAACTAGAATCTGCAACATTAACAATACCTTCGAAGCCACATGTATGTCCCCCCATCCCATTTCCCTACCATCCTGAAATCTTTTTCATTTCCCTTCTTAAAAGTGAACGTATTTTTGCAACTATGTCCGTGTGCTTTGAACAGTATATTTAATTTGGCTTCTTTATGAGCTTTATGAAAATGGTGACCAGCTGTGGTTGTCTTGTGCATCTTGATTTTTTTTTTTTTTAACCTCTTCCATAACCAGGCAATAGGACTGCTTCCTGGATTGTCATCCTCTAGAGCTCTAGAGTACGTTTCTATAATAAAGTTCCAGGGCTGTGGCTGAAAACCAAGGCCAGAGCTACAAAACAAAAAGATCAGGGCTGAAGTTGTCCAAGAGGGTGGGATCTCCAACTTTCTCTTCCATCTTTCTGTACCATGTTTTACCTAATCCCTGGACACAGTCTGTTTGGCTACAGTTTGTCTAGAATGCATTCATTCATGATACCTCCATAGTATCTGTTTACAGCAATAAACAAAGATATATAAATGCGCATATAGGTCTCTGTATATAGCGACCTACAGAGCTAGCTACATATAGAAATACAGACAGATGGAGTTTATCACTGGAGGGATTGTGTGTTCATATGTAATCCTGTGGCACTTAACTCACTTTATTTCATAATATAAGCAAATATTTATTGAATTAATAAAGATCATATCAGGTGTCTCATTTTTTATTAGCAAAGTATTAGTTGTAATTAAGATCTTTATTATAGCTTTTTTTTCCCCTCATATCATAGATACCTGGTTTCCAGTGTTTGGCTAAAAACATGCCTGACCCAAGTAAGTTTTAAACATGTTTTTAAATAGCCTCATCTTGTTGGGTTTTGATCTTACCATTTTCCTGGTAGAGAACAAGAGTATCATCCAGAAAAGCCAAAGGGAGTATATACCTAAGAATGAATGATGGCAAGTAGTTTAGGGAAAAGGGTGTAAACCAAAAAATATTCTAGAAAATTCTAGTAAGGATCAAGAAAACACCTGGGCTTGGTAAAATTTGATTTTCAACTTTGCAGGTCACTCGATTTTCCCTTCTAGAGGTCAACAGATATTTTCAGGCAAAATTTATGGGTGTTTCATGTGAGACAGAGATATGATAAAACTTTACAGCACCTATAGGAGATTGGAATATTTCAAAATGTAATATTGCCACTTTTGTTCTGACTGTGCCTATGACCTGTGTCAGGAAATTTTTCTTGGGAAAAAAGAATATATATATGTGCATATGAATTTGAGAATGTGGTCTAGAGTTTTTTTTCTTAAGTTTGAAAGTTCACATTAAAGCTTCAGAGTTACATTTTTATTTCTTCAGCATTTTCTTATAAGAACATGGTGAAAAATAAAAGCAAAATCAGATAGATAGATGGATAGATAGACCAAAACTGTGGATTTGAGTCTTTAAAACAGCAACACAGCAACAACAGCCAGTACATCATTGGCTCTGTTAAAACAGCCCCATCCTGTCCTGCAGTTCTTAAATTGAGAAGTGCTGAGTAGTCATTGTTTAGAAAGGTGGGACAACATTAGACTATAAGACTGTCCTATCAAATGACACACTCTTTCTTTACCCTGAACCTTAGTTACGGCTCGAGAGAGCATCTGGCTGCCCTTCATGGAGGCGGAGCTGCACTGTGATGAGAAGACCATCATCATAGGACACAGTTCTGGGGCCATTGCAGCCATGAGGTGCGATCCTGCTGAATTCTCCCCCGATGTGGGCTCCAGCTGGTTTGCAGACCTCATTGCAGTTCCTTGAACATGCCAAGTGTGCACCCGCCTTAGGCCTGTGTTTGCCATTGTTTTACGTGGAATACTCTGATCCTAGCTACTTGTATGGCTTTCTCTTCTTTAAATCTCTAATGTCTCTTTCCACTAAGGCCTTCTCTAGTCACTTCAGATGAAACAGCAACTTCACCTCGCTGGCTCCTATCCCCTTTATATCTTGGTATCCCCTTTTTATCTATAGCACTTTTCACCACCTGATGTCCTGTTTATTTGTCTGTCTCCAGCCAATAGAAATGTGAGCTCTGTGAGGGTGGGATTTTGTTCACTCTGACACTGAAACCAGACACCTAGAAGAGTGTCTGGAATACGGTAGGTGCTCAGTAAATATTTGTTGGAGGGTGGAGGCTATTATCTCCCTGCACCCCCCCCCCCCCCCCGCAAAGTCCTTAGGATTCATGGTGCCTCCCTGATGCTCTTAGTTAGAACATCAGGTCTCTCTCCCTTTAAGCTTATAAGGCCTAGAGGATAGGACTTACTGGCTGAGTAAGCATATTAGGGTTGAGTTTCTTCCATATTTGCTAGGAATATAGTTTTTGTGTAGCCCCTTGGCCCAAGCAGTTGCTCAGGGTGTCCTATGAATTGCTTGTCAGAGAATCTTGCCAGATTCCATAATCTTTCTGCCACACCATTCAAAGCTCTGAGATATTGCTTCCCAATGTGGAGCTACAGAATTTCTGTATAGTCCTAATGTTTATAAACTGCTAGGGGTTGTCTGGAAAATGAAGAAATCCCTTTATGCTGAAATCTGTACCAATCCAAGGCCACTGAATTTTTCTCAGGCCACTGACTACTAAAGTTGTGTCTTCTTTTAAAAAAATCCCTGAAACTTACTGTGGGATTATTTGCAACCTTCTAAAAATTAACTTCTAGAGTTAAGGTAGGCAAGGAGAAAATAGATGCCAAAACTATGGGGTATAAGACTGTAGGGGAACAGGAGATTGATCGAGTCACAGAGGACCACCCCACAGATTACTTACTATTCACGAAGGGGACAATTGTGTCTACAAGGGATATCTGATAGCACTCACCCTAAATAATCACACTTAATCTCACCAGTAAAGGGACTCTGGCATTGTGTGTCTCTGACGTGACGGAGTGGGATGGACACATCGCCTATGTAGTATTCTTGCCAAAAATGTTTAACCTCTAACCTCTGATCTCGAGGAAAACAGCCAAATTCAGTTTAGGGGATGATGTACAAGACAACTGGCTTAAAGTCTTAAATGTCAATGTCATTTAAAACAAAAAACTTAAAAGTGACTAGAGAGTCATGAAAACCAAATGCAGTGCATGATCTTTATCTAGGATTGAAAAGCAGTTTTAAAGAACATTTTTGGTACAACTGGGGAAAAATGAATACAGATAGTATTACCGTTTCTATGCTAAATGCACTATCTGTAATAATGGCACTGCGGATATATGAGACTACCTTGTTCTTAGGGGATACATGTTGACATGTTTAGGTGTGAAATGTGGTAAAATAAATGAATAGGTGCTTGTTTTAGGTTTGAAATTTTTCAAAACAAATGTTGGGACAGCAGCTCTTTCTGCCCACGGGTCCTGTGCCTATGCTTTATTCAAACCACTTTTTTTCACCAAACAAAACAAAACAAACAAAAACAATAAATGGCTGGGCAAAAATTTTAGGCTGAAAACAAAATACCAACCCTAAGTCTTTCCTGGCCCAAAGGCCTCTGGAAACAATGACCACTCCGCATCTTTCCCTAGCCTAGTCTTTGCTGAGTGAGCAGAACCTTCTGCAAATGGCTGAGTGTCCGTTTGCCAGGCACTATACTAGACACCGGGGTCACAAAGATCAAGGAGACTGACACCTCCTTAAGGAGCTGAAGGTTTATTGGAGAAGATAGATATAATATGACACAAACAATTACTACAACGCAATGTAGTGTGTGGCAAAAGAGGTACATTTCCATCATGGTACAGAATTTCTTAAAATATGGTTCACAGATCACTGGTATTTGTCATCTGGGTTGGAGAAGGTGTCATGCCTTAAAATGCAGATTCCTGGGCCTTGTATCAAGCCTCTGCATCAGATGCTCTGGGCTGAATCTCCAGGTTGACCAACAAAGCAATGCTGATGCACACTGAAGGTAGGTTGATAGGCACATCAAAGAGAATGATTACACTTTTTATGTTTTTTTGGAAAGGATTACCAAAGAGGTTTGGACTACCTTGAAAGAGTAGAAACTCACCAAGTGGCCAAGGGTAAGCCATTAACACCGGGCTTGTAGTTCTGCAGTTTTCTTCCTATTTTTCATGTTAAACTCAACAAGTGATAGCACCTGCTTTCTGTAAGCTGAATCAAATGAGTTTTCAGGTTTGGTTTTGTTTTACTTTTTGGCAGTCAGATTTAACACTAAGTTAGCTGACATCATTTCTCTTTCTTCAGGTATGCAGAAACACACCGAGTATATGCTATTGTGTTAGTGTCTGCATACACCTCCGACTTGGGGGATGAAAATGAGCGGGCCAGTGGTAAGTTTGAAGGCAGAAACCAATACAGAAAAGCCTTTCCTCTAGTCACAAGGATGCTTGTTCAGTTTAAACAGCACTGACTTGGGGCGTCTGGGTGGCTCAGTGGGTTAAAGCCTCTGCCTTCGGCTCAGGTCATGATCCCAGGGTCCTGGGATCGAGCCCCCGCTTCGGGCTCTCTGCTCAGCAGGGAGCCTGCTTTCTCTCTCTCTCTCTCTCTGCCTGCCTCTCTGCCTACTTGTGATCTGTCAAATAAATAAATAAAATCTTAAAAAAAAAATTAAACAGCACTGACTTTTGGATAGGCTAAAAAAACCTCTAGTAGCATTTGAGAAACATTTACTGCCCTTCTTTAGATGCAAATTAGGCCCTTTGAGAGGTGATAGACCACTTCCTAATACATTGAACCCTGATTTTATCTGAGCCATGTACTCCCCCTTCCCAAGTGACTATGGTATGGAGCTCTACAGATTTGAAAACTAAAGGATTTCTAACTTGCACGTAGGCACTTAATCTTTGTGTCTCTGCTATGGTCTTTGCTATATATTTTATAGTGGCTAGAATGGAAATTATCCATGGGTGGTAATAGGTTATATATGTTTTTTTTTTTTTCCCATAGGATACTTCAACCGTCCCTGGCAGTGGGAGAAGATCAAAGCCAACTGCCCTCACATTGTACAGTTTGGCTCCACTGATGATCCTTTCCTTCCCTGGAAGGAACAACAGGAAGTGGCTGATAGGCTGGAAGCCAAATTGTACAAATTCACTGACCGTGGCCACTTTCAGAATATGGAGTTTCATGAACTGATTAGTGTGGTAAAGTCTATGCTGGTTTCAGCATAGACAGGATGGTTTCTGCTATTTTGCATTCCAGTATACGGACAGAGCAATTATCAGGTTATTAATAGATAAAAATCATCTGTGACCAGATGATTAGTGGACACATAAATCAAATTAAGTTCTAAAAAAACCACAAGTTCAATGTTCAAAATAAGTTAGAAACAGCATTTCCATTTTCCATAGGATCTGTATCTCACAAACTGCTATGAACTGAAGCAGTGTTTTTCCCATTTGATTTGGGACATAAGGACAGTTTATCTACCTTTATCTGTCCAAAGTGAATAAGCAGAAGTGGAATCCAGGTTTCCGGATTCCCAGTCCAGATTAAAACGAACTACTTCTGTGTATGTTGTAGGAGTGGTACTCCTCTTTGGAATGAACCTTTTGTTATTTTGGGAGGAAAGAAAACCTGACTAAAGGTCCAGAGTGCTGGCTTAGAGCTCAAACCACTAGCTATTTTGGGCTGGCCCAGGACATTAAACCCAGACCAGGGCCTCCCATCTTTATGACACCCTGCCCCGGTCCTTCATGCTGAGGAAGAATGACCCATACGTAACTAAGAGTCGGGTCTGCCAGGTCAGACAGTGACCATAAGCCCAACCTGGACATACACATGAGCACAGCCAATCAGATCTGTGCTAGACTAGAGTGGTAGTGATTAGGGCAACATGGGGAACTCATGCCTTGTCTACATTGTTGCCATGTGGGAAGGGTGAAGGGTATTGCCAATTTTCTGATTTTTCAAGGAAAAAACTCAATTCAGTGGTTTTTATATTTAGGGACTATATATATGTTTGTATACACAGTTCATATGTATATGAGTTACATTCAGTACACGTACATATGGATGATGTAATTTGGCAGTGACAGCATCAATAAAAATTTTACAGACACTGCAAGACACACAAAGTCCAAGTCACCCATTTGTGACCTCTGCCATTGGGACTGACTTAGCCAGGTGCTTTAAATGATTCTTTGTGAAGCATAAGAAATGAACATAATGTCAAAGGATGCAATCATGGGAATAATTTGGATTTTGTTACAAAATCTTAACTATTTTTTAAAAGAATCTTTCCATACCTCAAATTTTGTTCTGTAAAGAATTCTACCTTTTAACTTCCATGGTCCTTTGGCTCTCATTTAAGCCTTATTCCATGATTTCTTTTTTTTTTTCTGATCATATTCCCTCAAAAAAAAAATGCTTTTTATTTTCCAACATTTTTTGGCTATTATGATCCCTAAGTCTTGCCTCAAACTAGCAGTGACTTCATACTTGATGTTGCACAACCTGATGTTTGCTGCAAAGATGTGAATTCCCTGTTTATGTCTAAAGGAGATTCAAAGCCATCATTTTAACCTGAATTTGGTTTCTAAATGTGATCAAAGAAAAAAAAGACTCTCATCATTTAATGGCAATTATCTTTGGGGAATGGGAATTTTAGATATGGTGTGGTGGGAGTCTCCTTTTTATTTACCTGGGTATTTGAGTTTATTATAGTGAACATGTATTACTTTTATAATTAAAAAAATTAAGAATTAAAACAACTCATTTGACATGTTAGTGAAAAGCAAATTCAATAAATCAATTGAATAATAATTTTCTTAAAGAGGTTGTTTAGCAATAATTTGATCAAGCCTATAACCAAAATCTGATTCTATTTGGATTATTTAGAATTAGTCATTGCTTTACTTACTCTCAGTCTTGTTTTCTGAAGTCCTTTGTCAAAAAATTACAAACTGGGGCACCTGGGTGGCTCAATGGGTTAAAGCCTCTGCCTTTGGCTCGGGTCGTGATCCCAGGGTCCTGGGATTGAACCCCGCATCAGGCTCTCTGCTCAGCAGGGAGCCTGTTTCCCCCTCTCTCTGTCTCTGCCTGCCTCTCTGCCTACTTGCGATCTCTGTCAAATAAATAAATAAAATCTTAAAAAAAAAGAGAAGCCATAAAAAAAATTACAGACTTATACAAATAAGTTAATAATATTATGTTGTCCTCCTCTTCCACAGAAAGGCAACAAATCTATACAATTGAGAAATAAGTAATTGTGATATTCTTCATTCCTATAATTAATCTAGACCTAGTTGTGTTATCCAATATGGTAGCTAATAACCACAGGGAGCTAAAAGATTAAAAATTCAGTTCTTCATTCACACTTGAAATTTATACATTTCAAGTTTTAACAGCCCAGGTGACTAGTGGCTGCTTTGCTGAACAGTAGATATGGAATACTGTCATCCTTATAAAAAGTTTGTGGGACAGCAGTAGTCTAGGACATGTATTTTTATTCTTCCTACCCACCATGTAATAATAATGGTTCAAAGTAAAAGTCACTCAACTTGAAATTGTTTGACTCATTTACTCAGTTGATCGCTGTAAAAATCATGGCTGCATAAAATTTACTCTTCACCAAATTAAGCTCAGAGGAGTTTTATAGAAGAATCCCACATAAACTACCCATTTAAACCACTGAATCATGGTCTCTCATGACTGATTCCCAATGGATCATTATTAAGCAGAGTTGAGGGGCCCTAACCGACTCCAGGGAATATCTATACTTAGGTGACCAAAATATCTTATACTAAATGGAAATCAACTGTAAGGATTAGGACTTCACTCACAATTTGATTTTCTCGTGTCAGGAGTCAATAGCTCCATAATTTGTTTTAGTCACAGTTTACTTCTGATGGGTAAATATCCACTTAACTATGTATTAAAGACACAGTATTTTTGTCTCTTTTCTCCTTCAGCTACTATTTAGAATGAAAAACATGCTGTGGGAAAAGCATTTATGTTGCGGTCTCAGATTGTAAGCTTTAAAATCTTTGGCTGTCAAGACACAATGCAAAGTCTGTATTTAATACATGAACTGCTTCCTTCTCCCCACCTGTACCTCTTCCCCAAGTTCAGTTTTCTCATTAAATAAGACTAGCACTTTCATGACAGGCCAGGTCCCAAGGACAGATAATGTTACTATTCCAGCACTCTCTGCGGGTGTTGTAGTTTCAGGCTCCCAGATTCTTCTCTATATATCCAATACCTGAAATGATCTTTGTTTCAAAGTCCTAGTGTTAGTGATTATATTTCTATAGAGCTGGCCACAGTCTCCACCTGGTTCTTAGTTGGTTACTGAACTGAATTTTATTTTATTGATCCCATATATCTCAAAATAACCCTTCTGATGTTTACCACTTGGAGTATATCCAAACTGGTGTTTGAACTCAGGCCTCAGTAGTAGCTGGCTTTGAGTTCCTTTCCTTTGGTCCCATGCTTTTGGCTTGGACACAGAAATCATTAAGTAGAGCTACAAAGTGAAAATACAATTGCTGAGATCCTAAAAAGCTAACTTCTGTGCAACAATACACCAAATAACGCAGGCTTGAAAGTACTATTAGAACTGAGAAAAATTATAATGGCTTTTTGCTTAGGTTAGACCAATTACACCATGACTTCTAAGACCGTAAAGAAAAAAAATCTAAAATAAGACAAGAAAAGTGGAGTGGTACCCCGCTCACAATAAAGTGTGAATGGAGGGCAATGCATTATAGGGCAATTCTAGCAAATAAGGCAGCTGAGCCACAGAGTGAAACTTGGAAGACTCTGACAAAGAAGGATCAGTGAAAACATTCTCTTTAGGACTAGAATAATCATATTTATGCACTGAAAACATCTCTGGCAACAGTCATTTGCATTTGAGGTAAGAACAAAGGCATAATACTCAAAGAATATTTCTGATGTAAAAAGGAATGAATAGTGTGTGGAAAGGGATGTTCCACACTTTCCCCCACTCATGCCTCTAAGTGCTATTCCTGCCTCACCGCTTTTGATTCCTTCCCAATGAAACCACTGAGAAAAGAGAAAACTAATGGCAATAGTGAACAGATAAAACTTTCCAATGAAGACCTTAATAAATAACTTTAAAATGGGCATTTTTAAACTTTAGTCATTATTGTAGTATATGGCAAACATGGATTTGTTGGCTTCTTTTTCCATGAACCATCAAAAGTCTTGAAAGCTTCAGAGGTGGTCTTCTGGAAGTTCAAAGTATTATATTTATTGAAGAATGAATTTCACTATTAACCTTACCTGTTTCATATTCTGTTGGCTACTCTACCAATATAAATTTAGTCTTCATAGATTAAAAAAATACTTTTGCATAGCAGCACGTCTGTCCATTATTGTGAAGTTTGCTTTCAAGGGAATTTGATGTTCCATCGTGAGTTAAATTATCTGCTCCCAAAGTAACTTCATTTGCAAAATGTCAGTAAAGTTCCTATTCTCTGTTAAAATTCGAGCCACTCTGTCATATAAATACAGTTAGATGGTGAAATCTCACCACCTTCATGGCAGTCATCAAAAACCTTTAAAAAAGATAAAAGTTTACAATCAAATGAGAGTTTTAAAATTATTACATTATAAGTCTTAAATGTCACCTCTAACTAAAATTTCTGTTAAAAGTATCCAAGATCCAACCATTTTTTAAAGCAGTATTAAAAATAAAATTTTAAGGGCACCTGCATGGCTCAGTTGGTTGTGTCTGCCTTTGGCTCAGGTCATGATCCCAGGGTCCTGGGATCAAGCTCCATGTCAGGTTCCCTGCTCAGCAGGGAGTCTGCTTCTCCCTCTCCCCACTGCTTGTTCTCTCTCTTTCCCTCTCTCAAATAAAAAAAACAAAATCTTTAAAAAAATACATTTCAAAATAAAAGTTTCAGGGGCACCTGGGTGGCTCAGTGGGTTAAGCCTCTGCCTTCGGCTCAGGTCATGATCTCAGGGTCCTGGGATCAAGTCCCGCATCGGGCTCTCTGCTCAGCGGAGAACCTGCTTCCTCCTCTATCTCTCTCTCTGCCTGCCTCTCTGCCTACTTGTGATCTCTCTCTGTGAAATAAATAAATAAAGTCTTTAAAAAAAAAAAAAAGTTTCAAAGAGACTAGGGCTGTGTTTAAGAACATGCTGTAATAGACCTGCTGTGTGATTATAAAGTTCGTGAATATGAGGCCTTTCGCTGTAGCACTAAGATGATCTGAGCATCTGCCCACTGGGCCAAAGGCTATCAGCAGGTAACTGGAAAGCAGACCTATATATATGTTTCACTAACCAAATGTTTCATGTTAGCTATATTCGTTTTTGTGAAGAATTCCCACATATGCTCGCTGTTTTTTCTGGGACTTAAAACCAGCATACAAAGAACTTAGGCATATAGACAAGGGCTGGTTTAATGAAATAAAACTGACACCGGCAGCCCCCGAATATAAACACCCCGAGGGCAGAAGGAGCGCCTGCAGCATGCAGCCAGCATGCACATGCCACGTGGGACCAGATGAATGAAGAGTAGTGGGGTGTGCTGCGGGGGAAAGAACATGTCTGGGTTCCCATCCTGGGTGTTACTTCAAAGCTGTAGCTCCTACACCTTCGTTATCTTCATGCTTATGCAGAAATAATACCACTAGCTCCAAGGGACAGAACTAGGATTAAATGAGACCGACCATGAAAATCTTCAAGGATATGCCTGGACTATAGTGGGTTCTCAGCAAATCTCGTTTTCCTCCCTACTTTGGTTAAATGATCAGCCCTCATTAAAAACTGTCCATTTCAGGGCCAAGGGCAGAAAACACAAATTTCTCTAACTTGGTTATTCTAAAAAAGAACGTAAAGCAATGACTTGTTCATCAAGGGCCCGTCGTCAAGGTTACATGGAGGTTTGAGCTGCTGTTGGGCAACCCTGACAGTCAGAAAACTGGGGTGTGCTTGCTGTTAAGTTAGGTGGCATTTGCACCTGCTGGCAGTCAGGTATGATGTGAAGCCACTTTAACTCACCGGGCAGAGTCCACACGGTGCCCGGACCAAACCCGTGGGCGGGATGATTGGATTGACTGCTCTGTACAGTTTCATGTGTCCGTCTACACTGCCAACTGTGCCTTCTTTTGCAGCAATGATAGTCATCTCCACTTTCCCATCATAAATGAGTGTATTTAAGATCGTTTCAATGTCCTCCATGGACAACTCTACCTGAAAAGGAAATGCATTAGGAAGAACATAAAAAGCACAAGAAGACAACCTTTTGGAGAGTCTTTAAACAGTAAAAGGTCCTCAATGCCTTGGTGAAATGGGGAAGCATTATGCTGGTGAGTCATTAAAAGCATGGGTTGAAGAGCCCAGGTTAGCACAAACCACTGAAATGCTAGGGACAGAACTCCTAACTCATGTCGAATTTGACACTCTTATTTTTCCACCCTCTTCAGTAAAATTTAGAACTCTTCTAAAGTAACAGTTTTGGGGCAAGAATATGATGGAGATTTACAAAACGGTTGAACAGAAAGTTACTTTAAATATCAAACAGTCCAAATTCCTTCTTTTTTATAAATGAGAGATCTGGGGTCTGGGAAATGAAAATGACTTGTCCAAATGGTCACTTCAGTTTCTTCTCTGATTATGAAAAGCACCCGGCACTGTGTCTTTATGTACAGGTCTTCAAAAGCATATGCTGACAACACCACTCACATCTTACACGGGGAACACGATACCAATTAAATGACAGCTGATGGGATGGCTGATGTTTGGCTTCTACATTGAAAGGTCCCTGAGAAAGTCAAGACCTTGTCAACAGACTATTGCATTTTGGTAGTACAACGCATTGCCAGGCCTGTACTCTACTGCTTGTATCCCAAGCTGAGTACATACAGAGCCCACAGTGCCTGATGGCATGATAGTCATCTTAGTCTAAATGGCTTAGGACAGTGCTTTCTCAAAGTGGGTTCTGCAGAATGTTCACCCTGAAAAAAGGGTCTTGGTCAAATACGTTTAGAATACTTTGTAAACTATATCCCTATGATGAAGAGTAACCTTTAAAAAAGTAAGATGAGGGATGCCTGGGTGGCTCAGTTGGTTAAGCTGCTGCCTTTGGCTCAGGTCACGATCCCAGGGTCCTGGGATCGAGTCCTGAATTGGGCTCCTTTCTCAGCGGGGAGCCTACTTCTCTCTCTTCCACTGCCTGTCACTCTGCCTGCTTGTGTGTTCTCTTTCTCTGACAAATAAATAAATAAATAAAATCTTAAAAAAAAAATTTAAACATAAGATGAAAATAAAAACTGTGCTCTCACCTTACTGATCCCCAGTTCACAGATGTACTTCCACACTTCATGTGATGAGGCAAATGAACTATTTCTTTGTATCATTGGATTCTGTTTGCTTTCTCGTGCTGTTTCTGCCTACAAGGGTAGAACCATAAATCTCAGCAAGAACACTAGTATTTTATGAATACAATTATTTAGTGTGATATCAATAGCAGAATATATTAAGAAAAAATTACCAATTTGAATATTTTCAAGTCCTATAAAATATGATATACAAGATTGTTCATTCATTCTTTGTGAAGCAACTTTTAAAAAAAGACCTGCAGTGATGTTTCCTGAATTATGGCTCACCTTGGTTTGTAGGAATTTAAAACACTGTTGGTTAAGCACCTCTACAAATTCTGATTCAAAATCCTGATCACTGTACCAGGCTCCACCAGTCACAGATCGGTCCGGTTGCAGGTTATAGAGCATGTATACTTTCTTTTTTGAGGCCTAGGGAAAAAATGTACAGCAGATGTGGTTATAAGATAACCAAGTCTTCCAGGGGTGCCTGATTAAGCGTCTGACTCTTGGTCTCAGCTCAAGTCATGATCTCAGGGGTCATGAGATCGAGCCCCCGGCTTGTGCCCATGCACACTCTATAAATCAATCAATCAATCTTGGTGGGGGGGGGGGGAAGATAATCAAGTCTTCCAAAACTGAGATTTAAAAAAACCCTTGGGGTGCCTAGTGGTTAACCTAGTTGGTTAAGCGCCTGCTTTCGGATCAGGTTTTGATACTGGGGTCCTGGGATCGAGCCCTGCATCGGGATCCCTGCTCCGTAGGGAGCCTGCCTCTCCTCCTCCTTCTGCTGCTCCCCCTGTCAACTAAATAAATAAGACCTTTAAAAAATAAAATAATTTTAAAAGCCCTCAACACTTTTTTTTTTTTTTTTGGAGTCAGGGGTGAGAGAGGGAGAGAGACTTAAGCAGGTTCCACACCCAGCACAGAACTGACCCTGAGATCATGAACTGAGCTAAGATCAAGAATCGAATGCTTACCTGACTGACCACCCAGGCACCCTTCAGAATTTTATATTTTAAGCAGTTTCAGATTTATACAATTATTGTAAAGATGGTACATTTACCTTGTGCTCAGTTTCCCCTCTTAACATCTTACATTAGTAGGGTGCATTTATTACAATTAATGAACCAATATTGATGCATTATTATTAACTAAAGTCCATACTTCTTTGGGGTTTCCTTAGTTTTTGCCTAATATCCTTCTTCTGGCCCAAGAACGTATTCAGGATACCACATTACATTTACTTGTCATGTTTCCTTGGCAGATTCCCAAACTTTCCTTGCTTTTGATAACTTGCCAGTTCTGAGAATTACTGGACATCTGTTGACTGGGATTTGTCTGATGTTTTTCTCACAAGATCAGGAGAAGGACCACGGAGGAAACGTGCCCTTCTCATCACATCCTGTCAAGGGCACTCAAACTTCAAGTTATGACTGATCACCACCAATAGGACTTCTCAGTGTTGAGGTTAACCTTGATCATGTGGCTTGTTTCTCCACTGTAAACTGACTTTTTTCACCTAGCCTTTCCATGTGTGGAAGGAAATCACTATGCACAGCCCACACTTAAGGAGTCGGAGTTACTTTCTACTTCCTTGAGGGTGGAATGTCCACTTTAGATTACTTGGACGACTTCCGCACAGGAGGCTTATCTATTCTGCATCTACTCATGGGAGATCTGTTATTTATTTACTTATTTGAGAGGGAGAGAGAGAGCAAGTACAAGTGGCGGGGAGGGAGTGGGACAGTCAGACTCTGCACTGAGCCTGGAGTCCAGTGTGGGGCTTAACCTCACAACCTTCAGATCTCGACCTGAGCCAAAATCAAGAGTTGGACGCTTAACTGGCTGAGCCACCCAGGCGACCTGATCCGTCATTTATTTATTTAAACATTTATATCCGTATGGACTCATAAATATCTTTTTATACTTTGGGTTATAATCTAATACTACTTTAGTTTGAAACCTTGAGAACATGATATAAATGAAAGAAGCCCGACACAAAAGACTACACAGTGTATGATTCTGTTTATACGAAATGTCCAGAGTAGGCAAATCTCCAGGGACAGAAACTACATGTCAGTGCCTATGGGCAGGGAGGCTGGGAAGTGACTCCTAGTGGGATATTTCAGGGGTGATCAAAATGTCCTAAAATTAGAATAATGTGATAGATGCATGACTGTGAGTATACCATAAACTACCAAAATGTACATTTTAAGCATATGAATTTAACGGTATATCAATGATTTCAATAAAACTGTTATTAAAAATAAAGATGGAGGGGCGCCTGGGTGGCTCAGTGGGTTAAGCCTCTGTGTCTCTCTCGGTCAAATAAATAAATAAATAAATAAATTTTTAAAAAAGATTTTGTTTAGGAGCGTCTGGGTGGCTCAGTGGGTTAAAGCCTCTGCCTTTGGCTCAGGTCATGGTCTCAGGGTCCTGGGATCGAGCCCCACATTGGGCTCTCTGCTTAGCAAGGAGCCTGCTTCCTCCTCTCTCTCTGCCTGCCTCTCTGCCTACTTGTGATCTCTGTGTCAAATAAATAAATAAAATCTTTAAAAATAAATAAAGATGGAGAAGAAAGATTGGTAAAGTGAAGCTGGGCGATCAGTATGTGGGGACTTATATCATTTTCTCTACTTTTGTATATATTTGAAATCGTCCATTAAAAAGGCTGAAGGGAGGTAATGTTCTAAATTAGGGACTGGGGAGCCCCTGCGTGGCACAGTTGGTTAAGCGTCTGGCTACTGATTTTGGCTCAGGTCATGATCTCAGGGTTGTGAGATCGAGTCCCGTGTCAGGCTCCATGCTCAGCTCCAGGTCTGTTGGAGATTCTCTCTCTTCTTACCCCATTCCCCTCCCTGTGATCGTGCACACGCGCTCTCTCTAATAATAAATAAAATCTTTACAGTAAATAAATAAATAAGGGAGTAAGCTAAAAATAAAATCTCGGATGAACATCAAATTCTTTTTTTTAATTATTTTTAAGAGTTTTTATTTATTTATTTGACAAACAGATCACACGTAGGCAGAGAGGCAGGCAGAGAAAGACAGGAGGAAGCAGGCTCCCCACTAAGCAGAGAGGCTGATGTGGAGCTCTATCCCAGGACCCTGGGATCATGACCTGAGCCGAAGGCAGAGGCTTTAACCCACTGAGCCACCCCGGCACCCTGAACATCAAATTCTTATTTGCTGAAATCCTCATTCAATCAAACTTAAGAGGAATCTCGGCTTTTCTGCTGCTGGGTCAGTGAGGTCAGCAGCTGGTGTCCCTGTGGAGTAGAAACCCCTGCAGGAGATCATGGGAGGGGAGCAGGGTGGTGTGGGAGAGGAGGAGAAACGCCATATCCTGGAACGGACCCTCTACCAGGACAGAGATCTTCCTCTGACTTGTTCACTAACGTAGCCCAAGCACGCACAAAAGTGCCTGGCACAGAGCAAACATACAATAGGTATTTGTTGAATGAGTGATCTAATAGCTAAAATGAAGTAAATTATCTCACATGCTGAAAATCCAGGAAAAATGTTTATGATTCAAAAACTCCTTATTGAAGAGTATAGTAGTTTTAGCTTTTCAAGTTGGTGAGACACAAGGAATTAATTAGGTGGTGATAAATCTAAGCAACGTCTCCAAACCAATCCAATATGAGCTAAATTTTTAAAAATCTTTTCGACTGGTAGTTTTAAATCATGACATAGCTTGAAGAACAATAAGATCTCGAAACATATTCAGAGCAAAACATATACAATGAATACTTCGGGGAAGGAAAGAGAAAACTACTCACTGCCACAGACTTAACAGCTTTGATAAGCTTTTTACTTTCCAAATTCTTTAGAATTTTGTTAATTTCTGTTAATGGCAAGTTACTTTTGTACCGGATATCTCTGCTCCATATTCCTGTAAGAAAATAAAGTAAAATGAGTTCAACACCACAGGATTTGTGTTTATAGTCCTATTGCTTACATCACAGGACAAAACTAGCAAAATATGTATATATGTATACATTCCTAGGGCATAGCTATTGGAAAAACAGAAGTAAGAATCTCAGATAACAACAAAAGTATGCAAAACGTAAGTTATGTGCTCTATCTGCTAACCAGAAAGTTCTTGGGACTCCTAGTGTGACACCTTTTTAAAAACGTGTGAAAAAGATACTTTTCAATGGAAGAAAAATCTTAAATGTTATTGCATTAACTTACATTGTCTCTTCCATCCCCTTCCACACCCCAACTTTTGTTTTCTATTATTTTTACTTTAGATTGTATTTAGATTATAACTTAAATTTGAGCCAAGGTCAGGTGCCACTGTCAATGGAGAGCAAAAAAACTCTTTATGTAAGCATCTGTGTGCATGTATACCCATTATTTATATCCTATATTTAGGAGATGAAAAAATGGAAGACTGCAGTTCTTATAGCCACCGAAAGTCCTGTGCAAGAAGCTAGGATTTCTGTTTCAAAGAAGGGTTGTATGTGGAATTTTTTATTAAACATATTTCCTATCTTCTTTCCAGCACAGAGGCATAATGAGATAGGAAGAATTAAAAAAACAAAACAAGGGACGCCTGGGTGGCTCAGTTGGTTAAGCAGCTGCCTTCGGCTCAGGTCATGATCCCAGCGTCCTGGGATCAAGTCCCACATCGGGCTCCTTGTTCTGTGGGGAGCCTGCTTCTCCCTCTGCCTCTGCTTGCCACTCTGTCTGCCTGTGCTCGCTCTCTCTCTTTCTGACAAATAAATAAATAAAATCTTAAAAAAAAAACCAAAAAACCATAGAGATGGGGGGTGCCTGGGTAGCTTAGTCTGTTAAGTGTCTGCCTTTGGCTCAGGTTGTGGTACTGGGGTTCTGGGATCCAGCCCCACATGGGGCTCCCTGCTCAGTGGGGAGTCTGCTTCTTCCTCTCCCCGCTTGTTCTCTCTCCCTCATTCAAGTAAATAAATACTTAAAAAAAAAGAGAGAATGGCTTTTGTCATGTCTATTTTTAAAATATTAAACTCCTAATAATATAAGAATGATATGATTTCAAATTATATCATTGCTGATACATTGTTGAAACTAATATCAGGGACTCAGATAGATCCTAAGTTGTAGTAATAGCTATTAGGTATAGTTCTGTAAGAAGGATAGAGAAAACGGAACAGTTGCTGAGGGATCTCTATCGGGACACTGCGACAGTGCACTGGACATCCCTCTGGTTTTGGCAAAAACCACAGAGAGAGATGGTATTATCCACAATTTACAGGTAAGATGAAGATGAAGAAATGAAGGCCTCCAAAGTTTAGAAGTGAGAATTGAAAAACAAAAACAAAAACAAAAAAACCCTTAAGTTTTAACTGGTTTATTTTCTATCGACAGTACATTCCCATGGTTCAGAATTTATAACTTTCTTTCCATCCTGGCCCACAGCCACCTAGCTCCTGCCTCCCTACTAATAGGAATGGCATCACACCTGGGTGTCCTTCAAACATATGCATGTTACATATTTCTATTTCCTCTTCTTTTAACATACATGGCAACATTCTCTATATGTCGATCTGCACCCTGGCAAGCCAGAGCTCAGTCCCTATTTCTGGTCCTAAAGACAATGTTTTTTTCTGTTTCTTCCTTCACATGCTTACCTTTATTCACATGCTTACCTTTATTTCCTGCATCTTCTATGATTTGATATACTAGTTTTTCTTGGTTATCTGATCCTTTCATTTTACTGCAGGGGAATAAAGTAGAATTAAAAAGGCAAAGAGATACAGGATAATCTAATAATCTACATGACTATTTTAATGAATTAGCAGACAAGGTCATCACATTGACTTATTTACCAAAATAAGGGCTTACCTTAAAAAGAATGATACAGGGCTGTATGTACCAGAATGAAAAGATGTCCAAGATATAGTAAGTGAAAAAAACAAGTTGCAAAACAGTATGGATAGCATGATCCCATTTAAAAAAAAAAAAAAAAAAAAAAAAAAAAAAAAAAAAAATTATATATATAGTATATAAATATATAATCATTTCTATATATTTATATATATTCCTAGAAAAAAGGACATATACCAAATTATTAAGAGCAGTTATCTCTGAGAAATGGAACTCATGATAAGAGGCAGGGATGGTATGCAGGACAAGTTTTCATTATGCAATTCTATATTGACATTTCTCCCCCAAATACATATTTACATTTGTAATAATAGACATTTCTTAAAATAAAAAAATTGGGGCTTACCCAGCATTCTGAGAATCCTTTATTCTATACAGTAGTCCCGTATTGCTCCTTAAGAGATCCAACTGACCCTAAAGTTTGTTTGTTGTTTTTTTTTTTATAGAAAATAACAATGAATTATTCTGGAGATATTTCAAATCAATCACAAATGTTAATGTATTCTTTAAAATTATACACAAACCAAAATATCCTATCCAGCACAGTTATTTGTTAGTTCCTCACTTGAGACTTAAGTTTTTGCCTACATATCACATGTAATATATTTTCGAAAACTTAGCTCTTTAGTTCATCACTTTCCAAAATATAAATACCTAACAGTTTCCTATATGCTATATTCTGGCTTGGTTATAGGACCAATGCATAACGAATTCTGAAAAGCAGCTTTAGAATAATAAATAAAAATCCATATTCAAATTCAAATAAATTCACTAAGTATAAACATAAAAATAAAAATATAATTTATATAAACAAAAAGTTCAAATAAAGACTAACATGCATAAATATTCTATAACATGATAACTCAATAAAATCTGCAATGTTAACAGTGACATCTACTGATTTGTGTGATTTCTACTGTATTACATGACAGGCAGAAAGGTCAAGTAATGAATAAAAGATGCAATGGCTTCAGTTTTATATAAAAAATCAAGGTGTGGGGCGCCTGGGTGGCTCAGTGGGTTGGGCCTCTGCCTTCGGCTCAGGTCGTGGTCTCAGGGTCCTGGGATCTGGGATCGGGCCCCGCATCAGGCTCTCTGCTCGGCGGGGAGCCTGCTTCCCCTCTCTCTCTCTGCCTGGCTCTCTGCTACTTGTGATCTCTGTCAAATAAATAAATGAAATCTTAAAAAAAAAAAAAAAATCAAGGAGTGCCTGGGTGGCTCAGTCGTTAAGCTTCTGCCTTCGGCTCAGGTCATGATCCCAGGGTCTTGGGTTTGAGCTCTGCATCACATGTTCCTTGCTCCCTCTCCCTCTCCCACTCCCCCTACTTGTGTTCCCTCTCTCACTGTGTCCCTCTCTCAAATAAATAAAATCTTTGAAAAACAAAAACAAATCAAAAGGAAAGCAAAGCCTGTCTGATGTGCTTTTGAAATTACTTGGGTCTTTGGGCCTGAACTCAGGAGCACTCAGATGGCTGTACCACTGGGCTTCTGGCAGTGTGGGGAATCCATGACTGAGAGGCCCCATTCCTGTGAGTTAAGACTGGGACGGCACATGACTTGCAAACAGGTTTATATATGGATGAACAGTAATAACTTCCTCCCTGGATCCCACTAAGCAAAACTGAACCACAAAGTTCCATTTGAAGGTAGTTTATTATTTATTTATTTATTTATAAAAATATTTTATTTATTTATGTGACACAGATCACAAGTAGGCAGAGAGGCAGAGAGAGAGGAGGAAGCAGGCTCCCCGCAGGGCAGAGAGCCCGATGTGGGGCTTGATCCCAGGACCTTGGGATCATGACCTGAGCCAAAGGCAGAGGCTTTAACCCACTAAGCCACCCAGGCACCCCTACTATTTATTTTTTTTAAAGATTTTATTTATTTGACAGAGAGAGCACAAGGAGGCAGAGTTGCAGGGAGTGGAAGAAGCAGACTCCCCGCTGAGCAGAGAGCCCAATGTGGGGCTCGATCTCAGGACCCTGGGATCATGATCTGAGCCAAAAGCAGACACTTAAGTGACTGAGCCACCCAGTGCCCCTTGAGGTTAATTCAGCCTATGAATGTTTGCTCAACGCCTGTACTATGATATATATTTGGGGGGACCAACATGAATTCTAAAAGAGAATTGCACAGCTGATTTCAACTATCTGGTCAGCATTAACATAAAGGTAAGTAAAGGGTGGGATGGGCACTCAGAGTAGCAGCTTTGGCCCAAACTGGGGAGTTCAGGAAGACTTTCTGGGAAACAGGAAGCAGAGCTGAGTCTTGAAGGATAATGAGGAGTCAGTCTGTGAAGAAATGGAACCTGAGGCATGAGGTGACAGGGAACCAAAAACAATCTGTTCCTCTGAAACCTAACTTTTGAGGCAGAGTGGCGGCAGATGGGGCAGGTGAGGAAGGTAGTGGCTCAGTCTGGTAAAGCCAGGAGTTTGGACTTGAACCTCTAGTGCTGAGAGGATTCTGCGACTTGGCCAGATCTGTGTTTGAGACGATCAGGTAGGCTTCTCTAAGGCAGATGAAGCCAGAAGAGCCGGTTAGAATACAGCATAATAGTCCAGGAAAAAGCCAAGACGTGAACACATGCAGGAGTAGTAGGAAGGGAAATGAGGGGGCAAATCTGAGAGCTCTTTAAGAGCTACAATCAGCAACACTTTGTGATTCACTAATACTTATTCCCTTAAAATTCATCATAGTTCCACCATTGTTTATATCCTCTAGACAACAGGACTGGCAGTAGATGGGGCTGCAGAGGTGGAGAAAGAAAGGGGGAGGTGTGGAGGATGATTTTCAGACAGAAAGCAAAAGGCTGAAAGAGTAGTCGCGGGACAAAAGCAGTTTCCATTGGCACTACCTCCAGCATCCCTTCCACTATCCCTCCTGGAGCCAAGCCCTTCACCGAGGTGAACTAATTAGAAATCACCAACAGTACTAACAAAGAGGTCAGCAATCTGGCCCACTGCTTGTTTTTATAAAGTGCTACTGGAATGCAGCACGCGCATTGGTTTATGTATGCATGGTCCATGGCTACTTTTTTGCAGAGTTGAATACTTGTGACAGAAACCACGTGGCCTGCAAAGCCTAAATACATACTATCTGGCACTTTACAGAAAGTCAAGTTCTCCAGCCATTGAGCTAGAGGGTTGAAGGGAGTAGTTTAACAGAAATTTCATGGGTCCTCAAATTTCTATGAGGTCTTAGTGTGGAAATCTTTTAACCAAATTCTACTACGACCAAACTGAAATGCTTTCACGATAGGGGAACTTTGATGTAGGGGAAATGGAAGGACAAATAGGTAGACTTAGAGGATGGGGTCCCACAAGGTAGGTGTTTCTAGACAGTGGAGGAGAATGACATTAAGGACCCAGGACAAAAGAAGAGGTAAAAGCAGGTAGAAGGGCTTCATTGAAAGACCACATTGTAGTGTTATTTGACTCATTCCTGCCTCCTGAAATGTTCAGAGTGAAATTGTGAAGAATGAAACCCTAATGAACTGGCTCAGTGATAGTTGGTAGAAGACACATTTCATAGGGAATGGCCCAACACTGGCAGCAGGAAGCAAACAGAAGGTGAGAGCAGACTAGTCCTGTGTGCCCTGTGTACATGATGACAATTAGGTTAACAAATACAATGGTTAAAGCAAAATACATTTATTTCATTCATTTTTTAAAATATTTATTTCAGAAAGAGAGAGAGAAAGTGAGCACATAGGGGAGGGGGGAAGAGGGAGAGGGACAGAGAAAATCTCAGGAAGACTCTTCACTGAGCACACAGCCCACGTGGGTCTTGATCCCACAACCCAGAGATCATGACCTGAGGGGAAACCAACAGTTAGATGCTTAACTGACTGTACCACACAGGTGCCCCTCATTCATCTTGTAAAATGATGTGTAATTATTTCTTCTCTCCTCAGTTCAGGCAGTCTGAGCTGTTTTTTGGCTTGGAATCTTAAGACACTTTTGAATGGTTTCACAACTACATACATGGAAATAATGACAATCACAGCACATAAATGATTATATGAACTAGTTGAATTTGCCTTACCATGGACAGGAGTCTATTGATGGCCACGGCCCGCTGCTGGGCTTCTATATGAGGCATTTCATTCTGAATTACTTGGTCTGTGATTCCATGGGGAAACTGGTGACATAATTCTATAATCCTAGGAACAAAGGCAATAATATTATTCATGTTTTTACCTGTTTCAAGGCGGGGAGGAATACAAGCAGAACAGTTTGAAATTGTGTCTTTACTCAAATTTGGCAGATAATCTGTTTTTTTGTTTGTTTGGTTTTTTAGTGTGGTGGTGGGGGTAAAGAGGGAAGGGTGGAGGGAGAGGGAGAGAATCATGCCTGGCTCCATCTCACAACCCTGAGATCATGATCTGAGCTGAAATCAAGAGTTGGATGCTTAACCTACTGAGATACCCAGTAAAGTGCCCCACGCTAAAATCAGATAATCTGGGTTTCTACGATGGTTCTGAACCAAAGCATGTTAGAAAGTGAGCAAGATAAAGTACATATTTACATTATACTATTATTTAAGAGGAGTGTTTCTTTTCCTAATACAAACTTAAAATTAGAACAAAAGTCAAATGAAAACACAGAAAAAAATTAAAGCTGAAGCTTCAATATTCTCAGATGGAACAAGTATGACAAAATTAACATTCAGTGTGTTGGGCAGCCATAAGTCTGCAAGGAGTCAAATCAGACACCTCTGGTAGGAAGGCAAAATTTGTTAGGACAAGTCACCATAACTGGGGCTTGCTTTTGGAATTATCTCTACCAAACAAAAATAAATCCAAATATCCACCTTGTCATAGGATCATCATACGTGTTTTCATAAGTTTGAGAAAGTTAAGGTCTTTTAAAACCTTAAAAGATAACCTAAAAGTGATAACCTAAAAATAGCAGTGCACGGAGAGCGAATTTAAAATTAGGAGAGGCTTTAGGTGACCTAAAAATCTTGACTTAAGTACTGCACGGAACTACTTGGCTTAATGTTTCTTCAAAAGCACAAACTGCACCTTAACTTCGCCCAAATGTTCTGTCGTGGGAGTTCCCTTAGCGACAAGAGCGATCCTGGATCAAAATATGTAGCTACAAGCACTACGGGAAAAACGCCGTGTCCTCTCTGGGGCACGTGGGTGGCTCAGTCGTTAAGCCTCCGCCTTTGGCTCAGGTCATGGTCCCGGGGTCCTGGGATCAAGTCCCCGCATCAGGCTCCCTGTTGGGCAGGAAGCCTGCTTCTCCCTCTCCCACTCCCCCTGCTTGTGTACCCTCTCTTGCTGTGTCTCTCTCTGTCAAAGAAATAAATAAAATCTTAAACAAACAAACAAACAAAAAAACGTCGTGTCCTCTCTGGGCATAGATCACCTTAATGCAGGAGGGAAGCACATCATCACAACTTTCCAAACAGTACCCGGACAAGGGGAGATAAAGAAAGTTACAAACTGTCAAACTCGCTCAAAACTTCTTAAGAAGTCTGCGTTCCAGGCATAGGAGAGGGGTTCCAAATCCCCAATCCCCTTCCTGCGCGTGCCGGTATCTACCGAGGGTCCCGGGATTAGGGGTCCGGCTGCCCAAACGACCGGTCGCCTGCGGAGAGGCTCCAGAGCCGGGAAGCGAGACTCACTCACTGGTTTTACCTGTTTTCTATTTCGACCGGATCCGCGTCGGGCGGCTGCACCTTCACTTTCACCTCAGCCATGACTCCCCAGTTCCCGGCCCCTCGGTGGGAGACGCTCCGGGTAGCCACACAGGCAGTTGGGGAACCGAGGAACCGGGCAATAAGGGGGAAACGGCGCCGGGCTTGGGCAAGGGGCCTTCTTCGTCGTGTTGCAGCCGGTCCTTACTTGTTCTGTCGGCTTGAGGTGGCCAAGGCGTGCCTGACCCGCCTCACTTGCCCGCGCCGTTACATCTTGTTTTTCTGAATGTTAATACCTGTCAGACGAACGAGCCTGGTTCCCTCTGTGAGTTAGGACGCCACCTCCGAGCACTTTCCAATGTCAGTGAAGGCATATTCTCAGAGGCCTGCAGTGAAGGCTTAGGAAAGGCGCTCGAGGCAGGTACCAGCCTCTGGGCCTAGCGGCAGGGGCGGAGCTGGTTGCTAGGAAGTCCGTGTCTGCCAATCACCTGCTCGGCTCTCGTGGGCGGGCCCCGATTCGCAGCGTCTGTGGAAACCCAGGAGGCGGCCTTGGAGGGCAGGAGGAGGTGAGAGGTGGGCTTCCTGACTGGGGACCGTGGCGGTACCTCGGGGCCCCAATCCAGGTCCCGGTGGCTAGAGGAGGAGGGGAGAGGCGGAGAAGGGACTCCCTCACTCCAGCTGAAAGGAAGCGGGCGCGCTTATTTGCCCCCGATGGACAGGGACAGGGACCGGAAGGGGTTCCGGATCCGGGCGGCGAGGGGGCGGTATTGATGGAAAGAGTTGAGGGGTTAGGGGTGCCATTGATCCCAGACTGCCATGTGGACCTAGCATGTCGGTCTACGTCTTGATCCTCTTCGCTTGGGGCCCACTGGCCGCCCTAGCCTCCCAAAGGTACCTCCTTAATTGCAGCGGGTATGACTTCCCGATTTTTTTTGGATTAATTTTTCAGCTACTTTAATTTTTTTATATATGTAGAGTTTATTTATTTATTTGACAGACAGAGATTACAAGTAGTCAGAGAGGCGGGCAGAGAGAGGGTGAAGCAGGCTCCCTGCCGCAGAGAGCCCGATATGATCCCTGGCTCGATTCCAGGACCTTGAGATCATGACCTGAGCCGAAGGCAGAGGCTTAACCCGCTGAGCCACCCAGGCGCCCCTCGGCTATTTTAATTTTAACTGCCTCTTACTTAAATGGAAAAATGAGAAACAGCACCTCCTTCTCCCCTCCCTCCCGCTTCCCAGAGTCCAGCCATCCTTCCGTAGAGGCTATTACTCTAAAATCAGTATCTACAATTTAAATTCTTAGCCTCTGATCTGGAACTATCCAACCAGGCATTAAAGTCACTTCTTAAATTTAGTTATCCGACTTTAGGGAATGTAGTCTGGGACAAAATTCAAACCAGAAGCTGTTCAGAGCAACATTATTTTTTAAAGATTTTATTTATTTATTTGACTGAGAGAGAGAGAGAGAGACAGAAAGAAGGGGAATACAAGAAGGGGGAGTGGGAGAGGGAAAAGCAGGCCTTCCGCTGAGCAGGGAGCCTGAGGCAGGGCTCCATCCCAGGATCTGGGATCATGATTTGAGCCCAAGGCAGATGCTTAATGACTGAGCCAACCAGGCACTCCCAGAGCAGCATTTAGAATTGAACAGACCAAAACTAAAAAGAAACTAGTAATAGTCTAAATGCCCAACCACAAAATGATAAATAAGATTATGTAAGTATGTGGAAAATTGTAAATAAAAGAGTGAGGATGCAAGAAGTGCACTATAAAAATAGGATGAACATATAGATTATAACTGAGTGAAAATTATGAATCCATAACCACTGAAATTTGAAAAAGGGACACAGAAATGTAAATGGTTGTTGTATTAAGGTGAGGGTTGTTTCCCCCGCCATATCCTTTATACATTAAGAATTATACTCCATCCCACCGAAAAAGATCAGTAAGGCCTCCCTACTTGTACTTGATTGTTTATAAATACAAGAGATGGAGTGGGAGTCTTTTTGTTTGTTGCTCACTGTTTATATCTGTGCCAACTTTCTTTCAGCTGAAGCCTGGTACTCTGCCATCCTTCTAAAATTTCTTTGCAGCTTTCAAATGCAAGAACCACTTGGCAACAACAGCAGGGCCTTGGACCTAGAGCTTTCCCAAGGGAGTTGGCTCTAAATGAATATTTCATGCCACATACAGAGTTACTTCTGTTCCTCTTGGGTGATGACTTACCCTGAAGTCAAGAGAGGTGGCATGTTGACAAAAGGCAAGAAAGGGTGATAATGATTTAGGGGAAGCTCAGATCAAATCAGTAGTGATGGTCTCTGTTCTGATAGATAGTAGTCTCCCCTTATCTGCAGTTTTGCTTTCCATGGTTACTCTTACCTGCAGTCAACTGGGGCCTAGAAGCAGATGATCCTCTTTCCGATGGCAGAAGGTCACTGGTAGCCTAATGTCACATCACAGTGTCTAGGTCATTCACCTCACTTCATCTCATCACGGAAGCATTTTATCATCTCACATCATCACAAGAAGGGTGAGTACAGTACAATATTTTGAGAGAGACCGCATTCACAAAACTTTAATTACAGTATGCTATTTTAATTGTTCTATTTTATTATTGTTGTTATCTCTTACTGTGCCTAATTTATAAACTAAACTTTACCGTAGGTGTATATGTATAGGAAAAAACAGTATATATAGGGTCTGGTAATATCTGTCGTTTCAAGCCTCCATTGGGGGTCTTGAACATTTCCCCTATGGACAAGGGGGAGGGGACTGTTGTATTCATCTAATTTGTTCATTTAAAATAATTTTATTTCCCCATCCCATTCTTTCATTCTGTTTTCTCAGAAGTGAGGTAAGTATTTAGATAATCAAAATCCCACATAAGCCCTCAACAGCAGAAATGCAGCTGAAACAATAATTATTTGAATTAAAAATTAAATAATGTTCTTGATGACATTCTCTTTAGTTTTTTACTGGTTTTGCTGTATTTAAACCACGTACTTCTCTTTAACTTTTGTGTTCAAAAAGATGCCCATTGGAATTTATTTTCCTTTCCTTTTTTTAATGTAAGGAGGGAAGATGACTGCAGGCTCAGTGTGTGTCCCTCAGATCATACCATTGCGAGTGCCTCCCCCCGGAAGAGCCAACCATGAAATTGATAACAATACACTTTTGGAAATGAAATCTGGTAAGAGTCAAATGTACCTGAAAGCATGTAAAATAACTGCCATGCTCTTTAGGTTCCTTGGGTTGTTAATTTTTCACTTTGCATGCTTTCTGCAATTAGGGCCTTGGGAATTTTGTAAAGGTTCCGAAATTTGAAACAGTGTGGTACTTGGTGGTTTATAGAGTGGTATATTTTTAGATGAAAGCAGTTGGCTTTGACCAACTTTTCATTTGTATTAGTAGATAATTGCATCAATGCCTTGATTCACATTAGCCAAGGTAAGATGTCCCGGTTCTTGCCGGGACTTTCCCAGGATTCTCATCATTTTGCTGGGATAGTAATCTGACCTACTAACACAGGCTTTCCAGTCAGACGTACTGGGGATTAAATCCTGCTTTGGACAACTTCTAATGATACATTACTTAGCCTTTCTGAGTCTCAGTTTTCTCATTGTTAGTGAGAATAATGTCTGCCGTTTGGAGCCACTGTGAGGATTAAACGAGTTGACACGTTATGTGAGGTACGCAGCGTCTGGCACATAGTAATGCCAAAATAAATCTTAACTATTATTACAGAAAGAAAGCGGTGAATATATTTCCTGGTAATAACAGGAATTTATATATACATATATACACGTATATACATATATGCACACACACATATACACACATATATATCTACATATATACACACATATGTATATAATTAACATAAGGAGAAGAGAAAGCTTTTTTTAAAAGATTTTATTTATTTATTTGACAGACAGAGATCACAAGTAGGCAGAGAGGCAGGCAGAGAGAGAAGAAGGGAAGTAGGCTCCCCGATGAGCAGAGAGTCCAGTGCAGGGCTCGATCCCAGGACCCTCGGATCATGACCTGATCCAAAGACAAAGGCTTTAACCCACTGAGCCACCCAGGTGCCCCGAGAAAGCTTTTTTTTTTTCTTAATCTCTGTGCCCTGCGTGGGGATTAAACTCATGACCCTGAGATTAAGAGTCGCATGTTCTACTGACTGATCCAGCTGGGTGCCTCAGGAAAGTTTTATAGATAAAACATATGAACAAATACTTGTTTAAAAAGGCTTTGAGGGACGCCTGGGTGGCTCAGTTGGTTAAGCAGCTGCCTTCGGCTCAGGTCATGATCCCAGCGTCCTGGGATCGAGTCCCGCATCGGGCTCCTTGCTCAGCGGGGAGCCTGCTTCTCCCTCTGCCTCTGCCTGCCATTCTGTCTGCCTGTACTCGCTCTCTCTCCCTCTCTCTCTCTGACAAATAAATAAAATCTTTAAAAAAAATAAAATAAATAAAAAAAATAAAAAAATAAAAAGGCTTTGAAATTCCAGTTATATATTTTGATAGTTAATGTATAAAATCTATTTATCTGTATTTCTGGTGACCCCTGTGCTTCCTAGACAAATTCCAACTAAGGATATAATATACTCTATCTCCCTTTATCTTAAAAGCTAGTATTATTTTAAAAAATTCTCAAACCAGGGGTGCCTGGGTAGCTCAGCCAGTTGGGTGTCTGCTTTCGCTCAAGCCGGTCATGATCCCTGGGTCCTGGGATTGAGCCCCGAATCGGGCTCCTTGCTCGGCAGGGAGCCTGCTTTTCCCTCCCCCTCTGCCTGCAGTTCCCTTTGCTTGTGCTTTCTCTCTCTCTGTCAAATAAATAAATAAAATCTTAAAAAAAAATTCTCAAATCTGGGGCGCGTGGGTGGCTCAGCGGGTTAAGCCTCTGCCTTCAGCTTTGGTCATGATCTCAGGGTCCTGGGATCGAGCCCTGCATTGGGCTCTCTGCTCGGTGGGGGGCCTGCTTCCCTCTCTCTCTCTGCCTGCCTACTTGTGATCTCTCTATCAAATAAATTAATAAAATCTTAAAAAACAATTCTCAAATCAGAATACAAATTTTAATAAATGTGTCCATAACTCTTGGGAGAAGGTGGATTATTACTGACAAATGATGATACAAATGATAGAGTATCTAAATTCCCTAATATTTAAAATGCTTACTAAATAAAGAGGTTCCGGGCACCTGGGTGGCTCAGTAGATTGAGTGTCTAACTTGGCTTAGGTCATGATCTCTGGTTTCCTGGGATAGAGCCCAGTGTAGGGCCCGTGCTCAGTGAGAAGTCTGCTGTTCCTCTCCCTCTGCCCCTCCCTCCACTCATGTGTGCACCCATTCTCTCTCAAATAAATAAATAAAACCTTCTAAATAAATAAACAGATAAATAAATAGGTTCTACAATTCAATAACAAGAATAGGAACCCAATAGAAAAGTAGGCAAAAGATATGAAAGGACATTTTATAGAAAAGGAAATATAAATGTCTTTTAAACATAGGGAAATATATGCCTGGCCAACCGTTTACGTACTTGCAGAGCATACCTTATCCCCTGCTTTATTTACTCCATGGTATTTAGTCACCACTTGATATCACACATATACCTGTTTGTTTTGTTTCCTGTTTGTATGTCCTTCCTAAAATAGAGGCTCCCCGAGAGCTGGGCCTTTGGTCACTGGCGTATTCCCCAGTGCCTAGAACAGTGTCTGGCACAGAATAGGTACTTAATTAATATTTGTGGACTGAATGAATGAATCTTACTCAAAAATGTAAGAAATGTGAGTTAAAACTATCAGGTTTTTTGTTGTTGTTGTTTTTTGTTTTTATACCTAAGAGATGGCAAAAATAAGAGAAGAATTAATAAAACACTATAGGGATGAGTATGGGTGGACAGGCACTTTCATGAGTTGCTGGTAATAGTGTAAATTGTTTCAGTGTCCGTGAAGGGAAGTTTGACCCTATAAGCTAAAATTACAGATGTACATATCTTTTGACTGAGCAATACTAGTTCTACATATTTTGCAGGTATTAAAAGAACTTTATGCAAAGATATTCATTGTAGTGCTTCTGATGGCAAAAGAAAAAAAGAAGAAAGACAAAGAAAGAGAGCCTAAATATTCATCTGTAGGGGATTGGTTAAATATTGGTTCGTTTGTCTAAGGACAGAACCCAATACAGACATAACAAAGAGTGAGGACACCCTGTATAGCAGTATAGTACAGTAGCCAAGGTAATACTGTTCAATGAAAAAAGATGTGTGTGAAACAGGATATGTTATGTCACCATTTGTATTAAAAGAGAGGGGAAAATAAGAATATAACATGCATGTATGGATATAAAATATTTTTGGAAGGATACTCAAGACACCACTGATTGCCTTTGGCCATCTGATTGATGTCAGGGGTGGGAGAGGGTTTTAATTATAAATTCTTTTTCGACTTTTTAAAAAAAAATTGAGATATAACTAACGTATAACTTTATGTTAGTTTCATATGTACAGTGTAATGATTTGTTATTTATATGTATTGCAAAGTCATTCCCACAATTAATGTAGTTGCTGTCTATCACCAATAATTAGGTTTTTTTCTTTTGATGAGAACTTTTAAGATCTCTTAGCAAACTTTTCTGACCTTTTGAACCTTGAATTATATGAGTTTACTACCTTTTAAATTTTTCCAAGAAGTATGGGAATTATTTACCAGGTCCAAATAAAATATAATAAAAACATTTCTTTTTAAAAAACATTTTTTAAAGATTTTATTTATTTGACAGAGAGAAATCACAAGTAGGCAGAGAGGCAGGCGGAGAGAGGGGGAAGCAGGCTCCCTGCTGAGCAGAGAGCCTGATGCAGGGCTCAATCCCAGGACCCTGAGATCATGACCTGAGCCAAAAGCAGAGGCTTAACCCACTGAGCCACACAGGCACCCCTAAAAAACATTTTTTTTAAGTAGGCTGAACTCACAACCCTGAGATCAAGACCTAAGCCAAGGTCAAGAGTCAGAGGCTTAACTAATTGAGACACCCAAGCACCCCAACAACAGCATTTCTGAAGCAGTGCTCAAAAAATAAAAAATTAGCTTCTGCTTTCTTTTTTTTTAATAGTTTTTTTTTTAAACATTTTAAAAATTTATTTGACAGAGAGAGAGAGACATCACAAGTAGGCAGAGAGGCAGGCAGAGGGGGAGGGGAATGCAAGGCTCCCTGCTGAGCAGAGAGCCCCACATGGATCCCAGGACCCTGAGACCATGACCTGAGCTGAAGGCAGAGGCTTAACCCACTGAGCCACCCAGGTGCCCCTAGCTTCTGCTTTCTAAAGGGGTATTGTAGGGGCACCTGGGTGGCTCAGTGGGTTAAAGCCTCTGCCTTCGGCTCAGGTCATGATTCCAGGGTCCTGGGATCGAGCCCCGCATCGGGCTTTCTGCTCAGCAGGGAGCCTGCTTCCTCCTCTCTCTCTGCTTGCCTCTCTGCCTACTTGTGATCTCTGTCTGTCTAATAAATAAATAAAATCTTTAAAAAAAAATAAAAAAAAATAAAAATATAAATAAATGGGTATTATAGTCTTAAAACTGAGCCCTGCTCTTTTTGCATCAGTGCCTTATTGGAGTGGCACAATAGCACAGTGGTTCAAGAGCATGGGCTCTGTATCCATAGCCAAAGTGAAACCACAATTGTACTGTTAACCAAGCAACATCCTTAACCTCTGTGGGACTCAGTTTCCTCATCTGCACCGTGGGTATAAAATGGGACCTGTCACATAATTCATGTAAGACACACAGTGCCTGGCACGGAGAAAGAACTCACTTATTGCTACTTACTGTTATTCATTCCTATGATATATTAAAAAAATCTCATTAATTAACTGACCTACAAACATTATTCAGAGACTGTGCTACTTTAGTGTTAATTACAGTTACCTATTTTGGGTTTTTCAGACACTCCCGATGTCAACATATATTATACCCTGGATGGCAGCAAACCTGAATTTCTAAAGAGAATTGGTTATGGTGAAAATAATACATATAAGTACACGAAGCCTATTACTCTGCCTGATGGAAAAATACAAGTTAAAGCTGTTGCAGTTTCTAAGTAAGTTAAGAGCATGGTGATGAAAATAATTGGTAATACAATGACATTACATTTTGATTTTATTTATTTCTTCCTGTGAGAACAAGTGCAGTATTAGAAGGGCACTCAAGGCAAAGTTATTTTAATTTCAACATATATCTATACCTTTAGGGTTTTGTTTGTCTTTTACCAAGTTATATGGTAAAGTGCACAAATCACGAGAGTACAGCTTGATGAGGTCCTATGTATATACTGTTTTTCTTTTGAATTCCACATTGGGATTTTGGGAAGGAAGAGCCTTTTCAGGGCTTGGGACCTTTGAAGTGATTCATCTGGCTGTGAAGAAAATACCGTTTTTAGTAGATGGTCCTTTTATTCCATAGGACCTGGCCTTCAATCACTTCCATCATTCTTTGTTATGTTTTGTATTCACTTAATCGGCCTTCATGGCTACTGTCATTTTAATTTGTTGGACATTAGCTCCTTTATTTGTTTCTTTGTCCTTTCTTTTTAAATATTTTTTTGAAGATTTTATTTATTTATTTGACAGAGAGAGACATAGCCTCAGAGACTCTTTTTTAAAAAATTATTTTTTTAAAATTATTTTCAGTTAGCCAACAGAGGTTTTTTTTTAATTTAAAAAAAATTTTTTTTTTTTTAGAGTTTTGAAATATAGACACACCACTCAATTTGGAAACTGTGTGTTGTGGAGAAAAAGACTCAAGTGCTTTGCACGTCTGTGTCTGAGATAGAGGAATTATTCCACACGGCAAGACAGGTTTAGCCACATTTTTTGAACACTTTTTTTTTTTTTTGGTCATTTTATTTTATTTATTTATTTATTTATTTTTAATCATTTTTTAAAATTTATTTTCAGCATAACAGTATTCATTGTTTTTGTACCACACCCAGTGCTCCATGCAATCCGTGCCCTCTCTAATACCCACCACCTGGTTCCCCCAACCTCCCACCCCCCCACCTCTTCATTTTGAACATTTTTAATACCCAAACCAAAACCTGACTTTGAGCAGGCACTTAGGAAAAAAAAAGGGGGGGGGGGGGGGCGCAGTGTCTCTCCAGGCTCCCCCTGGTGGCTGAGGTACTGCATAGCTTTGGAGGAGAATTAGAAATTCTTTTTTTTTTTTTTTTTTAATTAACATATAATGTATTATTAGTCCCAGGGGTACAGGCCTGTGAATCGCCAGGTTTACAAACTTCACAGCTCTCACCATAGCACATACCTTCCCCAATGTCCATAACCCCACTTCCCTCTCCCTACCCCACACCACTGGCAACCTTCAGTTTGTTTTGTGAGATTAAGATGCGGATGACAGCTTTGGCATCCGAAAGTTTTAAAAAATAAAAACAAAAATAAAACAAACAAAAATGCTAATACACATTATCATTCTTTATTAAAGACTAGAAAAAATCGGCTTTCACTTGTCAAAGCACTTCTGTCGAAACAATCATCTCAGTTATGAAAAATTAACAAAATTCTTTGGTGCCTAATGCTGTAAGGCAGGCCTTTTTATAATTTACAGGTAGTAATAAAATGAAGTAATAATTACTAACTATGTAATTCGTAGGAGTTAACAAAGCTTTCAAAAACATCTAAAATAAGGTCACTCTTTATGCCTCTCACCATCTTGCTCTGTACCCACTTAGTGTCTGTTCCAAAAGCACTCTTAGTAGTTCAGGTATGCTCAGCTCAGGGAAAGTATTTATGTAAAAAATTTTTTCTGTCTTCAAGACAGAAAGATTTGTGCTTGTATGCATTTAAATGAATTTAAATTTAAATTTAAGTGAATTTAAATGCAGTAAGTTTTCTTTATGGAAATTATACTGCTTCATTCAAGCCCTTTTCTAGGTACTTACAGTAATTAATTTCTTAATGAGGAGAAAAGGCTTTGAAATGGGAGTGTTAACAATTAAAGGCCACTAGTATGTTAAGAGGAAAAATATGGTCATGAAATTTTGAATGATTTGGGGAAATATTTATGATTCAAGTGAAAACAAGTTAGGATATATGAGTGCACTATAGTATTTTGACATTGTTTAATAATGTGTCGGCATGGGCGCCTGGGTGGCTCAGTCGGTTAAGCATCTGCCTTAGGCTCAGGTTATGATCCCATGGTCCTGGGACCTAGCTCTGTTGGGCTCCTTGCTGGGCAGGGAGCCTGCTTCTCCCTCTCCCTCTGCCTGCCACTCCCCCTGCTTGTGCTCTCCCACTCTCTCCCCCTTTGTTAAATAAAATTTTTTAAAAGAATCTTCAAAATGTGTCAGGAGAGAACTGAAGAAGGGCACTACCAGAGGCATCTAGGAGGGAGTGAGTGGTGGGCAAAGAGTGCTCATTGCACGGAGCCAGCTGTCTTCTCCTTCCCTGAGCCAGATGGCTAGGGACATTGTGGATGTCTTTGTTTCAAAGGGGTCAGGTTGAGGGGCAGTCCCCCAGTCTCTTTCTGCCCCAGCTCAGTTTGGAAAAGGTACTGACATGTAATTCTTCTCTATTGTAAGCTTTCCTTTTTAAAAAATTTTTTTAAATTTAAATTTAATTAATTAACATATAATGTATTATTAGTTTCAGAGGTAGAGTTCAGTGAGTCATCAGTCCTGTATAATACCCAGTGCTCATTACATCACATGCCCTCCATAATGCCCATCACACAGTTACCCCGTCCCCCATCCCCCTCCCCTCCAGCAACACTCTGTTTGTTTCCTATGACTAAGAATCCCTTATGGTTTATCTCTTTATCTGATTTTTGTTTGGTTCTCATGATTAAATGATTTGGAAACAAAACAACAAACAAGCCCAGCTTTAGCATTTCACTGCCTTTGGTGATTCAGTCATGGTTTGTGTTGTTTGTGTTGATAATTTTTTAGTTTCCAAAATTTAACAGTGAGCTCTGCTTTTGTAATAAAAGAGTCTCCGAAATTATCATGTAACCAGTGCTTCTCAACCTTGGCTGCTGAATCAGTTGGCTATTGCTGTATAACCAACCACCCTGACATTTAATGTCTTAAAAGTTTGAACAATCATTCATTTGCTCATTTTTCTGTGGGTCAGCATTTTGGTATACATTCAGCTGGGTACTTGTTCTCTTAGTCTTTCCTGAGGTCCCTGACCTGGCTACATTTTTTTTGGCTCACCTTGAGCTGGAGAGTCTAAGAAAGCTTGAGTCACTTGAACTTGTTGGTGGTTGGTGCTGGTGGTTGGCTGAGCCTTGGGTCTCCAGCTGGGTCACCTGAGTTTTTTCATTCATTTACAAAAGCTGTAAGAGAAAGGGCAAGCTTGGATATGCAGATGCTTTTTCTAGTCTCTGCTTGTGTCATAATTGTTAATGTTTCACTGGCCAAAGCAAGTCACTTGGCAACCCCCAAGGTCAATGTGTGAGGGGATTCTGCAAGGGCACAAGGGCACCAGGGGGTGCAGATAGAAGACATAATGCCTCAGGGACTGTGATTGTAACATTCTACCACAAGTCCTTATCAGAATCACCCAGGGAGCTTTGCAGAATCTCCATGCCCAGGTCATGTGTACACTCCAGACCAACTAAATAACAATGTCTTGGGATGGGACCCAGGCATCAGTATTTTTTTTTAAAGATTTTATTTATTTATTTAACACACAGAGAGAAAGATCACAAGTAGGCAGAGCAGCAGGCAGAGAGAGAGGGAGAAGCAGGCTCTCCGTTGAGCAGAGAGCCCGATGCGGGGCTTGATCCCAGGACCCTA
The DNA here is from genome assembly GCF_002288905.1 of Enhydra lutris kenyoni. NCBI lineage: Eukaryota > Metazoa > Chordata > Mammalia > Carnivora > Mustelidae > Enhydra > Enhydra lutris. The sequence continues at coordinate 43,036,913 of NW_019154090.1, read as the reverse complement.
AGATCATGACCTGAGCCGAAGACAGAGGCTTAACCCACTGAGCCACCCATATTTCCTGATAATTCCAGTATGCAATCAAGGGTGGCAACTGACACATTAATGGGGAAAAAAAGATGTTTCAATTTAAAGAGATTTGGCCAATACCACTTTTTGGGAAATATATTTTTATTAAAATATGATATCCTAGAATGAAAGAAAAGGAATAAGGACACTCATATGTGCGCTTTCATGGGTCCAAATATATGTACATGAATTTTCACATCAGAGCATGGTCAGTAAAGAACACAGGTGAACGGGAGGGGTGGGAAACTTGGGAACATTTCAGCAAGTGGGAGTGGGTGTTGGGATTGTTTTGTTTTATCTTGTTTTTTTTTTAAGTAGGCTCCACACCCAGAATGGAGCCCAGTGCGGGGCTTGAACTCACAATCCTGAGGTCAAGACTTGAGCTGAGATTAAGAATCAGACGCTTAACCAAATGAGACACCCAGGCACCCTGGGTGTTGGGTTTTGATGATCCATATTGATGGTCCAGTCCAGGGTCTGTAAACTTTCTGACATCTGTCTTGTTTCTTTAAAAGCCGCCTTTCTGGGGCACCTGGGTGGCTCAGTCGTTGGGCATCTACCTTTGGCTTGGGTCATGATCCCAGGATCCTGGAATCGAGCCCCACATCAGGCTCCCTGCTCGACGGGAAGCCTGCTTTCTCTCTCCTAGTCCCCCTGATTGTGTTCCCTCTCTCACTGTGTCTCTCTCTGTCAAATAAATAAATAAAATCTTAAAAAAAAAAAAAAAAGAAGGCACCTTTCTGTTCAGGAACTTCCTCTCTTTGATATCATCATTTTATAGTGATTTGACAATGAACTTGTGTGGTTCTCCCTTCTTTGTCAATTACCTTATATGGTGGTCAAGATAAATTAAGCTGGGCTGAGGTAAAAGCTGTCTCAAAACAAAACAAAACAAAAAACTGTCTCAAACCGAAGGTAGATATTTGGGGGAGTCAGAGTCTCCTGAGAACAATCATTTTCTTTCATGGGGAACTTTCCAGTTTTACAACAATGGTTAATAAAGTAAACTGATTGGCAGGTTAGCAGGGCATCTCACGGGCATCCATCTGCAGCCATATATAACGTATGGAGGAAAGATGCAGATGCCATCTCCATAAGCAGCAACAAAGGCAAGAAGAGCACTGCTTTGAGAGGGGTAGTTTGGAGTGTAGAGCAGAGGATGGAGTTTGCTGGCCTTCAGATCTGGACTTTAATCCCAGTTCTCTTGCTCCTCTTTGAATAAGAGGAACTTACTAACTGGAATAAGTTCTGATTCTCAGTTGTCTCATTTGTTAAATGAGGTTAATAAAACTTAGCTGGCAGCCATTGTGAAAATCAGAGGTAATATACTTCAGATACATTTGGCATTGCACATGGAATAGCTGTTATTGTTGTTGTTTGTTGTTATTCACATTCCTAACAAAGGGGCTAACAGGTTGCTGTTGTGTGACTCAACTCAAAGGGCATGCCTCGTATTTGAAAAACCAATGCCTGCCTGAGTGAGTAGGTTCTACTCAACCCCTTCATGTTCCTAAACCAGGTTCTTTTTTTTTTTTTTTAAGATTTTTATTTATTTATTTGACAGACAGAGATCACAAGTAGGCAGAGAGGCAGGCAGAGAGAGAGAGGAGGAAGCAGGCTCCCTGCCGAGCAGAGAGCCCGATGCGGGGCTCGATCCCAGGACCCTGGGACCACGACCCGAGCCGAAGGCAGAGGCTTTAACCCACTGAGCCACCCAGGCGCCCCCCTAAACCAGGTTCTAAGATGGGCATAATTTTGCCCCAAAGGGGACATTTGGTCATGCCTGGAAATATTTTTGGTTGTCACATCTGGAAGTGGGAGTGTGCTAGTAGCATCTGCTGGGTGGAGGTCAAGGATGTTGCTAAACATCTTATGCCCTGGACAGCTTCCACAGCAAAGTATTATCTAGCCTAAAATTCTGGTAATTCTCAGTAGATTGAGAAGCCTGGACAAGTTGCAGAATTCTTACAGATCCAGCTTCTTAACTCTTACAATCATCCAAGTAATTCTGCTATTTTATTGAGAGGATAGTAATCTTATGGGGATAGAGCTACACATACTTTTTTTTTTAATGTCAAATGCACCTAATATTGCTATTCCTAGAGATACATATTTAAGACCTCTGATATCAATCCTAGCAAAATTTCTGTGTATTTAAATGAGATTTGGGCAGAGTATGATTTCTAGCTCCAACCCCAAACTTAAACCTTTTTTGATATCACAATCAGGAAGTCCTTCTACTTAGCTGGCAGTTGAAGCTAGTTTCTGGGCTCCTCATGGAGGGAACAAGTCCATGAGTGAGAGCCCTTGCTGTGTCCCCGTGGAAGGGACCAGCTATGGTGGGGGAGACAACCTATACTACTTCCAGGAGTAGAGCAAGTGGATAGGAGTCAGGCTTCTGCTCAGTGTGATGGTGGGACTAGAAGCGCACATTTCAGGGAGCCCCATCATTATCCAGGATTTGAAGGATCCCTGGATGGAGATATTTGTGGTGTCCAGGAAGTGTGCTAGCAGGGAAGACAGCTGTATCTTGGATGGCAGACCTGGGACCAAAGATGAACATTTAGGTGAGATGGATGTTGAGGTCAATGAGTTAAATAAGCATCTCATCTAAAAGATCCTCTGTATCTACAGCCAGATATCTGTAACTGTAAAACTGAACAAAACAAAGGACAGCAAAAAACGTGTGCTTCCCCAAAGGTTAGCCACCTGTAAATCACTCCAGTGAACATGCAGTTTAAATATTGTTACATACTGATAGATAGTGCCATTGAGATGAATTGTGTATTTCTGATCATTTTTTTCTCCTAGAAATGTAGCTTCAAACTTCTTTATTGCTTAATGTTAAATATTTCTCTGTTTTGTAATTGATGTTTACACATTTATAAATATTTACTTGATCAAAGAATCTAAAGTATTTTGGGGTACTTTTTTACTTAAAGTTTCAAAATTTTTTTTGACTTTTTTTTTTTTTTAAAGATTTTTATTTATTTGACAGAGAGATCACAAGTAGGCAGAGAGGCAGGCAGAAAGAGAGAGGAGGAGGAGGCAGGCTCCCTGCTGAGCAGAGAGCCCGATGTGAGGCTCGATCCCAGGACCCTGGGATCATGACCTGAGCCGAAGGCAGAGGCTTTAACCACTGAGCCACCCAGGCGCCCCAAAGCTTCAAAATTTTTAAGAAACATTAAAAAACTGGCAAATAAGAGATCTGAGAAATTGCAAAAGAAAGGCTAATGAAACATGAAATGTATCAGAGACCAGTATGAAAATCAGCAAGAGTAAAGCAGACAGAGAACACAAAAGAAAGAAGAGAATGGAAATGGAAAAAGAGTTAAGTGCCTAGGCAGAATAGAATTCACACAGAATCATCTGTGTTCCAGCTGTGAGCTTTCGACACAAATTAGTGGGCATGAGAGTTAAAAATGTTAAATTTGATTCATGGTCATGATGATCATTGGAGGCTGTTGGCTGTCCCCCACTATCTGTGTTTTCCTTCTTCTAGAATAACAGAACCCATGATTTTTAGCTGGACACATGTTTGCCTGGAAGAAAGATATTTCCCAATTCTCCTTGCAACTGGCCAGAGCCAGGTGTGGCCAGTGAGATGCATGTGAAAGTGGTGTGTGCAATTTCTAGATTGTGCCCTTATAGGGAAGAGGTGGGCCCTGCTTCCTGCTAGCTGGAATGTGGATGTGGTCAGCCATGTTGGCTCATGAAGACAAGTTCAAGGTCTTAGAGATGGAGCAATAAGAAAGAAACTTGACACCATGCACCCATCACCATGGCACCTCTGTACCAGCTCTGAGCTGATTATACCCTGTTGATTCTCTCTAGTTTAAGCCACTATTATTTTGATTTGGTGTTACAACAGCCAAGCCTATGTCCCAATATTCTAGGGACACAGCAGAAGCAAATGCCTACAGAGAACATAATCAAGAGTACAGGTGACCAAAAAAGGCTGATAATATCAAATGTTGATGAGTATGTGGAGAAACTGGAACCTTCAAATAATACTGGTGGGAATGTAAAATGGAACAACCACAGTTTAGCAGTTTCTAAAAAGTTAGAGATACACTTGACCCAGCAATTCCACTCCTGCATACCTATTCAAGAGAAATGAAAACATGTCCACATGAAGACTGTCGTGGGCTGGCCTTGGCCCATCAGTAACCAGTGTTGTGGCTGGACTGGCCCTTGTAGTTCTTATCATGGTTGTAAGACATCCTCAGCAGGAACCATCAGGAAACTCTCAGAGACAAGGTTTATTACTTACAAGTCCTGGAAATTATGTAGCATACCTGGGACCACACAGCAAGGTCACCAGTAGAGAGAATGTATGGGCCTGGGATGCTGCTTCTATTGGGGCTGGGGTGGAGGCCTAGGGTCTCTTGGTCTCACTCTTTATTGGTTAATTTAAAACATAAGAGCAGGAATTTGAAGCTTGGGAAGACAAAAGCAAACAAATAAGGGGCCCAAATGATAATTTATGGAAACCAACCAAGGAGCCTGGCAGGGGTGAGATGGGGTGGGGAGGTGGGGGTTGAAGATAGCAGTGGCCTGGTTCTTTTTTTTTTTTTTTTTTCTTAAGATTTTATTTATTTACTTGACAGAAATCACAAGTAGGCAGAGAGGCAGGCAGAGAGAGGGGGGGAGGCTCCCTGCTGAGCAGAGAGCAGGATGCGGGGCTCTATCCCAGGACCCTGAGATCATGACCTGAGCCAAAGGCAGAGGTTTTAACCCACTGAGCCACCCAGGCACCCAGTGGCCTGGTTTTTTATCAAGTGGTGTGGCTGGTGGTGTGGTTATTCAAGAGAGCTGTCTTTTCTTGGAAACTTCATGTAACACTTTTTCTATTTTCAGGGACTGCAGACAGAGTGGCATTGTAACAAAGGTGTTTCAGGTGGGCTGCGAACCAGTGAATACAGTCTCTTCAGAAAACCATGTCGGAAATGTCCTCAAAGATTCTTTCAAGCAAGCAAGTAGATGTGACACTTTCAGATGGTCACCACATTCTTGGTTCCTTCTTTCTCAGTGATTCCATCTTCTCTTTCATTTCGTTGCCTATGCTCGTAGGTTCTTATAATTGTGGTCAGTAGCCACCACTATGAAGTGATTTCCCTCCTGTTAGTCAGTCCATCCTGCACGTGTTCTGTCCTGCACATTAAATTCCTCCCCAGCATTATGGCCCATGCTCCATTGTCTTCAGTGAACCCCACTTACCTATTGAAGAAAGTGACCGGTTTCTGTCTTCAGTCATCCTTTCTCATTGTGTGACTCCCCTGTATATTCCTCCAGCCAAACTACATTGTGTATGCTGTGTTCTGTCACTGCTCCCCTAGGGTCTGGACCTTCTCTTTTATAGTGCTTTGAATATGTGATTGCTTTGCTCATCATTTACCTTCCCCATGCAGAGTAAGTTCCAAGGTGGCAGAGAACAAGTCTGCCATACTCATTGCCTTGCACAGAGGAGGGCTGGAGAGGGCAGTGAGTGTCTATTTGTTGAACAGATACATCAGACTAGTAGAAACCCTCTGTGACCATAGCTGTTGATTATGCTGAAATCTTCAACCCTGAAAAGCTCAAAACCTTGCTTCTCCGGAGGATGAACCAGACTTACCTACAAGGGTATTTCAAACTTCAGTCCCTGGGCTTTGGGCACCAGTGAGATAGATGCAAGGGCCAGAGGATGGGCTAGCTCATGGTAAAGCAATCAACCAAAAAGTCTCAGTCATGGAGGTCTTGGTGGGGATGACCAGAAGTTTGGGAGGGGATCCCTTCAGCTTCAGGATGGACCAGAGCCCAGAGAGGTGGCTATAGGACCAGAGCAGTGGGTGCAGGCCTAAAGTGGGGCTCAAGTATGATTGGGGCAGGGATCTACCATGGGCAGGGGTATCCAGTAGAAGCAGAGCTTATTTGCCTCAGTAGATGCTCAGGCTTGAATCAGGCATAAGGGACTGAGTCCAGGGGGAAGAAAGTCCATGGAGAAGAATATAAGTACTGTGCATGGGCAGGTAGTGTAGTTAAGTCCTATTTTGGCCTGACCCCCACCCTTTATTTGCCTCCTGGATCTGGTGGTCCCTTTGTTATTCCCCAGATTCCAATGATTGTAACATCCTGCCTTCATGTCCTGCTGCTGGCCTTGGCTGCTTAAATGTTGGAGCCTAATAGCCAGACATGCTGCCAGCAAACCGGCCCAGATACAAAGCCATGGGTTTCCAGAGTAAGGTGAAACAAAGGTCATTTTGTAAAAACTACTGTAAACTCTTTCGAGTAAGAAGGGCATGCTATGACATTCTCTCTACCTGGCAACTTTTCATTTTCACATTGCAAATGGGTGTAATCGAGTGATTGACATGCAACATATGTACATGACATCCAACATGTAATCAAGTGATTGACATAGGATTGTCATTCCTAGGAATTGGAAAATGGATTTGTTGAATCAAAACTATGGAAGAAATACAAGAATGCTGAAAATAAACAGGATTGGAATCTTAACCTTAGAAAGTCTGCAGGTATGACATGGAAGGATGAAGATAAGGTTTAATATTCTAAACCACCAAACGGGTTCATTGCTCATGTTCTTGACTGTAGAAGGGTTGGAATAAGAAATACTGGAATAGAAAAGTAAGATAATCTTAGTGCTATCCTTGCTAACAGCTTAAGACCAAGAGGGATCATCACAGAGTCCAACAAAGTGAGATTTGTTGACTTGTTGCAATGAGGGAGACCACACAGCAGAAGAAGTATGGGGCATCACACCAAACAAAGGAAAAGACAAGGTTATAGGGCTTGGGGGACAGATGGAGTCTGGATGAAATGAAGTGAGAGCCAAGTTTTGATAGGCTCAAAGCAAAGCAGGGCTGCACGTGAACTGGCACCATCAGATATGGATTGCAAAGGGAACCAGGGCTTTGTTCACCTTGGAAACTACAAAAATAAATGTGGAATATTGTGTTCATAGACAATTCTCTGATACTCTGCACCAAGGTTGGAAATTGAGGCTGCTGCTCTGTGTCAGAGTGACTTACGTCCTCCAGGCGAGAGTTGGAGGGTTCATTCTTTCTGATAAGATTTTAACCAGCAAGATTTCTGATAATCTCTGGTTATAGAGAACAAGGTTTCTTAGCAAGTAAGAAACAACAACCACTCAAAGAAGGGGGAAAGGAGCTGTTATGACATTTTACGGCTTCAGTGCGTCCTTGGGAGAAAGAGGGTTTCCTGCTCACCCTGCCATTGGATTTATCTATTTTCTCAGCCTGATGTGGAGTGTTGTAGAATGTAGCAGGGCAGATTTTTCTTTTCTCAGTCTGGGCTAATTTTTTTCTTTCCCAGTGCTAGTTCACGGAGTGGTGGCTTCTTTATATAATTCTTCCATCTAGTTAAAGATGTGATGACCTCAAAAGGTGTCCACCTATGAAGACGTATTTGCATGATTACATATATAATTACAGATATTCACAGAATTTTTTTTAAAATAATTGTAGATCTTGAAGGAGGAGAAAGAACTGACTCTAAAACATGGAAGGACCTTCGTTTCTCAGAGAGTCCACTGGAAATCCCACCTCACCATGAAGAATTAGGTTCTAGACCACCCACCCGCCAATCTCAGGTAACTTCTAAAGAAAATCTTCATGGTATTAAATACCTCCTATATTTTTAATCTTCCCGTGAAATCCTTTTAAGGCAATGTCCCCTAGCTTTTTCACCATGTGCCAGGCACTGTTTCAGTGTTGGGAATATTGTGTTGGGCAAGAAAGTCCCTGTACTCCGGAGCTTACATTTTATGCAGGGTGGGGGCATGAAAATAATAAACATGAAAGTCATCAACCAAAAATTTTAAAATAGTGGGAATGCCTGAGTGGCTTAGCTGCTTAAGTATCTGCCTTTGGCTCAAGTCATGATCCTAGGGTCCTGGGGTTGAGTGCCACATCAGGCTCCCTGCTCAGCAGGAAACCTGCTCCTCCTTCTCCCTCTGCCCCTCCCCCCAGCTCGTGCACAATCTCTCTCTCTCTCTCAAATAAATAAATAAATAAATAAATCCTTTAAAAAAATGAATAAAATTCACCCACAAGTGATTCTAATGGACAGGCATGGTTGAGAATCACAGATGCTAGGATCTTGAGGCCTATAGCAAGGAGTTTGAATTTTCTTCTCATTGTAAAGAAAATCTATTTGGAAGGTAAGACAAGATATCATTTGCATTTTAAAAAGTTTTTTAAATTTTTTTAAATCATTTTCATTAAAAATATGGAGATTAAGCTGTAGAGGAGTAAGAGGGGAGTAACATTTAGAAGGTTTTTTTACTCCAGGGGAGAGATGATGGTAGCTTGGACCAAGGTTGTAGAAGCGGTGGTGGTAGGAGGCATGGGAATCCAGACATGTTTTGGAGGAAGAGCCACCAGGTTTGGCTGAAGGATCAGATGGATGGGATAAGGGACAGGGAGGAGCCAAAGTTGACTCTGGTTTCTGGCCTGGGCGTCTAGAGATGGTGGTGGTATTAACTGAGATGGGGAAGATCAGGGAGGAGCAGGTATGAAAAGACTCATTACACATCCAGATGGAGGTCTTAAGTAGACCATTGGATGTGCAAGTTCAAACTCAGGGAAGAGGTCAGGGCCACAGATACATATTTAGAAATATTCAATAAAATTACGTTGTTTAAAGCTTGGGTCTGAATGAGATTACTTGCTGAGAGTATACAGAAGATGAAGGGCAGATGGCACAAGACAAAGTCCTTGACTTAGAGGTTGAGCAGAGGAGGAAGAGCCTGAGAAGTAGGAAGAAAGCCAAAGGGGGGAAAAAAAAGTGGTGCCATAGAAGCCAAAAGAAGAAAGAGTTTCAAGGAGAAGTGGACGTCTATGTCAAATGTCACCAAGGATTCAAATTAGACAAGGACTGGGACTTGCCCATTGGATTTGACAAGATGGAGGTGATTTACAACCTAAATAAAAGCCCTGTCAATAATTTAATTACTGTATAACACAAAGATTCTCTCATACTAGTTGCCTACTACAACTATTCTAGCACTCTGGTTTTTCAGTGTTTATAAAATTCAGTTTAGACTTAGGCATCTAAGGGCAACCCAGGAGCCCTTGCTTTCTTCCTCTAATTCTGAGTCCTAAGTAGAGTGTACCTGGAATCACACTGTCTATCCAGCCATAGCTGCTGCTGCTTTGCCTGTGATCCCACGGCTGCTCATACTTAGCATCAAGTATAAAAAAAGCGTGACTCCCAACCCTGGTTGCACAGAATCACCTGGGGGAACTTTAAATATATATGCCCTCCCAGCTACACCTTCCTGCAATCCTTTTAGATAAACTGATCCCATAAGCCTGGGATGGAGTCCTGAAAGATTTTGGTGATCACCTCAGTCTGAGTATCCCTGGCCTAGAAGACCAGCTATCGTCCCAAAGTCCAATCCTTTTCTTCATTTCCAGTCTCTAGTGCCGTAGTGTATCTCAGTGGAACCTCCTGGGTTCTTCTGTCAGCCCACTGACTATACTTCCTGGCAAGTCACAAAGCCCAGACCAGAGGACCACAGATCTAGTAAGCCCTTCCTGGAAATCTCAGTAAACAAAAGGATACACATCCCTGCAATAGAAGATTGCCCATCTTAGTCTCCTGGAAGAATGATTCCCTGGTTACCAAATGGACTAATGAGCACTCAACTCCTGTGAGCAGTGCTCACCAGTGCAGCCAGTGTAGTATATAAAAATACTGGTTTTGAGATAGAAAAATACCATTTTGAAGAACGAATGGTATATGACAAAATGCAATCATAACTTTTCAGAAAACATTCTCACATGACCATAGTAATCTGTAATGTGTCCAGAAAGAGTGATTTTCTTTGTGTATGAATATTTGGATTACCTTGCCCACCTACTCATTTAAGAGTTGTTTAAGATAAAATAAGACAGTATGTAAATATTCTAAGATTTAGAATCCCCCAAAACTAGGAACATGGGGACACATTTGGGGAATCTGACTAGAAGTTAGAAGACCAAGGGGGCCAGAAAAGGACTGCAGAACATTTATCTTCCACTCTTTTCATTCCTCTTGGTAAGAGATTCTTATCAATATTCCAGCTGAATCCCATCTGAAGCATATGTCAACAAACATCAGAATTAACAATACTGGGTATTACAACATTTCAACAATACCACCAGGGAGACAAGATGTCTCTGAACTAAGTGTCTGACCTTAGGCACCGTTAGGGGCTATGCAGCAGAATAAATGTAAAACCTGGGTTGAACATAAATGACAGCTTACACAGGGCTTTCGTTTCAGGGCATAAGAGCTGGGGGTTCTCTGGCAATGTGGAATACCTGAGTCAGCTGAATGGGTTAGTTATCTCTACTCAGCTCCAGTCAACTATTGACAAGAAGGCCTACAGGCTTAGTGTTGCCACATCTCATGATTTTACAAGAAAATCCAGAAACCTGCATTTTTATGTGCTATGATCTAATTTTAAATGTTAACAATTAAATCAGATTTTGAAATGCTGTGTGGACCAATATACATGGGCCAAATGAAACTCAGTGACCGTCCAGATTTGGTCAAGTAGACCACCACTTTGCAACATCTGGTCTGTGCCATGATGGATCTGACACAAAAGCATCTCAGAACCTCTGACAGCTCCCCATTACCTGAAGCATAAATTCTGGAGTCCTAAGCTCAGCCCACAGGTATTGTGGTGGACAGGGACCCTTTCGGGGTCAGAGAGGCCTGAGTACATAAGATAGTTCACATATTGTTAACATGACTTCAAGCAAGTGACTCAAACTTTCTGAGCCTCAGCATCTTCATCTCAGAAATGGGGATGATGATGATTATAATTATTTTTAGTTTCAGAGGCAGAGTTTAGTGATTCATACGTTGGATATTACATTCCTCATTACATCACGTGCCCTCCTTAGTGCCCATCACCCGGTTACCCAATGTCCCCACCCATCTCCGTCCAAGAACAAATATTGTGAAAATGTCTGGGCTACCTAAAACAATCTATACATTCAATGCAATTCCTATCAAAATACCATCAATATTTTTCAAAGAGATGGAACAAATAATCCTAAAATTTGTCTGGAATCAGAAAAGACCCCAAATAGCCAAAGGAATGTTGAAAAAGAAAACCAAAGCTGATAGCATCATAATTCCGGACTCCAAGGTCTATTACAAAGCTGTCATCATCAAGACAATATATGCTACTGGCACAAAAACAGACACGTAGATCAATGGAACAGAATAGAGAGCCCAGAAATAGACCTTCAACTCTATGGTCAACTAATCTTCAACAAAGCAGGAAAGAATGTCCACTGGAAAAAAGACAGTATCTTCAACAAATGGTGTTGGGAAAATTGGACAGCCACATGCAAAAGAATGAAACTGGACCATTTCCTTACACCTTATACAAAGATAAACTTAAAATGGATTAAAGACCTCAGATTAAATCTGAGGGATGCTTGAGTCGCTCAGTCAGTTAAGCATTTGCCTTCGGCTCAGGTGATGATCCCAGAGTCCTGGGATCAAGTCTCACATCAGGCTCCCTGCTCAGTGGGGAGGCTGCTTCTTTCTCTGCCTGCCGCTCCCCTTGCTTGTGCTCTCTCTCTCTGTCAAATAAATAAATAAAAATCTTAAAAAAAAAAAAAAAGACCTAACTCTGGGAAAGGAATCCATGAAAATCCTAAAGGAGAACATAGGCAGCAATGTCTTTGACCTTGGCCACAGCAACTTCTTGCTAGACATGTCTTCAAAGGCAAGGGAGATAAAAATGGGGAATGTATATGCCTCTTGGTGTGAGGCACTGAGATGGACACTATATCATTTCTCTCATATTTGTGCCAAAATGCATACATGAATCCAAGCATTACGAAACATCAGACAAAACCAAATTGAAGGAGATTCTACAAATTAAATGACACGTTACTCTTCAAACATGTCAAGATTGTGAAAGATGCAGATAGACTGAGGAACAATTTCGGATTAAAGGAGACAAAAGAGACTTGACAACTAAATGCACAGTATGACACTGGACTGGATCCTAGACCAAGAAAAAAAATATATAGTGTGAAGGACATCATTGGTGCAAACAATGACATTTGAAAAAAGATCTGGGGATTAGATAATAGTATTGTGTGGCCATTAAATTTTCTGGTTTTGATAATTGCATTGTCGTGTAAGAGGACATCATAGTTCTTAGGATGTGCACACTGAAGTATGTAGGGGCAGAAGGGCAAAGTAACTGCTGTTCATTCTCGAATAATTCAGGGACACACATACACAGAGAGAGAGAGAGAAAGAGAAGGAAGGTGCACCGGGCAAAATGTTAACATGAAAAACTGGTCAAGCTGGGTATCCAGGAGTTATTTGTATTCTCCTTGCAACTTTTCTGTTAAGTTCAAAATTATAGCAAAAGAAACTATTACAAAAAATTATTTTTTACAGATTTTATTTATTTATTTGACAGAGAGAGACACAGCAAGAAGGAGAGGGAGAAGCAGGCCTCCTGCTGAGCGGGGAGCCCAACAGGGGGTTCAATCCCAGGACCCTGGGATCATGACCTGAGCCAAAGGCAGACGCTTAATGACTGAGCCACCCAGGTGCCCACAAAAAAATTTTAAATGAGGATAATATTACCCACCTCATAAGATCACTGTGAAATGTTGAGATAACGACTACATAATACCATTTTAGCAGGTGTCAGACCCTTCCTAAATGATAGCTCCTCCCCTCTGTGTTCCTTCTCCAGCTACTCAGACTTCTAAATCATGTCACATCCTTGAGCCCCAGGATAGGCTAAGCACTGCCCTATCACTGTGCCTTTACAAATGGGTTTCCTCTGCTTCTTATTCCCATTGTCCTGTGTCCATTTGACAACCTTTTTTTTTATTCTTCCAGGCCAAGCTCAGGTGTTAGCACCCTGGGAAGCCTTTCTCCCCTGAAGCAAGTGAATGTGATTATTTTGTCCTTTAGAGTCCCATGGGACTCAATACAAATGCATTACGACACTGAACCCACAGTGTTTCCGTATTTTGTGTATACACCAGTTCAGCTCCTAAAGGATAGGGACCATGTAATATCTATCTTTGTCCCCTCCCTGTGTCAAACATAGTGCCTGGTACAAAGAATGCTCAAATAAAAATAAATCAAAATGAGTTAAATGTTTTCTCTGCATAGGTTCTTTTAGGTGAATTTTTGAATTGTTTCCCAGGGATGTAATCTTTGAGAAAAATGGAGGGCAGCTTAGGTTTTTAAATTCTAAACTCTGGTCTGTCTGATGATAGATTTGGATCTCTTTTTGTAAACTCTTGTTTCTAATGAAATATACATGTCTAATTGTAATAGCACCTTAATTTTCTTAAAATGTTGGGTCCTGGGGTAATTGTTAACTTCTGACTCTCCCATCATGGTTCTTAAAAGATGAGTGCTGGATGTGATAAGACAACATGTTAAAAAAAATTGTAATGCAATTTTACTGTACCAGAGCTTTTACTGTGATTTTATATGTATCCTTTATTGTAGTTCCCTAGTTTTGCTCACATAACTGGCCAGAAGAGTTTGACAAGCACAGAGATCATGAGAATTCAAAGAGAGACAGACTTTCTCAAGTAAGTATCACATTTTCTTTACTATTTCTTCAATTCTACTGAGGCATTGTCAAGAAAATTTAAGGATGAGGCATAAGAATGGTGTTTGCTCACCCAACTGTCTTTCATTAAATTTTTACAAATTTTAAAAGTATACAATAAAACTGCACTTATTTAAAAAGTACAGTTGACCCTTAGAGGGTCATTATGTACAATGGCCAAGACATGGAAGCAACCTAGGTGTTCATCAGTAGGCTAATGAATAGGGAAGATGTGGTATATTTACACAGTGGAATGTTACACAGTGGAATATTACACAGCCATAAAAAAGGATAAGACCATGCCATTTGTGACAACATAGATAGACCTAGGGGATATCATGCTGAGTGAAATAAATCATACTGAGAAAGACAAATACCATATGATTTCATTCATATGTGGAATCTAAAAAACAAGACAAATGAATAAACAAACAGAAGAACCAGACTTATAAATACAAAGAACAAACTAATGGTTGCTGGAGGGGAAGGGGTTGGAGGGATGGGCACAATGGGAAGAGGAGTGGGAGAAATAGACTTCCAGTTAGGGAATGAATAAGTTACAGGAATAAAAGCATAGGGGATATAGTGAGTGGTAATAACATTGTATGGTGATAGATGGTAGCTATCGTTGGGGTGAGCATAGCATATAAAGAAATCTAACCACTAAAAAAAAAAAAAAAGAAAGAAAGAAAAGAAGGAAATCTAACCACTATGTTACATAACATTGTGTATCAACCCTACTCAAGTAAAAAAAAATTTAATTCATTTTGCAAAAAAAAGTGCAGCTGACATGCATATAACCTTGAAACTATCACCATAATCAAGAAAATGAACAAGTCCATCACCTCCAAAAGTTTCTTGCACTGTACCCTTTTGAAATCCCTCCCTATCCCAAGGCAACTATTGATCTACTTCTATTTAAAAAGTCCTTCCTAAACCCAAGACAGATCCCACCACAAGATTTTCCACTGTTTTCTTCTAGAAATTTTATCTCTTATGATCCATATTTAATTATGGTGTGAGGTTATTCCAGTACCACTGGCTGAAAAGATTGTCCTTTCCTTATTGATTACTTTTGGGATTTTTGTGGCTCTGTTTCTGGACTCTGTATTCTGATAATATATAGATATAAATATAGACAAACTGATGTTTGTCTATATTTATTTACTACCACATTTCTGGATTACCATTCCCTTATAATAAGTCTTGAAACTAAGTGTTATAAATTCTGCAACTTTGTTCTTCTTTTATAAAAATAGTTTGGCTCTTCTCGGTACTTTGCATTTTTTTAAAAAGATTTTATTTATCCAGGGGCGCCTAGGTGGCTCAGTGGGTTAAGCCTCTGCTTTCGTCTCAGGTCATGATCTCAGGGTCCTGGGATCAAACCCTGCATCCTGCTCTCTGCTCAGCAGTGGGCCTGCTTCCCCCTCTCTCTGCCTGCCTCTCTGCCTACTTGTGATCTCTCTCTCTCTCTCTCTCTCTCTCTCTGTCAAATAAATAAAATCTTTATAAAAAAATTTTAAAGATTTTATTTATCCATTTGTCAAAGAGAGAGAGAGAGAGAGAGAGAGCGCATAAGCAGGGGGAGGGGCAGAGGGAGAAGCAGACTCCCCGCTGAGCAAGGAGCCCGATGCGGGACTGGATCACAGGACCGTGGAATCATGACCTGAGCCAAAGGCAGCCACCTGACCCACTGAGCCACCCAGTCATCCCAATACTTTGCATTTTCAAACAAGTTTTAAAATCAAGTTCTCAACATCTACAAAATGTTTGCTAGAGTTTTGATTTGGATTGCATTTAGTTGATACATTAATTTAAGACAGATTGATGTTATTAACAATTTTGAGCCTTTACAGTCCAGGAAAATGGGGTATCATCATTTATTTAGGTCTGCCTTAATTTCTTTCAGCAATGTTGTGTAGTTTTCAGTGCTCAGGTTTTACATATCCTTTGTCAAATTGATTCCTAAGTATTTCATAATTTTTTGATGCTGTCATAAATGTTATTGCTTTTAAAATATAAATTTCTGATTTTTCATTGCTGGGATAGTAAATGGATTTTTGTGTAGTGTTCTTATATCCTGGAATTTTACTCAACTCACTTATTCTTTTAGCTTTTTTGGTAGAGTCCATAGAATTATCTACATAGGTGGTCAGGACACCTGTGAATATTTTTTTAATTTTTTTTAAAGTTTATTTATTTAATCTCTACCCCCAACATGGAGCTCAAACTCACGACCCTGAGATCGAGAGTCACATGCTCTTCTGACTGTGGCAGCCAGGCACCCCTCACCTGCAAATACAGGCAATTGTTTTATTTCTTCATTTTCTGTGTGGGTCCTTCCTTCCTTCCTTCCTTCCTTCCAGCATAAACTGATTTATTTAAAAGTTTAAAAACGCGCGATAAACTAGAGATTATCCTTAGAATTAGCAGTGCTTTGTTAAAGACCAGGTAGGGTTAGAAGGTAAGAAATGGTATTGGGTGGGGGTGCACCTGCCTTAGTCACAGTGCAATCAATTACGTATTAATTCAGCTGTTACATCCTGGGGGATAGAAGTTGGGGGATCGATTATTTATTTACGGGGAACTCTACACAAATTAGAGACTTCCAGACCTACCCAGTGCCATCCTTCTCTACTCCTCAGGACCCTAAAGCCACCTAGATGGCAACATTGTCTATGCATATATTCTTCCCTCCCTAAGGAACTCTGCAAGCCAAAACTGTCTGCCCTCTGCAGCTGGAACATATATGCACATCCCTTTTCTTTCTTTCTTTTTTTTTTTTTCTTGACTTGTTGTCTTGGCCAGAACTTCCAGTAAATTTAGAATAGAAGTGATGAGAGTGGACATTCTTGCCTTATTCCTGAACATAGGGAGAAAACATTCCACTTTTTTAACATTAAATATGATATTGGCTAGAGATTCTTTTGTTGACCTTTCAGATTGAGGAAACTTTCTATTACTAGCTTGCTGAGAGTTTCTTTTTTTAAAAAGATTTTATTTATCTATCTGAAATAGAGAGAGAGAGAGTGAGAGTGAGAACCTGAGCTGGGGAAAGGGCAGAGAAAGAGAGAGAAGCAGACTCCCTGCTGAGCATAAAGCCCGATTCGATTCGGGGCTTGATCCCAGAATGCTGGGATCATGACCTGAGCCAAAGGCAGATGCTTAACTGACTGAGCCACCCAGGCACCCCTGATTTTCAAGTTTTAAAAAAATATATATTTTATTTATTTATTTGATTCGGGTGGGCATGGAACACACAAGTAGGCAGAGCAGCAGGCAGAGGGAGAGGGAGAAGCAGGCTCCCCACTGAGCAGGGAGCCCAATGCAGGGCTCAATCCTAGGACCCTGGGATCATGACCTGAGTTGAAGGCAGATGCTTAACCACCTGAGCCACCCAGGTGCCCCTGATTTTTAAGTTTTAAATCACCCATGCGTTTCTGGGATAAGTCTTACTTGAAGTATTATTTATTTGATGTCATGTTTAATTTCATTTGCTAAAATATAAAGAACTTTTGTGTATGTGTGCATGAAGGATATTGGTCTGTAATTTTCACACCTTACAGTGAAGATCTTTGTCTGATTTTAGTATCAGGATGATACTAAATGAGTTGGAAAGTATTCTCTTTCCTTTAATTTTCTGAGTTTGGGTAGAATTGGTATTATTTTTCCTTAGGTGTTTGGTAGGGTACACTAGTAAAGGCACTGGGGCCCAGAGTTTTAAGGAAGATTTTAAACTACATATTAAATTTGTTTAATAGGGGCACCTGGGTGGCTCAGTGGGTTTAAGCCTTTGCCTTCGGCTCAGGTCATGATCCCAGGGTCCTGGGATCGAGCCCCACATCGGGCTCTCTGTTCCACGGGAAGCCTGCTTCCTCCTCTCTCTCTCTGCCTGTCTCTCTGCCTACTTGTGATCTCTGTCTGTCAAATAAATAAATAAAAATCTTTTAAAAAATAAATAAATAAAATGTGTTTAATAAATATAAATCTTTTTAGGTTTATCTATTTCTTTTTTTAGTGAAACTTTGGCTTCATTTTTTTTTTTTAAGATTTATTTATTTGTTAGAAAAGGAGCAGGGGGCAGAGGGAGAGAGAATCTGAAGCAGACTGTACACTGAGTGTGGAGCTAGACACAGGGCTCGATCTCCTGACCCTGAGATCAGCACCTGAGCTGAAACCACGAGCCGTTTGCTCAGCCAACTGCACCATCCAGGCACCCCTCCTCTTCTTTTTCTAATTTCTTTAATGTGGAAGATGAAGTAATTTATTTGAAGCCTTTCTTCTTTCGAATATAGACATTTAGAACTCTGCATTTGCCCCTGAGTACTGCATTAGCCCTGAATGTTGGTATGTTGTCTTTTCATTTCATTTCATTTTTACTTTTAAATTTTTTTTAAGTAGACTCCATGCCCAATGTAGGGCTTGAACTCACAACCCTGAGATCAAGAGCCACACGCTCTACTGACTGAGCTAGGTGCCCCTTTTGTGTTTTCATTTTAATTTTCATTTTAAATTTCATTTTAATTCAGTGTAAACTCTAACTGACCTCATAATAAAACTATGAGGTTTTATTATTATCCTCCTTGATCAGATGTGGAGTTGTAGAGATTTAGCAACTCACTCAATATTGGGTTATTTTGAAAGTATTTTATTAAATTTCTAAATATTTGGGGATTTTCCTTATATCCTCTGATCTTTATTTCAAATTTAATTCCTTTTTTGATCAGAGAACATATATGATTTGATTGGTGAATGTTCCATGTACATTTGAAAAGAATGTGCATTTTGCTAGGGTGAGTATTCTATAATTGTCAATTAGGTTAAGTTGGTTGATAGTATTGTTTAACTCTGTAACTTAATGAGTGATTGAGAAATCTATGTGACTATAATTATGAATTTGTCTACTTATCCTTGCTTTCTATCAGATTTTGCTTCATGTACTTTTAAGTTCTATTATCATGTATAAACCTTTTGGATTCTTATGTCCTATTGCTGAGTTGACCCCTTTACTTCTTTAACCTTGGTGATACCCTTTGTTTAGAAATCTATTGAAAAAAAAAATCTATTTTGTTTGACATTAACATAGCTACTCCTGTTTCTTCTGATTAGTGTTTGCATGGTCTAACTTTTTTCATCCTTTAACGTTTAACCTATTTGTTTTTCTTTAAGTTTTTAAATTTTTAAAAATTTATTTGTTAGAGAGAGAGAGAGAGAGAGAGAGCGAGCGCACAGGCAGACAGAGTAGTAGGCAGAGGAAGAGGGAGAAGCAGGCTCCCTGCCAAGCAAGGAGCCTGATGCGGTACTCCATCCCAGGACGCTGGGATCATGACCCGAGCCGAAGGCAGCTGCTTAACCAACTGAGCCACCTAGGCGTCCCTCTTTAAGTTTTTTTTTTTTTTTTAAACAGCATCTAGTTGCTTTAAAAACATTTTAATTGGGGTGTTAAGAGTTATATTCTGATGATTGATATATTTGAATTTAAATCAACCATCATGCTTTTTGTTTTCTGTTCATCTTATCTGTTCTTTGTTGCCTTTTCTTTTTTTCTGCCATCTGTTGGATTAATTGGGTATGTTTCATGATTCCATTTTATTTTATATGCTTTGTTAGCTTATTAGCTGTAACTTTGTTTTTGGTGGTTGCTTTAGGGTTTCTAAAACATGTTTTTTTGTTGTTTTTTTTTTAAAGATTTTATTTATTTATTTGAGAGAGACAGTGAGAGAGAGCATGAGTGAGGAGAAGGTCAGAGAGAGAAGCAGACTCCCTGCGGAGCCGGGAGACCGATGCGGGACTTGATCCCGGAACTCCAGGATCATGGCCTGAGCCGAAGGCAGTCATCCAACCAACTGAGCCACCCAGGCGTCCCTCTAAAACATGTTTAACTCATCACAGCCTATCCTCAAATAGGATTATGCCACCTTGTATAAAGCATAAGAACCTTATATCCTATACTTCTAGGAGCTCAGTAACAGTAGCCTTAGTGCCATTGTGGTCACTCATTTCACATCTACAAATACTATGAACCCCATAATACATTATTATATTTAAACATATTATACATATACATTATTACATTATTACTTTTATTTTATATAATCAATTATTTTTGAGGCCCTTTATACTTTTATTGTGGTAAATAAATAAAATCTACCATTTTAACAATTTTTAAGTGTACAGTTCTCTAGCATTAAGTACATCCACAGTGTTGTGCAACCATCACCAGCCATCCATTTCCAGAATTTTTTTGTCATTCCAAATGGAACTCAGTTACCATTAAACAACAACTCCTTTACCTAATCCTTGCAGCCCCTGGTAACCTCTGTTCTCCTTTCTGTTTCTATGAATTTGCCTATTCTAGTTTCTTTATATAAGTAGAATCAGACAGTATTTGTCCTTTTGTGTTTGACTTATTTCACTTAGCATAATATTTTCAAAGTTCTCATGTTGTAGTATGTATCAGAATCTCATTCCATATTAAAGATGAAAAATATTCCATTAAGTATACACCACCATTTGTTTCTCTGCTCATCTGTTGATGGACACTTGAGTTGTTACCACATTTGACTATTGTGAATAACGCTGCTGTGAACACTGGTGTCCAAGTATCTGAGACCCTGATTTCAGTTCTTTTGAGTATTTACCTAGGACTGGAATTTTGATTTTATGGTAATTCTTGTCCAACACTTTGAGGAACTGCCAAACTGTTTCCCACAACAGCTGCCTCATTTTACCTTCCACCAGAAATGCACAAGGGTGTCACTTTCTCCACCAATACTTACTATTTTCTGTTTTTCTAATAGTCATCCTAATAGATATAAAGTGGATTTTCATTGGGGTTTTTGCTTTGCATTCCTAATGACAAGTGATCTTGAGAATGTTTTTCACGTGTTTCTTGGCCATTTGTATATCTTCTTTGGTCAAGGAGTGGTTCTCCAGCATGCCAGACAAGACCTGTCACTTAGGCTGAGCTCAGAGGTCAGGTGGGAAGTCAGAAAATTGCACTTAATGTAGACTTTGCTGGAATTCTCGAGGCTCACCGTCACACATGCCAAATCCAATGTGATAGGATGACTCAGAAGTGGGATCAAGGCTGCTGATAAACTTCTGCCACAGTCAGGAAGTAAGGTAAGCCAGACCAGGTGAAGGACACAAATGGGTCTAGGTGGAAGGCCACTTTGTAATAGAATGACCAGAGAAGCATCCCCTGTCTTGACCTTGTTCCATAGCCTTTGAGAGTGGTCTGCTCTTTGTTTTTGTTTTTGTTTTTCTTAAATGTTTGAACACTTGGAGAGTTTCATCTGACTTCTTAATGTGAACCCATCAGAACATGGCCAATGAGGAACCTATTTTATTGCAGGTGTGCCCACTGCCTGGCCCCCCGCCCATCTGACCCCTTTGCTCGCTTCTGTCAAGAATGTGGCTCTCCTGTCCCACCCATATTTGGCTGTCATCTCCCACCCCCAGAAGGAGCTCAGGTGAGCAGCAGAATCTTCAAAAACTTCTCTCATTGGTTTATCTGATTTTTAGTAGCCACAGTAGCATAGTACCTGGCATTCATGATCCCCAAACATAAAAACTTGTTGAAAAAATTACTGGCAGATTAATCTCTTATTGTCCAGTCTCTTACTTAAGAATGGAAAACCTTGTTTGCGATGCCATTTCTTTCAGTGGCCTTAAAAAAGCACAGGCTGAAAAGGATATTCAGTTTATAACCTGTGTACAGTAATATTTCTATTCTAGAAATAAATGGAGAGAAGTACTAATTACAAGTCTTTGTATCCTTAAGATACATCATTCTGTCCAAAGATGCTTTTGGTATAACCTATAGATGG
Source organism: Enhydra lutris kenyoni (assembly GCF_002288905.1). NCBI lineage: Eukaryota > Metazoa > Chordata > Mammalia > Carnivora > Mustelidae > Enhydra > Enhydra lutris. The sequence goes on along the minus strand of NW_019154090.1, from coordinate 43,015,391 downwards.
ATCAATTAAAAAATTGTGGCTGTTAAGTATAGATAATAATTGGTATTAGCCTACTAAAGAGTTTGTAGTTAGAAAAGATACTCAGCTTACTAAAAATCAAAATGCCAAAATGTGTTATCTTTTATGCATTTGAAACTTGGGGAGTTTTTTGGAGTAGGGTTTGCAAAATGAAATAAAAGGATCTATGATGTTGACTGAAAGATAACCATCTTTAAAAAGGTAGTCACTAAGAAAAAGCCACTAATTCAGTGAGTTTAAGTCTAGAGTTCTAGAATTGAGTTATATCTTCAAGCAAAAGGTGAGAATCTAAATAGATATCTTTTTTATAATTTATTCCAACATATTGCTCAAGATTGTTGTAGACGTTAATTTAATTTACTATAAAATACCTTGAACTTCATAAAGAAGATAATACAGCAAATAAAACATGAACAGGCCTCAGCAGTTTGGATTTTCCCTGCTTATATTCATTCGTTGGTACAGTGTCAAAGATATTTTTTTACTTGCCTGAAAACAGATTTCCAAAGATTTTATTTATTATTTTAGAGAGAGAGATAACGTGAACAGGGGATGGGACCAGGGAGAGAGAGAGAAAGAATCCCAAGCAGACTCTGCTGAGCACAGAGCCCGATGTGGGGCTCAATCCCAGAACCCTGAGATCACAACACAAGTTGAAACCAAGAGTCAGTTGCTCAACCAACTGTGCAACCCAGGTACCCTGGAAAACAGATTTCAGAACTTTGTTTTTTCCTTTAGGGAGGAAAGGTCATCAAAGATTATGAATATTTTATTTATTTATTATTTATTTATTTATTTTTATTTTTTTAAAGATTTTATTTACTTATTTGACACAGAGAGACATCACAAGTAGGCAGAGAGGCAGGCAGAGAGAGGAGGAAGCAGGCTCCCCGCTGAGCAGAGAGCCCAATGTGGGGCTCAATCCCAGGACCCTGAGATCATGACCTGAGTCGAAGGCAGAGGCTTAACCCACTGAGCCACCCAGGCACCCCAATATTTTATTTATTTTTTAAAGATTTTATTTATTTATTTGACCAAGAGAGAGCACAAGCAGGGGGAGCAGCAGGCATAGGGAGAGGGAGAAGCAGACTCCCTGCTCAGCTTGATCCTAGGACCCTGGGATCATGACTTGAGCCAAAGGCAGACTTTAACCAACTGAGCCACCCAGGTGCCCCAAGGTTATGAATATTTTAAATGACAAACTTTGAAACATCTATATTGTCCACTCCAAAATATTTTTAATATGCTATAATATATAAACAGATTTGGGGGTGCCTGGGTGGTTCAGTGGGTTAAGCCTCTGCCTTCGGCTCAGGTCATGGTCCCAAGGTCCTGGGATCCAGCCCCACATCGGGCTCTCTGCTCAGCGGGGAGCCTGCTCCCTCTCTCTCTCTCCGTCTACCTCTTTGCCTACTTGTGATCTCTCTCTCTCTCTGTCAAATAGATAAATAAAATCTTTTAAAAATAAAAAAATATATAAATATGTATATATATATATATATATAAACAGATTTGTAATTTAAACTCTTTATTTGCTACTTATTGTGTCCTGCTCTCAGCTGGATTTCTGGGATTCAAAGGGGTGGAGCCTACTCCTAGGTTCCTAGACCCAAAACACTCGGAGTCTTGTTAGACCGATGGAGAAGTGCACCTTACAGCTCCAGATCCACCCTTCATTGCCCTGTCTCATGGGTCTTAAAGCTGGACCCTTTAAACATTTCTCCTGTGCCAGCTAGCTAGATGTTAATTTTTGTTAGTAGAGAAACATTGCTGCTGGAGGGACACTGCAGAATAATGGGCTTGGGTTTTCTTCCTGGTTCTGATATGCTTTCGTCTCTTTGTGCTTTGATGGTGCTCAACTAACCTGCAAGAACCCAGTTGTTTGCCAGCAAGTTTTAACAGCATGCCTGCACATGGCTCCCCAGAAGGAGATTTCCAAACAGGTTTCACTGGACCCAATTCTTTGCTTTTTGCTTGCCAGTTCAGGTCTGCGTCACCCCAGTTAAACTTCTCTGCTATCCAATGGTCAACAACCATACTCCTTTTCCTCCCCATTTATTTATCTTTTCTGTAATATATAGTATATATATATATCACAACTATATATGTTATAAACTGAAAATGCAGTGTTACATGATCTTATGTCATTTAAAGATGAGAAAAAAGGTTTATGTACTCATTTATATTTACTTACATATTTATTAAATCTGGTCTCTAGTTTCTTCATTTCTTTCCTGTGAACTCAGGTTATCATCTAGTGTCACTTATTTTCAGCCTGGTGGACTTCCTTTACTAAAGGCACATCTGCTTGTCATTTCTCTCTGTCTTTGTTTATCTGAGAATATTTATTTTGCATCCTCTTCTGAAGGATAGTTTTACTGGATGTAGAATTCTTGTTTGAAAGGATTTACTTATTTATTTGAGAGAGAGGGGAGGTAGGGGCAGAGGGAGAGGGAGGATCTCAAAGCAGACTCCCTGCTGAGCAGGGACCCTGATATGGGACTCTTATCTTCCAACCCTGAGTCTGAGCCGAAACCAAGAGTTGGACGCTTAACCAACTGAGCCACCCAGGTGCCCCTTGTTTGACAGTTATTTTTAATCTCAGTCCTTTGAATACATTATTCCCCTACCTCTGACCTGCATGGTTTTTGATATATGTGATAAGTAGTTTTTTCTCTTGCTACTTTTAAGACTTTTCTCTGTCTCTGACATTCAATAATTTTTTTAAAGATTTATTTATTTATTTATTTGACAGAGATCACAAGTAGACAGGCAGCCAGAGAGAGAGAGAGAGAGGGAAGCAGGCTCCCTGCTGAGCAGCGAGCCCAATGCGGGACTCGATCCCAAGACCCTGAGATCATGACCTGAGCCAAAGGCAGTGGCTTAACCCACTGAGCCACCCAGGCACCCCTGACATTCAATAATTTGATTATAGTATGACTAAGTGTGGATCTCTTTCTGTTTATCTTTCTTGGAATTGATTTTCTTGGAGCTATGGATTCATGTTTTTCTTAAATATGGGAAGTTTCTGGCTATTATTTCCTCACATTCTTTTTTTTGCCTTTTCTTCCCTCTCCTTTCTTTCTAGGATTCCTGTTACATGTATGTTGATATGTTTTTTGTTGTCCCACAGGTGTTTGATGGTTTGTTTATTTTCTTCCATCCTTTTTCTCTCTGTTCTTCAGACTAGAACATTTCTTTTCTTTTTTTTTTTTTTAAAGACTTTATTCATTTATTTGACAGAGAGAGATCACAAGTAGACAGAGAGGCAGGCAGAGAGAGAGAGAAAGAGAGAAGCAGGCTCCCCATTGAGCAGAGAGCCCGATGCGGGACTCGATCCCAGGACCCTGAGATCACGACCCGAGCTGAAGGCAGCAGCTTAACCCACTGAGCCACCCAGGTGCCCCCAGACTGGAACATTTCTATTGGACATATTCATGTTCACCAATTCTTTCTTCTGTCATCTCTGATCTGCTATTGAGTCCCTCTGGAGAATTTTTTTTTCCCCATTTCAGTTATTTTAATTTTAAAAATTTAATTTTCATCTTAATTTTTGGGCACTTGGGCTACTGAGTCAATTAAGCATCTGCCTTCCACTCAAGTCATGATTCTAGGGTCCTGGGATCAAGCCCTGCATTGGGCTTCTTGCTCAGCCAGGATCCTGCTTCTCCCTCTGCCTGCTGCCCCCACTGCTTGTGCTTGTGCTCTCTCTCTCTCTGTCTCTCTGTCAAATAAATATATAAAATCTTTAAAAACAATAATAAACTCCAGGTTTTTATATGGTTCTTTTTAAAAAATAATTTCTATGTCTTTATTGAGAGTCCTTATTTTTTGGATCATTGCCATCATACTTTCTTTATCTTTTAAACATGGTTTCCTTGAGGGATGCCTGGATGGCTCAGTTGGTTAATCGGCTGCCTTCAGCTCAGGTAATGATCCCAGGTCCTAGGATCGAGTCCCACATCAGGCTCCTTGCTCAGCAGGGAGCCTGCTTCTCCCTCTGCCTGCTCTGCCTGCCTTTCCCTGTGCTTATGCTCTCTCTCACTCTCTCTCCAACAATTAAATAAATAAAATATTTAAAAAACAAACAAACAAACAAACAAACATGATTTCCTTGAGTTCTTTGAACATTTTATAACAGCTGTTTTGAAATCTTTGTAAATCCAACATTTGGGGATACTATATCAACTGTTTTTTTTCCTCCCTGAGTATAGGTCACACTTTCTTGTTTTTCATATGCCTCATAATTTTTTTCTTTGATTCTGGACATTTTTTTTTAAGATTTTATTTATTTATTTGATGGTAGAGATCACAAGTAGGCAGAGAGATAGGCAGAGGGGGAGGGGGAAGCAGGTTCCCTGTGGAGCAGAGAGCCTGATGTGGGGCTCAATCCCAGGACCCTTGAGATCATGACCTGAGCTGAAGGCAGAGGCTTACCCCACTGAGCCACCCAGGTGCCCCGATTCTGGACATGTTAGATGATATATTGTAACAACTCTAGACTCTGACTTTTTTTCATAGTGTTGTTTTTCTTTTTCTTTTTTTTTTTCTGCTGTTTTTATTGTTAATTACTGGGATTAATTTTTTTCTCATGTTTGTCTCCCCTGAAATGTGTGGCCACTGATATCAGGTTTTCTGTTCTTGTTTTTTTTTTAAATATATAATTTTTTATTTTTTTATTAACGTATAATATATTATTATGTCCTTGTTTTTATTTATTTTATTTTTTTAAAGATTTTATTTATTTATTTGACAGACAGAGATCATATGTAGGCAGAGAGGCAGGCAGAGAGAGAGGAGGAAATAGGCCCCCTGCTGAGCAGAGAGCCCGATGTGGGGCTCTATCCCAGGACCCTGAGATCATGACCTGAGCCGAAGGCAGAGGCTTTAACCCACTGAGCCACCCAGGCGCCCCTCTTGTTTTTATTTTTAAGCCTGGGGACTCCCTAGGTCTGCATAGCTTAGTGATCAAATGAAGACTGGCCAGAAGTTGTACTCAAATACCTTGGTCCAGTAAGGCTTCCACTCTCTGCTAATGGGTCTGTGTGGGCTGGACTGAATGTTCAAGCTTCAGGCTATTTTCAAGTCTGCCTCAGCTTTTACTTTATACTGAACTCCTTTGCATCTCCATGTGTAGCCTCCATCAGCCAGAGATGTGTGAGTGGCTTATGCCCACTGTGGTTTATGCTATACATGTGCATATCTTCCAGTCAATTAAAGATATGTGGGGAGCTTATCAAGCTCCCTATATTTGACTTACCTCCTGGAACTTTGTGTTAAATCCCTGGCTAGTTGCCTCAAACAGGACAGTGATTTCAGGCATAATTATAGAGCCACTGGCCCTCTCTGTTTGCTGGCCACTGAGATTGTCATCTTAACAGTGCTCCAAATCAAGGGAGCCCTGCCCAGCAGCAGCTATGAAGCTGCTGGTTTTCACAGCCTGTCCTGCCCCAGTGAAGCTCTCACACTGACAGAGCTGAAGGAGGATGGGAACAGCCTCAAGCAGGAACCACATAGACTCGTGTTCTTATCTGCAATTCACCACTTTTCAGTTTGCTGTGTACCTTTAGTGACTTTCAGAATCTGGAATGGTTTTTTTAATCTGAAATGACAGTTTTATCCAACTTTATAATTGTTTTTCGGAGAGAGGAGTTGTGGGTTTCCTTACTCCATTGTGCTATAAGATATTTTTTTCTTTTTTTTATATGTCTATTTTCCACAATAAACATATTCTTACTCACAATACACAAAAATAAGAATAGGTAATTATTTTTAAAGTTTTTTTTTTTACAAAGCAAATTAAATCTTTTTTTTTTTTTTAAGATTTTATTTATTTGAGAGAGAGAGGGAGGGAGAGAGAGAGAGAGAGAGACAGAGCACGAACAGGGGGAGGGTCTGAGGGAGAGAGAGAAGCAGACTCCTGGCTCACTGGGGAGCCTAATGCCAGACTCGATGCCAGGACTCTGGGATCATGACCTGAGCTGAAAGCAGATGCTTAACTGACTGAGCCACCCAGGTGCCCCCCAAGACAAATCTCTTTCTTTGTGCAGATGGGCTTGTGTGCAGAGTGCGGAAACATGGTGCCCATGAACACTCCCATCTGTGTGGTGTGTGAGGCCTCTCTTACCCTACAGCCGCAGCCACAGGCCAGCCTCCGCTTGAAGGTAATGAAATGTGATTCTGTAAAAACATGAATAAAATACATAGAAAGTGACATGTAAGTCATTAAATGTCTTCAGCTGGTGGAGTTGGTGAACAATTGATAAACTTGTATCTAAACAAAATCCACTCTAATTTTTGGGAAGGCATGCTGCCCAAGAACTTTACCTGCCAATAGGATCTATAATTCCTGAGAGATACATAGAGATGTGTTCCTTGAATATGGATTTGGGCTTACAGTTAACTTAGGGCTGGGACCCTCTTTAAGTAATTACTGAAAAAGATCTGATGATTCACGTTACTGGGGCAATTACCTCCTTATGAGAGCCCCGCCTCTCACACGATGATTTGGGGCTAAAGCTAGTGTAACCACAGCTCTGCATCAAGCGGAACTTTAGCTTGGTAACATACAAAATCCACTTGGAAGTGAGCTTTGCAATGACCTATGCATTTTTCCTCACTTCATTTTGTCAGAGCTCATCATTTGGGAGATTAGAAAATTGTTCTCATTTCCCAACTACTTTGTAAGGAAAAATGTTACCCCAATAACTAAGTTGGGTCCACTAAATTGCATAGAACAATTCAACTAGACATTGCAAATGCTCTGGGTGAGGTAGCATATGAGGGTATTGACTTTTTAAAAAAGATTTTATTTATCTGAGAGAGAGAGAGCATGAGAGGGTGGGGGCAGAGGGAGAAGCAAACTCCCTGCTGAGCAGAGAGCCAGACATGGGGCTCAATCCCAGGATCCTGGGATCACAACTTGAGCCAAAGGCAGACGCTCAACAGACTGAGCCACCCAGGCACTGAAGGGTAATGACTTTTTTAAAAAAATGTCCTCATCACAGATGTTTAGCATCTTCTTTAAGGTAGTCTGATAGTGGCCTCAATCTCAAGTCATCCCTATGGACATCTTTGAGTACAGTGATTATGATCTAAAATCATTTCTATCTGTGGGTCATGGTCACTGCTCTTCAAGGAAGTGAGCCATGACATGGTGTCACAAAGTCACCAACAGAACCATTAGAGAGACCTGTTGACCAAGAAGACTATTTACTGGACCTAAAACAGGAAGGTAGACTGCCACTTTGACTGTGTTGATTATCTCAGAAGAGAGAAGGCAGGGGAGGGTGTTTATAGGGTTTTAGTACTACACTTGGGTGATTTTTTTTTTTAAGATTTTTATTTATTTATTTGACAGACAGAGATCACAAGCAGGCAGAGAGAGGAAGGGAGAGGCTCCCTGCTGAGCAGAGAGCCCGATGCGGGGCTCGATCCCAGGACCCCGGGATCATGACCTGAGCCGAAGGCAGAGACTTAACCCACTGAGCCACCCAGGTGCCCCTTGGGTGATTTTTTTAAAAGGGAGTTTGACAAGCATGAACCCTAAGGTCAATTATGGACTTCGGGTGATAATGATATGTCTCTGTGGGTTCACTGGTTGTACCGAGTATACCATCCTGGTGTGGGATATCAGCAGTGGGGGAGGTTGTATGTGCGTGGGAACAGGGAGTAAGTATATGGGAACTCCCTGTAATTTCTGCTCAGTTTTGATATAAACCTAACACCACTCCAAAAAAATGAAGTTTATTAGTTAAAAAAAATTTAAAAGGGAGTTTTGCAAGGCAGGCTTGAGGGCCGAGTTAGTTTGGGTCAGGCTAAGTTATGATATGCTAGTTTTAAAAATAGTTTATTTAAATAAAAATTTTAAATATTTAAATAAAATTTTAATGATTTCTTTAAGTGAAAAATTTTAGCCACTGGGTGGCTCAGTCGGTTAAGCATCTGACTCTTGATTTTGGATCAGGTCATGATCTCAGGGTTGTGAGATTGAACCCCGCTTCAGGTTGTGTGCTGAGTGTGGAGTCTCCTTAAGATTCCCTCTCCTTGCCCCCACCCCCACTCGTTCTCTCTCTCAAAATAAATAAATAAAAATTTTATATATTTAAGGTGATGATGTTTTAATATACATGTACATAGTGAAATGTTTACTATATTCAAGCTAATTAACATATCCATCTCTGTATAGTGGAAATTTGCTGAGAGTAGATTTTGGGTGTTTCCACTACACATGTATGCATGCACATGTGTGCACACACACACACAGAACTGTTAATGATGTGAGAATATATTAATTTTGGATTGTGGGACCTGCTAGTATGAGGATCCTGAAGTAAGCTGTTGGACTAAATAAGTAAGCAGCCTTATTGGTTTTCAGTCTTTACAGAATATTTCCTGAAGCAAACAGCTTTTATTATTTTTGTTTGATCTCAGTATTTCTTTAACATAGGGACAGGGAATTTGATTCACTCTCAATGAGTGTCTGAGAGTCACCAAAACTTTTCTGAGTCTCCAGGAAGACCACAACCCTAAATCTCACAGAAAAGCTCTGGCAATCACAGATTATGCTGCAGAGACTAAGCAACTTGGAAGAATGCTGAACCAGCGAGTGTCAGGATCCACTAGGAGCAAGTCTGTGATTCTCTGCCATTTTCAATATCAGTCAGTTGGCCATTTGCACTTTAGGAGTTCTTTGAGTTGCAAGAACTAGAGTGAAATTAACCAGCTTCGGAAAGACCAGGGACTTCATAGCCTACCTAATGGCATTGGAACTACAGTCCTGGGAGTTGGACTTTCTTTTGATTGTTGTCGTTGCCTCTACAGCTTCAGAACACACCATGTCAGTTTCAGGACACCTGGGAAATGTAGGCACTGGAGGAAAAAGGAATATTTGAGTGTCACCAGTCGTTGATAAATGAAGGGGATAGTATCCTGATAGTGCAGGAAGGTCCAGCCACTGAACAGGTGTTAGCAAACCTTTAGTAGCTCATCTCTAGTTGGAGTACTTTAATACTCCTTCCTTCCTTCCTTCTTTCTTTTCTTCCTCCCTCCCTTCCTTCCTTCCTTCCTTCCTTCCTCTCTGTATTGCTACTTATCCTTAGTTTCCTAACTCGGAAAGTTGTACTCACCATTTATTTTCTAAGGCAGTCTTCTCATTTTTGCATTTCTGAGTAAGAAACTACAGAGCAAACCTAAATTCATTAACATGAAGTCTTATAGGCAGTTTACAAGATGACTTGTAAACACATAGGTAACTTTTTGCTAGTCCTGGGCTTTTTTGTTTATTTTTCAAGCCATGAGATGGAGAGCCTACCATCATGTTTTCCTCTGAGGAAAAAAAAGAAAGTAAGAAACTCATACATTATCAGTGCAAAATTTTTTATTTGCCTTCCCGAGGCCAAATGAATACCTGTTTTCAGTTTGTTTGTTCATTTTGGGTTGTTTCTTTTAAAACGATTTTCATTTGTCTCACACTATGTTATAATCGTTCCTAGACCAATCCAATTTCAGGGTCTTGGTGCTAAAATAAAGTCCATATCTGACTGATTGAAAAGACTGCTTGATGATTTCTTTGCACAGTTGTTTGCTCAGAGAAAAATGTGTTTCTTGTTCCTTGTTTTCGAGGAGAAAGTAGTCTGCCGCACCTGTGGCACAGGGAATCCAGCTCACCTGAAATACTGTGTCACCTGTGAGGGGGCCCTGCCTTCATCTCAGGAGGTAAGTTGACAGCATGGGCCAGGCCTCTGTTTGGTGGGTGCTCAAAGTCCAGTGTCAATAATAATGAAGAGGGGTGCCTGCGTGGCTCAGTCGGTTAAGCGTCTGCCTTCAGCTCGGGTCTTGATCCCAGGGGCTTGGGATCAAGCCCCATATCAGGCTCCATACTCAGCGGGGAGCCTGCTTCTCCTTCTCCTCCCCACTCCTGTTCTCTCTCACTATCTGTCTCTTTCTCTCTCTCTGTCAAATAAAATCTTTAAAAATAATAATAATAATGAAGAAATATAATCTGCAGAGGAGGGAAGAAGTAGGAGGTTGGAGAGAGACACAGAAGGCAACATTTCTAAATGTGGAGAGGACTTTATATATTCACCAATACAAAACTGTTTTCAAAGTGTTTTTTTTTAATTTTATTTTTTATAAACATATAATATATTTTTATCCCCAGGGGTACAGGTCTCTGAATCGCCAGGTTTACATACTTCACAGCACTCACCATAGCACATACCCTCCCCGTCTTTTTTTTTTTTAAAGATTTTATTTATTTACTTGACAGAGATCACAAGTAGGCAGAGAGGCAGGCAGAGAGAGAGGAGGAGGCAGGCTCCCTGCTGAGTGGAGAGCCCCATGTGGGGCTTGATCCCAGGACGCTGGGATCATGACCTGAGCCAAAGGCAGAGGCTTTAACCCACTGAGCCACGCAGGCACCCCCTGTTTTCTAAGTCTTAACTCCAGGGGGATTCAATAAAATCAGCAATTTCTTTTTTTTTTTTTTTTAAGATTTTATTTATTTTGTTTGACAGAGAGATTACAAGTAGGCAGAGAGGCAGGCAGAGAGAGAGGAGGAAGCAGGTTCCCTAACGAGCGGAGAGCCTGATGCGGGACTAGATCCCAGGACCCTGAGATCATGACCTGAGCCGAAGGCAGAGGCTTTAACCCACTGAGCCACCCAGGGGCTCCTAAAATCAGCAATTTCCTACAATTTCCTTTGATAACTTTGCCTGAAAGGCTGGTAGCAGCCAGTGGAGAAGTAGACCCCCTCGTATTTCATTCATGGTCACGTATGTCTTCGCTGACTATGCCATGCTGTTTTTTGAAATCGAGAACATGTCGGTACCCTCTTCTGGATTTTCTACCAGTCTATTCTGAGTATTTATAGTGAAGGAATAGGAGTACATGCAAATGAAATTGATGTTATTACCTGTCAGGGATGTAGTGGTTTCTGGGTCTCACCTATCAGCGGAACTGTTTCAGGAACAATTACAAAATTGAATTTGTTTTCCGTATTTGATTTCTCTTTGAATGGTATATCAGAGTTTGAATGTCATAATAAGAGTATATACCATTGAAGTGCCAAAGAAGTAACAGTGTGTAGTCATTCTGATAGCTTATGTCTTTTCTTTGTTTAATGGCATTAATATGAATGGAATAAAATACCTTTTCTTTCTGTAAAGCAATGTTATGTTTTAAAAAATCCACTTGAACAACAGAAGCATTTATTTTTTTTTTAAGATTCCTTTTTTTTTTTTTTTTTAGTTTGGGGGAGTGTGCACAAACGGGGGTAGGGAGTGGGGGGCGGGGAGGAGGAGCAGAGGTGGAAGGAGAAAAAAGGGGGAGAGAATCTCAAGAATGCTCTGAGTGCATAGCTGGATGCAGGGCTCAGTCTCACAGCAGTGGGATCATGACCTCATCCAAAATCAAGAGTTGGATGCTTAACCAACTGAGCTACCCAGGTGCCCTGAATAGTAAATGCATTTAAATAAAAGAGCTGAAGGCTTTCTATTTAGAAACCCAGGTCAGCAAGTTTTATATTAAAACCCTATTGTAGCGGGAGGATATATTTGAAATTTAAGTCTGAAGCAAAAGGGTGCAAAGCATTTCTCTCTTGATTTGTCCCAAGGAGTCTCACTCTTTCACAGAAATGGGGTAAGGGTTAAGTATTTACAAACAGAGATCTTCGTTCTGTCTTTCTGGATAGATGTCTGCTTTAGAATAACGAAACTGTCCCTGAAGTGAAACAGGATATAGCTAAGCAAATAAAGTTGACTAAAATATCAGTTCTGGAGGAAAAAATGGTCCTTTGAAAATGTCTTCTCTAGTGTGCATGTTCTTAATATTGTATGTGGGATATGTGGCATTTCTCAGTTATAGCATGATTCATTGATTCATTCATTCAGTAACCGTTTGCATGACTCTAATGTGCCAAGGTACAAGGTACTGTGTTAGTGGGGGAAAAATGTGAAGTGTAGTCCTTTCTCCTAAAGAAATCAGGGTCTATGGGCCCCTGGGTGGCTCAGTTGGTTAAGCGACTGCCTTTGGCTCAGGTCATGATCCTGGGGTCCAGGGATTGAGTCCTGCATGAGGCTCCCAGCTCCACAGGGAGTCTGCTTCTCCCTCTGACCTTCTCCCCTCTCATGTTCTCTCTCACTCTCTCTTTCAAATAAATAAAGTCTTAAAAAAAAAAAAGAAATCAGGGTCTAGTGGAAAGCAAGAGAAAGAAGGGAAGCTGACATATGGAGCCTGACCCTGTGCTAAGCATCCCTCCATACTTAGTTGCCCTGAGCCATCTGAACACTGCCTACAGACCTGTGGAGAGGCTCTTGTATTGAAGAGGTTGCATGATGTCATAGATATAATCAGATGGCCTGGGGTCAAATCGTAGGTCTCGCCTTCTCCGTGCCTCAGTTTCCAATCTCTGTAAAACAGGTGACAATGGCACCTGCCTCACAGGTCTGTCCTGTGGTTTGATGTGAGGTTAGAGGGACTGTGCTCAGCACTACATGCCTGCACAGTAGATGCCACAATACTTCTTTTCATGTGTCGGGGTGGAAAATAAATTCACATTTCCAGACAAAAACCAGAGCCCTAAAGGAAAGAAGATAAACCTCAATTGTGACATTCTGCTTACATTCTTGCTTATAAATATCGTTATGGTAAATCAATGGTTGGCTCGCTACCTTCCGTATTGAAGATACTGAGGAATATCAAGATGTGTGAGGAACCAGTTTTATGAACTTGCGGAATGTGTCTTCCTTGTACGAATTTATTAATTGGTGAAGTTCATCACAGTTTTACTCTCTGGGGCAAAAATACCTTATTCCAAGGCTTGCATTAATTTGGGGCTTCCCCCCCCCCGGATTCGGAGGGAGATTGCAGAATATAGTATTGATCTGTCTATTGATAAATGCCATTGTGTTCCACAGCGCATGCATGGTGGAGAGAAACCCCCTTCTCCGCCCACTCATAAAGGGGAGACCATTTCCTGCTCCAAGTGTGGTCGCAGGAATCGCAGGGAAGCTTGCTTCTGTGACTGGTGTGGATCCAAGGTGGGTATTTTAAATCTGAGCTTCTTGGTGCCGAGGCCTCATCTCTCTAGAGAGAGCCAGGGTCCCCCTTTCCCCTTTGCAGAAATCACTTCTTGGGATTTGAGTACTAGCACCTATTTAGGTAAGAATCTGAAAACAGAGATAATTAATTCTCTAGAATTAAGAAAGCTCTGTTGTTGCTGTTTTGCCTTGCATTTCTTTGAGGTTAAACTCTTTCGATGATTTACTGACTCTTGGTATTTCTTCTTTTATGATTTATCTACTTACCTTTTTTTAAAAAATATTTTTAAACTTATTTTAGTAAAAGAGAGAGAGAGAGCACTCACTCAAATGTAGGGAGGGCAGAGGGAGAATCTTCAAGCAGACTCCCCATTGAGTGTGGAATCTGACATGGAGTTCGATCCCAAGACCCCAAGATCATGACCTGAGCTTAAACAAAGAGCCAGACGCTTAACCCACTGAGCCACCCAGGTGCCCCTTCCCTTTTTTTTTTTTTTTTTTAAGATTTTATTTATTTGACAGACAGAGATCACAAGTAGGCAGAGAGGCAGGCAGGCAGAGAGGGGGAAGCAGGCTCTCTGCTGAGCAGAGAGTCTGATGTGGGCAGAGGCTTTAACCCACTGAGCCACCCAGGCGCCCACCCCTTACCTTTTTAATGAAACACTCAAAGTCATTTCTTTGAATAAGTATTGCATATAAACAATAGAGCAGGTTTCATGTAAAGAGTTAATCTCCCTTCTCATCCCGGGCCCACAGAACCTATATCCCCAGAAGCCATCACAGTTACCTAGTGTGTGAGTGTTCTTTGAGCCATTCAGTGCATTAATAAGTAAACTAGTAGTTTCATACAGACACTAATTCTGTTCCTTTCAGCTAGCAATGTGCCTCGTTAGTAACCTCATTCTTTTCAGTGGCTCCATAATAGACCACCATCTGCATGTACCATGATGCATTTAGGCCATCCCCTCTTGCCAGTCATTTAGGTTGTTTCTAGTTACTTTGTCTAAAACCACAATCCTGCAGGGAATGGTCTTAAGTAAACTTCTTTGTGTACTTGCCCATCTGTAGGATAAGTTCTAGAAGGTGGACTTGCAGAGTCAGAGGTGTCGGCATATGTTATTTTGATGGCTGGGGATTGTATGGTATGACAATAATTTATGCGGAAAAATTAGGACTCTAATATTTATCAAAGTGTGGAAATATTTTCTGTCCTCTAGCCAGGCATCTCTGTTTGCTACTCTGTTTGCCCCAAATGTGGGGCCAGCAATCACCCATCTGCCCAATTCTGTGGTTCCTGTGGTATTTATGTGACATCCTTGGCAAGACTTAGCCTGGACAACAGCCTGGCCCTAGCCACTGGAGGACTTAGCCCTTTTCCTCAGGTGAGAGACCTCCACTGTAGGAAGCACTGGTACTGAGGGACAAGCTTAAGGCTCTGAATTTTTTCCTCTACCTTGTGGATCAACCTGGGGAACAAGAGTCTGAATTTTTTCCTCTACCTTGTGGATCAACCTGGGGAAGAAGAGCCAAAATATGTAGACCTTCATTTTGGATTTTCAACTAGATGTGTAAATAAATTCAATCAATTTAGGTTTTAAACACTCGAGTGATTTCAGAATTCAAAGATTTATTTGTAGAAGGTTGAGGTTTAATTGCATTTGCAAGACTACTAATATAAATAATGTAAATCAATACAATAGCATGAAAGAGAAGTGGATTTAAAGTGCATTTTTTTTAAGGATTTTATTTATTTGTTTGAGACAGAGAAAGAGAAGCACAAGTGGTGGGTTGGTTGGGGGAAGGGCAGAGGGAGAAGCAGACTCCCCACTGAACAGGGAGCCCAGCACTGGGCTCAATCCCAGGACCCTGAGATTATGACCTGAGTGGACTGCAGACACTTAACCGACTGAGCCACCCAGGCACTCTGAGTCAGACATACTCACCATGAATTTCATGTAGCATACCAGGAACTTTACTCCTGCTCTTTTATATTTTAGAAAACTTTCAGCAGATATATGAAATTACTTTTGCCATTTATAACAACAGTGTACAATTTAAGGAAAATCTTACAAGATTATCTTCAGAAAGACTTAATCTCTAACCAGCTTGGTGTTAACCTTTTATAAATTCCTCTAAGCTAAATAAAAGCTTTTCAGGTTTCTTTTTAGTTCTTCATTAGAAGAGTTTGAAGATTGATGATAGTTATTAGAGAGAATGCCCATGCATTCAGCAACTTTGCATCCCTTTTTAGGGAGTTCCTGGCCTTCATAACCCAGACTGAGACTTACAGATCCTGGGACTGCGAATAGCCCACATGGAATAGTCCCATATGCTAATGAGACAAAAGGGTTCTTTCCTCAAGAGACTTCACTGCGATCTTTTGGAAATTGATTGTAATATACTGATTTTGTTAGAAAGACATTTTCTTCCTTCTACCAGAAAAATTGTCCTAATAAATATTCAGACATATAATGCCCACCACGTGAATTGTATCCCTTTAGATGCAGTGAAGTTGTACAGTGCACAAACTACGTAACCTTACATGATGGTCCCCTCAAGACCCCACATCCAGATGCAGGAGTATTTCAGAGAAAATACTGATTACTAGTGGTTGGATGAGTAGTTAAGCCTATATTCTATTGGATTGTAGAACTGATAAATTAGATTTCTTTCAGGCCTCAGGCAGCAAAGCAGAGAATATCAGTTCGGTTGATTGGCTGACTCTGAGATAGTAAATGGCCAAACAGATGAGGCTCGCTATATGGATCAGGCTGGGAGTCGCCAGGAGAGACAGAAGCAAGGAAGGTGAGGCAAGGGCTGAAAACCTCTTTTTAGTTCGAAGTACAGTTTCTTGGAGATATTTTTACTTCTGATTAGAATTCTTTTCTATTAGTAATATGAAGAATTAATTCAAATATATTCTAATATTTTATGTTTCTGCCTTGCTCATAGTCCCGATCTGCCTGGCAGTCCCTAAATGTTCCTTTACCCAGACCTGATGCTGGGACTCGGAAGGATGTGGGCACACAGACCGCTGGCCTGTTCTACCCATCTGGCACGCTACTAGCCAAAAAGGAACAGGAAATGGCTTCTCAGAAGCAGAGGCAGAAGATGAGCGACCATAAACCTCTCCTCACAGCCATCAGCCCAGGAAGAGGTGAGGGAAAATGTACACCTTCTCATCAGTAAGGAACTCCCTCTTGGAAAGAAAATTGCCTTTTTTCTTCCTTTAGATTTATTTATATACTTAAGGAGTAAATTCCATTGTTTTTCTTTAGGTAATTTTCCCTTATAGCTCTTAAACTTTAAGGATTCTGATATTTTTATTTTTATTTTTTCCAATTTTTAAAAATATTTTATTTATTTATTTGATAGAGACACAGTGAGAGAGGGAACACAAGCAGAGGGAGTAGGAGAGGGAGAAACAGGCTCCCCGCAGAGCAGGAAGCCTGATGCGGGGCTCTATCCCAGTACTCTGGGATCATGACCTGAGCCGAATGCAGACACTTATCAAATGAGCCACCCAGGTACCCCTATTTTTTTTTCAATGTTTTAAAAAAGATTTTATTTATTTATTTGAGAGAGAGAGAGAGAAAGGTAGGGGGAGAGAGAGAGGAAGAGAGAATCCACGAGCAGACTCCCCACTGAGCATGGAGCCTGACATGGGGCTCAGTTCCAGGACCCTGAGATCATGACCAGAGCCCAAATCCAGAGCCATCTGAGCCATCCAGATGCCCCAGTAATCTGATGTTTTGACTCGTAGCTCCATTGTATAGTCTGTAAATCAAATAGCATGTATAGATGGCTATTATTTCAGTAGAAATTTTAGCCTGTGTCATTATTGCTATCTACCGTTATCTTTCTCTTTTTACCATTCTAAAATTCACATAACAAAATTCACTATTTTAGCCATTTTAAAGTGTAGAGTTCAGTGCTATTTAGTCCGTTAGGAGCAGTATAGAAGCATCACCACTCTGTTTGTCGAGAATGTTTTCATCGCCCCAAAAGTAGACCCAGTATTCATTTTGCAAACAATCCCCACATCTCCTCTCCCAGGTGCCTGGCAAGTACAAATCTACTTTCTGTTTTGATGGGTTTGCCTATTCTGGACATTTCCTATAAATGCATCTCTTGCCTGTACTTGAGAAACCAGAAATCCAAACTCATGCAAAAATCTTCCAAATGTTAAGTAGTGGTGATGTGTGGATTCAAATGTGTTTTCAACCCTATGCACATTGCAGAGGGGCACAAGGGAGCTCTCTGGAGCAATGGAAGTGTCCTTCATACTGATCGGGATCTATACACTCACTGAAACTCGAACTGTACACTTGAAAGTTATATCTCAATATGGTTAATTTGATTTATTTATTCTTAAAAATTTTTAGAGAGAGAGCATGACAGCACAGGGCAGGGGGACAGAGAGAGAGGGAGAAGCAGACTTTTTGCCGAGCAGAGAGCCTGATCAGGGACTTGATCCCAGGACCCTGAGATCATGACCTAAGCCGAAGGCAGATGCTTAACTGACTGAGCCACCCAGGTGCCCCTCAATATGATTAATTTTAAAAAGAATAAAAGAAAAAGACCCCATATGTGGCCATCAAAATATATTCTTTTGAGATTCTCTACTCTTCTATGATCAGTCATGTGTGAAAAATAAACCTGGGAGCAAAACTGGAACTTATTCTGTACCTAGTTGAGGTTCAGTAAGTGAAAACCATCACAAAGTTTGGCAAAGAAAAATAATCCGAGAATTCTTGTTGTACAGGAACATTTTTCTTTCTTGGCTTCAGAATAGTTATCCACAAGGATGGGTTTCTCTTTTTCTTTAGGATACTGGAGAAAACAGTTGGATCATATCTCTGCCCACCTCAGGTCTTATGCTCAGAACAACCCTGAATTCCGGGCCTTGATCGCAGAACCCAGAATGGGAAAGGTGGGTGAGCTCTGGATGGAATCTCCACTCCAGAGAGTCCCGTAGGATCAGGCTGCAGGTCCCCTCCACTGACGTCATCTGAGACTGCACTTTGCTTGGCTCTTTCCCCATTCCTGTCCTGCTTTCCACACTTCCATACGGTCCTCCCTTGCAAACACTGCCTTAGCAAATCACTTGCACACGAGCCTTGTCTCTGAGTCTGCTTCTGGGCACCTAAGATAGTAAATGGTGAACATTCTATGCTTTTAGATGCCACAAGCTATGGAGATTCTGGGGTTTAGAGCTAAAAAACCCAGAAGAGTTTAGTCTCGCCAAATTGTGCACTTAAATCCAGTCTATATTAGCAGCAATAGTAATCATAAGAATTGCAATTTCCCTACACACTCACTATGTGCATTGTGTTCGTCTGTCCCTAGTGCTCATAACAAACCTATAAGGTAGGAATATTACTTTGGCAGCAGTGTTTTGTTTTGTTTTGTTTTGTTTTTTTAAATGGCCACAGATTCATTGGTAGTCTTCCCTTCAAAGAGTGGAGTCACTGTCTTACCTCAAATGTGGGCAGGCTTGTGGTAGTTGGGCTTACAGAGTGGTGGCAGTGATGCTGTGGGACTTCCAAGGTGTGGTCTTGTGAGGCCACACTGCTTCCTCTCCTACTGGGCAGACTCCCTTCCAACACTCATTCTTGGAGCCCAGCCACCCTGCCGTGAGAAACCCAAGTCCCGTGGAGTGGTGACATGGAGGTGTACCCCTCTGCAGCCATAGCTGAACCCAGTCCTTGAGTCATCTTGGCTCAGGAGCCAGGCAGATGAGTGATGAGAGTCAAGGTCATTCCAGCCTCCAAACATGCAGCCACCTCTAGCCATTTGAGTTTTCCCAGCTGAGATGTCAGACGAATAGAGCAAAGACAGTCCCTGCTGTGCCCTGTTGGAAGCCATGAACTTCATAAAATGGTTGTTGTTTAGTGCCACTAAGTTTGAGGTGGTTTTTTTTACACTGTAGTATATAATCTGAACAAGCCTTATTTGACACTCAGGAAAATTGGCTCAGAGAAGTTTGGTGACCTGCCCAGGACTGCACTGATGGGTCTTGGGGGATTCAAGATTTGAAGCAGGTCTGTCTAGCATTATACCACAGAGCTCTGTGAGAAGACCTCTTCTGTTTGTATGACACTAGAAAGGAACCGTGGAAAATCAGCCTGTTTGATCTTCTGCCACCAAATAGGCCAACATTGAAGCTATTTATTGTCAAATATTGCTTGGTTTCCTTTGATAATCTATTTTGGTGGTTTATTCATTCTTTGGCCTAATCCAGGGGTCTGTAAACTATGGTGTGTGGGGCAAATCAGGCCTGCCACCCAGTTTTGTAAATCAAAATTTTTTAAGATTTTATTTATTTATTTGGCACAGAGAGAGCGAGCAAGAGAGAGAGAGAGCACAAGCAAGGCGAGAAGCAGGCTCCCCACTGAGCAAGGAGACCAATGTTGGGCTCAGTCCCAGGACCCTGGGTTCATGACCCAAGCCAAAGGCAGCCACTTAACCAACTGAGCCATTCAGGTGCACTGTAAATCAGGTTTTACTGGACCACAGCTCGTTCATTTACTTATTGTCCATAACTGCTTTTGTGCTGCAGTGGCAATGGCCATATAGCCCACAAAACCTAAAATATTTTCTGTCTTATCCTTAAAGCATTTGCTGACCCCTGTGTGGTTGGAATTCTTCCAGCTGCTTAACAGAGAAGGTTGCTCAACTATGATACTTGGCCCTTGATTGCCAAGGCCTGGCCCTTCAGGACACCCAGCTGATGATATCCAGCTAGGTGGATTGATTAGATGTAAAGTATGTCTCTTTAGAGAATATAAATTTGGGTCTTGCTTTCTTATCCAGTCTGGCAGTCTCTGCTCTTTGATGGGAACATTAATTTTGTTCATTTACAATTAATGGAATCGTAGCTGTGGCTGGATTTGTGTCTGTTACTTCGCTACTTATGCCCTGTTTTACTTAGCTTTTGTTTCTTTGTTTCTCTTTTCTTGTCTTCTTTTGAGTTTATTAAATATTTGATTAAATTTACAGTTTAACATTTCAGGATTTCTTGGCTATTGCTCAGGACATCAAGTCCCATGTGCGTGGTTGTGAATTCTCTCTAATGTTTTTTTAAAAGCTCATCTCTGCTACTGTCCATGAAGATGGCTATCAAGTTAGCATCCGGCTGAATTATATTCAAGTATCCAACAAGGTGAATAAAACCTTTCGAAGCTGTTCATTTGAAAATCGACCAAACCAGAAAATTGTAGCTTACACTATGGAAACACTTCTGTGTAATGCATAGAAGGCATAAATTCCAAATGTTATAAAACTTGACTAAAGGCCAGTAATTTCATAGAAATAGATAAGTAACTGCACCAAATCTCAGAGAAGCCAAGTTTTAGGCACATAAAGATGTAGTAAGAACAGAAATTATTACCCACTCTATCGGTCCTGTGGTTCTCAGGCTTATTTATACTCACTGAAGTCTGAGTATAGGTGGAAGGTGGACAGATATGTTTGCTGGTATGTACTTTCACCTATTTGCCTATAACAAATAAACCAAACTTTGTGGCTCTGCCTCCCTTGATCTACGCTCTTATGTCGTGACTGGAACTTTGCTACAGCACCCATAGTGTGTGACAAACACTGACTGATTCATACCAGTAGCTGTAGTTTCATTGGACAAGAAGTCAGAATATACAAAAGAATAAGGAATGGATTGAGAAGACTTGTAAAGAAGATAAAGAAAAGCATAGTGATCAGTATTTATCAGGCCCTGGCCATGTCCACAACAGGGGACTAGCAGTGTCTTTAAAATGAGGACAGACACCTGGGCTCTGCCTAATTCAGAGGCTGGGAGAATGCAGTCTATGGACACACACGAAAGTATTTTGAAGTCAAGCACTAAATGCAGTGTTTTCAGTTGTGTGGCTACAGAAGAGCTTGGGTCAGGAAGGTACTTGAAGAGAAGGGGAGTGAGGGACATGAGACAAGGCAAGGAAAGGGGCTGAGTGGTCTGAATAGAGTCCAGCTTCAACTTGATCCATGAGGAGCTCTAAATGTGACTTGCACCATGAAGTTGTCCCAGTTGATGCAAGAAAAGGAGAGATGTAACCTCTAGAGCAAGGCAGCACCCACCTGTAGAGGCAGCTGGCCAGCTGTGAGGTGTTAGCAGCTGAGAGGGATATGCTAAACAGTTTGGGGAACCGGGTGGGCACCAAGAGCATCTTCAACACGCAGTCTATCAGGTAGAAGTGGAATCATTATCCCCAGGTTTAATATGTTTTTTTCTTAGCCTGTGTGTTCTGTTCAGGCAGTAGCAGGTGGTGCCCTGTGGCAGGAGAGGCATCCACATGAGGGTGGGGCAGGATGCCAGGCTCTGGAATCCATCCAGGTGGATACAGAATTCCAGGTCTGGACTGTGATCATCTCTCCTAATTTTATAGACCTTCATTTTACCTGTTTGACTTTCACAGCATCCCTTTGAGGTAGGCCATGATATTTTCACTTTACAGGTGAAGAAACTGAAGTACACAGAAATTTAACCACCTTTGTCCAAGGTCCCTAAGCTAATAAGTGATAGAGCCAAGATTCAAACTCTGTAGCCTGAGCTTTCCCATCTTGCCACCCAAATTCTAAGACACAGAGGGGTTTGAAGCAGGGGAGCACCATCACTTATAAATTGTAGAAGTTTCGCTGGGGCAGAATGAGTGCTATCAGGAGCCAGTTGGGAATCCCTTGCAGGGATCTTGGTGTGTGAAGAAGGGGCTGTGGCTATAATGACAGAAAGGAGGGGCCAGGCTGAGGAGCCATTTAAGAGACAGAAGAGGCAAAACATCACAGTGAGGGGATGTCCAGTTCCGGGGTTGGCAATATGTGTAGCTAGAGTGGTCATTAATGAAGAGCGGAACAGGTTAGCAGGGAGAGAGCATCATCAATCACGGTGTCTATGTTTTTTCTGTTGCCCAGAACCTTTACCTCAGCAAGGCAGTGGATTTCAGCAACCACTTTCTGAGCAGTGTCACCGAGGGTGGTGATGGGCCATTTGGCAGCAGGTCCAGCTTGGGTGAGTTGTACCCTGCCAGTAATTTTAAAACAGTCAACCAGGAACACACTGACCTGGCAAGAAGGGCAGGGAATTGCTTAAAATTTGCCAGTCCAACCACACATCTTCCTTTAGTGTTCCAGCCATTTTATTCTTTTGGCTTCTCTGAAGTTAGGAGTGAGATTTTTTAAATCTTTCATAGGGCTTGGGGAGATAAGTTGTGTGTGAGATAAGTTAAAAAACTGTACTCTCCTTTTCTCCCCTCCTTCTCATTCATCCTCTGGTCCTGGCCTGAGATGAGTGGCTCCAGGAGTCCTTCTTGTGAGGTTCAATAAAATAGACATTTCTATACAAGCCGTTTTATATTTCTGACCTCTTGAGGGGCGTGATAGTAGCATAGATCTTTGTATGTGGGGAGTGGCGGGGGGTATCGTTTTAGTCCTTGACTCTGTCATTTCAGTGAGTGACTACAGTCAGAGCACCTCAGATACCACTGAAAAAGTCAAGAGGACAAAGAATTTCAAGACCAAAAAATTTCAAGAAAAGGAGCCGCTCACAGTATGTGTACTCCTTTGTCCTTATAGCTGTCTTCTTAGGCCTGTCTATTGAATGTTTTACTTTGAGATATTTTATTTTATTTTATCTTATTTATTTTACTCGATTCCATTCCATTCTATTTATTTTTTAAAGTAGGCTCCACACCCAACATGGGGCTTGAACTCATGGGCCTGTAATCAGGAGTTGCATGCTCTACTGACTGAGCCAGCCAGATAGCCCTACTTTGAGATTTTTTTACATTGAAGAATACCTTTAATTTTCTGTTCCTTTTTAGAAGTGTATTTTTATTTGTGGAATCCTTTAAAGTATGTCAATATTATTAATTAGAATTATTTTAAAGTTCTTATTAGTTTCTGGAATCACCTCTGTTTCCTCTGGGGTCAGTTCTGTCTGTCCATCTTTCTCCATCTTATTTTTGGTTGGTCTCAAATATGTGATGATCCCTGGTTGCTAGGGCACATTGACAAGTGAAGGGCCAGTTTGAGTAGCACCAGTGTCTGCCATGGGTGTGTGGCATGGATGTTTCGGCCTCAGGTCTCTGTGAGGGTGGATGGGCATGCTGTGGGGAAGGCCTCCCTGAAGGGTGTTTGGTCGGAGGGCAGGAAAAAGCATTGGGATCCCCTAAGCTGCCTTTCCTCTGGAAGTAAGGATGGTGCTATGAAGGGCTCTAGCATATTTCATTCCTGGATGGAACTACCTTTCCTTCCTTAACTCTACTTCCCATGTCTGTCACAGAGATCTGGGTTCTGCCCTTCTTGGACCCAGTATTCCCGGTAGAAGACTTTGTTAGGCAAATCATGAATTCTCTGGAAAAAAGTTACCAGTCTTTAAGCAGAGAGCACAGGAGAGAGAGGAAGGCACCACTCATCTCAGCCACTCAAAGCAAAGCCCTTCCATAGAATCCAGCCTGCACCCAACATCAGCCCTCCTTATTGATTAACTCAGCTTCTGCAGGGCGCCCTGGAGGGAACAGACTCTATCTCTGGCATCTTCAGCTTGTTTTTTTTGCTTTGTTTTCCATCTCAGCCAAATTCCAGCTACTTCCAATCTTTGGAATTCCTCACAATTCCTGATCCACTGATGGCACCCTTCCAGAGCTTCCCACGGCTGTTAGAGTTTTGTTTTTCCAAAATATAGACCATAAACACTTTTGGGTGCCTGGGTGGCTCAGTGGGTTGAGCCGCTGCCTTCGGCTCAGATCATGATCTCAGGGTCCTGGGATCGAGTCCCACATCGGGCTCTCTGCTCAGCAGGGAGCCTGCTTCCCTTCCTCTCTCTCTGCCTGCCTCTCTGCCTGCTTGTGATCTCTGTCTGTCAAATAAATAAATAAAATCTTTAAAAAAAAATATATAGACCATAAACACTTTTTTTTTTTTTAAGATTTTATTTATTTATTTATTTGACAGAGAGAGATCACAAGCAGGCAGAGAGGCAGGCAGAGAGAGAGGAGGAAGCAGGCTCCCCGCCGAGCAGAGAGCCCGATGCGGGGCTCGATCCCAGGACCCTGAGATCATGACCTGAGCCGAAGGCAGCGGCCCAACCCACTGAGCCACCCAGGCGCCCCAACAGTTTTTTTTTTTTTTTTAAACTTTAACAGTTTTGGAGACCACCCCCACTTACTCTGTATGTGACCCAAATCCCCCATTGCTATATGCCTTTATTTTCTCATTTGTATTTAAGGGATAAGTATCAGACAAATAATAACAGTGTCCAGTGGTTCACTCATTCGGTGGTTATTCAGAGCACACATATACCAGGCACAGCTCTCAGTGGTGAAAATAAATCATGAACAAAAGCTATAAAAGTCTCAGACCTCTTGAGGGCAACATTCTAGTACATTCTAGTAGAAGTTTCCATAAGGAATGGAATTCAGTAAGAACAAGTGCCCCCCAAGACTCCCTAGGTGTTCACTTATTAGAATACCTTGTACCGTTGTGTAACTAGCCTAGAGTAGGGGGCAGAAGGGACACAGCCTGAACCTGGGATCTTCTTCTGTAAAGCTTAGAGGCCTTGACCAATGTCCTCATCCTGATGGCTCCTCAGAGAGCCAGGAGAGGGTAGATATATGATTTCTACTTTGTAGACAGGAAAATGAGAGTCCCGGGATCACCCCAAGTCGCCCTCAGATCCAGTGGTAGAAACCTACTGAAAGTAATGTCTCCAGCCTTCTAGATGGCCTCTTCAGCCTTGTAACAACCAGCACCTGCAATCCTTTATATATAAAGAAAAATTGCAAATAAAGGGGAATTCCATCACATTTTGAAAATAAAGCATATAATAAATTCTTCGGATTTCTGATGTTAGGTGAGACCTTCCCCCCCCACCAAATAAGAGTCGGCTTTATGAGTTCACTCATGCCTCAGCTGAGCATATTTTCTGAATAGTCATACTTAGGCTGATTCAGAACACTTTATAAAAACATGCAGAGGAAATATTAGGATTCATCTGGTTACTTTTCCTAGGAATATTTATTTCCTTTGTAATTACACTAGTGCTGGAGAGCTTTCTCATTGCATCCCTATCCTTAGTAAAGATAAAACAATGCCAATGTGGCGTCCTTCCTCGAGACTATGTTTCAGAGGACAGCAAGATTTTCTTTCTTCCTTTTTTTATTAAACATTTTTTTAAAGATTTTAAGTATTTATATTTGATAGAGAGAGGCAGCGAGAGAGGGAATACAAACAGGAGGAGGGCAGAGGGAGAAGCAGGCTTCCCCCCGAGCAGGGAGCCCTATGTGGGGCTTGATCCGTGGACCCTGGGATCATGACTTGAGCCAAAGGCAGATGCTCAACGACTGAGCCACCCAGGTGCCCTGAGACCAGCCAGATTTTCATTAGCTAGGTTTATTTGTGCTGCTGGTGTCGGAGACAACACACACACACAGTCACACACACACATGAGCACATGCACACACATGCTCACACTCACCTGTTCCTGGAGCTCAGAACTTAACCTTGGAGAAGTGTTTGCCTGGCAGGTTGAGCTGGGGCAAGGGGGACCCTACTGTTTTATGATGGTGGAAATGACCTTGTGTAACCCTACAGCCTGAAAACCGTCTCCTGCTGAAGGAAGTTGGACCGACAGGGGAAGGGAGAGTCTCTGTAGTTGAACAGCTACTTGAGGAGGTCAGTCCAACTCAAAGACCAAGTCTCTCTGAGGATTTCAGCCTCACGTCTCACCTCTGTCTCTTTTGGATGCAAGTCTTGTTTGGTATTGTGAGAACCATGGGCCACTTCATTTCAGACCACCTGGAAGTGGACTAAACAGCCAGTCAAGAACTTTTACATTAATTATTACTGATTACTAGTTTTTATAGCAAAGAAGAACGTCATATTCAGCCCAAAGGTGGACTGAATCCCTGGTCTGTGTCCCCATGTGACCTTCATGTTTCCAAAAGAAGCGAGGTTCGGGGATGCCTGCCCCTCCTGATTGGGGGGAGCAGAAGTTTTATCGCCCAAGTTAAGGCAGTTAGGTCTTGGGTGTCCTGATTCTCTTCTCTTCTGATTTAAAGCAGTTTAGTTCCTCCAAGCATGTGTGTTACACTTCACAGGACGGCAGCTGGATGCTGCCTAGAGCGGGGTTTTGTGGCCAGTCTGTCCTTTTCCTTATGCCTCAGGGAGCAGATCCCAACTGCAGGGATGGCGAAGAGCAACCCGTGATAACCAAGGCCGTTGTGAACAAGCACCATGAAGTGATTCCAGTCCTTGTGCAGAGAGGAGCAGACACGGAGCAGCGCTGGGGCCCGTAAGTAAGACGCAGTCACAGGAGAGTCCTGGCCCGTGTGGCGGTCAGCAGCTGCCCCGGGGCCCTGCCCCAGCAGCGTCCGTCCACATGCGTGCCCTGCTCGGCTGGAACCCCTTGGGATCCATCTTAACCCATCTGGGCCTTAAGCAGTGGCTTAACTGCCTCTCTCTTCCAAATCTGGGCAAAATAAAAACTTTTAATTGGACTGTTGGATTGCCAAATTTTTTGTAGCTTCTATAAATGATGATACATTTTGCTAGCTCGCAAGTTTACACTGAGGGGGCCGGCAAATTCTTCACCCTTGGGATGTTAAGCAACATTATTTTCATCATGATCTGAACTATTGAGATCGTTCAGAGGAGAACGGGCCCAGTGTAGTCCCTATAGAAACGTAGCCATGAAGTTACTACACAAAGGAAACTTCATCCGAGTTCACTATGTGGTTTGTGCCTTGGTTTCCCCAGCTGGGAAGCGGGACAGACAGACACCAAGTCCTGTTGGGGGCTTTTGTCACTTCCCTAGTCTTGAGCGCGCCCTACTTCTTGGCCTTTCCCAGCCTTGGGATTCTGTTGTTCTCTCCAATTACTTTGGAAACATGGGGTGGACAGTTCCTTGAGGACGGGTTCCACATGTTAACTGCTCATAGCCTGCCAACCAGGCTGCCAGGCTGGGAGTCCTCTAGGGGTTCCTGCGACCATCTGACACTGCGACCCCCTGGCCAATGACTGAGACCAGATCAAGGCCCACCAAGGACTCAGAATGCTGAGTATGCGAAGCCAGCACATGGAGATGAAGTTAGAGAGCTTTGCTTCTGTTTTCCTCTGTCTCAACATTTCCTCCAGGGTTTTTTTTTTTTTTTTTTTCCTCCAGGATTTTTTTTTTTTCCCTCCAGGGTTTTTATTCAAAATATATGCCTGTTAATTTTTCTGTGCATGCTTTTATGTTTTGGCCCAGTAAAACAGCTATGGGAGGTAGACACAACCCCCTTTTTAGTTTATTTTAGAGCAGAACATTTGACACATTTGGTGGATGTATTTGGTGGCTGGAATTTACTTGCTCACCTTTTCCTAGGGTTCTCATTCTTTGTACTCTGTCAGCTTCTTCATTTATCCCACACTTGGGTTATCATTATTCATAAAAATAATGCCACCTTGTTTGGCACTGAGGTGTACTTTGTATTTGTACAATTCAGACAAGCTTTTCTTAGGGCACTTATGTATAATGCCCATGGTTGATACAAAATCTCTTGAACAGATTTTGAACTGATGCTTACATCTGATGAGTCCCAGCCTTATGAGAAGTCCAGCTGAAAGGAGGAAACTGCTCTGGACATGGAACAGAGTTCCCATTTTTCCTTGGTGTTCTTCAGTGCCCTTTCTTACCTCCTTACTATTCTATAAATTGACATTTACCTACACGTGATCTAACTCTACGGTTGTACCATGTGTCTAAACGGCAGGTAATAGCCCGTTGTCACTCCCACTGTGTTAGCATGGTTAGCAGAATCTAGCTCACGTGGAGGGGGAGGGAGGAAAGCCAGACCAGAGCTCTCCCTCAAAGTAGCGCACAGAGATTCTTCTTCTACTTTAGTTTTTGCCACTAGGAGATAGCAGATTTTTCCACTGAGAGCCGGCTCTGCTAAGTCTGCTTTCTATTAGTTTGAAGTGTTTAGACCTGGGTCTGCCTTGCCTTTATCCTTTGGCTAGACCTCTGTAGATCCAGTAACATGACCTCAAGGCTCCATCCATCCTACTGCTCTTCAGGCGCAATCCATCCAGAGATCTGGCTTTCCTATAAAAGAGGTTCAGTGAATTGTTCCTTAGCAAACAAGGATTAAACAACTCTTCCTCCCCCCACTCCCAGCTTGTTTGACTAGTAGAGAGAAGCAGCCTAGGCAGTCTCTACACCAGGTAACTTCTGTTCAGTGGCTTGACAGGTAGCAGAAAGCCCCTCCCAGTGTTTCTGTTTCCAGCGTTTGTCTCTTTGCTACCAGAATACACTCATATCCAACCCAAGGAGATGGCTAAGGAGAGGTGCACATCCTCCATCAAAGCTGATTTCTCGGGGTGCCTGGGTGGCTCAGTTTTTAAGTGTCTGCCTTCAGCCCAGGTCCTGATCCCAAGGTCCTGGGATTGAGCCTCGCATCGGGCTCCCAGCTTGGCGGGAAGCCTGCTTCTCCCTCTCCTGCTCCCCCTGCTTGTGTTCCCTCTCTCACTGTGTCTCTGTCAGATAAATAAATAAAATCTTTAAAAAAAGAAAAAAGCTGATTCCTCTTAATAGCAGATTTCAGGAACACAGATTCAAGGTCTCGTGAGGAAAGGGTCAAAGAGAAGCACCATTTGCCTTTGGACAACAGCTAACACCCCTTCACTGGCAATTTCAGACGTTCTGGCTCTTAGTTCTGCCCTAGTAGCTGGGAGGGGCAGATGTAACCATTAGTCTGCTTCTTAGAGGTTCAACTGTGGAGAGTTATTCTATTAGGTAATTCCTGATTTACAAAGAGAGAAGGTACCTTCATCCACCATGATACTTAGATTTGAGTAAACCGTTTGAGTAGTTTGTGCATCCATAGTAGAGTTTCTTTAAAATGCAAAGTCACAGAATACCATGGTTGTACCTGCTGTACAAAACATGTTCTAGAAGGTCTGGTGATATAACACCAAGCTGCTCAGAGCAACAGATTCACAAGTATCACCTCTGCTCTGAACAGAAGAAGGTGTCCCCTCTAGTGTCCTTGCCTTGTTCGAGTCATGTCATTTGATGACCAGTGTACAAAGTTAGAGTCGGCAGTCACAATTCATTACTTCCCCAGACTGAACTGTGGTTACACAGAAAAGCCAGCCACGGCGCCCCGCGCCCCCACTCCCCGAGCTGGGAAATAGAACATGCGCTCGGCTCTCAGTTTCGGGGGAGTTATGAAGGAAGATCACGTGTCCGCTCAGGAGAGGTGGCAAGCCCGTAAATACGTGTAAGTTCCAGTGGTATATGCCTAAGCAAGACCCAGGGAATGTGAGGGCTGAAGTAACAAGCAGTTGTGCTACCAGGGAGAAAGGAAAGACGAAAGGTAAGGAAGGGTTGGCGTCATTAGTGTGACTCTATCGGCGTGCCCACAGTGTCCTGCATTACAACTACTTTAGCAGGATGATTTTCTTCCCCCAAAACAGGCTCCAAAACACAGCTCTTCATGAAGCTACTCTGCTTGGCCTGGCAGGAAGGGAGTGCGTCGCTGCTTTACTGCGGTATGCTCTCGGCCTCTGGGGGAGACTTCTGAGGGCCCCTTGCTGACCTGTGATGATTTCAGAAGGCCCTAGTTCCAGAGCAGTTAACCCTGTGAATAGGGGCTACCATCCCACCGTGGATCCCCAGCACTGAAGGCTCTGAAAACACAATGAAAATGTTGTTCCCCCCATCAAACATACTTGGTTGTGGGACTTAGATGCAATGGGAGCCAATGGGGCAGGATTGGCAATTGAATGTGTTGAAATCACAGAGCCCCTCCAAAGATCTCAGGGTAGAGTTGCCTTGGGGCCTTTTGGGGACGGGTTTAGGAAGGTGGGGCCAGGAGGCTCCCAGACTGGCCTCTGTGTCAGGGATGAGCCAGGCCTCCAGGTTTAAGTGCCTGAGTCCTTCTGTTCATGCCCATTCCCTTGGCAGGTGCAATGCAAGCATCCAAAAGAAGAACGTGAATGGCCAGACGCCGTATGACCTGGCTGTGCAGGCTGGGGATGATGTCATCACCTCGCTCTTTGCTGCAAAGCTCAGCCTGGACGACTCATAGACCCACGGGCCTACAGAGGACCTAATTGCAAGAAACCACCCAGTTCTGGCTGTTCTTTGTTTCTTTCTGAGATGTGTATTTGCAGTTTGAGAATTGAGATGGAAAGGAACTCATAAGACTTTTTTAAATTTTTTAATACAACACTGTAAGCCACCATGCAGGCATTTCCCAATATGCTGTCGATGGTGACGAACTTAATGTATGTCTTTTTTTTTTAAGGGTTTGTTGCTGCTTATTTTAGAATTTTCTTTTAAATTTATTTTTCAGGAGGTGTCTAGGTGGCACAGTCAGTTGAGTGGCTGACTCTTGGTTTTGGCTTAGGTTGTGATCTCAGGGTTCTGAGATCAAGCCCCATGTCGGGCTCCACGCTCGGCACAGAGTCTGCTCAAAAGATTCTCTCTCTTCCTCTGCCCTCTCCCTGCACTTGTGCAAGCACGCGCGCGCTCTCTCTCTCAAATAAATAAATCCTTAAAAAATTTTTAAAAATTTATTTTTCAGTAGATAATAATTGCACATGGTTCAAAGCTAAAAAGTATGAAGTGTTATGTAGTAAAAACTCTGCCATCCCTGTCCCACAACCACCCACATCCCCTCGTCAGAGGCACCACTGATACCAGTGTCATCTGTGTCTTTCCAGATATAGCACAGGATTATATAAGCACATGTATATAATATATGCATCTGTACAGAGAGGGTATACCTAAAATACGAATATAGATAACAGATACAGTCCTTGCCCTCTTTAAGACACGTACTAACGAACCACACACTCTTCCGATGTGTTGCATCTTGTTCTCTTCTTTAATATATCTCGTAGGTGGTTCCAACTTAGTACATAAAGATTAAGTTTATTTTAAAAATGTTGCTTCTGGTGTTGAGCTCATCAATATTCCTATTGTTACCGTTTGTTCTTTGGTTGGCAAACAAGCCCCGAATCAGCCATCTGCAGGAATGTGTAATTTTGACTTATGTCTTTTTTCAGATTGTTATTTCAGTCCTCGGGTGATAACGCTGCAATCGTGGTGTCCCTAAATAGTTTCTGTTAAAGCGTGTTGATGGAATATTTATTAATTCTGAGTGATTAATTCGGCACAATAAATACCGGCTTCTTTGAGTAGACTGCTGTCATCACTACCTGCACACCTTCCCCGAGTGGGTGACTGTCTGCGGGAGGACCGGAGCAGGGTTGCTGAAAGCCAAGCCCCCACGCGGGGTTGGGTGGCACTTGGCCGTCTGTGTCGGGCTGCTGCAAGGTAACCAGGGTCCCGAGAGACCCATGGAGTGGGTCAGGGGCAGTTTGCATTGTATCAGCTCAGCTGGTA
>NW_019154090.1:42928277-42983920 GCF_002288905.1 Enhydra lutris kenyoni | reverse complement strand
CAATGCGACCTGTCCCAGACTTCCCTGCTCAGCTGGTGCAATGCGACCTGTCCCAGACTTCCCTGCTCAGCTGGTGCAATGCGACCTGTCCCAGACTTCCCTGCTCAGCTGGTACAATGCGACCTGTCCCAGACTTCCCTGCCTTTAAGGCTCTGTGCAGAATTGGCCGCAGGAGTGACTGCACAAGGTTCCAGCTTCCCAAGATGGAAGTGAAGCTGTGGTCCTCACGCTAGGAAGGTGGGTGAGGGCCCCAGATGCTCACACCCTACAGGCTCTGGATTTGACGCTCAGGGAGGTGGGTATGGAGTTCAAGACTATTTTACCCCGAACTTAGGGAACAGGGGAGACCCCCTGGACCCATGGGTTCCAGAAACTTTCCTCTTGGAGCTCTCAAGTGTAACTTTCATGCCCTGAGTGCAGGAAGCCCATCTCCACTGTTCCTTGGGTTTCCAGGAGGAGGGAGTGGCCTGCCCCTGTATCCAAGAGGCAAGGCACGCACCTGACATCTCCTGCCAGGGATCCACCCTTTTGCCCCTTGCCAGCACAAATCACCTTTGAGTTTCCGGCAAACCTCATTTACAGAGTGAGCAGGTGGCTCGAGATGCAAGAGCACAGGTTCAGGTCCAGAGCTCTGCTGAAATCCTGCAGGGTTATGTAAAGCCTTACATAAACATTGAACTACATATTTTCAGGAAAATAAAGTTACACACATGTTTCAGGCAAGGCTTGTCTGATTTCAAAATTCATGTTATTTCTTGTCCGTCGTGAAGTTTTATTTTTCCTTTCCCCGGGACCCTGTATCAGGGCTTGAAATGGGAGCAGAACCACCATAGTGATAACGAGTAAGGGGCAATGAAAAGGACTGGACGGCATGAGTGACTGAGGCTGGTCGCAGGCCAGGAGCCGCTGTAGCTCAGCAGGGCCTCAGTGGGGAAGGAAAGGAGGGTGCCGAGTGCGATGAGTGAGGACAACGTGGAACCTGTGGGCCCAGTCTCCCTCCGTCCGCATGGTCACAGGTGACCCGCAGGAGATGCGACCGCCCTTTAGCATGTAACTTGTTCCAAGCATCCCAGGCTGGGCTCTCCAGAAGCAGACTGAGACAACGGGATGGCAGATAGAAGAGGACATGGATGTATGGGGGATCAGCCCTTGTGGAAGGAAGAAGGGGGAGGTACTGCAGGGGTTGCCACCCCAGACGCAGCCCCCACAAAGCTGGAACAAGCCCCAGGGCAGGGTGCTGGAGAGGAGGATTGCCCATCATCTCGCGGTGCCGGGACAGCTGTAGCTCAATCACTGGACGGCTGCTCCCCCAGGACAGTGTGACTTCAGGCCAGGCAGCTCTCTAAGGCAGCCCCTGAAGTTGCTAATGACTGGAGGCAGTCTGCTGCCCTGTCTTTTGCCTCCGTTCCCTACCCCCGGTAGTCAGCCCTGCTCTGAGAGGCACGCAGAGAGTGCGCCCTGTGGGTACCACCAAGTGCATGGCGTGGGTCCCTGACCCTGGCTGCCTGAAGGAGGAGGTCTGGTGGGAACTGCCCCCACTCACCAGCCAGCCAGCCCTGGAATGCCAGGGAGGGTGGCAGTGACACTGACCTCAGAGCGCCCACCTGCCCGCTCTGGGTGCCGGGTGGTACATAGAGGGACAATTAGTGGAGCGCCCAGTGGCTGGTGACTCAGGCCACGGCAAACTCCCTGCACCTGTATTCCCCACAGACTCCTTCTGAGGCTCAGCGACAACTCTTGGAGGAGCTGCTCTCACTTTGTGGCTTCCTTCCACATCCCCACAGGGCTCCAGTGGCTGTGGAGTTTGCCATCCCGCCCCTGCCCCACCTCGCCCCCAACCCCTCGGCCATCGGACCATCCGGGTGAACGGATTCTCACATGTTTATTGGCCATTGAGTACCTTAGAGTTTTCTTGTTGATTTGGAGAAATGAATTATATCTTCTAGAATCAGAGTATTTTCTAGGGTCTTGAGCAGCAGATTGAATAGAAATATAATGCCGGCCACATATATAAGTTTTCTAATAGCCAAACTTAGTTTCCACTGATTCCTAACTTACTACCAATCCTGATGGGATGAAAAACTGTACATTAATGATTTTCAGCATCCATTAAATTAATTTTTCCCCATGACTGAGTTACACTGATAACGTCTCTTTTTTAGATTTTATTTATTTGACAGACAGAGATCACAAGTAGGCAGAGAGGCAGGCAGAGAGAGAGGAGGAAGCAGGCTCCCTGCTGAGCAGAGAGCCCGATGCGGGGCTTGATCCCAGGACCCTGAGATCATGACCTGAGCCGAAGTCAGAGGCCTTAACCCACTGAGCCACCCAGGCGCCCCTGGACTCACAATGTTATAACCTTCTGTTTTTTTCTGAGTATTTTGGAGTGGTTCATGAAACACAGGAATGAAATATGTTGTGCAGATTTATTTAGTAGAAGGCTTTCAGTATAACTCAGGGCCTCATGATTTTTAGGCATTAATCTTGGGCCTCTGTTATCAGTCAGGGCTCAGACAGAGAAGCAGGACTAACAGGAGATGTGTATCAAGAGACTCACTGCAAGAAACAGGTGTAGGTGGTTCTAGAGGCCTGCTGGGCAAGTCCCCAGTCGCAGGGCGGATGTCAGGAAGGGCATGCTCCAGCACTACTGAAGCTGGTGCCCACCAGCAGAACTCCTCTACAGAGATCTCTCTCCTTCAGGGCTTTCAACCCACTGAATCAGGTAAACCCAGACCTGCTCAGATGACCTCCCTTTCTTCAAGTCAGCTAAGAGCTTTAATCACAATACAAAATACCGTACCAGCAACACCTAGATAGGTTAGTGTGTGAATAACTGAGGACTGGAGCCCAGGCAAGATGACACATAAAAAGGACCATCACAGCCTCTGTTACAATGTCATTGATTATTGATTCTTTTTCCTACCCCCGACTTGAATAAAATCAGTAATACACACACATCACACACATGTACATTTTGTGTCCTTTTTTATCCATCCTTCTTTTGTATTTTTATATTCAGATCGGTTGTTAACCTCTCATTTGGCTGCCACTATTTCAATTTGTGTGAACTTAGAGCCACTTGTAGTAGCAAGAGCTTCACTGCCTACAAAGGCCCAAGTAGTGAGGGTTGAAGAGAGTTGAAGAGAACTTTCTGGCAAAGCTGAACCCCCTTCTCCCCACTCCGGCCCACCCAGTCCCCAAACACATCCTCGGAGAAGGACCAGAGTGACCTCACATTCATATCTGCTTCACTCTCAGACCCCTTACCCACCACCAGGACCCCTCCCATGATAGGGGAGGGGAGGGTTAGTTTAAATGAGGTGGCCTGGAAGTAGACAGAGGTTGGCCCATTCCAGAATCACCTTGAGTCAAAAAAACAAAAACAAAACAAAACAAAAAAAACCATTTAGTGGATATGAATCCAATACTTATTGTTTATTGTAACTTTTATATAAACAGCAGTTTCCAGGCCTCTGATCTGGAGTCCCCACATTTCCAGCTGGGTGGTAATAAGTCTTTCTATTTTTTGATTAATTACTTCCAGTGCAGTTAGAACCTCAGAAATTCTACTTCTGACCCAAACTCTCAACATGAAAAATTTTATTCTTTTCTCCCCAAAACCCCTCCCTAACTTTATCCTGCATCTGCTCAACAGAAACTTCCTTTCCCCAATCAGACAGAAGGGAAAGAGGCAATCCTTGGGAGGGATTCCCAAATCCTTTCTGATTTTGTGGCAGAGAGGGGCATTCTCAAATACAGTTTTCTGTAATACGTCCACTGTTAGGCTTGACTCACGTTCTCCTCCCTGGCTGTTGTGGGTGCTTTTCTTATTTTTTCTTGTTCTTCCTGGAATTCCCTTTCCTACTTTCTCCAAGCGTGGAAGAAGAAACCAGTGAAATCTGGTCGATTCTTTTCTTCTGACCACGTAGTTTTTAGGAACAGATTGCTGTTAGAGGGACATTCATGTCTTTTCCTCTGGCAAGTATGTTCTGTTCTTGGGTTGTTTTCAAATTTGGGGAGGTATTAGAGATTTTTAGAACTTGACCTTTCACATCCTTCCCTTAGGCTGCTTTGTTAAGCGAAATGTTAGCCTTACAGAGTATGAGACATGTATCTTCTTTTTTTTTTTTTTAAGAATTTATTTATTTGACAGAGAGAGAGAGAGAGAGAGAGAGAGCACAAGCAGGGGGAGCAGCAGGCAGAGGGAAATGGAGAAGCAGACTTCCTGTGGAGCAGGGAGCCTGATGCGAGGCTCACTCCCAGAACCCTGGGATCATGACCTGAGCCGAAGGCAGATGCCTAACCAACTGAGGCACCCAGGTGCCCCGAGACTCCTAGAAATTAATTTCTCTGAACATTCCTTGCTCTAAAATCTGAATAGTGTGGGGGGGTTTTGTGTTTTTACTTATTTGCTCATAATTTCGTTGTGTTTAGAGAGGGCTTGCTCTGAGCTAGTTTAATACCACCATCTTACCTCAACAGCCCTATTTGGTCAGAAATTCAAGACTCTTCACCCCCTTCCCTGCTCCAGCCAACATTTGGACATTTCCACCAGGATGCGCACAGCTCACCCCAGATCCTCCACTTTCTGAGACACTGCCCTTGCAGAAAAATTACCATCTGCTATTTCTCTCTCTTGATCCAGGGCCTGGTAAACAAGAGATGCTTGGTAAATATTTAATTACATTATGTTTTTATTGCTGCATAACTGATACTCCAAAACTCTGTTGCTTAAAAACAATAAAGCCTTACTATCTGGCTGTTTCTCTGCCTTAAGAATTCAGAAGCAGCTGAGCTGGGTTGTTCTGATTTGGGATCTTTGATTAGTTGCACTAAAGAAGCTGGTCAGGGCCTCAGTCTTCTGAAAGCCTGGCTGGGGCCAGAGGATAAACTTCCAGATGGCTCGCTCCCATGCTGCTGGTTTTGTGAGGAGGCCTCTGTTCTTCGTGGTGTGGGCCTCTCCGTGGGCTGCTTGGGTGGCCTCACAACATGGTGGCCCACTTCCCCTCAAGTGAGCAATCTAAGAGAGACCAAGGCAGAAGACACTTGTCTTTTATCACCTATGATTGGAATTCCACACCACAAGTTCCACTGCATCCTACTGTGGTCAGCTCTGTTCAGTGTGAGAGGCAAACACACGAAGACACGACACCAGGAGATAAGGGCCATGAGGGGGTCATTTTGGAAGTTGGCCACTTCCGCAAGTAAGAGTTGATTAGTAGATTGGCTAGAAAATAAGTGTTTTGTATTCCACGATAATTGTCAGTCAGTTCAGAAAACATTTCCCTTTTTCATCCTTGACTACCTGGAGCAGAAGGTTATGATGAAGATAAATACATAAATGTTTTAAAAGTATGTATCAATAAAGTATTAAGAGTTAAATATCGGGGCACCTGGGTAGCACAGTGTGTTGAGGGCCTCTTGGTTTCGGCTTGTCCTGTGACGGGCTCTGTGCTCACAGATTCTCTCTCTCCTTCTCTCTCTGCCCCTCCCACTCATGATCTCTCTCAAATAAATAAATAAATCTTTTTTAAAAAAGAGATATCAACACTTACTAGCTTTTTTTTTTAGATGAGAAGTGTTAAATACTCTTTATTTAATATTATACATAAACCACACTAAAATGTCTTTCATTAAGCAAGAGGCAACATTTTAGATGCAGGGAATTTTTATTTATTTATTTATTTTTAAATGCAGGGAATTTTAATTAAATTGGCATAGTTAAGGAAAAAAAGTGGACACTGCCAGCTTATCTTCAACCCTTGCCTTTATCAGGCTAATGAACACAACCTGAAACACAGCTGAGTCTTGGTTCTGAGACAGTGAAGGGATTTCCTCAGTATTTAAATATATGAATATAACCAGTTATATAAATCTAAATATAAAACCAGTCTCCTATAAGTTTAGAGATGGCATTTACCACCTCTGTGAAAAGCTGAACATTACTAATCAATTCTGGCCATATTTTTAGAAGGGGAAAACTGACAGCGCTTGCTGAACCAGAATTACTATCAAGGTTCAAAAGCTGATCCTATTCATTTAACCACAAGCCCATCTTATTTAAATCAGGACTGTCCAAAAGAAATAGTCTATCGGCCATTCGTGATCTGAATTCTGGTGTATGAGATCATCTGAACACCTAAAAAAAGTCACGAGACATTTTTGTTTTGCAATAAATAAGGCAATGGCCAACTATTACTCCTTAGTAGATTTTTTGAGATAAGCTATCATGTCTGTTCTTTCCCCTGTCTTCTTAATGCCAGTGAAGATCATTTCTGTCCGAGGATGTGCTTCTTGGGATTCTCCAAATACTCCATCAGTGTCTCCTCTCCCCAGGTGATGCCTTTATTCTTTATTCTTGTTGGCATCCATGTAAGAAAATCCAGGAGCCTGGGGGCTGCCTGGGTGGCTCAGTGGGTTAAGCCTCTGCCTTCAGCTCAGGTCATGATCTCAGGGTCCTGGGATCAAGCCCCTCATCGGGCTCTCTGCTCAGCGGGGAGCCTGCTTCCTCCTCTCTCTCTGCCTGCCTCTCTGTCTACTTGTGATCTCTGTCTGTCAAATAAATAAAATCTTAAAAAAAAAAAAAAAAGGAAAGAAAGAAAATCCAGGGGCCTGGCCTGTCTTTCGGCCAAATAAACCATGGAGATTTGGCCCAGTCTTGTGCTTGCCTCCCTTTTCCACGGCATGGCACTGGGCACACTTCTGAACAAAAATCTTCTTGCCCTTCTCAACATCACCCTTTTTTAAATCGCTCTTTCGTCGCGCGTGAAACGAAGGTGCCTGCTCGCAAGCTGGACGTCCCGCTCTCTAACACTTATTAGCCTTTTTAAAATAAGCATTTATACAACACATATATCTGGATCTGGCTCCTCACATTAAAGAAATTTAATTTAATTCACCTGATTCCTCTCTTCTCTTTCCACCTTTCCACAATCAGTGTTATCTTTAGATAGTAATCAGAAAAAAAAAAATCACAGATGCCTATTGAGCTCTCAGGTGCTCTCCCATCTCAGACTGCCTGCCCACAACAATCCACTTCTCACCAAGACAAGCAACCCCAGGCTCTCCTTCCGTCTACGTCCCTCCCCATTTCCTAACCGTCCCTGTGTGTCCAGGGCACCCACTCACTGGAGTGAGTTAGGCAGAATCTGAGATCGGCCAAGACTCTACCAATGTGCACAGAGAAATGTAGCTTCACACATGTTTTTCCATTTTCCTCACTTTAGCCCTCCTGGCACCCTCCTCCAGCCACCATGTCTGTCTTTGGAGAAGCCGTCTAGAGTGGTTAATTTCATGGGTCAACCCGACTAGATCATGGAGTGCCTGGATATTCAGTGAAACATTATCTCTGGGTGTGTCTGGATGAGACTAGCATTTGAGATGGTGCACTGAGTGAAGTAGATGGTTCTCCCTGATGTGGTGGGCATCACCCAATCTGTTGAGGGCCGGATAGAACAAAAAGATGGAGGAAGGGAGAATTCACTGCCCACTTGACTATTGAGCTGGGACATTAGTCTTCTCCTACCCTTGGACTGGGACTTCCACTGTTGGTGCTCCTGGTTCTCAGGGCTTTGGACTCAAACTGGAACTATGTCACTGGCTTTCCTGGACCTCCAGCTTGCAGATGGATGTCATGAGGATTCTCAGCCTTCATAAGAGCATGAGCCTATTTCATACCATCAAGCTCTCTCCCTCCCACCCTGTACTATTGGCTCTGTTTCTCTGGAGAACCCTACGAACACACTGCTTTAATTTATTGTTTGTTTTCCCTTGGATGTCCCAGGACTATATTCTTTCTTCTCCTTCAAACAGGAGTTACACAGACAGAGACAGAAATCTCTGCCTGCCCCGGATGCGGCTGGGAGCCCCTTCTGCTGCTTGGGTGATTTCTCAGGCTGGAAGTCCTATAACTTTCAGGTTGTGCCATTTGGGAGTTACTGTGTTCTACAGCTCCCTCCTCTACGCATGGCCCATCACTATGCACTTTCTTTCCTCTTGG
The DNA here is from genome assembly GCF_002288905.1 of Enhydra lutris kenyoni. Taxonomy (NCBI): domain Eukaryota; kingdom Metazoa; phylum Chordata; class Mammalia; order Carnivora; family Mustelidae; genus Enhydra; species Enhydra lutris. The sequence continues at coordinate 42,975,921 of NW_019154090.1, read as the reverse complement.
AAGGAGTTAGTGGCAAGTCAGTGAATTTATCATTTCACTCCCTGCATTTTGTTCTCTTTCCTGGAGACTATGACTTGGGCATGGCAGACTTTCGGACACTTCGGCTTGGCTCTCTATCACACCCGCCCCCGGCGCCCCTGGAGGCCACGCCTGCCCGTTGTTCTTGAGCCTCAGATGCACCTGTGGCCGGGACCCCCACACTGCACCTGCTAGGATGCCAGGCTCCGGGGTCCCAACCCGGCGCCTTGCACAGGCCCCCATCCACCGGCTCTGGGCCCCTTGTAGCCTTCTTCCTCCTGTCCTGCCTTGTGTCCTGCCTGTCTCCAGGTAGCCCACAGTTGTTCTCATGAGAATCCAAATGCCCTCCCCACGTTGGCAGGTGACTCCTGGATTAGTGGCTGCAGCCATCGCCCCGGCCTCTCTCCTTGCTGCTCCTCACTCCCATACCTGGGACTAAACAAGTTCCCTGGGCATGCTCTCTCAGCTCTGGGCCTGCACACCTATGGCTGCCCCTCCTGTTCTTCCACCACCTACCACAACAGCTTCTGCTTCTCCCTCCAGCAGAAGTGACCAGTCCGTTGTGAACTGGCCTGGCCATATGTCCAAACTCCCTGGGACACTGAACGTACGTGGGCGCTGCATCTGGTGCCTAATTCCAGTTTCCTGGCGTGTGGTAGGTTCTCAAAAATAGTTGTTGATGTAATACATTGCATGGCTTTTTGGTATGGGCAAAGTTTCTTGGCTGGGTGTCTGGCCCGTGAAGTTTAAAAATCACAGTTCTTATTTTTTTTTAATCTGATAATTCTGCTGTAAGTTTGTAGATAAAAATGGAAGTATGTATGTCAGTAGACTATAAAATATTTGGGTATTGACTCTGACAACTTAAAAATTTCAAAATAAATATTTTAAATTCTAAATAATATCCTGGATTTGCGGGTTTATGTGTTGCTCTAAGACAGGTAATGTATGTTTTGCTTTTTGCCACATTTATGGTTAAGGTTGATATTTAAGCCTCATGAAATGTTGACAGCCTGAGTAATTTACTATTTCTCTTATAGAAATAATTGTGTTGAGCATTATGTGTTTGTTGTTAAAAAAAACCTAAAACAATGCAGAAAATTCAAATAAAGAATGAAATGAAATGAAATACCACCGTCCAGAGATAGTTTTCTTTTATTTCTTTTAAATTAACATATAATTAACATATAATAACATATTTATTAACATATAATTATTTGTTTCAGGGGAACAGATCTGTGATTCATCAGTCTTACACGATTCACAGCACTCACCATAGCACATACCCTCCCCAATATCCTTCACCCAGCCACCCCATCCCTCGCACGGCCCACCCCTCCAGCAATCCTCAGTTTGTTTCCTGAGATTAAGATTCTCTTATAGTTTGTCTCCCTCTCTGATTTCATCTTGTTTCATTTTTCCTTCCCTTCCCCTATGATCCTCTGTCTTCTCAAATTCCTCTTATCAGTGAGATTATATGATAATTATTTTTCTCTGATGGACTTATCTAGCTTAGCATAATACCGTTTTCTTTTATTTCTTTTTTTTTTTTAAAGATTTTATTTTATTTATTTGACAGACAGAGATCGCAAGTAGACAGAGGCAGGCAGAGAGAGAGGAGGAAGCAGGCTCCCCGCTGAGCGGAGAGCCCGATGCGGGGCTCGATCCCAGAACCCTGGGATCATGATCTGAGCTGAAGGCAGAGGTTTAACCCACTAAGCCACCCAGGTGCCCCGTTTTTTTTTATTTCTTAAAGATTTATTTATTTTAGAGAGAGCACACGTGAGTGGGGTCTGGGGGGAGAGGAAAGGGCAGAGGGAGAGGGAGAGAATCTCAAGCGGACTCCCCACTAAGCAGGGAGCCAGACATGGGGCTCAATCCCAGAACCCTGGGATCATGACCTGAGCTGATATCAGGAGTCCCATGCTTTACCTAAAGTCTGAGCCACCCAGGCATCCCCAGAGATAGTTTTCTAAACATTCTCTACACATAGACTATTTTACATAAATATTTTTGTTCAATAATATATTGAAATCTATCTCCTTATAAAAATGATATCCTGTTTTTACTCCATAGACCGAGAAACACCTTGGGAAGCATCTCTTATTTCACCTGCTTCTCCTGCTTTTTTCTTGAATTCCTTAAAATCAGAGTCCAGCTTTACAGGGAAATTGAACTTCTCCAATCAAAAGGTATTCAGTGAACGATTAGTATATGCCTGTTCTTTGGGGACAGAAAGAGTGGAGTGAAGCGTGACTCCCAATCGGTTGGATCTGCGGTGACACGTGGAGACACAGCGGGTGTAGTGCACATGGAGAATTTAAGGCACACACGTGCCAGTCCATGTCTGTCCCCTGCCCGGTTCATCTGGAGGCACTCCTGGAGAAGGATGTCCAAAGTAAACTCGCAGCCGGGCTCAGGCACCTTTTTGTCCTTTTGGACTTCTGGTACCATCCGTGGCTTTGACCATGTCGCTCTTTCCTCAAATCCCCATGTCTTCTCTAATAACACCTGGCCAAGGGGGCACCCAAAAAAGGCAAGACCACAAGATGGAAAGCCTCTCTCTGAGGCTCTCTGAAGATGAGCTGGAATCTGTTACTCAAGTCCCTTCCCAAACTTCTAACAGATCACTTTTAAAGTTCTGCAGTAAAGAGGCACGACTTCCCCTTTAGCTGCGGAGTGCAGTCTGCACGGTGGTTTTCACGTTCGTGCCATTTGGAAGACCTGGTTGGCAAGTGGCACGTCCAACTTCCTGTTCCCGTGTTTCTCCACGCCCGACAGAATGGCGTGTAAGCAGTACCACGCAACTGTATGGTTTCGTTAGTGTCTTCTATCATCTAACCCTCCCCAGGTGGTAGCCAGCCACCCTGTGCAAGCAAGGGTGTGACTCTTGGCCAGGGAGGAAGCTAAGAGCTCCCTCCCCACCCCCCAGGGAGGCTGCTGGCAAGCACAATGCCAGACCTGCTGCCGGATTTCATCCCCTTGGGTCAAGTGCGTGTACCGTATCTAAATCAAGGGGATGCAGTTATTATGGGGAAGCCCCTAAAGCTACATTTTCAGGGGTTTTTTGCAATTAAAAAAATTAAACTGAACTACGTGGAGTCTTTGGTAAATCCTGGAGAGAAATCACCTTACAGCGAGGCTGCCCTTGCTCTGCTGTGTCCCTGGGATTGTGATAGAATAGGAACAGGACTCGGGGCCCCTCCTCAAACCTTAAAGTGATGCGACTATACTGTAAAGTGAAAAGTCCCTAAAAGAAAATTCATGAATCTGTGTTTCTTGAGCAATATATTTTACAGGAATGCAGAAAAGAGGACATCAGCTTCAAAGAGAGAGTCAGCCCCTGCAAAAAACTAGTGAGATGCGGACCAAACCAGTCTGCGCCAGGGTGGAGCCCCCCACCCCATGCTGGGATCAGAGTCTGCGCAGTGAGCACTGGAAGTACCCACAAGATACCTTTCCCTCTTTTACTTTTTTAGTTTTTTTTTTAAGATTTTATTTATTTATTTGACAGAGATCACAAGTAGGCAGAGAGGCAGGCAGAGAGAGAGGGGGAAGCAGGCTCCCTGCCGCGCATAGGCTGTGAGACTGGATCCCAGGACCCTGGGATCATGACCTGAGCCGAAGGGAGAGGATTTAACCCACTGAGGCACCTAGGCATCCCATACCTTTCCCTCTTTTAAATGCTAAAAGTCACATCCAGGGGTGGAGATTTAACATGCTAATGAGACAGGCAATGTATGGAAAGCATAATGTCAAAGTAGGAAAGAGCCAAGAAGCTCTACAAGCTTAAACCTCTACAAGCTTAAACTCACCCTTTCCCAAGCTTAAACTCACCCTTTTCCCCAAAAATAATTCTTTTCTCCTTTCTTTCTTTCTTTCTTTCTTTCTTTCTTTCTTTCTTTCTTTCAGGACTTATTTATTTATTTGACAGAAACAAGGAGAGAAGGGATACAAGCAGGGACAGAGGGAGAGGGAGAAGCAGGCTTCCTGCTGAGCAGGGAGTCCCATGGAGGGCTGAATCCCAGGACTCTGGGATCATGACCTGAGCCAAAGGCAGACTGAGTCACTCAGGGGCCCCTCCCATCTTAAGTCTAAGAAACTCTCCATGACCTCTCCTCCTGGGGTCCTGGAGCATAAGCCCCCAGTAAAGCCTTGCCTAAAACTCCTATTTGGCCTCTTTCCTTTCTTCCCTTTCTTCTCTTCCCTTTTCCTCCTCCCCCTTTCCCTCTCCCCTCCCTTCCTTCCCTTTCTTCCTTTTTTCATTTTTATTTTTAAGTAGACTCCATCCCCAAGGCTGGGCTCAAACTCACAACACTGAGATCAAGAGTCCAAGGCTATGCAGACTGGCCACCCAGGCAATCCCCCCTCTTTTTTTTTTTTTTTTTTTTTAAAGATTTTATTTATTTATTTGACAGAGAGAGATCACAAGTAGGCAGAGAGGCAGGCAGAGAGAGAGGAAGGGAAGCAGGCTCCCTGCTGAGCAGGGAGCCTGATGTGGGACTCGATCCCAGGACCCTGAGATCATGACCTGAGCTGAAGGCAGCGGCTTAACCCACTGAGCCACCCAGGCGCCCCATTCCCCCCTCTTTTTAAGAAGATTTTATTTTTAAGTAATCTCTACACCCAAGGTGGAACCACAACTCACAACTCATGAGATCAAAAGCTGCTTCCTCTTCCAACTGAGCCTGCCAGGCGCCCCCTCTTGTCAATTTCTATCCCTTAGCTCAAGGATCAGGTTCAGAAGCAGGGTAAACCCTGGTCCCAAGACCTTGCCCTGTTGCTTATTCCCTGTCCCAGCTGGGAGCCCCCGAGGGGCCCAAGTGTAATGCCTGGTAGTTGGCCCCAGCTCCCCCTTCCTGCCGTTCACATCCAGTCACCAAGCCTTGCAGACTGGGTCTCCTAAAGTGTTCCTGGCTCCCTTTACTCCTCTTCCTGCAACCACTGGCTTAGTCAAGGTCATCTCTTATAGTCTGATGAAACTGCCCTCCTCTAGGTTCCCATCCCCGGCTTTGTGTCCCTCCACACTCTGTCAGAGCTGCTGGAGGGGTCTGCACGAAGGTGCCCCCGATGGTGACTGCTTAGAATGCTTCCCTTTTATCTTTCACTCCTCAAGAGGATGGGCTTCCCTGTGCTCCAGGCTCTGCCACCCACAACTCACACTCAGGCCAGAGGTCGGGCATGCAGCTTCCTGCAACACCGAGGAGAACCTGAAAGCGTGTGCAGGATGTGGGTATGCCCAACTCTGATCTAGCAGAGCCAATGACAAGCTATAGAGAAGAGAAGAAAGCAGATACACAAGAAATGAAGGTCTCCATTCCTCAGCTTTCTTAGAACTCATAGTATTCCCTGGTGTCCCTGGGAGTACTTGGAGCCACTGGCTTATCCAAGCGCTGGAGGGGACGTCTGAGTCTGGGTCAGTGTAGCCGCTGCCTAACAGACCGCCGCCTAGTGTCATCTAAACGGGTTTGGGTGGCTGGAAAGGGAGAACTTTATGGGTCAGATTTACTAGAAACGAAGAAAGGAAAACACTAACAGAGTGTTAAATTGTCAGATGTTCCAAAAATATCTGTGCTAAGCCTCAGATCTTTGCGTGTCGTGGAATGACTATTGGTATTCCTGGTTTCTAGTGGTCGGCACGGTTTTAATTATGGTGATGGCAAACACAATGTGCTGTGTTTTTTTGAAATAGTTTTCCTGGGGCTCCTGGGTGGCTCAGTCAGTTAAGCATGTACCTTTGGCTCAAGTCATGATCTCGAGATCCTGGGATCGAGATCCGTTTCAGGCTCCCTGCTCCGTGGGGAGTCTGCTTCTCCCTCTCCCTTGCCTACCAATCCTCCTGCTTACACTCTTTCTCTCTCTCAAATAAATTAATTTAAAACATTTTTTTCTTGAAGACTTAAGGGTCTTACACAATAAATCATTAATGGAGAACAGGAATTTTAACAGTATGCTACCATAATAGGAATAAAAAGGTGCCCTGATCAAGTGATATCAATATTCTGGTAACTTTTCTTCCAAAAACTGTTCAACTGACGTGCCAAAAATGACATGAGGATTTTCAGTCAAAAACATTAAGGACTTCTGCAAACTGACACCCTTCAAGCTATCCATAACTTAGAGTATTTTAACATAAAATGGTGTTTATTATGGCTGGTTTTGAGGTGACCCATGAGTTAGCGGTGTTCACAGTGTTCTAGAAGCTTCTGTCCTATGTGATGAAATATTTAGAGGTCACTGTATTCTGAGTTCCACACAACGAGGACACTGGGAGTCTGGATCCTCCAGTCTGAAAGTGCCTTCTCCTGTGGCTGGTGGGCCCCACTAAGTGGCAGCCAGAGCCCCAGCTCCAGGCGTCCTGGCCTTGGGGCCTTGAAGGTAAATTACATTAGAAAGTTTCCTTTACGTAAAAGACACAGGCAAAAAGTGTCCTTTCTCCACTCATCCCTCCTCTTCTTTTTGATCCCCAAGCCATGGACAAAAGGGCAGCGATGTTTTCAGGCTTTAATTTTACAAAGAAATGCACAGTCTTTGGCCTTTCCAGGGAGGAACCAGCCTCCGCACACTGCTGGGTGTTTGTCCCAGGAAAGGAGGAGGGGGCTCCAGAGAACATGGCAAGGGCCAGGAGGGTGGCTCCGAGGGGGGTTCCTCTGGCTTCTTTCCTTCTGCTAAGTTGAAGGCCTTTTGTTCCATCAGCTAGAACTGGGAATTTGCATGTGGTGGGAATCCATAGCCCCGGGGTCACACAAGACAGACTTGTGGTTTCTACTGGGAAAGTACTTAAATGCATCTGACCATCCAGTGACAAAAGAAGCCTAGAATTGTGTACATTTCTTGAAACATCCTTTATGGGGGGTGGGTGGGGCAAGATTTTTACTAGGATGCAAACCTGGTCTAGCATGTCTCAGATTGGGCCTAGATGTCTTCATGGAATTGGCTAAATATTGCAAACTCAGCTTCACTGCCCCCTCTCCTCAATTTCTCCTCCCTTCTTACTGCTGCCCCTTATCTCCATCTCCCCCTTTTCCACCTCTCCTACTCTTCCTGCCCTTCACCACCTCCCTCCTCCTCTCCCTCCCTCTCCCACCCCCCAACTTTCCTCCACCTCCCTTCCCCCCTTCTCCTCCTCCTCCTCTGCCTCCTTTCCCACCCCTCCCTCTCCCCTCCTCAGTTACCCTCCCCCACCCTTTCTTTTCAGATGGGATATTTAGAATTTACCTTAATAGTAGACTAATTGCCTTAATTTTTCCATTTTTCTTTCTCAGTGAGGGCTCATACTGATGTTTCAGGGAGAGATTCTTTGTTTACAAAGGAAATATGAATTTGAACTGCTATATTCCCCTCCTGTGGATTTAAACTCACCAGTTTTTGCCAAAAATGTATGTTAAGTTATGCCATTTGTTATCTCCGTTTCATTATTCACACAATACAGGACTCTAGTTACTGAAAACTGTGAATGTGAATGGTGTGTAAACATTTCATCCACGGAACTCTCCTAATGATTCAGCTTTTCCCCAAGGGAACAACTGGAAGGGTTTTTATTCTCTTTAACCACTTGGACACAATCAAATATATGTGTGCTTGGCTGCCAGATGTGGTGTTGATGGGGTTTTGGAATATAGATGAGGTTCAGTGGGGTAGATCTGGAGCAGACGAACAAGAAGGAATTCTTGAGACGTCTTTGGTGTGTAAATAGGTGGTTTATTAAAGCACAGGGGACAGGGCCCCTGGCAGGAAGAGGGGCTGCCCCGGGTTGTGAGGGGTGGCTGATTATATACTATGGGGTTGGGGGAGGTAAGAGAAAGGGAGGTTTTCCAAAGGATTTTCATCTGTTAAAGACTCACAGGATACACAGGGGCCTGGCGATTATCAAGTTAAGGTTTTTTTTTCCCTCTAGCAGGGCATTAACATTAAGATAGCTGGGAGCTTCCTAGAGGAACATTACACTTTGCCGGGTTCAGGTATCTGTCAATGGGCCATGGATGATAAGGACTTTTAATCTATCCACATTCCCTTCTGGAAGCTAGGCCATTGGTAGAAAGGGTTTGTTCTTGTAAATTGCTAAACCTTTTGTAAATGGGGGGAGATTCCTGTCTTGCAGGATTGTAATCTCTGTAAATCAACTTGGTTTTTCCTTAAGGGCAGCCAGGAGTGCCTGAGGAATGCCACATACATCCCATGGGACTGGGTGGGGGTTGTGGGGTGTCAGCTCCTGCTTTGTCCTCAGCTTGCCTTCTGTTCCCGCTGGTATTGTGCTCACATACACAGGTTACATGTAATATGGCTGATCTTCTTCGGTGACTGCTGGGGCTTTCTGGGTGGTCAGTATTAATAAATGGCTGACCAGCAGAGTTGGTAGGTGTGGGCACTTCCTCCCATTCCTGGTGATGCTGGGCCTGTGGGGCTGGGCTGGGTTGAGCTTTGCTCCAAGGAGCAGGCCGATAGGCTCACTCCTCCAATCCAGACTGTTGAGTAGGTAAAGAAATTTAACTTATCCCAGGGCAAAGCTGACTTCCTTACTATTATCCCATCCATGTGCTCTGAAGTGGCCTGAATAACCCTGTTCATCTCTGTGCTTCTGAGACTCTTACATCCATGCCGGACTTCAAGAAATTGTTGATTTTATCTCTTATTTTAGAACTGTTCAGATTTTGCACTTCTTCTTAGGTAAATCTTTATAGGTTGTCTTTTTCTAGAATTTGGTTTTGTCATCTGGGTTTTCTAATTTGTTGAACAGCATCCGATTGTTCATAATATTTCCTTAGACTCCTTTTTATTTCCATGAGACCAGTAGTAATGTCCCCTCTTTGATATTATTTTCATCTTTTCTCTTTTTTTTTTTCCTTAGTTTCACTAAAGGTTTGCCCATGGGGTCAATCTTTTCCAGGTTCAGCAGGTAAGATACAATGCCACAGCACTCTCAGAGAAATGGAGGGTCCTCAAAAAGTTAAAAATAGAACTACCTGGGGCGCCTGGGTGGCTCAGTGGGTTAAGCCGCTGCCTTCGGCTCAGGTCATGATCTCAGGGTCCTGGGATCGAGTCCCGCATCGGGCTCTTTGCTCAGCAGGGAGCCTGCTTCCCTCTCTCCCTCTCCGCCTGCCTCTTTGTCTACTTGTGATCTCTCTCTGCCAAATAAATAAATAAAATCTTTAAAAAAAAAAAATAGAACTACCCTATGACCCAGCAATTCTACCACTAGGTATTTACCCAAAGGATACAAAAATACAGATTCAAAGGGGGCACAGGCACCCAAATGTTTATAGCAGCATTATCCACAATTGCCAAAATGTGGAAAGAGCCCAGATGTTTATCGACAGATGAATGGATAAAGAAGATGTGAAAAAAGAATGGAATCTTGCCATTTGGGATGACGTGGATGGAGCCACAGTGTATTAGGCTAAGTGAAAGAAGTCAGTCAGAGAAAGACAAATACCATATGATCTCACTCATATGTGGAATTTAAGAAAGAAAGCAGATGAACATATGGGAAGGAGGAAAAAAAGAAAAGGAGAGAGGGAAGCAAACTGTAAGAGACTCTTACTGATAGAGAACAAACAGGGTTGATGGAGGGAGGTGGGAAGGGAATGGGCTACGTGGGTGATAGGTATTAAAGAGGGCACTTGTTATGATGGGCACTGGGTGTTGTTGTATGTAAGGGATGAATCACTGAATTCTACTCCTGAAACCAGTACTGCACTGTATGTTCACTAACTAGAATTTAAATAAAAATTTGAAAAAGAAATAAAAATGTGTATCATTTCAGAAAAATGATAGGATGTTCAGAACCTGAAACATTCTTGGTTTATTTTTAGTACATAAATCTTTTCATGAACTAGGTGTTCATTACTGTTGAAAAAATGTGAAAATACAAGAAATAACACCAGGCTCTAGAAAACAAAAAACAAAGAACAACCCTCTAGCCTCAATACAAAGAACAGATATGTGTAAGTAGCATTTAAGAAATCTCATTGGGATAAAAGATGTTTAGCTTCACACATACTCAGAAATATTAACTCCCTTAGTAAAGACATTTTCAGGTACTGAAAATGATTTATATTGGGAAATATGGTATAAACTTGTGTGTTAAACTTTTTTTTTTGGTCCGCCAGTCCTTATACCTAATCTAAACAGTAATTCACTATGCTAGGACTTGAAAACTATCAGAGTAAGAAAAAATGCAGAAATCTATGACTTATAAAAATTTTGATTAGAAAATTGTATTTCTGGGCCATTTTCAAATAATAATCTGACATAGGATTTATATCCAAATAATCTAAATTTTGGGATAATCTGAATTTAAAAATCATATTTCTGGACAATTTTGAAGAAAAAATTGCCATAATATGTATATCCAGAAAATGCCACAATTTGAATATGGATTTAAAATTTTTTAGAAAATATATGGTGAAGAATTCATGTCCAAAACCTTCCCAAGATTTAGGAGATTTGGATAAAGTATTTTATTTTTGCACCATTTTGGAGGGAAAATATGGCATATGATTATGTCCAAAAATACATTTTGGGAAAATTTGAATGAGAAGTCATCTTTATAAACCATTTTGGGGGGCGCCTGGGTGGCTCAGTGGGTTAAAGCCTCTGCCTTCGGCTCAGGTCATGGTCTCAGGGTCCTGGGATCAGGCTGTCATGGGGCTCTCTGCTCAGCGGGGAGCCTGCTTCCTCCTCTCTCTCTCTCTCTGCCTGCCTCTCTGCCTACCTGTGATCTCTCTCTGTCAAATAAATAAATAAAGTCTTTAATAAAACTAATTTTTACAAAAAGAGTCTAAACCATTTTGGAAGAAAAAAAGTGTCATGGGGCTCATATCTAAAGAACCCACTTTATGAAAAAAACCTGCATTTTGGAATGAATTTAGGTTTTTGGTTTTTTGGGGTTTTTTTTAAAAGATTTTATTTATTTCTTTGACAGAGATCACAAGTAGGCAGAGGCAGGCAGAGAGAGACGGAAAAGCGGGCTCCCTGCCTAGCAGAGAGCCCAATGTGAGGCTTGATCCCAGGACCCTGGGATCATGACCTGAGCCTAAGGCAGAGGCTTTAACCCACTGAACCACCCAGGTGCCCTGGAATGAATTTAGGTTTAAAAATATGTTTGAGGGCCACTTTATAAGAAAATATGCCACAGGACTTAGAACTAATAAACCTCATGATATTAGTAAATTTTAATAAAAAATATTATTTTATGGCCATTTGCAAGGAACAACCTGGCACAGGGCCTACCAAAAAAACCTCCTACCAGTTGAGGACATTTGGATGAAATGTCACATTTTTAGACCACTCTGGAAGACAATCTGGCATAGAAATTATGTCCTCCCCCACCAAAACAAAACAAAACAAAACAAAAAACACCAAAAAACTATTTGAGCCAATGCGAAAAATCACATTTCCAGGTCTTTTAGAAGAAAAGTCTTGCATTATACTTATGTCCAAAAGATACCAAGATTTGAGTGAATTTGGGTCAGAAATCACGTTTGGCATAATTTAGAAAAAAAAAATCCAATGTAGGACCTAGTTTCAATAAGACCCCAAATTTGAACAGATGTAAATGAAAATATCACATTAGCGGGGCATATGGGACAAATATGTGGCATATGACTTATTTTCCAAAGCTCCATTATTTATATGAAGTTGGATTTTAAAAATCATGTTTCTTGTCCATTTAGGAGGACAATTTGATGAAGAATTTGTGCCCCCCAAAACCGATGATTTGAATGAGTTTGGATGAGAAAGTGTATTTCTAGGTAGTTTGTTAAAATAATGTAGCATAGAATTTATAACCACACTACCCTCCAGTCTGAGCATACTTAGATAGAAAGTCATACTTTTTTGTCATCTTAGAAAAGTCTCGTGGGGTGCCTGGTAGCTCCATTGAGTGCCTTTGACTCAGGTCAAGATCCCAGGGTCCTGCATATTAGGATCCTCCCTTTCCCTTTGCTCCCCGCTGCCCTGTCTCTGCCCTCTCTCTCAAATAAATAAATTTTATTTATTCGCTCTCAAATAAATAAATCTTAAGAGAGAGAGAGAGAGAGAGAGAGAGAGAGAAGTTTGGCATACGAATTATTTCCAAAAACCCATAAAACTTAATAAATTTGGATGAAAAACTGTATTTCCCAGATCATGGTGTAGTATTACAGACAGAAAATCCCACTTACTGTGCTAATTTGGATGAAAAACATCTTTCTAGGCCATTTTAGAAGAAAATCCAAGTGTATAAGTTTAGGTGCAAAACTTAAACTCTTTGCATGAATTTGTATGAAAAGCTGCATTCCTTGGGCTATTTTGGAAGAAAATTCTGCTGTAGGGCTTCTGTTCCTGAAATGCCACTGATTATTGCTCTAGCTTTAGTAAGTTTTGAAACTGGAAGTGTAGTCTTTCAACTTAGCTTTTATTTTCTAAAAATATGTTCTGCTTTTTAATGTAAAACATAGCACAATGGCTGTTAACATTCTTAAACTGTTTTCCCCAACCCTCCCTCCATTGGTTAATCTTGGAGATCTTCCCATGTCAGAACATAATGATGCTTCTCATTCTTCGACAATATACAGCATCTTGTTCTATTTACGCATGGTTTACTTTAATTAGTTCCTCTATTGGTGAATGTTTTCTTCTTTACTAAAACTTGAAGTTACTACTGCACTGAAGAACTCATGTAAATCATTTCACACATACACGTGTACAGCTATCGGATAAATTCCATTGAGTTTATGGGCTCATAAGGGGAATATGAATTTATAATTTTGGTAGATATCACTATGTTGCCCACTATAACTTGTGATAATTTATACTCCCAAGACTAACACTTAAGTGTCCCTGTTTCCATAGTCTATTACAAAAGTATGTTTTCAAATTTTGGAATTTTGGCCAGTCTGACAGGTGTAAATCTTGCTGTGTGGTTTTCATTTGTATCTTCATTGACATTAAGGACATTTTCAAATGAAAAATGACTTCGTACACTGTGGTCTGAGTCTGATCATACAGTGTATTTTTTGTTGATTTAATTTTATTTATTTATTTTCTTAAAGATTTTATTTATTTATTTATTTGACAGACAGAGATCACAAGTAGGCAGAGAGGCAGGCAGAGAGAGAGGAGGAAGCAGGCTCAAGCATGGGGCTTGATTCCCCGAGATCATGACCTGAGCCAAAGGCAGAGGCTTAACCCACTGAGCCACCCAGGCACCCCTTTTGTTGATTTTTAAAACTCCGTTTCCAGAGATATTTTGTAGATCTCTTTATATTATGGACTTCAGTGTATGTTCCTCCAGTTTGTCTTTGGTTTTGGCTGAAGGTGTGGGTTGTCTTGCAGAATTTATTTTTGTGTAGCAAAACTCGACCTATTTTCACTATGGCTTCAAGATTTTTTGAGTCATAGTTAGAAAAGTCAGTCCTATGTTTCTTTCTTTTTTGTTTTAAAGATTTTATTTATTTATTTGACAGGCAGAGATCACAAGTACGCAGAGAGGCAGGTAGAGAGAGAGGAGGAAACAGGCTCCTCGAAGAGCAGAGAGCCCGATGCGGGTCTCGATCCTAGGACCCTGGGATCATGACCTGAGCTGAAGGCAGAGACTTTAACCTACTGAACCACCCAGGCACCCCATGTTTCAAAGGTGTTAAAATTATCTATTGCTATATAACAGCAACGCTAACATTTAGGGCTTAAGACAATTTGATTGTCATCATCCCTCATAGTTCCATAGACTGACTGAGCTCAGCTGAACGGTTCTTTCTTGAGGTGTGAAGGTGCAGCAGAAGGGGGTTTCCAAGACAGCTCTATCACATAACTGCAGCTGACGTTAACTGTCGGCTAGCTGAGCTAGGGCTATTGACCAGAATACCTCGATGAGGTCTCTCAGTGTGGCTTTTTTTCACAGCACGAAAATGGGAATCAGCATAGAAACCATAAGGTTTTTTCATGAACTAGCATCAGAAGTCCCATAATACCACACTTCTCCTATATTCTTTTGATTAAGCAAATCCCTAAGGCCAATCCAGATCCATGGGGAGGGTAATTAGACTCTTTCTCTCTCACACACGCACACACACATATGTGAAGGAATTGATAATAACCATCTTTGAGACTATCTGCACCGTCTACCATCTGAACACCAAACTTCATGTCCAACCCATGTGAAATATACACTCATCCCTAAGACCCTCAAAGTCTTATTTCTTTATGGCATTGACTCAAAGTTCAGAATCTTGTTATCTAACCCATGTCCAAGCATAGATGATTCTTTATCTTAAGACTTGAGAGCTGAAGACATGTATCTGACATTCAGTGTTGATTTGGGGATAAAATATCACCACAATAAATGGTTCTATTTAAAAAAATGGAGAAACGACAGATGTACAGCAGGTATCAGTTCAGACATTTTGAAATTCAGCTGGGCACATGCCACCAGTTCCTTAATTAGTGTCCAGTACTGCTCTCTGGCAGTGATTCTCAATTGATTTTATGTCTACACTTATTCTTCCTTTTCTGTACAAAATAACCTGTATTTGCAGCTTAGTTTTCTCTGCCTGCCTCCCTGCTTATAGAAAAGTAGGGATTTGGGGGCACCTGGGTGGTTCAGTCAATTAAGCATCTGCCTTTGGCTTGGCTCGTGATCCTAGGGTTGTGGGATCAAGCCCTGTGTCCGGCTTTCTGCTCAGTGGGGAGTCTGCTTCTCCCTTGCCCCCTCTCTCTGCTCATGCTCTCTCTCAAATAAGAATCTTTAAAAAGAGGAAAAAGTAGGGGTTTTTCTCTGTCCTTTTCAGGCCAGCCTGGTGTTTCTACTACAAACTCATGTTTCCCATGCCTCTTATAGGAGTTTACTCCATTAGATAAAACGTCTATAGAGCTCTTCAAGTGAAGGCTCTCTCTTGTTTGGGTTGCCAGGGTGCTGTAGGATGATGTTTTGTGGTAGTTGAGAGTCTAGGAGCTATATAGTTAATCTTCTTAAATCTTAAAAAAGGGTTTACAGGATGTGAGGACGATCAGGCTGCAACATCTGTCACCCCACTGATTGCCAGAGCTGACTCAGCTGCTCTGGCTGGCTAGGTGGGTGTCCCCTCCCTCCCTCACTGCTCCATGTGCGTCCCTCCCGAAGCTGCATGCTCAGTCGAAGAGGATGACCTTCCCCGATAGAGGAGAGGACTGTTCTTCAGTCAAGGGTATAGGAGTAGCTGCGCTCCCCTGCTAGAACCTCCAAACAAGCTCTCAAGGTCCCTTTGTAGGAGAACATAGGGTAGTCAAGCTTCCAAGACTCCAGACACATCCAAGTGAGGCGCTGTGCGTGGCAGTCTGCCTTTAAAAAAGGGGGGGGGGGGTGTTTTACAACCGCGTCCTTGAGATGGGTCTTTACCTTAAAGGTAATTTTTTGAGCAAATGGACTTTGGACTGGAACACTGTGAAAGTATGGTTAGGAGTCTTTAAATATGGCTGAATATCTTTAAACTTGCAATTGGAGAACTGCTGAGGGTGTGTGGCTAAAGGACCTTGGACCAGTTCCTGGATGGCTGGCATGGGGACTGGGCCTGGGATGGAAAGCTGAGGAACATGACTGTAAGTTCTTTTTTTTTTCTAAAGATTTTATTTATTTATTTGACAGACAGAAATCACAAGTAGGGAGAGAGGCAGGCAGAGAGAGAGGGTGGAAGCAGGCTCCCTGCTGAGCAGAGAGCCCGATGCGGGACTCAATCCCGGACCCAGAGATCATGACCTGAGCCGAAGGCAGAGGCTTTAACCCACTGAGCCACCCAGGTGCCCCAACATGACTGTAAGTCCTAAACCCTGGTATTCCAGGACTGTTTTGGGGGAGTGGCTCCAAGAGTCTTTTCCCTGTTACTGGAGGACTGAGGGGAGCATGTGGTTATTAAAGGCCATTATATCACTGGAGTGCCAGTGAGATGGTGTGGCTGGGGGTGCCTGGAGATCCTCCATGTTTCTGGTGGTCTGACAGGAACGTGACTGGAGACCCCAGGCTCTGAGATGAAGGAACTGGTTGGTCACAGCTGAAAGACTCCAGGTCTGAGGGACTGGAGTGTTACAATGTACTGTTGGAGGGTCTCCATGGTGGGAGGACCAGGGGCTAAATAAAGCCCGAGAAAAAGCATTTAACGTGATTAGGGGATGATTCAGCAAAGGCAAGAGTGGAGACATTTCAGAGCTAGGAAGAGAGAAGTGAGAAAGGGGGCCATCCCAGATGTCAAGGGAAGAGGGTAGCTGTAAATTGAAGTGGATCTGCTAGAGGAGGCCATGCTTTTGGGCAGAAACCTGGAAGATTCCCTCCCTTCACCTGAAATCCCTGAATACAGTTCCTCCATTTCCCCCCTCTACCAAGGACCAGACTTTCCAGTAAATATTCTAGTGACTCAGAGGTTCCTGTCTTCCAAAGAATTGAATTCTTGTAGTAGAAGAGTGGCTTTAGAGAATTCCAGCTATCTGTACCACTCCTTGTCCCTTATCTTTACAGATGAGTGAATGAGGTATGTAGTCAAGGTTACAGATTTGTAAAGAAGCAATGTTTATTAGAACAAAAGGCCCCAAAACATGAAGACTTAGTGTGGAGAAAGTGAACAAATCAAATGTCCTCTGACTGCTCCCAGAATGCACTTCTCTACTCCATTTCATGGAAGTGTCACAATTTTGATGATTTATTTAGTCCTTGCTACGACGTTCACTCTCAAAGAGAGTGTAAGAGGTCAGGAGATTGTCCTGTACAGGCCTCAGAGTCAGGCTGGAGTGGCGATTTGTAGTGGACAGATTTCATCCTCCTGTGTCTGCTGAGGTGGGACTTGTGGCTGAAGCCTTGGCCACACGTCTTGCACACGTAAGGCTTCTCCCCCTGGTGTGTCACCTGATGTAAGAGGAGGTGTGCCTTCTGGATAGAGTCTTGGCCACACTCTCGGCACACACATGGCTTCTCTTCTGAATGTGCCCGTTTGTGTGTGATTAAAGCTGACTTGTTGCTAAAGCCCAGTCCGCACTGTCTGCACATGTAAGGCTTCTCCCTCGAGTGCTTCCTCTTGTGCCTGATGAGACCCGCCTGGTGACTGAAGCCCCGTCCACACTCCCTGCACACGTACGGCTTTTCCCCTGAGTGTGTCCTCTGGTGTGCTACGAGGTTTGACTTCTGGCTAAAGCCTCGCCCACACTCCTCACACACCATGGGCTTTTCTCCTGAGTGTGTCCTCTGGTGTCTGATGAGATTTGACTGCTGGCTGAAGCCTCGCCCACAATCCTTGCACACAATGGGCTTATCCCCTGAGTGTATATTCTGGTGTCTGTTGAGGTGTGACTTCAGACTAAAGCCACGCCCACACACCCCGCACACGTAAGGCTTCTCCCCGGTGTGTGTCCGCCTGTGTGAGATGAGGGTTGAGTTCTGGCTAAAGCTGTGCCCACACACTCCACACACGTAAGGCTTCTCTTTGGAGTGTGTCCTCTGGTGGTTGACCAGGGTCGTCCTCTGCCTAAAGCAGCGCCCACACTCCTTGCAGGCATAAGGCTTCTCCCCGGAGTGTGTTCTCTGGTGTGAGATGAGATTCGACCGGTCACTGAAGCCTAGTCCGCAGTCACTGCACACGATGGTCTTCTCCTCTAAGTGTGTCCTCTGGTGTCTAACGACAGCAGACTTCTGGCTAAAGCCCTTCCCACACTCCCGACACACGTAGGGCTTCTCCCCTGAGTGTGTCCTCCGGTGTATGATGAGGTTTGACTTCTGACTGAAGCCTCGCCCGCACTCACTGCACATGTAGGGCTTCTCCCCTGAGTGTGTCCGCTCGTGGATGATAAGCGTTGACTTCCGGTTAAATCCGCGGCCGCACTCCCTGCACGTAATCGGTTTCTCCCCCGAGTGGGCCTTCTGGTGCCTGGCGAGGCTCTTCTTCAGGCTGAAGCCCTTCTCACACACCCCACACACATATGGCTTCTCCCCGGAGTGAATCCTCTGGTGACTGAGCAGGTTTGTCATCTTGCTGAAGCCCAGTCCACACTCTCTGCAGTTGACCGTTCCAAAGCCCAAGACTTCTATCCTCTTCAACAGTCTGTCTGCTTCCTCGGGGTTCCCCGTCGGAGTGGGGCTGGCCTCTATCTCCATGCCTCTGATGCCACTCCTAGAGCTGACTGACTGCCTTTGGGGTGGCCTAGAGAATGTCCCCGAAGTCCTCCTCTTTGTCTTGCCAAACAAAGGCTTGGCGACTTCTGTCTCTTGACCTTCTGCTTTATCACTCCACAGCTCTCGATCCGAGGCTTGTTGCTGCTGCTTCGGGTCCCCCGGGCACGGATCCCCTGGCTCGACGTGAGTTTCTGCACAGAGGCACGTGAAGACCCACGGTGGATGATTACACAGCATGTGCTGCATGTGGAATTTCTGACTGGAAAAATCCGAAGGGCAGAAAGGACAGAGGTGGAGTTCCGGCTTTGGTTCCGCTGCAGAGGGGAAAAGTCAGAGTTAGAACTGAGACTCAGTGGGGCAGCCTGAGGAAGTCTGCCCAGTCTGCTGTGGGACCCAATTCCCTGCTCTTCAAAATGCTGAAAACTTGACAGCTACCCAATCAAGAATTCATTTTAAAAATATTATTTATTTATTAACATATAATGTATTAATTGTTTCAGGGGTACAGGTCTTACACAATTCACAGTGCTCACCATGGCACATACCCTCCCCAATGTCCATCATCCAGTACCCCATCCCTCTCGCCCCTTCCCCTCCAGCAACCCTCAGTATGTTTCCTGAGATTAAGAGTCTCTTATGGTTTGTCTCAAGAATTCCTTTAAATGAAATGCTTTTTCAGCCTCTTCCATTACAGCCCAGAAAATCCACTCCCAAGCCTCTCCCATGTAGCCAGCTACAAAAATCACCACAGACAGTTTCATCTCTTTTAAATAGGGCCACTAAGCGAGAGTACTCCCCGGCTACCGCAACCGTCTCCTCACCACCACGCACATGACAGAAACCGTGTCCGCAAGTATTTTCACTGACTGACAGAGATCTGACCAGAGGACCTGTATGGAAGTGTCAGGTCTTTCCCTATTTCCCCCTGAGAACAAAGGGACAGACAGAAAGAACAGTCATTTAGAATGGAGAACCCCTAGTTGTAGGAGGCAGCACAAAGATGGTTGAAGAGATCTTGTGTGAGATGCCTGGAATTCCTCCACTCACCAGCACGTATTTATTAGAGGATGACTTTGGGCCAGAATTTCTACGAGGCCACAGGTTTTCAGCAATGGATGACACAAACACAGTATAGTCCCTACTCCCTTAAAGATGTTCCCTCCTGGGGCGCCTGGGTGGCTCAGTGGGTTAAGCCTCTGCCTTTGGCTCAGGTCATGATCTCAGGGTCCTGGGATCGAGCCCCGCATCGGGCTCTCTGCTCAGCAGGGAGCCTGCTTCCTCCTCTCTCTGCCTACTTGTGATCTCTCTGTCAAATAAATAAAATAAAAATAAAATCTTTAAAAAAAAAAAAAAAAAAAGATGTTCCCTCCTGGGGCCCCTGAACAGTTTAAGCTGTTAATTTCCATAATTAATCTAAACAAAAATCAGCACAGAAGCAGAAATTCCTTCTTATCGTACCTCATGTGCAGAAGATGCTAACACTGAGTGTATTGTTTTATCACAGCTGGTTTTAGTCTCCTGAAGGCAATAAATGACCTAACAATTTGAGATACCACGTAGTGATTGTACTGGACCAACCTGAACACAATTTTCTTGATCAATGAACTTTTTTTTAAGATTTCATTTACTTATTTATTTGACAGAGACAGACACAGCGATAGAGGGAGCACATGCACGGGGAGAAGGAGAAGCAGGCTTCTTGCTGAGCAGGGAGCCTGAGCAGGGGCACGATCCCAGGACCCTGGGATCAGGACCTAAGCCGAAGGTAGACGCTTAATGAATGAGCCACCCAGGCACCCCAATAAAGTGAACTTTTAAAAACCAACTGTATACACATCTATATTCCAGTATTCAATACAGAGTGTTATTGTATTTGGAGACGGGGCCTTTAAAGAGGTAATTAAGGTAAACCTTAATTAAGAGGTAATTCAGGTTAAAAAGGTCATGAGGGTAGAGCCCTCATACGATGTGAGTAGCGTCCTTCCAAGAGGAGGCAGAGACAGCGAGGATGTGTACGCGTGGAGAAGCCACATGAGGTCTTAAAGAGAGGGTCTGCAAACTTGTCTTCTTTCTGTAGCTTACTGGGTTTTTTTCTTACTTTCTTGCTCAGTCTTTTTAAAATACAGTAACAGAAAGAAGCCCACGAGGGCGCCTGGGTGGCTCAGTCGGTTAAGCGTCTGCCTTTGGCTCAGGTCATGATCTCAGGGTCCTGGGATTGAGTCCCGAGTTGGGCTCCCTGCTCAGCAGGGAGTCTGCTTTTCCCTCTGCCTCTGCCCCCACTGCTTGTGTGCACGCACTCTCTCTCTCTCATTCTTTTGTTTGCTATCTCTCTCACATAAATCTTTAAAAAGAAAAGAAAAAAAAAAAAAAAAAAAAAAAAAAGAAGCCCATGACTGTGGAAGAGATCTGAGTGAGGGAAAGAGGGCAAACCCAGTGGAAGAAAGACTTCTAGTGGCAGACGGAGATCAGAGACACCAGGAAAGCCCTGCCCGCAGGGCTGGGTGAAGGATGAAGGTCTAGAAGCGAGGCCATGCCAGGCAACAATAACCACAGCGTAGGAGGTCAGAAGAGCTGCCCTCTCTAGCACCGGAGTGATGCCTCCTTTCTCCCACACACAGTTGCCCGCAGCTCCAGGCTCTGTTTGCTCAGCACTCCCCACTCACCTGGACAGGTGGCTGGTGGGCAAGTTCTCTCCTCTCTCCAGGTTTCCTTTCCTTGCTCCAGCTGGATGATAAGTTTTGGCTTAGAAAATGGAATCCCTGTTCACAAAGGAAAAAACAAGGTGGCTGTAGGTAAGGGGCACAACGGCCAACTCAGAAAGCAAGATGGCTGCTTCAAGCATAGCCTCAAACACCCAGCAGCAAGAACGTGAGTCCTTAGAGATTTCAGGGCTTACCCAGGGAGACCAGGTTGCTGTAGTTCTCCAGCATCACCTCCCTGTACAGGGATCTCTGAGCAGGGCTCAGCAGCATCCACTCTTCCTGGCTGAAATCCACAGCCACATCTCTGAAGGCCATGTGTGCCTGTAACAGAATACAGAGCCCTGCTCACTGGGGAGCCAGCCTCACCCACGACTCAGGCTGAGGGGAAGGGAGAAGGATGCCCAGCAGGAAGCGGGTGAGCTATCAAGATTCTGTCTTTGGGGCACATTGTAACTCAGTCAGTTAAGCCTCTGACTCTTGATTTCAGCTCGGGTCATGAGATTGAGCCCCACATCAGGCTCCTCGGTCAGCAGGGAGTCTGTTTGAGATTCTCTCTCTCTCTCTCCTTCTGCCCCTCCCCCTGCTCGTGCACTTTCTCTGTCTGTCTCTGTCTCAGTTTCTCAAATAAATAAATAACCCTTAGGGGCGCCTAGGTGGCTTAGTCAGTTAAGCGTCCAGCTCCTGATTTCACATCAGGTCATAATCTCAGAGTTGTGAGATCGAGCCCTGTATCAGGCCTTGCTGGGCGTGGAGCCTGTTTGGGATTCTCTCTCTCCCTCTCTCTCTGCCCCTCCCTGTACTCATGTGTGCAGACCTGTGAGCTCCCTCTCAAAATAAAACAAGCAAATCTTTAAAAATAAATAAACCTTAGAAAAAAGGGGGGGATTCTGCCTTTCATTGTGACCCTGATGCCATGTGTTCCAAGACCTTTAAACCTCTGTTGCTAGCCAGCCAACAACACTGTGAATCCACAGTCAAGATCTTGGGTGGGCTGTGTGAAGAGTATGTGCAAAAAAGAGTCCCTAACTTTCAGGAACTTCAAATCTAGGCAGACAGAAGAGCAAGCAACATATAAAAATTAAACAAAAGTACAAACATAACAGACTTTTGAATTTTAAGAATTTAGAAAATAAAGTAATATATCAATCATGTTAGTACTGAATGAAGCATCTGAATGACCGGAGTTCATAAACTCAATAATGGCAAAGCCTAACTATAACTCAGTCCTTTCCCTAAATGCCATGGTCCCTTAGCCTCCATGGGTCTGAGAGGCACAAGTGGGGAGCAGTGAAGAGCATGGACTTGAGCATACTGTCTGGGTTTGGGGTCCACCTCTGCGGTCAACCAGTGAAATGTAGACAATATATTAAATTTATGGTCCCACACTGTGGATGTTCAGGGTGGACCTTCTTGGCCACTCAACCTACAAATTTATCTCTACATTCATTCTCATCCTCCTGCCCAGTTTTACTCATCTGCTTAACTCTATTTCAAAATGGAGGGCACTGTGAAATGCAGACATCAGGAAAAGGGTCCTGAGTCAGCCCCAGGAACTTAAGATGCACAGAAGTGAGAAGAGGGAGTGTTAGGTATTCCAGATGAAGCATGTGGGGAGCAGAGAAGATGACACTGTGAGCAAAGGAAGAGAGGAAGCCACCATGTGAACAGGGAGGACAACCCAGGAGGAATAAAAGGTAGAATACAGAAGGGGTGGAATGTAGCAGCCTACAGATTTTTAATTTTTATTGTAAAATATACCTAATAATTATTTTACTATTTTTACTGTTTCAAGTGTACATTTAAGTGCATTTTAAGTGTACATTTCAGTAGCCTTAAGTACATTCACGTAGTTGTACAACCATCACGGCTATCCATCTCCACTTGTTCATCATCCTGTGCTGAAACTATAACCATTAAATAATAACCCCTCCTCCTCCCAAACCCTGGTACCAACCATTTTAGGTTCCATCTCTACGAATGTGATTATTCTACAAAGTACAAATATGTGGACTTATACAGTATCTGTCCTTTTGTGTCAGGCTAATTTCAAGGTTCATTCCTTTGGAAGCATGAACTCAGAATTTCCTCTCTCTTTGAGACTAAAAAACATTCGATTTTATGTATACACCATTCATCCATTGATGGACATCTGGTTTGTATTCACTTTTTAACGACTGTGAACAATACTACCTTGCAAATTGGTGTATAATGAGCTGTTTGAGTCCCTGCTTTCAATTCTTTGGGGGTATATACCCAGAAGTAGAATTACAAGATCAAATGGTAATGTCACATTCATTTTTTTTTTTCAGGAATCACTGTGTTCCCCAGCAACTGCATCATTTTACAACTCCACTAGTGATGCAAAAGGGTTCTAATTTCTCCACATTCTCACCAACACTTGTTGCTTTCTGTTTTGTTGTTTGTTAACAGCCTTCTGACGGGTATAAAGTGGTATCTCATTGTGGACTTAATTGCATTTCTCTAATGATTAGTGATGATGATCATCTTTTCACATGCTTATTTGCCATTTAGATAACTTCTTTGCATCAATATCCATTAAAGGTCTTTTCTTTGTCCACTGAATTGAGGTGTTTCTATTTTTGTTGGTTATGCTTCTTTATATATTCTGAATATTAGTCACTTCTCAGATCATTTATCAGATAAGTCATTTGCAAATATATTGGCACAGAAGTTATACATTTTGGTGAAGACCAGTTTATCTATTTCTTCTTTTGTTGCCTGGGTTTTTGGTGTAATATCCAAGAACTCAACACTAAATCCAATTTCATGAAGCTTTCCTTCTATTTTTTTCTAAGAGTTTCATAGTTTCAGTTCCTAACTGTTTAGGTTTTTGATCCATTTTTAGTTCATTTTTGTGTATGATATGAGGTATAGGTCCAACTACATTCTACTGCATGTACGCATACAGTTTCCCAGGACTATCTATCTATTAAATAGGGTTGTTTCCACATTGAATGGTCTTGGCACTCTTGTCCCAAATCATTTGACCATATACATGAGGGTTTATTTCTGGGCTCTGTGGTCTATTCCATTACTCTGTAATTCTGTCTTTATCCCAGTACCACACAGCTTGGATGACTGTACCTTTGTAGTAAATCTTGAAATCAAGAACTGTGAGCCCTCCATGTTTGTTCTCTTTCAAGTTTGTTTTGGCTATTCAGAGTCCCTTGAGATTTCATATGAATTTTAAGATGAAGAGTTCTATTTCTGGGGGAAAAAAGTCATTGGGATTTTGGTAGGGATTACACTGAATTAATTTGGATCATCTTAGCAGTATTAAAATAATTTCCATCCACAAACATGGTGTCTTTCCATTGCTTGAATTATTTCAGCAAGGTCTTGTATTTTTCAGTGTACAAATTTTCACCTCCTTAAGTTTTTTAAAAAGTATTTTATTATTTTTGACGCTACTGGAAGTAGAATTTTCTTAGTTTCTCTTCAGATTGTCCCTTGTTAGTGTTGTAGAAATGCAGAAATGTAGAAATGATTTTTGTGTGTCCATTTTGTATCCTGCTATTTTGTTGAATTTGTGTATTAGTTCTAGTAGGTTTTTTGAGTGTATGTATCTGGAAACTTTTCTATATCTATATATACAGTCATGTGATTTGCAAACATAATTTTACTTCTTCCTTTCTAATTAAAATGCCTTTTTTTTTTTTTAACTATTCTTGCCTACTTACTCTGGCTAGAACCTCCAATACTGTGTTCAGCAGAGGAGGGTATATCTGTCATATTTGATCTTACAGAAAAAGCTTATAGCTATATGTTATAGCTATAACATGGAGTATGTTAGCTGTGAGTTTTTCATATACGGCCTTCATTAGGTTGAAGTAGTTTCCTTCTATTCCTAGTTTATTGAGTGTTTTTATCATAAAAGTGCTGGATTTTATAAAATACCTTCTGCAACAGTTCAGATGAACATGGGTTTTGCCCGTCATCTGTTAATGTGGTATATATTTAGTGACTTCACATGTTGAACCATCCTAGCATTCTAGGACTAAGTCCCACTTGGTCAGTGGGATTCCTTTAATACGCTGTGTAATTCCATACAGTGTATAGAAATTTTTTACTAGTGCAGAAAACTGTATAATTCTTTTAATATGCTGAATTTGGTTTGCTAGTATTATGTTGAGAATTTTTGCACCAGTATTCACAAGGGATACTGGCCTGTAATTTTCTTTACTGTCTTTGTCTGGTTTTGGTATCAAGGCCTCACAGAATTAGTTAGGCAGTGTTCCTTCTTCATGTTCAGGATGGGAGGGGGAATGTTTGAGAATTGCCATTTTTTTCTTTAAACGCATGATAAAATTCACCAGTGAAAACGTCAGGTCCAGGATTGTTCCAGGGCTGTTCTTTGTTGGGAGCTTTTAATTACTGATTCAATCTCCTTACTAGTCCATCAAGAATTTCTATTTCTTAATGATTCTGTCCTGAGGTTTTTTGTTTCTTTTTTAAAAAATTTTATTTCTTTACTTGAGAGAACAAGTAAGGGGAGGGGCAGAGGGAGAAGCAGACTCCCTGCAGAACACAGATTCTGGTGTCGGACTTGGGATCATGACCCAAGCCAAAGGCAGATGCTTAACCAACTGAGGCACCCTAGCACCCACGTGTTTTTTGTTTCTAAGAAGCTGTCCATTTCATCTAGGCCATCTGGTTTGTTGAGGTGCAGTAGTTTATAACTCTCTCGTATAATCCCCCTTATTTCTGTAGAATCAGTAGTAATGCCCCAGTTCATTTTTGATTTTAGTATCTAAGACTTTTTGTTTTCTCACTCAAACTAGCTAAAAGTTTCGTTAATTTTGGTAAACTTTTCTAAGAACCAATTTTTGGTTCTTTGATTTTCTCTGTTATTTTTCCTATCCTCTAACTTTGTTCTAATTTTGACTATTTCCTTCCTCTGTTACCTTGGGTTTAGTTTGTTCTTTTCTAGATTTTTAAGTTGTAGAACTATGTTGTTTCCTGGACATCTTTTTCTTTTACTTTTTTCTTTCTTTCTTTCTTTCTTTCTTTTTTTTTTTTTTTTTTTTTTTTTTTTTTTTTTTTTTTTTTTTTTTTGAGAGGGAAGGGTAAGAGAGAGAATATCTCAAGCAGGCTCCATGCCCAGCAGAGTCCCTCATGGGGCTTGATCTCAACCCTGAGATCATGACCTGGACTGAAATCAAGAGCATGACACTTAACCAACTGAGCCACCCAGGTACCCCTTCATATCCTTTTATGTATATTCTACCTCTCTTTTCATTAGAGTTATCACATTAGAGTTAATATCCTAAAGTTGTAACACCCTAATTTGAATTGATATAAGCTTAACTTCTATAGTATACACAATTCTCCTATATAGTGCTGCCTTTACCTCTTGTCAGTTATTAAAGTCATAAAATTACATCTCTATACATTGTGTCCCAAAATATAGACTCACAATTGTGTTTTCTTTAAGGCATTAATCTCTTAAATCATGCAGAAAACAAAAAGTGTAGTAAACCAAAGTGATAATAACATTAGCTTATATAACTGCTGACTTATTTACCTGCAGAATTTTATTTCTCCCTATAACAGCAAGTGACTCTCTAGTACCTTTCATTGCAACCTCAAAGACTCTCATTAGCATTTCTTGCAAGGTCAAGTCTGGTGGCTGCAAACTATATGACCTTTTCTTTTTCTGGGAATGTCTTAATTTCTCCCTTACTTTTACTTTTTTGAAGGACAGTTTTGCTGGATATGGAATTCCTGGTTGACAATTTTTTCTTTCAGCACAGAATATATCAACCCATTGTCTTCTGGCTTCCAAAGTTACTGATTAGAAATTTGTTGATAGATTTTAGAGGACCCTTTGTATGTGACAAGTTGCTTCTCTCTTGCTGTTTTCAAGATTCTCTGTTGCCTTTGGCTTTCAAGTGTTTGGTTACATTGTATCGTGGTGTGGATCTTTTTGACACTTTATCCTACTCGCAGTTTGTTGAGCTTCTTAGTTGCTTTTTGTATCTTCAGTCTCTTTATTTCTATTTCCATTTTGTCCTAACATAATTTTCTTGATTTTGTTCATGTCTTTCTTTGGCTCAGAGAATCTCTAAGACATCTGTTTTAAAGTCATTGTCTAGGAAGTCCCACCTCCTGGCTTTTATCAGGGATAGTTTCTATTGATTTATGTTTTCCTCCGAATGGACTATATTGTCCTCTTCTTTTGTATGCATCCTGATTTTTTGTGGAAAATTGGGTATCTGAATCTTATAATATGGCAACTCTGGAATTCACACTCCCCAGTATCTACTAGGTTTTAAAATTGTTGTAGGCTGTCTGTGCTGGGATTCAGCCTGAGGTGTAAACTTAGGGTTTTCTCAGGTCTTTCTTATGCTTTTCTGATCCTTTGCCTTTCCATGGGTATGCATGGTAACTTTCTAAATCCCCTATATATGCAGTTGTTTTGGATGTTTGAGTCCTGAAATGTCTGACAAAAAAGGTGAAATGGGAAAAAAATAAAGGGGAAGAAACTTCCCAGGATCTGGTTCTTTAAATTTTGTACTTCAGCCAGTGGGAGTTGTAACAACAGTGGCTCATTTTTGTATGAGAAGCAGCAATCGTGAATCAGAACACAGATCCTCAATATTTGGAGGACAAGGTCCTTAACTGCCCAGGCTGACCTCCACAAGCTGTGTGCAAACTGCTTCAGGAACAGACGCACGGCTTTCTGCCACAGGGATGGGGTGGGTGATGGGTACTGCACTAAGGGCTGGAACCGACTGTTCCAAACCTTCCTTTGGAAGCTGTAACCATTCAACTAGACTCCAGAGTTCCAAAATAGTTATATCAGAAAGATTTTGCCAATAAAATTGTTGCCTAGGTAGGGAGACAGATTCCTGGTGCTTCCTACTTTATGATTTTCCCTGATATCACTCTCAACTTGTAAAAAAGTTTTAAAGCTGAACAAGGGAATGGGACTCTCTCCTATACAAACTTTGTGCTGCTTAGAGTCAGCCACTTGGTGAATGACTTAAGTCACAGGTGGAACAGGCTTCAGGTAAGATAAGTCAAACCTCCAGGACTAGAGCTAGACTCTGCCAGGTACCAACAAGACAGCCAGGATAAGAAAATGTGTCTACTCTGAAACAGCCAGTGTGGAAATACAGAAAACACTCACCATTACCCTGGCTTTCCGGGACCCTGTGGCCATTTTTCCTGGTATCCCTAAAGAAGGCTGATATCTCAGAAGGCAGATCTGGGTAAGGAAAACAGAAATGAAAGCGTGTCAGGTGGAAATGCTCTCCCCATGAGTGAGGCAAGACCTGCCTCAGTTGGGGGACGGGTGGTATGATGGGGAATGTTGCCAAGCTGATTCTCAACTAGGGCCCTGGAAAAAGGTCCAGAAAGCCAGGCCTTCAACAAGTTCAGTTCCAAACTCCTGATCACAACAAGTTGAATGTAAAAGGACATTTTTTTTTTTTAGAGTTTATTTATTTATTTGTCAGAGAGAGAGAGAGAGAGAGAGCGCGCGAGCACAAGCAGGCAGAGTGGCAGGCAGAGGCGGAGAGAGAAGCAGGCTCCCTGCCAAGCAAGGAGCCCGATGCGGGACTCGATCCCCAGACCCTGGGATCATGACCTGAGCTGAAGGGAGTGGCTTAACTGACTAAGCCACTCAGGTGTCCCTAAAAGGACATTTTTGAGGCCATTTACTTGGCAGTAGATAATGTTAAATGCAGCATTATGAATTTGAGGGGTTGTGAAAATGGTATTCTGGTTGTTTTTCAAATAAATACATATTGAAGTATTTATAGATGGAAATTATTAAAAACTTTTCAGAAAAAATGAGACAAAAACATGAAATGAGACTGCAACATGGTGATGACTATTAAAGCTGGGGCTTTATTATACTATTGCTGCTGCTTTCGAACATGTCTGAAATTCTTCCATTAATAAAAAGTTATTTTAAAACTCATAACCAGCAAAAAAACTTTTGCAATACAATAAAATGTTAAGAAGCATAAAATCAAGATGATGTAAATAAGGATGGTAATTATGCTGTTGTTTCTTTAATAATTGAGATTTTTCAGTAAAAAAGATTTTTCAAAAAAAAAGGTAAATTTTTCATTGGATAGCCAGGATAGAAAAAACATTGTGTTGAGAACAAAATATTGTGGAATCAAAAGCAATAACCAAGGACAGAAACTGGCAAGAATGAATTAACAATCTTAAATAACAAATTATGACAACTCAGGTTAAATAAATATTAAGACTTGGATGAAGTGGTCAAGAAAGAATGAAATAAAGTGGCAAATCACTCATAAGGGAAGTCAAAAAAACATTTTTCAGGAAATTTATTTTTGTGGTTTAATTTCATTCTATTTAATTATACATGTGATTAACATCTCTGTTAGTGTTAAAAAGAATCTAGAGTAGTTTGAAGATAATAAAGGAGAAAGTTTAGTTCTCTCTCTGGACTCTGCCCCAGCTCACACCTGGGTAACTGCTCTTAACTATTTCATGAGTGCTCTTTATCATTTTTTTTTCCTCTTCATTTTCATTTGTATTTAGGTACATGTGTAAACAATTTTACTTTCCTATAAGTAAAACCCATCTGTATTCTGACTTATTTGCATTAAATATCTTGGGGCTATGTGTACACCAGTACTCACAGACCTAACTCCATTCTTCTTATTTAAAAAAATTTTTTTTAATTCCATTCTTTTTAATAACTGTTATACTATGTCCATCAGCCAACCACATTTTATTTAACAAAGTATTCCTCTGTCAATGAACAGACTGTTGTATTTATCACCAATCAAAAGGTTATAAGCAATACCTGTCTGCAAACACATCAGTCTTTCCGTATGAGCGCTCACGGAGTGGAACTACTGGGCTTAATATTGAACATATGCTTACACTGTCAAACTGCCCTCCAAAGGCCCACCGACTCACAATGCCACATATAACGGCCACGTATGGCCGTTGTATATAACTGCGCCTTTCCACACTTTTGATAACACTTGATTCATCCAAGGGAGTCTTCAGGTAAGAGGGCTACAGGAAACCAGTTTTACACATGGAAGAGCTTGGGGAATTCTATAGCCATGAGCTTTTGGTGAAGAATCTACTGGAAGATGAATATTAAACATAAGACAGGACAGGGGAAATCAGCTAAAGAACTGATATTGAGCATTTAAGATACATAACCTTAGATCTAGCACTACACAGTGGGTAAGAGAGCAGGGAAGAAAAATACCTACTAATGGTATATGGCATGTGTCCTCATCAAGTAGAAATGCCACTAAAATGGGAGAAGACAAGGGAAGGGGAAAGTAGAGAAGGTTTACTGAAGGTTGCATTAGGTGGGAGTTAGAGGGAAAACACAAATGAAGTCACAGAATTTCTAAAAATAACAGAAAACACTGTGGATGTGTGGGATTCATTTGAAACAGTGAGGTAAGGGAAATGTACAGCTTTAGATATTTTAAAAAGATAAAAACAGAAATTAATGAACAGAAAAAAGCATAATAAGGGAAATCCTAATTTCTTAAAAAATTAGTGAAATAAACACAGCTATCTTAAGAGAAAACATAAATATTGAAAATAAGAAACCACAAAAGGAAAATGACAGTTTCTGAACTGTCAAAGTACTGCATTAAAACAAACAACCGTTTTCACGTGCCTTCTACTCCAGAAAATAGGAAAACAAACAAACAAAAAAAACAGAAAAAAGAGAAGAAAAAAATTTTTTTTTAAGATTTTATTTATTTATTTGACAGAGAGAGATCACAAGTAGACAGAGAGGCAGGCAGAGAGAGAGAGAGAGAGAGAGGGAAGCAGGCTCCCTGCCGAGCAGAGAGCCCGATGCGGGACTCGATCCCAGGACCCTGAGATCATGACCTGAGCCAAAGGCAGCGGCTTAACCCACTGAGCCACCCAGGCACCCGGAAAATATTTGTTAAAAGAACAAGAAACAGTACATTAAAACAGTAGCAGTGGGGGCGCCTGGGTGGCTCAGTGGGTGGGTTAAAGCCTCTGCCTTCAGCTCGGGTCATGATCCCAGGGTTCTGGGATCGAGCCCCACATGGGGCTCTCTGCTCAGCAGGGAGCCTGCTTCCCTCCCTCCCTCTGCCTGCCTCTCTGCCTACTTGTGATCTCTGTCTGTCAAATAAATAAATAAAATCTTAAAAAAAAAAAAAAACAGTAGCAGTAGATCCTGAAACCGAGAACAGCTTGTATCAAACTAACCCTCTTACTAATAACTATACACCCTAGTGAAAACATAAAAAACAACTATTTGAAGATACTGTATCCAAAAGCAGCGTGTAACTGAAGGGGGGACAACCTTGAAAGAAGGGACACACCCAGTGTGAGACCTGAATTTAACTCATTTTTCACCGGAGGGCACTCCCTAGTCCAAGTGGCACATGAGGAACAACTGATCAAGAGTCTGTGGCTTACCGACTTCCTGGAAACTGAATGGCGAAATCCTAGAAAAGTGGGAGCAACTAAGGATGGAGCCTCAGATCTACACACAAGCACCTCCTAAAGTTGGCTGAATACTTTGGCTGAATACAGAAGGCAAGACAACAAAAAGCTCAAGTGGTTAACAATGGATGGAAGGTGAACAGAGCTGTGCAGGCGTGTGCTACTGTTCACAGGTGAGACTGAGTTTAAAGCTTGAGCCCAATCATGTCAAAGATTGCTAAATACCTTAGATAAGCCTCTACTGAAACACAGGTCATTTACACAAAACATACATCCTTCGAGCATACGTGACAGAGGACATTCTAAATTCAAATTACCTGTGAATAAATTATCTATTTTTAAAAAAGCAAAAAACAGAGGTGCCTGAGTGGCTCAGTTGGTTGGGCATCTGCCTTTGGCTCAGGTTGTCATCCTCAAGTCCTGGGATTGAGCCCTGCATTGGGTTCCCTCCTCCGTAGGGAGTCTGCTTCTCCCTCTGCCTTCTGCTCTCCATGCTTGTGCTCTCACTCTCTCTCTCTCACTCTCGTTCTATCTCAAATAAATAAATTTAAAAAGCAAAAAATAAAAAAAAGTTTAAAAAAAGCATAAAACACGAAACCAGTGATATATCTCCTATACTTCCAACATTAAGCCATCAGAGAGTAGAAGAGCAGCTCAGGGAGCAAAACTAATGAAAGAAAGAAGAGAGGAACTAAGAGATGATTTAAAGTTGATAGAAAACAACCATCAGAAAAAAAAAAATAAAGCTACTATACATGAGAAAATGCTGAAAAGGTGTACTGATAGGTCAGAGCACTTAATACAGGGATGGGACTTTAAAAGCGTAGGCAGAATGAGCACAGAAAGTCCTGGAAAGGGGAAGCTCCAGGGGAAAAGGGGGTTACAAGCAAGGAAAAGGCACCTTTTGGAAACTCCAAGGTAAAGGGAAAAATAAGCAAGGGGAAAATACAGGGTCCTGCAAAACAGAAGAGAACTTTAAAAAAGAACATATAATCTCTTCTCCTCCTGCAATTCAGCAAAGAAATCATACTAGTTACACCAACAGAAGAGTCTCCCTGAACTAGGAAACTTCAAAAACACGAGAATCTGACAGTTGTCTACAGAAATGCAGATATGCAGTCCTCCTCTATAGAAAACCAAAACAGAAAATGAGAATCCAAAGTTCAGCTAAAGAAAATTCTACAAACAAAAACAAAAAGGAAAAAGAAAAAAAAAGAAAAGGAAAGAGAAAAAATAGTGACAGAGAAAAAGCCACAACAAAACACTATTAGCTGAATTCAATATTCTCAAACATAAGGAGAAATCATCTTGAATCAAAAATTCAAATTTGTAACTATGTTGAGGAAATGGATAGACTTAAACTTACTGGGATAATCATTTCCCAACAAATACATGTATCAGGTCATTATGTTGCACACCTTAAATTAACACAATGTTACATGTCAATTATATTTCAATAAAACTGGAAACAAAATTCAAAAGCTAAGCAGAAACGGGCAAAATAATAAAGAAACAAAATGAGTGTTGACTGAATTTCAGAAAGAAATGAAACAAAGTTACAAGACAGGCACAAATAGATTGAAATGAAAACAGGATGGGCATTGAAGTGTAGCAGGAAAACCACTTAAGAGAATAAAAATGAAATAAAGGACGGGCTAGGAGAAAGTGGTTGAAATGGAAATCAGACCCCACCCCCCCAAAAAAAGAGTATCACCCATATCACTGTAGTTCCTGAAAAAAAAACAAAAAAGGAAACAATATTTAAAACTATAGTCCAAGAAAAGTTCAAGAATAAATGACCTGAATACGAAGGACCTACAGAGTACCAGGAAATTTATTCACAACCACCCCCTTCCAAGATATCTACTAGAAAAGCTATCAGACCTTTAAGAACAAGAATCCTAAGTGATCCTAGGCAAAAAATATACCAGACTTCCATCAGAATTATCAAAATCATCAACCCTCATGCACTGCTCAGAATACAAAATGGTGTGGTCACTACGGAGAACAATATAGTGGTGCTCAAAAAATTAAGAACAGAATCATCATATAATCTACCAATTCCACTTCTGGGGATATCCCAAAAGAACTGAAAGCAGGGACTACAACATATATTTTTGTTCTGGGAACCGTCATTCAAAGCAAGGCAACAGCAGAGCTACATTTACCAGAAACTTAAAAGACATTATGACCCAAAGATTTCATATTCACCCAAGGGATTCTTCAAGTAAGAGGCCTCTAGGAAACCACTTTTACACATGCAAGAAGAGCTTGGGGAATTCTATAGCCATGAGTTCTTTGTGAGGAATCTGCTGGAAGATGAATATTAAATATGATCAGGACAGGGGAAACCAGCTAAAAAACAGACCACTAAAACTGACCACCGTGTAGTGACCACTACACGGTGGGTAAGAGAGCAGAAAAATATATACTAATGGTATATGGCATGTGTCCTCATTAAGCAGAAATGCCACTAAAAAGGGAGAAGAGACAAGGGAAGGGGAAAGTAGAAAAGGTTTACTGAATGTTGCATCAGGTGGGAATTAGAGGGAAAACACAAATGAAGTCACAGATTTCTAAAAATAATAACGAGGGGCACCTAGGTGGCTCAGTGGGTTAAGCCTCTGCCTTCGGCTCAGGTCATGATCTCAGGGTCCTGGGATTGAGTCCCGCATCGGGCTCTCTGCTTAGCAGGGAGCATGCTTTCCCTTCTATCTCTGCCTGCCTCTCTGCCTACTTGTGATCTCTCTTTCTGTGTCAAATAAATAAATAAAACTTTTTAAAAAAAATTTTAAAAATAATAACAAAAACACTGTGGATGTGTGGGATTCATTTGAAACAGTGAGGTGAGGGAAATGTACCGCTTTAGGTATTTTAATAAAGATAAAAACAAATGAACAGAAAAAAGCATAATAAGTGACATCCCATTTCTGTAAAAAATTAGTGAAACATGGCTAACTCAAGAAAAGAGAAAACATAAATATTGAAAATAAGAAACAACAAAGGGGAAACAACTACTGAATCACTAAAACACATTTTTTTTAAAGTCATATAAGAATATTTTTCAAACCTCTATAAAAAATGTGTATGCCTAGATGAAATGTATAACTTCTAAGGAAATGTAACTGAACCTAGATGATCACAAGGGAATTTCACCAAACTGTCAAACCAGAGAGTCCCAATGCTCTGAACACTGTCCCAGAGCACTGAAAAATGGAGGGAATGTCCTTATTCTTTTTATAAAGCAACTCTAATGCTGACACCTAAACTTGATGGCGGTTTAAAAAACTGAAAATTCGTATCACTTATGAATACTGAAGCAAAATCTAGAAATATCAGTTAAGAGACTCCCAACATGATAATAAGAAAATATTTCACCAAGACAAAGTGGGATTCCCAGAAATTCAAGACTGGTATAATATTTGGAAATCCATTACTATAATATACCATTTAATCAACAGATCTGAAGAGAAAAATCAAGTGTTTTTATGTATGCTGAAATATTCTGACAAAACTCAACACCCATTCCTTATTAAAAAAGAAAACAACTCAAGAATATAAGATTGATGGATTTTCAAAACTTTTTATTTTGAACTAATTTTAGTCTTACACAGAAGTTGCAAAAATATCATTTCTCATATAACCTTCACCCAGCTTTCTCTAATGTTAACATCTTAGAAAACCATAGTACAGTGATCAAAAGCAGGAAATTGGCATTGACTAAGCCACAGTACTTAATCAAATGTTGTCAGTTTCTCCTCTAATGTCCTTTTTCTGGTCCAGGATTCAAATGAAGTTCCCATATTATATTTAGTTGCCAGGTATGTTTAATTTCCTCCAATCTGTGACAGTTCCTGTCTTTTCTTGTCTTTCGTGAACTTGACACTTCTGAAGGATATCCCTCAATTTTGGGCTTGTCAGATGTTTTTTTCATGATTAGAAGGAGGTTAGTTCATTTCTGGCTAGATTATCTCAGAAGTGATGTCATGTCCTTTTCAGTGCACTGCATCAAGGGGTTGATGATACTGTTCTGTCTCATTACTGATGATATTAACCTTGATCTTGATCACTTGGTTAAGGCGATGTCAGCTGGGTTTTTACAATTAATAAATATCTTGGGAGAGATACTTTGAGATTATACAAATACCCTGATTCTCTTCAAATGTCCACTCACTAATGTTAGCATGCATTTTTAGGAGGTTTCAATAATAGTTATTACGGTGGGATTTACCAAATGACGAGGTTCTATCTTCCTTTTTAATTCTAAATTCATTAATTGTTCTGTAAGCAAGAGCTATCCCTTCTCCCCATTCTTTAAATTTATTCAATTCTTTATATTGGTATGGATTCACATCTTATCCCACGGGTTATAATAGAATATCATCACTATTTGGCTGCTGAAATTATTCCAGCTTCAAACACTGGGAGCTCCTTCAGGTTGGCCTTGCTGCTGTTTTGCCCAATCAACGTGGCCCAAGTGACACTCTGTCAGTTACAGATTTATGTCTTAAGAAGACCAGAGAACTTACGATATAGGGAGGCCCAAGATAACCATGTCAGAACTTCAACCCCTCTGCCGGAGAAATCATGCAGAGACAGAGGCCCTAATACTACATGGAGAGAGTGAGGCCCAGCTGTCCCAGCTGACCCCAGCCTTCTAGCCAACTCAGAAAGGGCCACATATATGAGGGAACCATCTCTGAAGTTCTAACCCAAGCAAGGCCCCAAGGGACTGTGGCCACAGCCAGATCTATAACACACATAGCAGAAGAACCACAAAGCTGATCCCAGTAAACCCAAAGAATTGTGAGAAATTATAACATGCCGATTCTTCCGAGCCACTAAATTTTGGGGTGGTTTGTCCTGTAGCAATCAACAATCAGAACCCTTCCAGACATGCCATGCCTTCTCCTTTAACTTTCTTAATGACAGAAGCACCTTCCCTCTTGCCCACGTGCCCTACTCAGGCACCAGGCCTACTTCCCCACTTGCCACAGAAAGCCTGTTCCCAAGGCCAACTGATTCTCCCTCTGAGAACCCTCTCAATTCCTCCCCACTCCCGTACCCGCTGGGGGAGAAGGACAGTGGCCAGGGATCCTCCTGGTAGGGTCTGCAGACCCTCTCCCAGCAACCCACTCAGCCTCATCCATTCTTCTCAGAATTAGGTCTATGTATATATGGCTGGGTCATTCATTCAGTCAGTAAAATATTTATTAAGCTTCTACTATATGATAGACACTATTTTAGACACTGGGGATACAAAAGTGAACAAAGACAAAAAATATCTGGCCTCACTGACATGGAAGTCCAGAGGAGGAAGACAAGCATACTAAATTAATGAGTAAAACACACAGTACACCAGGAAGTGATGAGTGAGATGAAGACCAATATAGGAGGGAAGGAGAAAAGTTAAGAGAAGCAGGGTGGGGTTTGGGAATTTTAAAAATTTATTTATTTAGTCATTTATTTAATTGGGGGGATTAGAATTTTAAATAGTGGTTAGGCATGGGCGCTCTGAAAAGGTGACGGAGTTAACATCTAAAGCCTGTGAAGGAGTGAGCCAAGTGGGTAGCTTTGAAAAGAGCCAGTTCACTGGGGCCGGTATGCTGAGCATCGCAGACAAGAGCCAGCACCCGGTCAAAGTACAGAGTTCACTGTGGCTGGTGTGCTGTGCTTGAGACTGAGTGGGAGAAAGTTCATTTCCACATGGGGGGAGAGCAAATGCAGCTTTGTAGGATACTGGGTCTGACTCTGCCTGAGGTAAGAAGAAACTAGAAGGTTTTGAGCAAATGCATAACATGATCTGATTGACATTTTAAAAGATCCCTCTGGTTGCTGTACTGGCTAATATACGTTAGGGGGATGAAGGAAGATGCAAAGAGATCACTCAAGGGCTATGATCACCCAGGTGAGCCAGGAGACATGGTGGTGGTTTTGGCCACGACGGAAGCAGCAGAGGTTGGAGATTGTTAAGGGTCCAGATTTGCTTACTGGGGATGGGGTATGAAAGTTAAGAATGACTCCAAGATTTTGAGCCTGAGCAATCTAAAGGAAGGAGATGTCATGTCTCTGCTCCCTATGAGAGCTAAGCTCTCTGAGAAAGTGCTCTATATTCTTTTGGGGTGGAGCATGTTTGGGGGAGGGGATCAGAGTTTGTTGTTGGACACATTAGGTTTGGGATGCCT
Organism: Enhydra lutris kenyoni; assembly: GCF_002288905.1. Classification (NCBI taxonomy): domain Eukaryota; kingdom Metazoa; phylum Chordata; class Mammalia; order Carnivora; family Mustelidae; genus Enhydra; species Enhydra lutris. Next base: position 42,938,443 of record NW_019154090.1, on the reverse strand, counting down.
ACGACATATATCCATGAGGAAATTCTAAGTAGACAGCGGGAGACTGGAATCTGGGGTGAAAGGCCTAGGTCTAGGCTGAACCTCAGAGAGATGGCATTTAAGACCTTGAGAGGAGATGGGGCCACCATGGAGACGGTGTGCCTGGAGAAGATGAGAGGTCCAAGAGCAGTGGGGATTTGGGACAAGAGAAGCTGGGAGAGGGACAGGAGGAGCAGCCTATGAGGTAGGAGGAAAACCTGGAAACCAGGAGCCATGACATGAAAGGATATTGTAAAGAGAAGGAAGTACGATGCAACAACGTAAAATGTTGCAGAGAACTGACTGTGGCATTAGCCACATGATGCCCACCCTCGATGATAATGTTTTTCAGTGGGTAGAGCTGAAAAGGCCTCAGTGGAATGTTTAAGGGATGAATGAAGGACAGACATGAAGACAGCAGCAGAGGCAATTTTTTCAAGCTCAGCTCTAATGGAAAGGAGACAAAGAGCCATACCTGGAGTGGGAAATCCTGCCACTGCTCTGCTCTCCACTGCCCTCAGAACAAGGCCACCCTCATCAACTTGTCATTTAGGGCTCATTCCAACAACGCCCTCCCCATGCCTTTCCAATCAGCCACCTCTCCCCCACCCCTGAATGTCCCTTCCAACCAGCAATGACGACAATATGTGTCTTCACACTACATCATCCGCTTAGCCTAACCAGGTGCCAGGTATTTGATCGGTGACTCAAAAGAAGGATGAGGTACTTAATCCAGCAGGACAGCTGGACAGTCACGATGCAGCCTGAGAGCCCAAGAGTCCTGATCATGTGTGTTCTGCTGCTGACAAGGACACACTGGAATCCAGGAATGCTCTGCAGTGGGCTCGCATCTAAGCTCAATCAACAGAGTTTCTACTGAAGCAGAGAGGCATGGAGAAATCAAGAGGGTCACAAATGAGGACACAGGGTCTGAAGAACAGTCCTTGTGAAAACTGTTACCTTGTTTTCATGCAGATGGGACACTGTAGGGCACAAGATATCTAAGTTGAGCAAAGGAAACCCACTGAGGTTCGGCATGCAAATGGGGAAGGGTCCCCACCTGAAGGTGGACTGTCAGGAGCCCAGCAGTCCTCTCTCTGCCCACCAGGCAGTCCTCTCTTGGCAGGCAAGGGCTGCAGAAGGCAGATCAAAAATAAAAAAAGGTTCAGAAGAGTTACTGGAAACCCTCAAGTTCCAGTAGGGTAGGGCCTCCTCCTTAAAGGAATGGACCTATCACAGAAGACAAGACTGTGGGTAGCTTGCTGGGAACACAGCCTGCCCTGACATGCCGCTGACACTGAGCATGAGCAGAGCTGATCCTCCCTCACCTTTGTTCTTAGTAAGAATAGTACTTATCCAGCGCATTAAATATATACCAGCGACTGTTCCAGGCTCTGTAGGAGTTCCACCTCATCCTCCTCACCCAGTGAAGCACAATTTCTTATCTTCATTTTACACATAAGAAAACGAAGACACAGAGAGGTCCGTCTCTTGCCCAAGGTGGCACAGCTATGACAGCCTGGATGAGATCTGGCTGTAGAGGCCATATTCTTAATTAGTAAGGGTGGTGATAGCAAATCTCTGTGGGTTCTAAGGATTCTCAGTGTATCCCTCATGGGAAGAAATCAAAACCGGTCATAAGGTGATAAGCACTGAATTTGAGTAATGGGTCTATGGAGTTTTATCTACTTCTGACTGAAATGCCAAAGCCTGTTTACACCAGAGGTGTGGGAATCTGTGATTCCTGTGGTCAGCGAGGATCCTGGGGACTCTGAAAAACTTGCCTAGTGCACCCTAACCCGACCTCTTCCTCCAAGGCCAGAACCCTGGGGCGACCAGCCAAACTGAGGGCGTAGGATGGCGCCAAAATGGCCACTCCACACCCAGTGCAAATCGGGCACGTCTGGCCAAGCCAGCCTGCCTGTCGCCCCGCCTCGGCAAAGCTGAGGGGTAGCTGGACCCCCCCCCCCAAAAAAAGAGGCGATCAACATCCACCCACCGAAACCCCGGACACATGGCCCCAGGTACGGCTCCCACACCACAACCTAGGAAATAACAACCCCCAAAAGCCTACTTACTGAACTCTCCGCAAACCTGGGGGAGTTGTGACATGAGCGAGCCCTCTCTCAACACCGCGATTTCGGCAAAGGCCGAACCTGTCCCCACCCGCAGGAACCCTTGGACGAAAGGCCCAAGCCCAGGACCCACTACCACTGGGCTCTGCGGCTGAGCTTCACCCACGTTCCTCGGAGATGCGCGCTCACACCCCCCAAAATAAGACATCCGGGAGAGCACGGCCTGAGCCACGACAGCGTGTACCCACCACTACCTCCTCTCCCCGCCATCTGCACCGTCCCCAGCCTCAGCCCATAGACCAGCCTTTTAGGACCTACCTTGCTGCGCCAGGGAGGGCACAGTTGCCGCAAGGATCCCGCGGGAGCCTCACTCACCAGCGCCACCAAAGAACAAGGGGTCACTCCAGCCACCAGCTGGGGACCTACTTCGGTACGGTGCCGGGACTACACTACCCAGCATCCTCGGCGTGGCGTTGGGACCACACCTCCCAGGATGCTCCGCGCAGCCAGACGCGCACTGACAGCCCACAGCTCCCAATGGCCTCCCAGGGAGCCAATTCTGGGTAGCGTGCCCCGGTCATTAGAGAATGACCACTGCGGCACCTGGATCCTCGGTATTTTTTTTTAAACCACGTTCACAAAACATGTACAGGGTCCCGGGTGGAGCTTCTCGCCCTGCCGCGACCGTTTCTCTAACGCTTCTGCCTCAAAGACTACACTCCCCAGTGCCCCCCTGCAGTGACTTCCGCATCCGGTGCCGGCCCGCCTACCGACCGGCGGAAATGACGCATCACGGGGAGGTTCGTCTTGGCTTCTGGGATTGGCTGGGGTCAGCGGCAGTAGGGATTTGAGGTTGCGGCTCTCCAGCGGCGGTGTTGCACACCTTGTCCCGTGTTCTGTGAACGACCGGCAGGCGTGGTCTAGTCTCGCTCACGTGCCCTTTTAACTGTGTTGAGGTCCGGGGAGAGAGCGAAGCTGAAAGACCCAGAGCAGTCTTCCTGAGGTCTCCCATCTCGTGCGAGGTAGACCCGGGTTCTGAACACACGCCCTCAACCCGAAATATTCACTGCGGCGTCCCTGAGATCTTTTTCCTCTGTTGGAGTCCCCAGAGTTTAGGGCAAACTCTCACTTGTCTGCTGGGGAACAGGAACCTCACTCTTTGACCGTAGCTTGGAATAGAGCCCGCCTTTGGTTTGGCTCTTTGGATCTTTGTTCCGGGCTGTGGTTGCCAACAGGGTTGCGTTGGCGCCCATCCGGAACACCCCAATCTAGAAGCTGGAGAATAAGCCCCACTACAGTCGTGGGAGGGTGTTTACAGCCGGGCACCCTCTCACTTGTCTTTACTTTCCTCAGACAGGCTTTCAGAAATTCAGTTCTCTAGGAAGACCCAAGAAAACGTCCACGTGGCCTGAACTAGGGAGAAAAAAAGACTAAAATTACTTCTTAGCTTTTGGGAAATGAATCCATTCCCTTCTTTTGCCCCGCTGCCTTGTTCATAGTGAATTCAGTTCATCCCTGGCTCTGGAGAAGCGCCTAGTCTTAATTGGAGCCCTCTGTCAACAGTTCTTCTCTGCCCCACCCATGACTTAGACACCAAGAAATTAGCTGTTAACACCCATGGAGGTTCAAAGTAACAGTGCAGGGACGTCCCTGTGTAAGTGTCCAGCGATGCTTGCTGTATGCCAAGGGCAGCGATGGCTGGGATCCTGGGAGCCTTAGAGATGAGGAAACAAGACTTCCAGGAGAAGAGACTGCCTGAGCTTCCCTGAGGGAGTCATGAGAGGAGGAGTTGGGGGACAGGCCAGTGGGAAGAGAGCAGGAAGTGAGGTTCGAGTCTCAGAGGCTTAGTCGCTGGGTAAGCTGCCCTGGCCTCAGTGAGGGAGGTTTAAAAAACAAACAAAAACCACCAGTCTTCTATCTGGCTGATTTTTTTCTTGCATATAGGCAAGGATTCCCTGTGACTGTTCACATGTGGCATGCAGATGTTTTGTTTGGCCAGCCTTAGGATTCATATTTGGAAGAGTTCAGCATTTAATAACTAGGAGTTTCCATCTAAAAATCTGGATTGCCTGCCTTTTTTTTTTTTTAAGATTTTATTTATTTATTTTTTTTGTCAGAGAGTACAAGCTGGGGGAACAGCAGGCAGAGGGAGAAGCAGGTTCCCTGCTGAGCAAGGAGCCCAGTGTGGGACTTGATCCTAGTCCTCTGGGATCCTGACCTGAGCTGAAGGCAGATGCTTAACTAACTGAGCCACCCAGGCATCCCAAGCATTTCAAGCTTTCTAAAAAGACTCCTGGCCTCTCTTCTCTCTTTTTTCCTTACAGTACTTTCCACCCACTCTATCCCACTCCCTACCTCATCTGGAATACCTTGCCTTCTCCTCCTTGACTTCTAAATCTTACACATCCTTCAAGACCAAATTTCCAACTTTCTTTCCTGAACCCTTTCCTAATCTGTCCTAGGGTGATTTCTTGAGATTCCTCTGACCCTGGCTGTACCCGGGAGTTTTGAAAAATATAACACACCACCCCAAGAAATAAGTTTAGAGTGGGGCCCTGGCATCCAGTGTTTGTAATAAAGCTGCTTTCACTCAGAGAAGGGAAAGTGTCACCTGTAATGTAGAGGACAGATTCTGTTTTGGAAAGAAAGTTTCATTCATGGTTAGTTGTTGCTGTTACTGAACCACTTACCTGGGTAGATCCTTTAACCCAGTGCTTCTCAGGTGTGATGTCCATCTGTATCACCTGAGGTCTTGTAAACATGCAAATTATAAACCAGCGTGACTGGGTTGGAGCTCAATCATCAGCAGTTCTAACAAGCTTCCAGATGATGTTGAGTCTGTCCTCAGACCACACTAAGGCAGTAAGAATTTAATCGAGGGCCTCAGATCCTCCAATCTAGTGCCATTAGATCAAGTAATCTCCAAATTCCTAAAACTTAGATCTGACTATATTTATGTTTTATTTTCATGTGTAGTTTCCCTAAGTTTAAAGTACTTCAGGTTTAGGAAATCTATTTTTGCTTTGCTTGGAAACCCCATAGTAGCCAGACCAGGACCTAGACAGTAGATAAAAGATGCTGGTTGGATAGAGACCAGGGTTAATGATCTTGGGATCCCCACACCAGGGTTATAATGAAAAGCAGGAAAGACATTTTCCCTACCTTTCTCAGGGCAGCTTTCTTGCTTTTTCACTTTGAATCATAGGCAAGTCTGGCAACAGAGTAAGGAGGAGTCTTTGGTATAACAGGCCTTTATAGTGTTCAGGGGTGTGGCTGTGGTTTTCATCTAGGAGGTGTGGAGGACATGGAGTCCTGCACAAGTCCTGTACAGACAGGTGATGCTGGGGAACTATAGCAACCTGGTCACACTGGATGGCTTCCCTTACAACTTCAAATCTGACCTAGTTTAAACTTCTCATGCAGCTGCCAGGCATAGCTGACCTTTGCCTTAGGACTGGACCTCACTACAAAGATGTGCTCTTCCAACATCCCTCCAGGGAAAGTCTGCTTTTTTGTAGAGTTGAGAATAGGTAGATGGTGGAGCTGGAGGGTGGGTGTTTCCTATACTTCAGATATTCTTCCCTAGGCTGGATTCTATTCCTAGATACTCTATTGCTTTAGGCAGGGAAGATTTTTTCATCCACCCAGCATGCAGTAGACATAATGTGCTGCTTTGCTCCTCTGAGGTTTCTTTCCCTTACTCATTCCTTTTCCACTGCTGAGAGTTCACTCACCCAGTTTAGCTCTGAGTTTTGAAATGGTGCCTTAAACTTTTATGTTACAGTAATGTCATCCCCCCTCCCCACCCCCCGTATGCGCAGGAATCCCATTTTTGCAAACCAGAACTCATCATTCACTGGAGCTGTTCAGGAAGGGCCACAACATCTACTGGGCCCCTGTCTAGGTCAGTGGGTACTGAGTGCAGTTGACATGGTCAGTAGGACAGGAATTAGGAGACGTCATTGAGGTGCTAGGGAAGAAGCTGTTTCTGTGGCTTTCTGGGTTACTGTTTAGGTTACCTGGCCTTGTCTTTCTTCCAGACTTTCATCTTTGTCTTCTCTCTCTGCTGGGAAGACACACTATGTCCCACTGGGCTTGCTTTTTCAAGCTTATACAGTCTTTCTCTATTCATGTGCTTCTTTCAGTTGGCCTAATCTTAAATGAGCACCAGACTGTGTGCCCAAGACTGCCCAAGAAATTGTGTGTTGAATGTCAGAGGGATCCAATAAAGACCTTTTCTTTGCCCCACCTGCACTTTGGCATTTTGAGTCAACCAGTTTGGCTGGGGTATTTGGTTCAAATATGTGGGACCATATGTGATCATATGTGATCATGTGATCATAGGCAAGTGACTTGCCCTGTTAAGGTTGATCAAGATCATGGTTTTCAGTGCATGAAACAAACAAAAAAAAAGGAACTTCACTAATGTGCCCTGTGAGGAGACAGGAAACCTTATTTTCTTGGTATGTGTCATAGCTTTAACTTTTTTTTTTTTTAGGATTTTTTTTTAAAGATTTTATTTATTTATTTGACAGAGAGAGAAGGAGAGAGAGAGATAGATAGATATCACAAGCAGGCAGAGAAAGAGGGGGGAGCAGACTCCCTGTGAGCAGAGAGCCCGATGTGGGACTCGATCCCAGGACCCCGAGATCATGACCTGAGCTGAAGGCAGAGGCCCAACCCACTGAGCCACCCAGGTGCCTCTAGGATTTTTTTTTATTTATTTGACAGAGAGAGCACAGGAGAGCACAGCAGAGGGAGTAGCAGAGTGAGAAGCAGGCTCCCTGCTTAGCAGGGAGCCTGACGTGGGGCTCGATCCCAGGACCCTGGGACCATGACCCAAGCCAAAGGCAGATGCCCAACCAACTGAGTCACCCAGGTGCCCCATAGCTTTCACTTTTATATACATCATGAACCCTCATCTTACAGCGTTACATCTACAGAGTCAATTGTATCATTGGGAAATTATGAGAAGAAAAGATAAGTCATGTATTTGCCATTTCTAGTGCTCTTTATTCTTTTCTGAAGATCTGAGTTTCTCTCTGCTCTTAATTTCCTATAGCTATAAGAACATTCTTTAGCATGTATAGTTTGGATTTGCAGACAACAAATTCTATATTGGTTTATTTGGAATTGTCTTTATTTTGCCTTCATTTGTGAAGATTATTTTTGCTGGGTACTGAATTGAGTTCACACATTTTCCTTTAGCACTTTAAAAAAAGTTGTGCTTCCATTTTATTTTGGTCTCCATCATTTCATTGAGAAGTCAGTTTTAATATGGACTCTTGTCCCCTGTATATAACATTTCTTTGTTCTCTCATTCCTTTGAGGTTTTGCTTTCTCTTCAGTTTTCAGCAGTATGATATTGATAGTTTGTTACTGTGTTGATGTTGTTCTTTCATATTTATCCAGTGCGAGGTTTATTAAGAGTCTCTATTCTGTAAGCCAATATTCTTCATTAAATTTGGCAACTTTGGCTATCATATCTTTAAATACTTTTCAACCACTTTCTCAATTTCTTCTCCCTTTGGGTCTCCAGTTATACATATATTAGACCATTTGATTATCCCACAGTTCACTGAAGCTCTGTCCAATTTTCTTCAGTATTTTTTTCTGTTTGTCAGGTTGGTTAATCTCTACTATCTGTTTTCAAATTCACTGAGACTACCTTCTGTCATCTTCAATCTTTTAAGCCCCTTTGATAAATTTTATCTATTATGCTTTTTCACTTCTAGAATTCTCATTTTTTTTTTCATAACTTTTACCCTTCAACTGAGATTCCCCCCTTCTGTTGACTCATGTGCATATGTTCCTTTATTATATTTATAACCACTGTTGGAAAACCACAAGGCCATCCCAGGATCTATTCCTGTTGACTGCTTTTTTTTTTTCCTTGACTATGTTTCTGTGCATGTCCAGTAATTTTTCAATTTTATACTGGACATTTCTTGGTAGCAAAACTGACTTCTCTTCTGTCCCTCTCCTCTGAGTGTGTTTTTTGTTCCTGTAGGCAATTTAGTTATGAACTGGTCCTTTTGAACTTTTATAGGTTTTATCTTATGCTTTGTTAGGGTAGATATTTGGGTGTTCAAAGTATTTATCAAGCCTCTCTGACTTGGCAGGATTCCAATTCCCAGTTCTTTCACCCATGCAAATGTTATATCTTTATTTTAGATTCCATTAGAGCATGTTTAAAGAAGACCTTACTATAAGATGTGGTTTTTCTTAGCAGTGGGTTAAACATTACATTAAATAGTTGAGAGAATTAGTCAAGTGGAAGATAAAGGCCACACATTTACACAGAATGTAGCACAGAAAGACAGAGGGAAAAAGTGTTAAGGAGAAGTGAAGAAATGTGGAAGATAAAATAAGAAGGAAACAATATAGGTAATGAAAGAGAAATAGTAAACAAGGAGATAAAGGATGAATTCTTTCCAAAATTAATTTTTAATCCCTAGCAGTGTAAAAGGAAATCAATAAATAAAATAAAAACTAGGAAATAAGAAGAATGGAAAGCTATGCCTAAATATATTAGTGTTCAAAGACCAAAAAAATATATCTTAGCAATAACAAGAAAGAAAAAAATGCTTGGCTACTAAGAAATGATAGTTTGGGGCACCTAGGTGGCTCAGTCAGTTAAGTGTCCGATTCTTGATCTCAGCTCAGGTCTTCATCTCAAGGTAATGAGTTCAAGCCCTGCATTGGGCTTCACCCTCCACTAGGTGTGGAGCCTACTTTTAAAAAAAAGAAGAAGAAGAACTGGCAATTAGACTGAGAACAGATATTTCAACAGCAACAATGAAGACCAAATCCATGGAGTCATATCTTCTGAAGACTAAAGAATAATAACTCTGAATCATATACCAGCTAAATTATTATTCAAGAATAATGTGTAAAAAGAGATGTTTTGTCTAACCAGAATTTTGAAATTTGGGGTTATTACAGTTATAGATTATAAGATCTTAGGTGAAAACTTGGGAGAAAGAAAGTCACTGAAATAAAATGTTATCCTTAAAATTAAAAACATGTGGTTTTTATTCCTAGAGGCATGGCCTGTTGACAAGGTCTCTGGTGGAATCAGAACTTCTGCAGTTGTGACCCTGTCCAATTTCCAGTATCTCTGTCCTCTCAACTGTAAAACAGCTCGTATAATTAATCCTTGTGTAGTCTGCACTGCACAGGCAAGGCCCACCCTCAGCGGAGGACAGGCTCTGCCCCTTCTGCACAGCTGCCTCCTTGGAGATCTGCCCCACTTATTTCATCTGCTTTACTATCATCCCTGAAGTCTTTTTTGCCTCCCGTTAGTGGGGGACCAGTATGCTCTAGCCCCACCACCCTATAAGAAATTGTCCCCAAGCCTGGCAGCCCAGGAAATGTGAGACTCCCCTTATAAGTTTCCCCTCTCTCAGGAATCAAAGTCTTGTGCTGCCTGTGGTCCAGTGCCTAAAAGCAGTTACCTCATACTTTCTCCATTGTTAAGGTTATTTATCATGGAAATGATGGTTTGGTACCAGCTACTCCCTCATAGCTAGCAGAGCCAAGTTCATCTGGTAACTACTTTCAGTCACAAAATTTATATTTATTTTTCTGACATTCTAATTCTAGGAATAATCCTTTATATAAGCAATAATTTGTTGGAATCAATAAGGCCACTCAGCCTTAAGAAGGAAACACTACCATTTGTGCCAACACAGATGGACCCAGAAGACATTCTGGTATGTGAAATAAGTCGATCACCAAAGGAGAAATTCTACCCGATTTCTCTTGTTTGAGGCATTTAAAATAGTCAAAAGTGCAGAAATAGACAATAGAATGATGGTTATTGGAGGACTTGGGGAAGGGAACATGGGGAGTTGTACAGTAGGCATAAAGTTATACAAAAGTCATTTACAGAGATCTGCCAAATTACATAGCGCCTATAGATAACAGCAAGATGTTGTGTAGTTAAAAATGTGTTGAGAGGTTACAGACTGCTTTTCCCGGGCTTCTTTCAGGATCTTTTCTTTGTCACTAAGACTTGTAAATTTTACTCTTAGGTGACGGGGTGTGGACCTATTCTTATTGATTTTGAGG
>NW_019154090.1:42927535-42928177 GCF_002288905.1 Enhydra lutris kenyoni | reverse complement strand
ATTAATAGCTTTTTTTGATTTCAACTTGGTTAGATTTTAGTTCTTTTATTTCTCCAGAAAGGGCTTTTATATCTCCGGAGAGGGTTTCTCTAATATCTTCCATGCCTTTTTCGAGCCTGGCTAGAACCTTGAGAATCGTCATTCTGAACTCTAGATCTGACATATTACCAATGTCTGTATTGATTAGGTCCCTAGCCTTTGGTACTCCCTTTTGTTCTTTTTTTTGTGGTGAATTTTTCCACCTTGTCATTTTGTCCATATAAGAGTATATGAAGGAGCAAGTAAACTATTAAAAGGGTGGCAACAACCCCAGGAAAATATGCTTTAGCCAAATCAGAAGAGATCCCAAATCATGAGGGGGGAGAAAGGGGATAAAAGGAGGTTCAGAAAGAAAAAAAAAAAAAAAGAAAGAAAGAAAAAAGAAACAAAAAAAGAGAACAAATAAAGAAAGAATAAAAAAAGAAAATTAATATATATATATTAGATAAACTAGCTAAAAACGTTAAAAAAGAAAAGGGTAAAAGTTAAAAAAAATTTTGGCAGAAGAAGAGAAAAAGAAATTGAAAAAGAAAAAAAAATTAAATTAACTGCAAGGCTAAAGAATCATGGGGAGAAAGCCATGAGTTCCATGCTTTGCTTTCT
>NW_019154090.1:42923926-42927435 GCF_002288905.1 Enhydra lutris kenyoni | reverse complement strand
TGCTTTGCTTTCTCCTCCTCTGGAATTCTGCTGCTCTTCTTGGTATTGAAACTGTACTCCTTGGTAGGTGAACTTGGTCCTGGCTGGATTTCTTGTTGATCTTCTGGGGGAGGCGCCTGTTGTAGTGATTCTCAAGTGTCTTTGCCCGAGGTGGAATTGTACCGCCCTTACCAGGGGCCGGGCTAAGTAATCCGCTCGGGTTTGCCTTTGGGAGCTTTTGTTCCCTGAGCGCTTTCCGTAGAGTTCCAGAGAGCGGGAATGAAGATGGCGGCCTCCAGGTCTCTGGCCGGGAGGAGCCGAGAGCCCAGGGCCCCACTCCTCAGTGTACCCTCAGGGAACAGCGCCCAATTGCTCCTGTCACCCTGGCCTCCAGCCATGCTCCGAGCTGACTGAGCCTGCTAACTGTTCAAGGTAACCCCGAGCTGTGAGCTCACTCCTTGGCTCTGTCTCTGTAGCCGGCTTCCCCATTCTAATACCTGCAAGCTCTGCAACACTCAGACACCCCTGATCCTTCTGTGACCCTGCAGGACCTGAGGCCACGCTGACCCCATGTGGGCTTCACCCCGGTTAAGCCTCTGGAGGAATGTCCCTCAGCGGAACAGACTTTTAAAAGTCCTGAATTTGTGCTCTGTTGCTCCGCCGCTTGCCAGGAGCCGGCCCCTCCCCCCACAGTCTATCTTCCCGTCGCTTTTGATTTACTTCTCTGCCAGTCCTGCCTTTCAGAAAGTGGTTGGTTTTCTGTTTCTAGAATTGCTGTTCTTCTTCTCTTCAATCTCCCGTTGGATTTGTAGGTGTTTGCAATCTTTACATAAGCTATCTAGCTGATCTCCTGCTACCTGAAGTAGTCTCAGTCCTCTACTTCTCTGCCATCTTGACTCCTCCTCTGTTTTGGTAGTTTTTAAACCTCAAATGTGTTAGAGGATAACCATAGATTCAGGAGTAACTGAGGATAAAAACAATTAAAATAATTAGTAAATGAAATTTTTCAGTATGGTATTCAGCTCATCTCAATAAGTAATGCAATAAGATGACAGAAAAGGAAAATTGTCCCCTAAATCAAAGTTATTACAGAAATGTACCAAGAATATCAGTGACAACTGCCGTTTAATAAGTACTTAAAATGTGTTCTACTCTGTGCCAACCTTTTTTCATCTCTCAATTCACTTATTTGTTTATAACAAATGTAATTGTTTGTAAGAATCTTTAATGTGGGTACTAGTGCTCTTGCTTTACCAATGAAGAAATTATGGTTTGCAATGTTTAAGAAACCTGCTTAGTGTAAACTAATTATCAAGCAGCAAATGCAAAATTCGAACCCAGCTCTGCCTTTATTATAGGCTCAAAGCCACTCCATCAAAAATCCAGGATGTTGGTGTTAGAAGACCTGTTTTGTTTCTTGGCAAGCCAGATAACCACCATTTGGACAACATCTATTTTGACTCTCATTTCTCCAGAGGTCATGTATCCAGCCTGTTTCCTTAAGCTGACCATCTGCCATTCCTGGTCCAAGAAAGGCCAAAACACAGAGCTGAAAGGTAGATTCTCTCTAGAGTCTGAACCAATGTTCACAAGGCCATCACATTGAGAATGGCTGAGATGCTGCCCCATGTTACCTTCAATCTATTCTCCTATAAGTTAAGAGAGAATCCATAACAAGCAATCCCCAACCGTTGGGCAGGGAGGACAAGAATGACAAATCAATTTTATTCCATATATTCACTGCAGTCACTTTGAGAACAGAATTGAGAATGATTCTGAGACTTATACAGAATTCTGTTAGCAGACAGAACAGGTGGGACAACCTGGCTTAATGAACTCAATCTACTGGCAGTGTCAATGACCACTCCAGCAGGAAAAAAGCTTGGGATATCTCATATTAGATATTCTTGAACATGTGATGCACTGTTATCCTGTAAACCAAACTCAATTTTGCTCCATTTGTGATCTCATCTTCTGCAGCATGAACCCTCCCAAATACCTCCTTGAACCTTCTTCACAGGTGGATTTTATTCAAACCACATCTCTTGTCCCTTTGATTATTGTTTTCGTCATCTGTCCATGGCTTTTCTTGTTATAGCAGCAAGGGAATCTGTTATCTAAGCAACCAGCATGATGTCTGTCCTGGTTCAGCTTTGTTGGGACTTGTGTATGCTTGGAGGGGACCCTTGAAGTGCTCTTGATTCACCCTATTCCTAGGCTACAAGGCGTGGCAAAAGTGAAGTGCCCTTCCTCTCTATCAGATGGACAAGTGCTCTATCACCAATCAGACCACATTCACAATAAGCTCCAGTAGTGCATCTTTTTATTTTCAATATCTCAATATAAAGTTATAAGTTTTACAAGCCCTCATATCATACCTCAGATCTCTTACCTTATCCAGCTGTGGGTTATAATTTTATAACTTTATATATTTAAATGGATTTATTAGTACTTCCTGTATCTGATACAATTCTTTTCTCTGATACAGAAGCTTCTCCTTCTGACTAATGTTTCCAGATACACCACACTAAAAACTTCACAGGTTCCATCTTCATTAGAATGCCATATTTGGAAAGACCCTTAGGATCCACCGTGATTACGCCTTCATTTTATAGATAGGGAAAGTAAGGGCCAAAGGAGAAGGGCAGGGCCTAGAAGCTACGTTAGAGCCATGGTCATACATCGCAAGACTAGTCATTCATTAACTTGTGTATTTTTCTAGTCATTCAGAATATATATTCACTGTGTGCCAATCCCTATTCTAGGTATTAGTAAATGAACGATAAAAAAAAATAAACAAAAGATCTTATCTTTGAGGAGCGCTTAAATGAAAACAATCCAGAAACATAATCAGGAAGAAAACCCTAAAAGGCTTAGACCTATTCTGGCCAAATTCTAGGTTTGAATATCCACACTTGCATTCAAAAACCAAAATTAAGGACACAAGATGTGAAGTAAGGAGTTACAGTTTTAGTCTCATTTGAGTCAATAATAGCTAGATTAGACAACTTTCTTGATCCTACTGATCTTACCTATAAAGCAGCAGTTTGGGACGAAATCATCTTAAAAATATCTCTTATAAATCCAGAGAATAAGGATTTCCAACAGAATCACATGGGAAACCTTAAAATAATAGAGATATCCAGATTCTACACTGGTTTGATTGAATCATAAATCATATGGATGAGGTCTTGGTAGTGGGAAGGGCTTCTGATGAGTCTTTGACACAAAGTTTTGATCATCATGAGTGCCCCTTGACTGACTGCTTCTTATACTAACTGCCTGTTATTTATAATTGTTTTTTCATGTGTCTGATAGCCATTTGTATGTCTTCATTGGAGAAGTGTCTGTTCATATCTTCTGCCCATTTTTTGATATGATTATATGTTTTGTGTGTTGAGTTTGAAGAGTTCTTTATAGATATCAACCTTTTGTCTGTACTGTCATTTGCAAATATCTTCTCCCATTCCGTGGGTTGCCTTTTTGTTTTGTTGACTGTTTCCTTTGCTGTGCAGAAGCTTTTGATCTTG
>NW_019154090.1:42765036-42923526 GCF_002288905.1 Enhydra lutris kenyoni | reverse complement strand
GAAACAAGATGGGATTGGGAGGGAGACAAACCATAAGTGACTCTTAATCTCACAAAACAAACTGAGGGTTGATGGGGGGAGGGGTGTTGGGAGAGTGAGGGTGGGGTTATGGACATTGGGGAGGGTATGTGCTATGGTGAGTGCTGTGAAGTGTGTAAACCTGGCGATTCACAGACCTATACCCCTGGGGATAAAAATATATGTTTATCAAAAAATAAAATTAAAAAAAATGTGTTGAGAGTAGATCTAATGTTAAGTGTTCTTGCCACCCACACACACACACACAAAGGAGCACAAGGAAACAGATGATGGATATATTTATTACCTGGATCGTGGTGATAGTAACATGAGTGTGTACACATGTACAAACTCACCAAATTGTCTACATTAATCATAACCAGTTTTCTGTATACCAACTACACCTCCATAAAGAATTAATAAGGCCATGGGTGTATAAGGAATTTTAATAAGTGTTGGGTTTCTCATTCTTTCTCTGGAATACCTGTCAGATACATTTTACTAGGGTATCCTAAAAAAATCTTCAGTGGCAATTGTGATAAAGTTTAGCCACAAACAAAGTTAATCATGTTTCTCTTTAACTCACACACACAAAAATTACCTCACAGGTTAACAATGTTCAGGAACCAGTTTTGACGTAGAATAAGTTTAATGGATTGAAAATTTAAAGGTATGTTACCAGTGTTACTATTATCCCTGGTAACACAACACAGATATTTCAGCTATGTGGTATTTAGCTTTTTTGTAAAACCTTGTAATAAATAATTGTGGTGATGTTGGATTACAGGACATAACTAATAATACTTACTACATTCAACTAGTTAAAGTCCTTGTTCTGGTTTAATTTATTACACCTTTAAATTATAACCTTACACATATTTTGTTATATTGTATTCCTGACATCTGGGAAATAGTTACAGAATGTATCAAATGTCCTCATTCCCCCCCCACCCCGACTAGGCTTGATGTATTCATGCCAAAGTATGATCACTGGGTAATGTCAGCTTTGGAGAGAGGAAGGAGTCTGCCCCTGGGGAATGGTTTTATGTCATGATTTAGTTTAATATGTCTACACATCTTACCCAGATTTCAAATGACTTAATCTTCTCTCATCAGTGTGCCTGTTGAAGTGCAGACTTCCCAGGAGGAAGTGTAATCTTTCCAGGAGGCAGCTGATTTCTGTTGCCTTATGTCCAGTTTTTCCCCTTGGTTTTGGGCACTTGAACCTAGTAGGGAACATGTGGAAAACTGTCTCTTATGATGACAGTCTTGGCCCATGGAATCTGCATCTACTATACAAACAACAGAAAAGCCTTAAGTCATTTGCTGCAAAGGCGCTGGACAAGGGAATCGCTTTGGGATATTATGTACCAAACAAGTTGGCATTTGTGTGGTGACTGTAATTTTTACTTGTATTCAGATACATATGTCTGAATAATAAAGTTCAAGAACAAGCCGATTGGTTATCCCAGGCAGGACAAACTCTACCATCAAATTTTCTTTTATATGACTTGGTTTGGCCAAGCAGGAAGTTTGTGAGGGACCCTTTACATATCTTAGTTAGGCTGTTGCCTTACTTGTTCCCAATGGTTGCTTCTGTGAAGTGTATTGTGAACAAAGTATTAAATACTTGGCAGAGATACCAACCCATTGGTTCAAACCACAGGTGATTTTCTATCAGAAGGAAATTAAAGCAGCTCTGACAAAAAGAAATTCTGTGAGCATGACACTGAAAACAGTATAGAGGGGTAGAACTGAAAACCTGGTCATTTGGCTGTTAGGTATTTGTGTGGTCATCCCATCGTTTTAGGAAGAGAAAGGACCAAAAGGAGGGACAATAAAAAGAAAATATTTTATTTACAGCAGCACTTCCCTAGAAGATAACTAAATGCTGTCTGTTTTCAACTGAATCTATTAAGAACCATGAACTTTGCATGACCCCATTAGGCCAAACACTTCTGGACTTAAGGATTTTTCCTGACCTCTGAAAAATGGACCCTCTTTTAATCCATCAGGTAGCAGTTTTATGGATTCTTTCCAACCTATCCAGAGTGCTAGTTCTCAGTCCTTGATGAACACAGCCACAATGAAACACTACTTTTGAGCATTCTAAGACATGTGAAATTTCCTCCCTAATGAAGAACTTAGGAAATTTTTCAGTGGTGCATATAACAAACTAAGCCTTTTTCTTAAGCCCCAGTCATTTCGTTTTGCATTAGAAACAAAACAATACTGCTACATATGAAAACCAGAATTTTGATCATAACAAATTTGCTGATTTAAATGATTATATTATGGAAAGAAAAAGATGCAAAAGATAAAAAAAACAAAGCCTTCAATCCAACTTAGGAAAAAAATACCAAAAGGAAACACAAAGACGGGGTCCCTGGGTGGCAAAGTTGGCTAAGCATCTGACTCTTGGTTTTGGTTCAGATCTGATCTCAGGGTCATAGTCTAAGCCCGCCTGTGTGGAGCTAAGGGTGGAGTTGGCTTGAGTTTCTCTCTCTCTCTTCCTCTGCTCCTCTGCTGCTCTCTCTCACCGAAATAAGTCTTAAAAAAAAAAAGAAAAGAAAAAAAAAAGGCCAGACACATACATACACAGAGAAGCATACACACCCACATCTCCCCTGAATCATTTGTGGGTAGGTATATCAGCATGTGTTTCCTAAGAGTAAGGACTTTCTCTTCCATGACCACCATAGTTATCAGGTTCAGTACTTTTAATGCTGATGTGACATTTCTACATAACTGTGGTCCGTATTCCAGTTTGACAGCCTGATAATGTGTTTTGTACCTTTTCCCCACTCTAGTAGAGAAGCTAGTCTATGCCTTTACCTTTAGTTGTTGTGTCCCACCTTTCCTTAAATCTGGAATATTTTTCAGTTTTGTTTTTGGTTTTGTCTTTTATGACAATTGCATCTTGAAAAAGAGGGACCTTCTTTTTGGTAGATGAATGTTTCTTGCTGGGGGAGTTCCTACATATTAGATTCAGGCTGAGCACTGACATGTGTGGGTTGTGTCTTTCACAGGGTATCACATTAGGTTGTGCCTGATTCTGCCTTGTACAGTTACACTTTCTCTCTTACCTCAGACCATCTCTTGGGGAGACTCTTTAAGACCATATATCCATTAATGATTCTTGCCTAAACAAACCAGTCTTTACTATGATGTTTTCAAAGTGATGATTTTCTAATGCCTGCACTCCTTCCCTATTGTCCAGTCATCACTAGGCATTGGAATAGAATGGTATTTTATTATTTTTTTAAGATTTTATTTATTTGAGAGAGAAAGCATGTGAGCATGAGCAGTGGGAGAGGCAGAGGGAGAGGGAGAAGCAGACTCCCTATTGAGCAGGGAGATCAATCCCAGGACCGCTGGATCATGACCTGAGCCACAGGCAGACGCTTAACTGACTGAGCCTTGCAGGCACCCCTAGAATACAATTTTTTTTTAAAGATTTATTTATTTGACAGAGAGAGACAGCGAGAGAGGGAACACAAGCAGGGGAAGAGAGGGAGAAGCAGGCTTCCTACTGAGCAGGGAGCCTGATGTGGGGCTCGATCCCAGAACACTGGGATCAGGACCTGAGCTGAATGCAGATGTTTAATGACTGAGCCACCCAGGGGCCCCTAGAATACTATTTTAAAAAGTAGTGTTTCCACGTAGCAGTCAGAGACAGATGTGCACAGCCCTGATCCCAGTCACCAGGGCTCTCCAGAGGTGCAGAGAGCTGTGAGGGCTCAGGAAGTGGGCCGGGGGTCGGGTGAGGGTGGGAGTGGCAGGAGGCAAGGCTGATGAGGGAGGCTTCCATACATTTCCTCACCTGCCTGGCTGAGGTGTCCAGACTCTGTCCTGAACTTTGGTGAGCCTATAAAAATCATAACAATATAAAACCTAATTGTGGAGAAAAGAACTTTATCAATGTAGTAATTTTTATTAAATAATGCTCTCATGTACTCATATATTTAATATTTTCAGAAAAGCCAATTGTCCTTTAATAAGTTAATTTTTTAATCATATTCATAGTTAAACAAGACTGAGTGTCATGATCAGATTTTTTTTTCCTTTGGAATGACAATAATGCAGCAGCAGTGAAGAGTAGGTTGTTTTGTTTTGTTTTTTTTTAAGATTTTATTTACTTATTTGACAGAGATCACAAGTAGGCAGAGAGGTAGGCAGAGAGAGGAAGAAGCAGGCTCCCTGTTGAGCAGAGAGCCCAATGTAGGGTTCGATCCTAGGACCCTGGGATCATGACCTGAGTCGAAGACAGAGGCTTTAACCTGCTAAGCTACCCAGGCGCCCCAAAGAGCAGGTTCTGAAGAATGAAAGGATACAGGGCCATAAGAAATGAAATGAAGAGAGTAAAGGACCAGGGCGGGGTAGTTCTGCTAAAGACAAATGAGAGTTATCATCAATGGGCAACTATGAGCCATCATAACTCCCATCTAATGTAGACTAGAACTTTTCAAAGATGAATATGCTGGGGGTTCTGATAAGACACAGATCGTGACCCGGGGACCTGAGCTCCCCAGCAAGGGAGATGTTCCTGGTCCGGGCCCACGCTCAGAGCTGTCAGTCCCTAGGAGGCATGTCATAAATGACAGCGAGCATAAGGCAAGCTACCAAAGGAGCTGTGGAATGACAAGATATCTCTGTCTCCATAAGCGTGAACCGTCCCCAGCACCACCACCACCAAACCCTTTGGAGTTTTTGTCCCCAGTAGCTCCTAGAGGGCATAATCATCCAGGGGTGGCTCAACCTTGGGTATGGGCTGCTTTTTTAAAGCTATTCTCAAGAGCCAGATACTGTGCTCTACCTACATCAGCTCATTGAAGCCTCTATAGCAGCCAAACGGAGATGACTCCCTTTTTTTTAAGAGATGGGGACACAGGAGCTCAGAGCTGGTGGCAGCTTGTAAGTTGCAGCAGCCAAATCTGAACCCGTCTGGCTCCAAAACCCTGCTCTGACCCTGCTCTGACCACCCACCATTTACGGCATTCATGAAACCATGTGCCGTGAGGCACTCCCGCCCTGCAGCAGCACAGACTGGAGGAAAAAGGATGTGTCTGCAAGGAGTTCCCATCCAGCCGTGGGAGTAAAGAAATGGACCACCAAGGTATTAGGCTTCTGATCTGCAGACTTCTTTGGTTAGAGCTGTAATAAATGCCCTTTTACAAAGTAGACTCTTGAGGGGACACCTAGGCAGCTCAGTCAGTTAAGCATTTGCCTTCAGTTCAAGTTGTAATCTCAGGGTCCTGGGATTGAGCCCTGCACTGGGCTCTCTGCTCAGTGGGAAGTCTGCTGCTGCTTCTCCCTCTCCATCTGTGCGCTCTCCCTTAAATAAATAAATAAACAAATCTTACAAAAAAAAAAAAAGTAGAATCTTGAGACTGAAATATGTTGGAGTAACATTATATCTAAAAATTTTTTAAAAAATGACTGACCCTACCTTAATTCTCTCCCTCTCAACATTTTACTGTGGAAATTTCCTATCATCAAAGTTGAGACAGTTGTACAGTGACTATCCAGATGTTCACTGCAGTTGACATTTTACTGTTTGCTTTTGTCACACAGTCCCTCTAAATTTTTAATGCATCACAAAATTTCCAGATTATCAGTCACTTCACCTCTAAACACATCCATGTGCATATCATCATTAACTAAAGTTCAATATTTGTTTATAGTCCTTTAAATAAAACTGATTTACAATGAAATGCACAAATCTTCGGTGTACCATTGAATGGATTTTGACCAACGCAGATGCCCCAAACCGTTCTCCAGACATGGAATGTTCCCATCACTCCAGAAAAATCCCTCGTGCCCTTTCCTAGTCAGTTTTCATCCCCACAGCCTCAGGGACAATCACTAGATTAGTGATTTCTGTCCTAGATCACAAAATTAGAATTAACTTTTTTTTTTTTTTTTTTTGAGAAGCCTGTGAACTTAGCAAACACTTGGACATGATATACATCTGTAAAAACTAGTTTATAGGAAACATTTGTTTTTGTTGAGTGGTAAGAAAGATTGGAAGGTTGCACAGGTCTTCCTACCAGGGTACCTGCACTGACACTCTTGGTTGAGGAGCATCATAGTCCCATGAGAGAGCAAAGCAATCCCCCAAGTGGGAGAGTCAATGGCCCACAGCAGTCAAGGCTCCTAGACCTCAGGGTATCCTTGAGGTCACCTTCAAGCATTTACTATTTTTCATATTTCAAAATGTCAAGTAGAAGGGATACGTTAATTTTCCAGAAGGCAGCACAGACTGGCAGAAATAGCTTTTAGTCCCCTTAGTTTGGGCTGTTATTATGTAATCATAATAGCTAACGTTTCCAGAATGTTCGCTTTGTCACAGCCACTGTTTTAAGGGTTTTACACATCTGATTTCATGTGATAATATCAGTCCATAACATAGCATTTTGTATGTGGCGGTTGTATCTGAGCTTTTAAAAGCCAGGAAACATGTTTTCCCTCTAAATGTGTGCATTGTTTGGTAGATTAAAAACCTTAAAAATATGAGGCCTATGGAGAAAAATAATGATGAACTATCTAGGCTAAAAACAGGCAAGTGTCTCATTCGTGTGCAAGGAAAACCATTCACGGGGAGCACTTGAGATGCAAAAATAATGGATGATTTATTTTAAATCACATACTGAATATGTGAGTAGTTCACATTATAGGAAGTGGAAGGTATAAATCATAAGAAATGGTACAGTAAATTTGTGATTAGTCATTCTTAACTTTAAAAAAAATGTATATAGGGGTGCCTGGGTGGCTCAGTGGGTTAAGACCTCTGCCTTCGGCTTGGGTCATGATCCCAGGGGTCCTGGGATCGAGCCCCATATCAGGCTCTCTGCTCAGCAGGGAGCCTGCTTCCTCCTCTCTCTCTCTCTCTGCCTCTCTGCCTACTTGTGATCTCTATCTGTCAAAGAAATAAATAAAATCTTTTTAAAAAAGTATATATATATTTTTTACTTTATTTGTTAAAGGACAGCTTTGTGTCACTCATTGTAAAAAAGGAAAAAACACCCAAACACAAGGCCATACTGAACTGCATGAAGAAGAAAGAAATCAACCCAAATCCCATCCTCCAGAAACAATTATCATTAACATTTCACGAATATCATCACAGATATGAATAATAAAGCTGGAAGGAGAGATAGTTAGAGCTAACATTTGAACCTGTACTAAGAACTTTACATGGATTACCTGTAAATCATAAACTAGTGACTATTAATCTCATTTTACAGATGAACTCAGAGCAAATGAGCAACCTTCATTCATTAGCAATCTGAGTCAAGAATTCAGACTCTTGTTTTCCCAAAAAATAGAAAATAGAGCTACCTTATGACCCAATAATTGCACTACTGGGTATTTACCCCAAAGATACAAATGTAGTGATCCAAAGGGGCACTTGCACCCCAATGTTTATAGCAGCAATGTCCACAATAGCCAAACTATGGAAAGAGCCCAGATGTCCATCAACAGATGAATGGATAAAGAAGATGTGGTATATATATACAATGGAATACTACTCAGCCATCAAAAAAAAGAAATCTCGGGGTGCCTGGGTGGCTCAGTGGGTTAAAGCCTCTGCCTTCAGCTCAGATCATGATCCCAGGGTCCTGGGATCGAGCCCCACATCGGGCTCTCTGCTCAGCAGGGAGTCTGCTTCCTCCTCTCTCTCTCTGCCTGCTTCTCTGCCTACTTCTGATCTCTGTCAAATAAATAAATAAAATCTTAAAAAAAAAAGAAATCTTATCATTTGCAATGACATGGATGGAACTAGAGGGTATTATGCTAAGTGAAATAAGTCAATCAGAGAAAGATAACTATCATATGATCTCATAGGTGGAATTTAAGGAACAAAACAGGATCGTAGGGGAAGAGAGGAAAAAATAGAACAAAACGAAATCAGAGAGGGAGACAAACCGTAAGAGACTCTTAATCATAGAAAACAAACTGAGGGTTGCTGGAGGGGAGGGAGGTGGGGCATAATGAATCTCTGACTTCTACCTCTGAAACTAATAATACATTATATGCTAATTAACTGAATTTAAATTAAAAACATTCAGACTCTTAACCACTTGGCTATCATTTTACAAAATTGGGATTATATTAGTCATGCTATTTTTTAAAAGGTTTTATTTATTTGACACAGAGAGAGAGAGAACAAGCAGGGGGAGCTGCAGGCAGAGGGAGAGGGAAAAGCAGACTCCCCACTGAGCAGGAAGCCTGATGTAGGGCCCGATTCCAGGACCCTGGGATCAGGACCAGAGCTGAAGGCAGACGCTTAACTGACTGAGCAACCCAGGTGCCCTTAGTCATGCTATTTTAATGATTTATTCAAGTTTAACATATTAAATTAGATTTTCTTGAATTTAGAGAAAGAAGGAGAAATTAAACAAATCTAAATGAACTTTGAACACCAGCTAAACATTATAACATGACCCTCCTCCTTCAAGTTATCTTTTTTTTTTTAAAGATTTTATTTATTTCTTTGGGGGAGAGAGAGTGAGAACAGGAAGGTAGGGGTGAAGGAGGGGAGGGAAGGGAGTAGCAGACACCCTGCTGAGCCTGACTCAGGATGAGGAGGAAGCTGGAAGTGGGGCTCCTTTCCAGACCCTAAGATCATGACCTGAGCTGACGGCAGATGCTTAAGCAACTGAGACACGGAGGCGCCCCTAAGTTATTCTTCTAAAGAAAAGGAAAAGATCATGAAAAACGTGAAGCAACTGAGTATTTTTTTTAAAGTACATATTTCATTTTTAGGCAGGACCTGTTGATGTGCTGTGAGAAACGTGGAAATCAGCATAGAAATAACCTCCCCCACCAAGAGCTCAGTTTTTATGAACTGTTTTTATTCTGTAAAAATTCACATAGTTTACATTCTATCCATTACCCTGTAATTCTCATGATGGCTTCATTTTGGATATTAAACTGGATTCTCTTCTCCGGTAATAGTTCATTTACTGCAGCTCCTCCAAATGTGAGTTCTTCACTAATGTCACATTTTTGTTGGCTGGATTTCAACAACTCATTTTTATGACGGTTAAATTTTTTTTAAAAGACAGAAGAGATGAGTTCCAAGTTCAATTTCCCTCTTTGGGAGGCACAGGTAGGGGAATCTAGCTTCCACCCCTTCAAGAGATTTAACCAGCTAGGTACTTGGGGGTGAGACATTTGACCTCTTTGGGCTTCAGTTTCCCCATCTGTAATATATGGGTTTCAACTAATTGCCTTAGAGGTCCTTTCCAGAAATGAAATACGTGGTTCCCGGACCTTCCACCCAAACGGCTCCTCCATGGAAAGACCGGCCCGGTTCTCCCAGCGGCAGCGCTGAACAGCAGGGGGCGCCCTAAACTCAGTGATCCGTTCCCTTCCCTGCAAGCCCTCCTGGAGACCCAGGAGGACAATGGGAGCCGGCCAACTTCTCAAAATTCAGGGTTCAGTTGTCCAGAAGTCAGCCCTCGCTCTGAACAACACAGCTAACCAAAGCCTCAGAGGAATCCGTTGATTTTGTATCTTTCCAAATATTGGTGAGACAAACATTTCATTGTATTTTAAGTCTGGATATTATCGAAGAAGATGGAAATAAAGGACTTATATTCTTATAGTTCTATAGCAATTTACTGCTCTAAAATTAAAAAGAGATACCTAATATGGGTAGTCTTTCTGGGGGGTTTGGGGGTGCAGAGTTCACATAATGCCCTCAGTTTCTCAGAACATGAATTCATTCTTTCATTCATATTTATGGATGGTCTACTTTGTGCCCACCACTGTTTGTTTACAGCTTTAACAGCACAAAGTTCTTGCCCCCATTCAAACCTACACTGTATGAGCATTTTTTTCTTTTTAAAGATTTTATTTATTTGACAGAGAGAGATCACAAGTAGGCAGAGAGGCAGGCAGAGAGAGAGGAGGAAGCAGGCTCCCTGCTGAGCAGAGAGCCCGATGCGGGGCCTGATCCAGGACCCTGAGATCATGACCTGAGCGGAGGGCAGAGGCTTTAACCCACTGAGCCACCCAGGCACCCCTGTATGAGCATTTTAAGATGGTGGGCTGAAGTAGGGTCTCGGGGATCAGAACGCATAGGCAGAGTCATATATGAGCTAACCACAGGTGTGGCCCTTACAAACACCAGATAATATTCAAAGGAAATCACTCATGGGGTAGAAAGTCTGTTATCTATTCAGGAATTTTCCAACCAGCAAAATGGGGTAACTGAGAAACTGACTGTTGAATGAGTTCACGGTGCAGAGAAAACATTCTGGAAAGAAAGACAAGAAAGCCAGCTCAGTTTGTATTTCTCAGTCTCAAGGAAGGTTATTAGTGTTCACACTAATCATGATAGCTAAAGCACTTATTGTGGTCAACAGCACAGGTTCTGGAATTAAATCCCCAACTAGCTGATTTGGGGGAAATTTTTTATTCAGCCTTCAGTGGGTCATGAGGATTCCATGGGTCTATATGCTTGAGCCATTAGAACAGTGGCCTGGCATATAGTTGTCCTCAATAAATGTTCACCATAGTCATCAACGTGATTGTCATTATAGTTTTAAATTGATTTCTTTCCAATCTGACTGAAGTCTTCTGAAACTTAGTTTCAATTTGCTTAGTCAGCAAAAAATGTAAACCTCAAATCAAATTGAACTGAGCACCTGCTATGTGCCTGGCACTGTTCCAGGCACTAAGGATTTGGCAATAAACAAGACAGTGTCTATCTTCTCATGAGCTTATTTCCAGGGAATAAATTTAAAAAAAAATAATACATAAGTGAAGGTGTAATCAGGATGGAAGTTTTGTTACCCTCTCTGCAATTAATTTTAACAACCTTAAAATGTTATTTGTAGTATTCTTGATGATATGCTGCTATAGATGGAATGTTTGTATGCCTCCCCAAAATTCGGATGTTGAAGCCTAATCGCCCATGTGATTGGAGGTGGGCCTTTGGGAGGTAAGGAGGTCATGCAGGCAGAACCCTCATAAAGGGATTAGTGCCCTTACAAAAGAGAACCTGGAGAGTTTCCCCACCCTTTCCACCGTGTGAGGACACACGTGAGAGCCCCAGGAAGTGGGCTCACACCAGACATGGAATTTGCCAATGACTTGGCCTTGGACTTCCAGCATCCAGAACTGTGAGAAATAAATGTTCATTGTTTAATACACCCAACCTATGGTATCTGCAGCCAGAATGGATTAAGACATGGGTTCCTGCAAATAAACATCTTCCACTTAAGGAATTGATACATGAACTTGAGTCAAGATAGCTTCTGGCTTCCTTCTCCACTTCCACAACATGGAAGCAGGAGGTAGAGATGCTAGACCTTCTCTTTTAGTCAAAGAACATTGCCTTTGACTGTAACAAGATTTTAGACCTGATTATATCTTGAATTATGTTTGTTCTGGCTCAAGACTGAATTTTATGCTGATACGCACAGTATGATTCCAGCAACTAGGGAATGAGTGGATAATGTTTCTTCAACCTTCAAATAATCTGGGTGAAATGATTATATGTTACATCTCTTACATTTCTCATTAGTGAGCCACCTCCAATAGGAGTTTCCAGAAAAAGATGCCCCCTTCCTTAAGGCATTTTACTTCCATCTTCTTTAAATTTTCCATGCTAGGTATCTATTTCTACAAAGTCTAAGATGTAAATTGCACTCTTTAGTTTTGTTCAGTGCACACCCTGTGTGGCACTATCAAACAGCTCTCCTGGTAGGTCTCATCAAGTCCTGTGAAGCGAGAAATAGGAGAGCAACTTATTTCATAACCTTATTTTGTAACTGCCTTCTTTCTACCCCTTCCTCTAGTCACCAGCTCTTCTCACCAGCAGGCACACATAAATTTTTATGCCAGTGGATAATAAGTCTACTCCAGATCCTAGCAATTAAGTACATTCTTGGAAGAAGACAGTCAGCTCATATCTAGATGACCACCACAAACAAGCAAGCAAAGAAAACTGCACACACATACCCTCAACAAAACAAAACTAAACAAAATTTTAAATCCTAGGGGACATCCTTGTCTGGGCCGGTATTGGGCCATCATTTTCAGCTGCCAGGTTAGCTCTCACGTTCTTATCCCACCTTCTGAATATGTACTGCTCCATTGTTTTAGAATCAAGAGAGCCCTGCAATCTCTTCAATCAGAACCAAACTCTGCCTGTAGCCTATAAGATACATCACTTCTCCACGTTCTGGAGCTCCAGACCTAGTCTCCGGTGCCAGGAGCATGTCTCTGGGAGACCATCAGGCACCTCTAGCTCAGCATGTCCCAGAGTCACCTCAGTGCCGTCCTTCCTGGTTCTCTGCCTCCTCCTTCATCCCCGGTCTCCATCAATTTCATTGCTTTCCTCTCAGCATCTCAGCGATTAACCACCTTCTTAGAGCGGTGGTCCGCATCTCCCTTTCCTTTCACGCTGACATCAAATCAGTTACCAAGCCCTCTTTGTCTGTCCTAGGTTCTTAAAACCATCAGGTTCTCTCTGCGGCATTGCCTCCAGGGAGGAATGCAACAGCTTCTGAGCAGTCTTCCACTCTCCTATTATCCAAATAGAGCGCTGCCCATTCACTTGAACTTCTTACAAACCTCCAGATGCCCCTTACAGCTTTCAGGGTAAAAGTTCAGTTCTGGTCCGGTCTACCCCACTCACTCCTAGTTTTAGCCACTATACACTGCCCTCTTTTCTGCCCCCTCTCCTCATCTCCTGCTACTCTCTGCCTCTTTAGGCTACTTAGAATCTCCTCAAAAAGTTGTGCTTCAATCCTCTTACCTTTCTATGCCCCATGGATTGACTAACACCTTCCCCCAGCAAACTCGTATGTGTCATTCAAGGTCCAGCTCAAGTGTTGCCCCTTTCCCTGAAGCTTCCTCACTCAACCCCCCTTCATGTGGCTTCCCTGGGTGTGATACAAGCCTCTGCCCTGCTGTTTCTTTTCACTCTCCTTTTCTTTCTTCCTCCCTTCCTTCCTTCCATTCCTTTCTTCCTTTCTCTCTTAAAGATTTGACAGAGAGAGAAAGAGAGAGAGAGAGAAAGAGAGAGAGAGCACATGAGCAGGGGGAGCGGCAGAGGGAGAGGCTCCTGAGCAGGGAGCCTGACGAGGGGCTCGATCCCAGGATCCCAGGATCATGACCTGAGCTGAAGGTAGAGGCTTAACGGACTGAGCCACCAAGATGCCCCTGCCCCGATGTTCCTTCTCATGGTGCGGTGCAAGCGTGTTTCTCCTGGCTTTTCCTCCCTGCTGGAACAAGCTCCCGTAGGAAAGGTGCCAGGCCTCATTTTATCACCTAACGCCCTCAGAGCTGACACCACTAAGTGCTCAGGACTTGGTTGGAACCTTGACGTGGAAAGATAAGAACAATGAGATAGGCATGTGACTCAGGGCCTGCTGAGTGACTTCAGAGATAGAAGGGAGGAGACTGCTGATGCCCGGGTGGTCGCTGGTTGTTCAGAGAGCTGGAAAACTCAAGAGGGTTAACAATCAGAACTTCCCCCCGCAGAATGTTTTCCTGTTTCATGCACTTGACATTCTGGGGTCATAATTGGGATTAGGCCTTTATAAAATGAAATAGAAGGATCTGTGTTGTTGACTATAAAGTGATCATCTTTAGGAAGACATCCCAAGGAAAAAAAAAATCCCTAATTCAGGGAATTGGAAGTTCAGAATTCTAGGGTTGATTTGTGGACTCCAGCGAGGGATCGGATATTAAATGGATATTTTTGTGTCTTTTTCTGGTTCATTGTTCAAAAAATGTTACAAAAGCTAAATCAAGGGACATATGGGTGGCTCAGTTGGTTGGGCAACTGACCCTTGGTTTCGGCTCAGGCTGTGATCTCGGGGTCCTGAGATCTAGCCCCGTATCTGGGTCTGGCTCAGTGGGGAGTCTTTTCTCTCTCTCTCTATCTCCCCCTCCCCCTTCCCTGCTTGTGAGTGCTTGTGCATTCTCTCTAAAACCAAATAATCAATCAAATCTTTTTTAAAAAAAGCTGAATCAGTCATGCTTATATGATACATTTTGAATTTCTTGGAGTTCAAGATTCTACTGCAAGTAAAATATGAATGGGTCTCATTATCTTGCCTGCTTAATTATCATTGATGAAATGTCACATTTTCTCCTTGCTAGAAACAGCTTTTTTCAGAAATATTTTTTAAGAAACAAAAAAGTCATCTTAGATTATAATTATTTAAGTAAATTAATTTTTACAGGAAATAAGCATCTACTGCAAATATATTTCTATATGTTTATATTAGTTTGATATATTAATTATATATTTGTATCAGTTTGTTAAATGCTCTTATGTATAAACAACTAAGAGCCCTGCATCGAGTACTTACTGTGTCGGCTGGGTTGGTGGGATTCAAAGTGGGTGACACTCAGTCTCGCTGGGGAGGTGATGAAGTAAAGAAATATTCATGTCAGGGGCGCCTGGGTGGCTCAGTGGGTTAAAGCCTCTGCCTTCGGCTCAGGTCATGATCTCAGGGTCCTGGGATCGAGCCCCACGTCGGGCTCTCTGCTCAGCAGGGAGCCTGCTTCCCTCTCTCTCTCTGCCTGCCTCTGCCTACTTGTGATCTCTGTCTGTCAAATAAATAAACAAAATCTTAAAAAAAAGAAAAAGAAAAAAGAAATATTCATGTCAGTGTAATGAGTGTAGAAAGGTCTTTCACATTCTGTTGGCGCACCAAGTTCAATCAGGTAATTATCTGGCGAGGCTGGGATACACATCACAAAGGGGGACACAAGCTGGATCCAAGTGTGGCCGAGAAAGCAGGCGGCCTCATCCAGCAAGTCACCCATAAGCAGGTGGGAGCTCAAGAAAGGGGCTCCAAAAGTCTTCTGATTTGGCCCTATTCTTTTCACAGTGAGGTTTCCAGACATAGCAACCCAGGTCTAGTGCCTCATCCCACTTCACAAGATGCTAGGAAAACTTTGTGTTACCTGGCCAGGTGGAAACCAAATTCTACACACAGTGCATTAGAGAGATGCTTTCAGTTTCGATTTTATTTTCATTCTATGTTCTACTAGAGGTGTAGTGAATGCTTCTGATTTAGGAAATAAGTTTCAAGTTATCCAGAAGCTCGGACACTTCTAGCTCAAGGGTAGACATCTATGTCAACCACACGGGAATCATGAATACATCACAGGTGCAGAGGGAATATGTGTTAATGGAGAAGACCCTGGGATGCTTCAGATTCTTGGTTGTCACTGAAGGATAAGCCAAATAGGAAGAAGATTGCCGTGAACTGGAGATGAAGATTAGGTGTCTTCAAAAGGCAAAGTATTTCTTTCCTTTTCTTGGATTCTCTTTCAGGTCTGAGTATCGTAACACCTCTAGTAGCGGAGGGATCCGGAAGGAATCTCTCTCTCCCTTCCCTGCACCGTTTTGTTAAGAACAATGTTTCTTGATTTTCCTTCTTTCTTTTTTATTCATATTTCTTTTCTTTGTTTGTTTTTTTCTTCTTATTTTCACGGTGTGATACTTAGAAGCCCCTACTGCTTTTGGCAGGTGCGCTAGCCAGAGGTATCCTACACTTTCTTTCAGTGACATGTTAGAATCTTTTTTGTTTCCCCTTCTGGAGAGTGTTTCAAACGACAAGGCTTTGAGAGTGCTGTTTTCACATTTGGATGGCAACTTGCAGTTGCGTTTTCCCAAATGTCTCACATGCCTTGCAGCCAGGGGCCACAAGCTCCAACAGGTCTGGAAGGAAAGTGAAAAGTGCAAGACTCTTTCCAGTCTCTTGTTTTATGGCCAATTTTTCAGGTGATCTTGAAACGGTCCCAAATGTGTAAGGTATAATGGGGATGATACCACCTATGGATAGGTTGTCATACAGGTAAATAAGGTCATGTCTGCAAAAGATCCTCACCTCCTTGGAAGATGATGGTATTATGGAGCCATAATGATTACAGCACTTGGGTCTAATTGTTTGGGATCGGCACTAGTGCATCTTGTCCTGTCTGGTTTCATTATGACAGCATCTTTTTCAAGGAAGGAGGTGTTTCATGAGACCATGAAAGGATAAGAGAATTAAGAATACCAGTCCATGTGTAGAATGATGTGTTATCAGGCATTTTCCTTACCACTATTTTTAACAACTGATCTTCTCCTAGAGGCACTGGTATGGGCCAGGGAGATCATTCCTACATTCTGCTATGTACTTCCCAAGGTCTTTATGACCTTGTCTGCATCACTTTGTCTAGTTGGTGTGCATTCCTAGTGTCTTTGGAAGTGTGGACAAGTAAATGTAGGCTGAGGAATCTGCACTGTGCATCTCCCCCAGGAGACATGATTTCAATCCACAGCTTGGGTGATTCTGAGGCTTCCAGGTGGTTGAGTGGGTTTCAGAATACATGTCAGACTTCTGGAAGATTTGAGGGGGAAGGTGCTCATATGAAAGCGTCCTGCACATGGGAGGCCCTTTCATGGATTGACAGACAGTCATGCTCTAGAAGGAGATTCTACAGGTTGATCAGGGGGTCTGTGGGGTCATCAGGGCCAATGTCACAGAGGACACTTGTGTTCAATCCTTTTCCAACATTGTGGAACTCTTATGTCAGAAGTCCACAACCCTATGAGACCCAACAATCTCCCTATTACAAAGGGGTAAACCCCCTTTACTACTAGAGGTGAAATTCACAGATAATAAATGTATGTAATTAAATACATGTGTACATATATATACATACATGCATCACATATGCATCATACATATCATGAGCGTATATATTCCAAGCAATATGTATGTAAATATATATGCATATTACAAACTATAATAGAAGTAGAAAAAAGTAGTTTATAAAGAAATAGTACATAATATGTGTTTTGGGGCACCTGGGTGGCTCAGTGGGTTAAAGCCTCTGCCTTCAGCTCAGGTCATGATCCCAGGGAGCCTGCTTCTTCCTCTTTCTCTGCCTGCCTCTCTGCCTACTTGTGATCTCAAACAAACTTGTGTCTGTCAAATAAATAAATAAAATCTTAAAAAAAAAAGAAATACTATATGTGTTTCAATATGTGGTTCTATCATGACTACAAGAGAAAGCATAATAAAGGAGCCAATGGTTATACCTGTGTGTAGAGTTAGTTATACCTACTTGTAACTAATACATTTGGATTTAAAAGTAAGTGAGACATTCTGAAAACATTCCAGATGAGAAGGGCAGAAAAATAAAAGATGACAGTTAAGGGTGAAGGATAGACTGAAGAGGAGAGCTTCCATAAGATAGAGCACTTATTTGCATATGAAAAGCGACATGGGGAACTAGGCTTAATGTGAGCAGGAATAACATGTCAGGACAAATACACACCTGAAGAGGGACGTGGTGGACACACCAAGTATCCACGGGCACCCCAGTGGACACACAGGGCACGCTTGAAGGAGGGAGTGAAGAATGTTTCCTGAAGGTCCAGGCAGGCTTCCAGAAAACCATCAGGGAAGGACCAGGCTCTCGAGTGGCTAGCAAAAGTTCCTGCAGGTTCAAGGGGAAGCAGCAATGGATGGAACTCAGTGAGCTGTGGAGGTGGCCACACCAGCACTGTAGCCATGGGCACAGGGACTTGGCCCCCGCCAACACACCGCTGGGCAGGGAGGAAACCAGGATACTAAGGAGCCTGACCTCTTTCCTTCTACCCTCCATTCTCTTCTCAGAGCCTCATGTTGGCCAGATCCAACAGGAGCCAGGGGGCAAAGAACATCTGAAAGCTGTGTGGGGTGTTAGCTAGTTCTTCCTTTTGCAGGACTCCCTTGCGCACTGCTGCACCCCCAACCACACTTCCACAGATTTCCAATATGGCTTCTGGGAATGGTATCCTATTGAGAATCACTGCTTTGCTTTATCAGACTGAAAAATGCTTTTCTTGCCTCGACCCTCCAGTGACCTTTGGAAAATAAGGTGATGACAGTCACCTACAGCCTGGGTGATGACAGTCATCTACAGCCTGTGTCTAAGTAGTGAGTGGGTCCAACTGTGGAATTGCTTTAAAGATGCGCTAACTTGTCATGACAAAATGGCTCCACTGGTTTTCTATTCCTGCATAACGAATCACACCAACCCCTGGTGGCTTCTAGCATAGTAATCATTTTTTATTTCTCACTGTTTCTGGAGGACAGGCATTCAAGCAGGACACAAAGGGGTTGGTTTATCAGACTCAAAGGTTTGGGGCCACAATTGTCTGAAAGCTCCTTCACTCACACGTCTGGGGATTGACGTTGACTGTGGGCTGAGGGCCTCACTGAAGCACCTGGGGAAACGGCCACGCATCCCCTCTGCATGTGGTCCAAGCTCCCACACAACAACATGGTGACAGGGTTCCAAGAGCAAGAAAGAGGAGAGTGGGAAGCTGTACATCCTGGCCTCAAAAGGGACAGCTGGCTCATCAGTTCTACCACATTCTGTTCATCAGAAGCCTACACATATTCAAAGGCAGAGGCAGGGAGGGGACTAGGTCCACCTTTCAAGGAGAGCCATTTCAAAGAATCTGTGGACTTATTTTAGAACTACCACACTGGCCTTCCAGAAGCTCCAGCTCCTGCCTCTATAAATATAGGAAGGGGAGAGGGTATGTCAGAGCCTCATCCTATCCTTCCTTTATAACCCCAAACTTACATGGGAGGCAGTTTGGCTCTCTGAATCCTTGTAATCCAAGGGGCAGTTCCTGGTGGTCTGAGTAAGTCAGAAGGCAGACTTTGTCTTTTCCAAAGGGACCTCGAGACAGCTGTGAAAAGGTGGGACCTGCAGGGACTCCATCCGTTCAACTTTCCACTTCCTCCCAAAGTGTTCCTTGGAGCATCATCACTGCTCCAGAGCTCCAGTCCCGTACATTAGTTCTGCAAAGGTAGCACCCTGGATGTGCCAGTCATTCCCTGCAGAACCCCCTCAGGCAGCGGGGCCAGAGGTCTTACTCTATGGGCTGGCCCTTTGGGAAGACCACTGCTGAGAGAACACTGAGACTTCACCAAAGGTGGGTCACGGGCCGGTGAGTCCCAGCAAGCATCTTAAACGACCCTGGTGTACCAAGCGTCCTTAATAAAATCATATGGCGATAAGCTTAATCTCATCACTTATCAATTTACTTCTTGATCACCTACTCAGTGCCAGGTATTGTCCTTCTCCTCACAATCATCCTGACAGATGAGGCTTGTTATCCCATTTCGCTGATGAGGAAACTGAGAGGCAGGCAAAGGGAATAAATAAATAAAGAGGACTTCTCTCTTACAAAATTTGATGCACTGTCCAGGGAAAGCCAAGAGTCTTGCCGTATAGGGACAGAGCTCTCCCCACTTGGCTATGGAACATCTATCTGCAGCCTTTACCCAACAGAACGAAAACTCTCATCATCTATGCCCTGGACATAGATGAACGTCTTCCAGCCATCCATGGGAAATAAATCTTCATACACAGTAGATTAGGGAATCCAGACCAGCCGTGGAATCCTTTGCCTGAATGGGTCAAGGAACCTACCGAGGGTGCCAACTAGTCCCTGGGATTGAGCGGGGATAAAAATGCAGGTCTCTAAATAAAAACCACTCTTTTAATTGCATCTTGTTCCTTCTCTAATTAAATGCCAAGATGAGAATGTAATCTTAAATTTGAAGTTTGAAACCCAATTATTTGCTATTTTATATCTTGCACTATTATCTATCTTTGGTTATCTTTTATCATGCCTTGAGGAAGATATTCAGCCCCAACAGTGATTATACAGAAAGAAAGACTAAGGGATAAGTAATATAATTACTTTAATGTTTTTAATTAAGACTTTAATAGGCACCATAAAATAAACACTAAAAATACTAACATGGCACAAGGAGATCATTTACCCTAATTCACAGTGTATTAAGGACCAAATTCGTGTGAGGATTTAAGGTGTTTGGTAGCCACACACTGGTCATATATTTTCTCTATCCTACTTGTACATAGTAACGTATAAGAAGTATGTAAATATCTGTTGGATGAATAATTTTATGTAAAATTAAATCCCTGTATTTATAATTTATTAAGAGATAAAATCAGTAGGTATTTTTTTCTTTAAAAGTATATACGTGGGGGGAGCACCTAGCTAACTCGGTCATAGAGCATGACTCTTGATCTCGGGGTTATGGACTCAAGCCCCATGTTGGGTGTAGAGATTACTTAAAAATTAAATTAAATTAAAAACGCAAAACAAAAATGATGGAGGATCCAGTACCTCCATCCTTCGACAAAGGTCAACAGTTAGACAAGTATCCATGAATAAAAACAGCTCTGGGAGAGCTCAGGAGTCCACTGAAGAAGTTTCAGCAACACAGTGGAACAACAACAAAAAGAACCCTGAGAATAACTGCACACAAAGAGTAGGAAGAACAGCTCTGTTTTGTCACCAACATCCCATCCCATCCCCCAGGATGGCACAACTCAGTGCCAAGAGGAGCTCCTGGCTTGAAAGGGTTCCCCTTGCCACTAATTAGTAACATGAAAACATATAAAATATACAATACACTGATAAAATCACATATATAGTCAAATTCAGAATACTCCAATACAGTAATATGGCAGTGTGTTAATCACTTAACTCTAGTATAAAGGTTAAAAGTCAGAAGTATTAAATAGCTATAACCACAATAATTCATTAATGTATACACAATGTAAAAAAAAAGTAAATTGTGATATCAAAACCATAAAATGTGGGCAGAGAGTAAAAGCATAGAAATTTTGTATGTCATCAAAGTTAAGTTGTTACCAGCCAAAATAGACTGTGATATCTAGAAGATGCCTTATGGAAACCCCAGGGTAATCACAAAACAAAAATCTGTAGTAGATATACACAAGATAAAGAGAAGGGAATCAGAGTAAACCACTATAGAAAATCATCACCAAATCACAAAGGAAGAGAGATAAAGAGATAAAGAAAGGAACAAAAAAACTATGCAACAGTCAGAAAACAATATGATAGCATTAGTGAGCCTTTACCTATCAATAATTACTTTAAACATAAATTAAATTCTCCAAATGAAAATCGGAGTGGCTCCAAATGGCCAACAGACACATGAAAAAGTGCTCAACATCACCCAGCATCAGGGAAATACAAATCAAAACACAGTGAGATACCACCTCATGCCGGTCAGAATGGCTAAAATTAACCAGTCAAGAAACGACAGGTGTTGGCGAGGATGCAGAGAAAGGGGAACCCTCCTACACTGTTGGTGGGAATGCAAGCTGGTGCAGCCACTCTGGAAAACAGTATGGAGGTTCCTCAAAAAGTTGAAAATAGAGCTACCCTACAACCCAGCAATCGCACTATTGGATATTTACCCTAAAGATACAAATGTAGTGGTCTGAAGAGGAATGTGCACCTGAGTGTTTATAGCAGCAATTTCCACAATAGCCAAACTATGGAAAGAATCTAGATGTCCATCAACAGATGAACGGATAAATAAGATCTGGTGTATATATATACAACGGAATACTATGCAGCCATCAAAAAATGAAATCTTGCCGTTTGCAATGACGTGGATGGAACTAGAGAGGAGAAAGACAATAATCATATGATCTCACTGGTATGAGGAATTTGAGAAATAAGACAGAGGATCATGGGGGAAGGAAGGGAAAAATGAAACAAGACGGGACCAGGGAGGGAGATAAACCGTAAGAGACTCTTAATCTCAGGAAACAAACAGAGGGTTGCTGGAAGGGAGGGGGTGAGAGGAATGGGGTGGCTGGGGGATGGATATTGGGGAGGGTATGTGCTATGGTGAGAAAAAAAAAGACTCAATTACATGCTTCATATAAGAGATTCACCTCAGCTTCAAGGACACACATAGGCTAAAGTGAAGGGATGGAAAAGAATACTCCACACAAGTGGAAAATAAAAGAGAGAAAAGGTAGCTGTACTTAACACCAGACTATCAAAACAGACGGTCAAAAACTATCACAAGAGACAAAGAAAGTCATTATATAATGAAAAGTGGGTACATTCATCAAGAGGATATAATGATTGTAAATTTATATGCACCCAACATTACAGCTCCTAAATATATCAAGCAAATACTAACAGATCTGAAGGAGAAATAAACAACAATACAATCATAGCAGGGGGCTTCAGTGCCCCACGTTCAACAAAGGGTAGGTCATCCAGACTTAAAAATCCATAAGGAAATATTTAACTTGAACTGTACTTTGGGCCAAATGAATCTAACAGATATATAGAGAACATTCCATCCAACAGCAGCAGACTATACTTCTCAAGTGCACATGGAACATTGGATGGATCATTTATTAGGTTACAAAGCAAGTCTCAGCAAATTTTAAAAGGTGGAAATCGTATCAGATATCTTTCCTGAACACAAAGGCTTGAAATGAGACATCAATAACAGGAGGAAAACTGGAAGATTCATAGATTTGTGAAAATTAATCAACACACTCCCAAATCACCAATGGGTCAAAGAAGAAATCCAAACGTATCTCTAAGCAAATGCAAATGAGAATGCAACATATTGAAACGTGTAGAATGCAGCCAAAGCAGTTCTCAGAGGGAATTTTAGAGTGATAAATGCCTACATTGGGAAAAAGGAAAGATCTCAAATAAACAACCTAACTTTACACCTCAAAGAACTCGAAGAAGAACAAACTAAGGCAAAGTTGGTTGATGGAAAGACATAAAGATCAGAGCAGAAATAAATAAAACAGAGAAGAGAAAAATAACAGAAAAGGTCAATGAAACTTTGAGTTATTTTTCTGAAAACATAAACAATGAACAAAACATCAGCTAGATTTACCAAGAAGAAAGAAGAGAGAGTGCTCAGTGAATGAAGTTATAAATGAGAGAATAGACATTAAACAGATACCACAGAAATACAAAAGGTCATAAGATATTCTTATGAACAATAATATGCCAACAAATTGGACAACCTAGAAGATGCAAATATATTCTTAGAAGCATATGACCTACCAAGACTGAGTCATGAAGACATAGAAAATCTAAGCAGGCCAGTAATGACTAAAGGAGATTAAACCAGTAATCAAAAACCTCCAAAGAAAGAAAATCCCAAGGCCAGATGGCTTTACTGGTGAATTCTACCAAATATCTAAAGAAGGGTTAATGCCAGTACTTCTCACACTTCCAAGAATTTAAAGAGGAGGGAATACTTTCACATTCATTTTATGAGGCCCTAATATCACAGCTGGATAAAGTCACTACAGGAAGAGAAAACCACAAGCCCATAACCCTGATGAACATAGATGTAAAAATTCTCAACAAAATGCTGGCAAACCAAATTCAACAGCATGTTGAAAGGATAAGACACCACGCTCAGGTGGGATTTATTCCCATGATGCAAAGATAGTTCAACGCTAGATCATGTAGCGAGATAGTGTACTTTTGGTGGGATGTAAACTGGTGCAGCCGCTATGGAAAATGGTAGGTAGTTCCTCCAAAAGTCAAAAATAGAACTGCCATATGATCCAGCAATCTCACTTCTGGGGATAGATCCAGAGGAAACAAAAACAGGATCTTGTAGAGATACCTGCACACCCGTGCTCTCTGCAGCATTATTCACAGCAGCCCAGATATGGGAACACTCTTAATGTCCATCAACAGATGAGTGGAGAAAGAAAATAAGGTATATACACACAATGGAATATAATTCAGCCCTAAAAAAGAAGGAACACCTGCCATTTGTGACAACATAAGTGGACCTTGAGGGCATTATGCTAAGTGTTCAGAAATAACTTTTAGGTACAACACCAAAAGCACCATCTATGAAAGAAGAAATAGGTAAGTTGGACTATCTTAGAAGAAAAGACAAGTCATGGAGTGGGAGAAGAACTTTGCAAAATACGTAACTGATGAAGGGCTGTTATCCAAAATATACAAAAATCTCTTAAAAGCCAACAATAAGGAAACAAAGAACCCACATTTTCAAATGGGAAAAAGAATTAAACAGCTATCTCCTCAAAGGAGTTATATATGACAAGCAGATGAACAAATGCTCGACACCATGCATCACACGGGAATTGTAAATTAAAACAAATGAGATACCACTACAAACCCAATAGAACGGCTAAAATCTAAAACAATGACAAAACCCGATGCTGGTGAGGATGTGGAGCAACAGAAACTCTTGTCATTGCCAGGGGAATGCAGAATGGTACAGTCACTTTGGAAGACAGTCTAGCTGTTTCTTACAAAACTAAATGTAGTCTTATCACACAATCCAGCCATTGCACTCCCAGGTATTTAAAAAAATAAGTTGATGGGTGCCTGGGTGGCTCAGTGGGTTAAGCCTCTGCCTTCGGCTCAGGTCGTGATCTCAGGGTCCTGGAATTGAGTCCTGCATTGGGCTCTCTGCTCGGCGGGGAGCCTGCTTCCTCTTGTCTCTCTCTCTCTGCCTGCCTTTCTGCCTACTTGTGATCTCTCTGTGTCAAATAAATAAATAAAATCTTTAAAAAAAAAGTTGAAAACTTATGTCCACACCTGCACATGAATGTTTATACCACCTTTATTCATATTCACCAAAAAGTGGAAGCAATGAAGGTGACCTTCAGGAGGTGATTGAATATACACACTGTGGTACCTTCATACAATGACATATTATTCAGTAATGAAAGGACATGAGCTATGAATTCATAAAGAGCATAGAACCTTCAATGCATATTGCTACATGGAAGAAACCAACCTGAGAAGGTCCCATTCTGTATGATTCCACCTATATGCCATTGTCTCCGAAACTACAGAGTCAAGAAGACCAGTGGTCACCAGTGCTCCTTCTCATGACCCTTGGGGTTTGAGGATGGGGATAAATAGTTAGAGCATAGGAGATTTCTAGGGCTGCAAAACTATTCTTTCTGAAACTATGCTGGCAGATACATGACAGTACACATTTATCAAAAACCTTTAGTTCTGTACAACACAAAAAGTGAAGCCTAGTGTAAATTTTGGACTTTTAGCTAATAATAATGTAATAATAGAGGTTCACCAATCACCACACTAACTTAAGATGCTAAAATAAATATCGTATTATAAATAACAGATGTAAAGAGTGTGTGAGTAGGTGTGGTTGTATAAGATATAGGGACGTACTACATAAGACAACAGCATCATAAGGAAGGGAAGGGTATGGCTCTATACTGGGGAAAGATTGATGTATTTTACGGGAATTCAGTCAGTATTAACTTGAAGTGGGCTATCAGTTAAAAACACGTATTATAATACCTAGCACAAGCCAGAAGTACGTAACAGAGAAAAGAGGAAACAACAGTGTTCTTGAAAGTACTTGGTAGAGTCTCGTGGTGCTGTGGGTATTATCCATGGGAGTGTGGGGCCTTTCACTAATCACACTGGTGGGAAAACTAAGAAACTGCCAAAAGCCACAGGAACAATTGGCAGCTAAACCCAGGGGCACATAAAAAACAGGTTTCTCCGGACTCTGTCACACTTTTCTGGGGACTTACTAGGGGGAAAAAAATCCTATAAGTCCTTGTGAACCTTGATTTATGATTTTCTTTGGGGTAGGGAGAAGATGAAACAAAAATTGTCACCAGAATTTAAGACATCAACCTAATTATCAGTGCTCCCAGGTCTCACACCTAATGTATTTTTTTAAATTATTGGGCGATTTTTCCAAACCTATCCGACACTCTGGATAACAGCCATTCCTCCAAAGTTCTCCATAACGTGCTTACATTTG
This sequence comes from Enhydra lutris kenyoni, assembly GCF_002288905.1. NCBI lineage: Eukaryota > Metazoa > Chordata > Mammalia > Carnivora > Mustelidae > Enhydra > Enhydra lutris. The sequence goes on along the minus strand of NW_019154090.1, from coordinate 42,897,847 downwards.
AATCAATGAGATGGAATCTTCTTGAATATTTTTTTTCAACTTGCAGCTTTCCTGTGCTTGAATCTTAAATGCTTGGTGTGAGAACAGGAGCAAGATTTCTAAGCGCTGCTGTAGTAGAATACGTGAGTAACATGGGATAGTGAAAGCTGGTGATTTTGAAATTCCTTTAATATAAGATGTTGCTTGCTGGCCTCCCAATGTGCATTTCTTCTCTCACCAGGGCCAGAGATGAACACCCTGCACACACCCAAGCTTACAGCCTTTCTGGGCATACCTTGGTCTCCGAAGTCCTTAACATGTCCTACAAATGTCCCTGTTATGTGTGAAAAGTGGAATGCAACGTGAGCCCCACAGCACCCACTCCCCTTCAGGCTGGTCACCCTGGGGACATGCTTCCCCCAACTTACCGTTACTCTTGCTGGGCCCCAGCAAGAGCTTGATTAATATATTTTCGTTCAGTAGCGAGGGAGAGGGGGTAGGTAGAAGGCGAGGGAGAGAGGGAATCTTAAGCAGGCTCCATGCCCAGAGTGGAGTCCGACACAGGTCTCAATCTCACAACCCTGAGATCATGTCCTGAACTGAAATAGAGAGTCTGACGCTTAATTAACTCAGCCCCATATTTACAGCCTTTTGATTGAGTGGGGCCAAATGGATTACATTTTCTACATTAAAAACACTCCCCAAGGCTCTGTACCTCACACTCGGGATCCTAGTGGGGTCCCTCACCATCTCTTACCTGGACATCATAGTGGGTAGCTCCCTAATCAGACTTGCTACCTCTGGTCTCATCCCCTCTGAACCCAACCCACACACTGGCCAGAGTCGTTGATTTAAAACTCAGACCTGGCCAGCTCTCATCCCTGCTCAGTGCCCTCCAGGGGCTCCTGCCACTGTGATCCACACTGGTCAGTTGAAGTTACCAGAACTTTCATGGTTTCCCTCCAAGCAGGCAGCCAGCCCATTGCTGCAGCCTTGCCAAATCCTCCCTCAATGCTGATTCATGGTTCTTCATGCACATCCCTTATGGGCATTGTTTTCATCCTGTTGGTGAGGAGGGCTTTCTGTCTCAAGGTTATGAGGCTGGCCGTGCACACACGTGGTGCTGGACAGATAGCTTAGGAGTCGCCTATACTCACAGCCCAGCCAGGCTGGGGCTGCCCTGGAAACAGAGTGAACAACATGTTTCCAGTGGAGGTTGGCTTCATCGTATCAAGAGGATGGGGTGACCTCTGGCTCAGTGGGAGGATGAGACTGTCTTGCTTGAACAAGTCCTTGGGCTCCAAGATACGCAGGAGGTACACCTGCTCCCCTTGACAAGGAGGGTTGTTTGGCCACGGACCTGACCCTTGGGAGCAGAATGGGGAGGGGAACTTGTGGTTGGGGCATTTGGGGTTTTCCCTGTTCTGCCAGATATCAAAGCAGCACTGATACTGGTCCTGATTTGAGACCCCATGTCACAGTGTGCTTCCCCATCACCCCTCTCCCATTTGCTCACTGGGCTAACTCCTGCTCATCTCAGGCATCCCCCCTAGCAGAACATTCTCCCTGACCTCTGTTCTCCAGTAGGCTCACTTCCCTATCCTAAGGAACCCACGTCATACCCTCCTGCCCAGAAATTTAAAACATTCCAGTTAATTTTCTCTTTTCTCTAGAATATAAGCTCCTTGGAGTCAGGGACTCTGCAAAACTTAACTTGTTTTTGAATCCTTAGCGCCTGTCCCCGCTGCCCCCCAAAAAAGGGATGGTACATTTTAAAGCTATAACTCAAAAATTTACTTTTACAAAAGAACAAATTCACTTTTACTAAATTTCATTTTTTAAAAGATTTTATTTATTTAAAAAAATATTTTATTTATTTATTTGTCAGAGATTACAAGTAGGCAGAGAGGGGTTGGGGAGGGAGCAGGCTCCTCGCTGAGCAGAGAGCCCGATGCAGTGCTTGATCCCAGGACCCTGGGACCGTGACCCAAGCTGAAGACAGACACTTAACCCACTGAGCCACCCAGGTGCCCCACTTTTACTAAATTTTATAGTGCCAGAAAAAGCAAGTCAGCTGGAGTCCCTCAGGGGAAAGAGGCAACAGTGGAAATGCTAAATGCTACAAGACTGAGGGGGGAAATTGTTTAAAAACTGTTTTGAGAGGGTGCCTGAGTGGCTCAGTGGGTTATACGTCTGCCTTTGGCTCAGGTCATGATCTCAGGGTCCTGGGATTGAGCCCCACATTGGGCTCTCTGCTCAGCAGGGAGCCTGCTTCCCCCCACCCCCCACCCCGCCTGCCTCTCTGCCTACTTGTGATCTCTGTCATATAAATAAATAAACTCTTAAAAAAAAAGCTGTTTTGAGAATACATCCTCTCCTGCCTTTTCTTCTTCACAATGTTTAGTTTGACCTTCCCGGAACACCTGCCCACCACTTGCATTGGTGATTTTGCTGCCTCTCTCTTAAAGGTATGGGTTAAGCGCTGGTCAAAGAGAATTTGTAATTCTAAAGCACTGTTCCAAATCAGCATGCTGGTAGCCAGGTCACATGGCCAGGAGCTGAGCTCACTGTCAATATCATACAGGTACAAGGCATATTGGTATCAGCCACGAATGTTGTTCTCAGGTCAATGAACGTTGACTCAGGTCAGGGAATCCAGGACCCCTGGGCTGAGCCATTTGGAGTCGGTACCTCCAGAGGCTTTCAGGTGGGAAACAAACACAGGGACAAAGTAGTCCAATAACTATCCAACATCTCGTGACTAGTCAGAGGCTCTTAGGATTCAAAGCTAAATGTGTCTGGCTCCCAAGACTAGCTTCCAGATCTGGGCTAGGGAGGAAAGCAGAGAGAATGAACAGGCTGACGGGGAGGGTCACAGAGATCAGAGGGCACCAGCCAGATGCAGACCAAGATGCAGACCAAGAAATCAGGGATCCCTGCATGTCTCAGAAGATGGGTAGGACCCTCAGCGCCTGCTCACAGACTGAACCCGGGAATCACCCAGCATCTTGGGCCACACCAGCACAAGCGGAGACAAGTTTTGTTTGGCCTGCGCTGTGCTTAAACCATTTTTTCCCCAATTTTTAAAATTGCGGTAAAAGACCCATAACAGTGACCTTACCATCTTAACCATTTTTTTTTTAAGACTTTATTTGTCAGAGAGAGAGAGGGCACAGGCAGAGGGAGAAGCAGGCTCCCCGCTGAGCAAGGAGCCTGATGCGGGACTGGATCCAAGAACCCTGGGATCATGACCTGAGCAGAAGGCAGATGCTTAACCGGCTAATCTACCCAGGCGCCAGCATCTTAATCATTTTTAAGTGTCCAGTTCAATGGCATTAAACACATTCACACTGTTGAGCAACCATCCCTACCATCCAACTTGTAAAACTGAAACTCCATCCCCATTCAACAATCAACTCCCCATGCTTCCCTCCCCAGTCTCTGGGAAGCCATCCTACACTTCAGAGAATTTCTACAAATTCGAGGATGCTAAACTCCTCATGTGAGAGGAATCATACCCTGTTTGTCTTTCTGGCAATGGCTCATTTTGCTTTGCAGGGAGTCTTCAGGGTTGTTGGTGTTGTAGCGTGCATCGGGAATAGCCTTCTTTTTTAAGGGCTGAATAATATTCCATTACTCATTCTTGTGCGCCCATTCATCCATTGATGGACACTTGGAGCGTTGCTCTGTTTTTGCTAATATGGAAAATTCTGCCATGAGCAGGGCGTACAAATATGTCTTCAAGACTCTGCTTCCAATTCTTTTGAGTCTAAACCCAGAAGTGGAATTGCTGTATCATATGGTTGTTCTATTTTTAATTTTTGGGTGAAGAACTATGCTGCTTCCCACACTGGTTGTAATTGGATCTTCCCAACAACACTGCATGGGAGTTCCAATATGTCTCCATTTTTGCCAACACTTGTTATTTTCTGTTTTTCTCCGCTTTTTAGTAATAGCTGTTCCAATGGGCGTGAAGAGGTGTCTCCTGTAGCTTGAGTCGCGTTTCCCTAATGATTGGTCTAGTGGAGCTCCTTTTCACATGCTTATATAATGCTTTTTTTTGATCGCTGCCAACAGGAAGAAACTGGAAATTTCACAACATCACCGACTGAGCCACCCAGGCACGCTTGGCAATTTCACAACTTCAGATTCCTGGCCTCTTTGGACAAATTAAAAGATCCGGCAAAGTTGTGCACTCATTCCCATGAGGCAACAGGCGGCCCCAGGGGCGGGGCTTCTTTCTGGAAGGGGTTAAGCACTCTCCCCTTCAGCCTGTTTCTGCTGCTCCCTGTGGCCTCACCTGGGGGACCCAGGAGGTTACGGGGTTCCCTGTGGGCATGTTCAGCATTGCCCTCAACTTGTCTATGGGTCCAGATCTTTAGGTGAATGACTCATCCCAAGCCAGCCTTATATGTCCCCTGCCAGGCCCCCCCTGGAAAACTACTGGGGCAGCTCTAGGAAGCACATAGGACTTGGGCCTTCACGTCTTCTCCATATGCTTCTTGTAATCATCTCCAAACAGGAGCCAAACGGTTATTTGCTAAGCAAACAATACAGAGGAACCTTTCCCCATAAAACTTAAATCAATCAAGAATCTAGGTGTGACTAGGGAGTGACATCCTGAGCCCAGATGATCTGGGGAGAGGCCGCCAGAGGGCTTTTTAAAATAAAGAACAGTCTGAGTGCCGCAAAGCCAAGCACGCCGCCCACGTTCCTGGCATTATGCTTTATGGGCCCCGTACTTTTTGAGTAAATGGCCATGGCTTGATGAGGCTTTCTTGAACTGTCAGAGCCTGGAATACCAAAGAAGTTGCCGGTGTGGGGCGCCTGGGTGGCTCAGTGGGTTAAAGCCTCTGCCTTAGGCTCAGGTCATGATCCCAGGGTCCTGGGAATCGGGCTCCCCTGCTTCCCCCTCTCTCTGTCTGCCTGCCTCTCTGCCTACTTGAGATCTCTGTCTGTCAAATAAACAAATAAAATCTTTTAAAAAAAATTTTTAAAAACAACAAAAAAAGAAGTTGCCGGTGTGGAACTTGTCTATAGTTACATCAACTAAATCAACGCGTGAGAGTTTTGCTAGGTGACTAACGCCCTAACTATGCCCCACGGGAAGGAGCCCAGGGCCCTCTATGCTCCCATGACTGGCAGCCAGTACCCAGAACTTAGGTGAGCAAAGAAATTAGTCAAGCTACTTACGGCAGAAATCTCACCATTTTGCAAACGTAGGCTAGCCCCAGACATGCTTCAGCGGCTGGGGTAGAGCAGAATAAACTTCAAGCTGCATTATTATTGTAATAACAGGAAGTATGTTTGCTGAGTACCTACATGAAGCCCCTCCTACGGGTCAAGCACTCTCCTAACTCTCGTCCATACAGCATTAACTCCCGACAGGCCCTTGAGGTCATAATCGGATTCACAGTCTGCGTGCTTGTATAAAAGAATTGCCATTGGCTCACCCTGCCTGCTCAGAGCACTGTTCCAGAAGCACATCTCTCCCCACACCCCTCTGGGGTTCCTGCACTGTGTTCCATAACACTGCATGGTGAGTGCCGCTCTAGGACCTGGCAGCGTGGCCTCAGGTGTGTGGCTGAGGTGGGGCGCACAGTTGTCCCTTCCCCTGGGGCCCAGGTGCCCACTGGCTGTCAGCAAGTTTCAGAGGGATGAATAAGCCCATTCAGGAGCTCTTCTGTAGCCAGTTTGAGATCGCTCACGACTTTCCCCTCTACTGCTCCATGCAGTGCGCCTTCTTCATACTTTGGATTAACATCTTTGTAAAATACATTACCGTTTTCCTGCCCCGCCCTTTTTTTTGCTTCTTCAAGTGCCAATTTTTATTTTAGCAGTTTTGATGGAAATTTTTCTAAGATAGACATTTCCTTTTTTCCTCCCAGAACAGCTCCGAGAAACCTTTATTATTAATTTTGAAAGTACACACAAGCAGTTCAGAGGCGAATGAATCTACATTATCCATCAACCTGTCCAGATTCTTACAGTGGTGACGTCTGCTGGGTACACCCTACCCACCCTAGCCAGTGATCCTCTGCCCGCCCCAGTCCTGAGCACATCCCAGACAGGATATCGCTTTGCTTCTAGAGAGTTCTGCATCTGAAAGAGACGATGTCTGAAATAACATCAGATGTCTGATGTCTGAAAGAGAAAGTTCTTTTTAAACATAATTGCCCTACTGTTATCATGTGTAATAATTAATCATAATTTCTCAATATCATTGTATATCTGGTTGCGTCTAAATTTTCAATGAATCACAAATTCAGACTTTAAGTGGGGTTTTTTTGGGGTTTTTTTGTGCTTTTTTTTTTTTAGGTAGAAGGGGCAAGTTTAGTAAATTCAGGACTGCTGAACTTTTACTTTTATTTTTTTTAATTTTTTTTAGTTTATTCATGAAATACAGAGAGAGAGGCAGACACTGAGGGAGAATAGGCTCCCTGTGGGAGCCCGATGTGGGACTCGATCCCAGGGATCCTGGGATCATGACCTGAGAGTTATTTGTCTTTTTCCTGATGCCTTGAGATTATCATGTAAAAGATCAGTTACTGTTTGTTCCCTGCTGTGACAGGAGCCCTTTCAGGGCCCAAGTGCATGGGAGTACCTGAGGGCTTACACACCTTCTTCTATCTGTTCTGCCTCTGCTCTTAGGGCCACCAGTCACCCCACACGCTGATGGTTGGGACCTGACTGCCTGCAGCCACCCTCCTTCTCCCCACACCCCCCAGCCAGCTTACCAGACTTGGGGCCCACCCGCTGTGGGGGGAAGAGTGAGAGACTGTGCTACCAGTCTTGAACTTGAGCCTTTGTGCAGAGACTCTGAAACAACCCTGGCTTTTTACCGCCTGCTGTGCTTCCTCCCTCCAGTGGTATTTCTGACTACCGGGCTCTGGCTGGGAGAGGTCTGTGTGGCAATAAGGAAAAGCAGCTAACAGCATTGTTTGTCTGAATACATTTTGTCCAGAATCCTATTTTCAACAATCGCTACTCTTTTGAAGCTATCAAAACAATAGCTTATGTTTAATTGAGCATGTAGGATATGCCATGCTCTGTTCTGAGCATTCCACATAGATCTCCTTCAATCCCACAACCACCCCATGACACAGGTCTCCCTACTGGACTGCCATTCTACAAATGAGGACACAGAGGCAAGGGGTCTGTTTCCTTGTCCTGGGATGCCTGGCCAGCTGATGTGGCAGCCGGCACCTGCACTCAGGAGGCTGGCCTCAGAGCCCAAGATTCTGACTAGCACTCCGTTCCTTAATTAATAGTCTAATAGTGAGGAGAGATTCATGAATGCTTGTTTCCTCCTCCCAAAAGAATGCTTGTTTCCATCATTCTCTGGGCCTTTAGATGAATAAATTAACTTCTCTCTTTTACTTACTATCAGTAGATGGAAAGCAAATTATATTCCCTGAGCAGCATTTTCCAATTCTCTGTTGAAATTAAAGACCGTTGGGATCACTACAAGCCATACCAGGCCTCTTTTGAGCTACTCAAATATAGGAATTATTTCACCATTTAAAAAAATTTTTAGCTTTCAAGTTCACTACCCCTGGGCAGGAGTGAGTTGGTATAAACTCACTCACCTGGGAGACCAGCCTGACACAGTTTCCTAAGCCAATCACAGCCATAGCCTGTGAGCCCACAAGTCCACATGTAAGTTTGTACATTCAAGAGAGATAAGTGCCTAGAGCCACCCAAAGTCACGGGCAAGAATGTTCTCAGTATTTCTGCTTGTACCATCCTCCACTTGGAAACAGTCCCGGTGTCCATCACCAGGAGAAGGGGCAAATTGTGGTTTGAACACTTAAAGAACACTTAACTCATATGTTAATGTTACTTCCTTTAATCCTCATAACAACCCTTTGAAGGAGGCAGTTAGCCTACCCATTTGACAGATGAGGTGATTGAGGCCCAGAGAGGTTAAATAACTTGACCAAGGTCTCCCAGCTGGTGAGTAGTGAAATGGTAGGGCAGGTGCAGTGAGGAAGGTCAGTGTGGCAGAGGGACCAGCGCCCAGGGACATGGCTGTTAGTGGAGAAGCTGGGGTCAGACTAGCTGGGGGAATGATGACTCGGGATCCTTAGGTTAGCTATCCGCGGGGCTCCAGAAAGGATGTCTTAGGACCCAGCAGAGACCCCACTGCGGGTGGGGGTTGTGAGGCAGGACTTAAGTCTCAGTGTGTCTGGGAACTAGGACTCATCCCAAATCCCTGGCCTGGACCTGCGGAGTCATCTGTCTGTCGGACTTCCACTTCCACTAGGCCTGCCCAAAGTGGAAATCTTCCTCCCTGGCTCCCACTGGCTCTCTGGCCAAGTGGCAGCCTCCCAGAGCCGCAGCTCTCCGGGACTCTGTCTCTGCCGCCAGCACTCCACGGGGATTCAGCGGCCACATTCCAGCATTAGCACCACCACCTGCTGCCTGGGAGACTGGAGCAGCTGACTCTGTCATCTGGGACGCCCGACAAAGATGCCAGGATGACTGGGCTTCAAGTGCCCGTATTGGGCATCTAGTAAATGCTCATTCAGTGTCAGCCAACTTTCCCTCCTTAATCGCACCCAGGGGCAGGGGGCCGTCGCTGGGTCGTAGCTCGGCGCTCTCACCACGAGGGCTGGGCTGGTCAGCTAACACATCCCCTTCCCTTAGACGGGGTGGTCACTCGGCCATCTGCCAGAGCACATCCACGATCCTAACTCTGGATACAACCTTGTCATTCCTCTGCTTAAAACAATTTTCTGTTCAATTTTATGCTGGTGGGAAATCAGGCCACGGGACCCAGAATAGAGAGCGGAGCCCATTGGCGCTATAGACACAGACTTCCGGGAGAGAACCGGAACGCCTTGCGTGGATCTACAATGGATCCTGGAGGAACAGTAAACGTGATTCACTTACATGAGAAAGTAGAATGATCAGTACTTGCAGGCGATGTGGCTGCATATATGGGAACCTAGGAGAAGCAAATGAAAAACAAATAATGAGAAAATTTAGTAATGTGGCCACTTGCACATTTATTTTTTTTTAAAGATTTTATTTATCGCAGAAAGAGAGCGCACAAGGAAGGGAAGCAGCAGGAAGAGGGAGAAGCAAGAGGACCCTGACATTTAATATACAAAAAGCAATTGGTTTTTGATGTGCAAAGGACCAAATTAGAAAATACAATAGAAGAAAAATTCCACTTACAATACTCACTGAAGTTAGAATACCTGGGAAGTAAAGTTGATTAAAATGAATCTAAATAAACCAAAACTTTAAAACTTTAGCAAGAGTCTTTTTTTAATTGAACGAATGGCGAGACATATCCTATTTTCATATAGAAAAGAATTGCATTATATTTTTTTCTCTGAATTTATCTAAAAACACAATTTCAATAGAAATGTCTACTTTTTTTTTTATTAAAGATTTTATTTATTTATTTGACAGACAGAGATCACAAGTAGGCAGAGAGGCAGGCAGAGAGAGAGAGGGAAGCAAGCTCCCTGCTGAGCAGAGAGCCTGATGCGGGACTCGATCCCAGGACCCTGAGATCATGACCCGAGCCGAAGGCAGCGGCCCAACCCACTGAGCCACCCAGGCGCCCCAACTTTTTTTTTTTTTTTAAAGATTTTATTTATCCACCTGACAGAGAGAGAGATCACAGTAGACAGAGGCAGGCAGAGAGAGAGAGAGAGAGAGGGAAGCAGGCTCCCTGCTGAGCAGAGAGCCCGATGCGGGACTCGATCCCAGGATCCTGGGATCATGACCTGAGCCGAAGGCAGTGGCCTAACCCACTGAGCCACCCAGGCGCCCAGAAATGTCTACTTTTAAACTAGACAAGCCGATTCTAAAGTTCATAAGAAAAGTAAAATATGCAACTATAACCAAGAAAATTCTACAAAAGGAGGCTAGCAGGGGAAACTATCTCTTCCAAATAATAAGAGGCATTATAAAACTATACTTAATAAAGAAACTTGAGAGGCACCTGGGTGGCTCAGTCAGTTAAGCAGCTGCCTTTTGCTCAGGTCATGATCTCAGGGTCCTGGGATCGAGCCCCTCATCGAGCCCTCTGTTCAGCAGGGAGTCTGCTTCTCCCTTTCCCTCTGCCCCTACTCCCTGCTTATGCTCTCTCTCTCAAATGAATAAATAAAATCTTAAAAAAAAAGAAATTTGAAAGAACATATGAATGTATAGATCAATGGAACAAATTAGAGAACTCTAAAATAGACCCAAATATATATGGAAAGGTGGCATTTCAAAGCAGTGGAAAAAAGATGGATTATTCAATAAAGGGCTTCAGGACAGCTGAGTGCCAGCTGGAGCCATACCTTACTCCTTACACCAAAGTCAGTTCCAGATGGATTAAAGTGCTTTTAAAAACATAAAGTACCAGAAGAAAAGTCCAGGGTTGTTTTTGATCATCTCCAAATAGGGAAGATCTTCCTAAGTAAGACATAACTTACAGAAACCATAAAAGAAAAGACTGCTACGCTTATATACAGAGATTCTATTTAGGGAAAAAATACTTTTTTAAAAAGTTTTTGAAAATTAAAAACTTGGAAAAAAATGTTTGCTTCTCATACAACAAAAACCCAGTTACCTTAATATATAAAGGGCTGTTATTTAAAAACAAGAAGAGCTGGTAAGTATCAATAATCCAACCACCTGGAAAAAAATGAGCAAAGGACAAGAACATGCAGTTTATAAATGAAAAGACTCTCAACTGGGGTGCCTGCGTGGCTCAGACAGTTAAGCATCTGCCTTAAGCTGAGGTCATGATCTCAGGGTCCTTGGATCGAGTCCTATGTTGGCTCCCTGCTCAGCAGTGAGTCTGCTTCTCCTTCTTCTTCCTCTGCTCCTCCTCCCCAGCTCATCCTCTCTCGCTTTCTCTCTCTCTGAAATAAATAAAATCTTATTTTAAAAAAAGTAAGAAAATGTACTCAACCTAACTTATAATGAAAAGAATGAAAATTTCAACAATGGGGGACACCTGGGTGGCTCAGTGGGTTAAGCCTCTGCCTTCCGCTCAGGTCATAATCCCAGGGTCCTGGGATCGAGCTCCACATTGGGCTTCCTGCTTGTCGGGGAGCCTGCTTCTCCCTCTCCCACTTCCCCTGCTTGTGTTCCCTCTCTTGCTATACTTCTCTTTGTCAAATAAATAAATAAAATCTTAAAAAAAAAAAAAAAAAAAAAGAAAGAAAATTCCAACAATGGGACAGCAAAATTTAGAAAGATCAGTAATTCACACTGGAAGCATGTAGGGAAGAGTCACAGCTGATGAGAAGTCGATGGCTATGATTTCTTTCCAGAGCCATTTTGCATTATTTGTCAAAAATAAAAATGTATCTACCCCTTGACCCAGCAGTTCTTTCCTGACTAATGGTTTACTCCACAAATATACCTGAGGGCAAAACCCACTGAATTTTTCATAGCATTAGATTGGAAACAGTTGAAATGGCCTTTTAATAGACTGCAGGCCAACCCTAGAATTTTAGAAGGAGGGTTGACAAACTTTCCCTAAAGGGCCAGATAGCATTATAAGCTTTATGGGCCAAAAGGCAGAATAGAGGTTATTATGCAGGTATCACTTTAAAACTATTCTCAGCTCAGGTATGAAAACACATGGGGTTTGGTCTCTGGCCTAGAATATCCGCGCAAAGAAAAGCTATCCAAGGTATGATGAGATATGTCTAAATATTGATTGTGTGGAAAAGTCCCAATGCATACATTTTAAAAAGCAAGGGATGGGGGCTGTTTCCATTGTTGGCTTTTCCCTGCAGGAGCTGTGTTTTGAAGACAATGTCTGGAAGCTGCTACCTTATAATTGCTGGCCACCACGGTAATCCAATTTTTGAAATGGAATTTTTGCCAGCTGGAAAAGCAGAATTCAAAGATGATCATAGGTCATCTGAACCCGTTCATAGCTCATACTGCTGTCGTAGATGAGCATGTGTGGCTGTCCAACAACACGGGCTTGAAACCTGTCGACAAGCTCAATGAGTGGTCTGTTTCAGAGTTTGTTTCTGCATGTCGTATGAGATTTATTATGCTTTGGCATAATAAATTTATTAGATTATTATTATTAAGTAGATTTATTATGCTTATAGATTTTTATTATTATTAAATAGATTTATTTATTATTAAATAGATTTATTACGCTTAGGCAAGAAGAAGGAATAAAGAACTTCCTTTTGGATGTCTATGATTTTTACATAAAGTTTGCAATGAATCCATTTTATAAACCAAATTCTCCTATCTGACCAAGAGCATTTGACAGGAAAGTTCAGTTTCTTGGGAAGAAACACCTTTTAAGTTGAATGCAGAAAAATTTGGAAATAACGTCACTACAATGGGGTCTTCTCAGGAACGTGTACATCATGAGTAACTTGATTAGACAGCATGGGAAAGTTTTACCTGTAGTCTTAATTTATCTAAACCTAATGAAATTCCTTATATGTTTCAAAATAGTACATTCAGTTTCTTATGCTTGTCAACAGATCAATAGTTACTGGTGAACAGTGTTATTTATAAACTCTTGATAACCTTGAAAATATCTTTATTCTAAAAATTAAGAATGAGCTTTTGACTTTACTCATTCAGATAGCTTGATCTTAATGTCACATGTAGAACCAAAGGTCATTGTCATGATTTGGGTAGAGAGATTTAAAACTAAACATTTGTTTCTGCAGTAGGGAATGAAGCTGATAGCACATTCATGGGTTTCTATACATCTAGAGATGTTATAAAACCATATAGGAGGTAAACATAACACTCTCCAAAAAGCTGAAGTGAACAGCTTTTGCAGTCCCAAATGCCACATGCCTGCCTCTGTCAAAGACTGGGAATGGTGATTCTGCTATAAATCGAGAATCCTGGGTCTATGTTTGTAAAATGGGAGGCTGGGACCAAAGTGACGGGTTATGTTCTTATATTGCCTTTCTTTCTGACAGTAAACTAAAGATTACGTGAACCTGTTGATAGTTATGGATACTAGTACCAAGTTGTAATTCTGGAATTGTAAACAAAAGTTTATATTCCCTTAAAGTTTGCATTCTTAGCTCTTAGGCTGTACACAAGGGGGTGGGGAGTCTCCTGTAACAGGTGGGATCTTACTGTGAACTAGTAAATGTCCATTTAAAAACAAGTACTATAACCAGATATTTTCTGTGCTAACTGTGAGCACGGAACTTTATTCCGTCTTGAATAACTTGGGCAAGTAGTTCTAAATGGGTCTCATCCCTTGGTGTGAAGTGGCTACCATCATTTCTTATCCCTTCTCTTGATTTCTTAGGTAAAGATGTTTGTCAGGAAAAAAAAAAACAGCAAGGGATGGAGCAAGATACCAAATCAACATGCAAATATCAGTTGCATTTTTGTACATGAAAATGAGCAATCTGAAAAGGAAATGAAGAGAATAGTTCCATTTACAGTACCATCAAAAAAATTAAATACTTAAGAATTAATTTAACCAAGGAGGTGAAAGACGTCCACAGTGAAAAATACAGAATATTTCTAAAGGAAATTAAAGAAGATGTAAATAAATGGAAAGACATTCTGTTTTCATAGATGGCAAGACTTAATTATTATTAAGGTGTTAGTATTACCCCGAGTGATAGAGTCAGTGTAAGCCCCTTCAAAATTCCTATGGCATTTTTTTCAGAAATATAAAAATCCACCCTAAAATCTCAAGGGGTCCCAAATAGCTAAAATAATCTGGGGAAGAAAAAAAAAAAAAAGCACTGAAGTTGGAGGGCTTACTCTTCATGATTTCAAAACTCAGTACAAAGCCATGCTAATCCAAACTGTGTGGTATAGTATAAAGACAAAAATAGAGACCAATGGAATAAAATACAAAGCCCACAAATAAACCCTCACGTATAGAGTCAAATGATTTTTGACCAAGGTGCCAAGACCATTTAATAGGGAAAGGACAGTCTTTTTTTTTTTTTTAAATTAACATATAATGTATTATTTGTTTCAGGAGTACAGGTCTGTGATTCATCAATCTTACACAATTCACAGCACTCACCATAGCACAAACCCTTCCCAGTTCCATCACCCAGCCACCCCATCTGTCCTATCGCCCTCCCCTCCAGCAACACTCAGTTTGTTTCCTGAGGATAACAGTCTCTTATGGTTTGTCTCCCTCTCTGGTTTCATCTTGTTTCATTTTTCCCTCCCTTCCCCTCTAATCCTCTGTCTTGTTTCTCAAATTCCTCATATCAGTGAGATCATATGATAATTGTCTTTCTCTGATTGGCTTATTTTGCTCAGCATAATACCCTCTAGTTCTGTCCTTATCATCCTTATCGTTGCAAATGGCAAGATTTTTGGTTTTTGATGGCTGCATTTTATATATATATTATATATGTATATATAATATATATATACTATATATAATATACACAATATATATTATATTATATATATTTTATAAATATAATATATAGATATATCTATATAACACATCTTCTTTATCCATTCATCTGTTGATGGACATCTAGGCTCCTTCCATAGTTTGTCTATTGTGCACATCGCTGCTATAAACATTGGAGTGTACATGCCCCTTCAGATCACTACATTTGTATCTTCGGGGTAAATACCAAGTAGTGCAATTGCGGGGTCATAGGATAGGTCTATTTTTAACTTTTTTAAAAAAGATTTATTTGGTTATTTAACAGAGAAAAAGAGAGCACAAGCAGGGGCAGAGGGAGAGGGAGAAGTAGACTCCCCACTGAGCAGGAAGCCTGATGTGGGACTCCATCTCAGGACCCTAAGATCATGACCTGAGCCAAAGGCAGACCCTTAACTGACTGAGCCACCCAGGCTCCCTATTTTCAACTTTTTGAGGAACCTCCATACTGTTTTCCAGAGTGGCTGCACCAGCTTGCATTCCCACCAACAGTGTAGGAGGGTTCCCCTTTCTCCACATCCCTGCCAACACCTGCCATTTCCTGACTTGTTAATTTTAGCCATTCTGACTGGTGGGAGGTGGTATCTCACTGTGGTTTTGATTTTTATTTCCCTGATGCTGAGTGATGTGGAGCACTTTTTCATGTGTTTTTTGGCCATCTGGATGTCTTCTTTGCAGAAATGTCTGTTCATGTCTTCTGCCCATTTCTTGATTGGATTATTTGTCCTTTGGGTGTTGAGTTTGATAAGCTCTTTATAGAGTTTGGATACTAACCCTTTATCTGATATGTCATTTGTGAATATCTTCTCCCATTCTGTCAGTTGTCTTTTGATTTTGTTGACTGTTTCCTTTGCTGTGCAAAAGCTTTTTTTCTCAATGAAGTCCCATAGTTCATTATTGCCCTTGCTTCCCTTGCCTTTGGTCATGCTTCTAGGAAGAAGTTGCTGCGGCTGAGGTCAAAGAGGTTGTTGCCTGTGTTCTCCTCAAGGATTTTGATGGATTCCTTTCTCACATTGAGGTCTTTCATCCATTTTGAGTCTATTTTTGTGTGTGGTGTAAGGAAATGGTCCAGTTTCATTCTTCTGCATGTGGCTGTCCAATTTTCCCAACACCATTTGTTGAAGAGACTGTTTTTTTTCCTATTGGATAGTCTTTCCTGGTTTGTCAAAGATTAGTTGACCATAGAGTTGAGGGTCCATTTCTGGGCTCTCTATTCTGTTCCATTGATCTATGTGTCTGTTTTTGTGCCAGGACCATACTGTCTTGATGATGACAGTTTTGTAATAGAGCTTGAAGTCTGGAATTGGATGCCACAAGCTTTGGTTTTCTTTTTCAGCATTCCTCTGGCTATTCAGGGTCTTTTCTGGTTCCATACAAATTTTAGGATTATTTATTCCATGTCTTTGAAAAAAGTTGATGGTATTTTGATAGGGATTGCATTAAACGTGTAGATTGCTTTAGGTAGCATAGACATTTTCACTATATTTGTTCTTCCAATCCATGAGCATGGAACATTTTTCCATTTCTTTGTGTCTTCCTCAATTTTTTCATGAGTATTCTATAGTTTTCTGAGTACAGATTCTTTTCCTCTTTGGTTAAATTTATTCCTAGGTATCTTATGGTTTCGGGTGCAGTTGTAAATGGTATTGACTCCTTAATTTCTCTTCCTTCTGTTTTCTTGTTGATATATAGAAATGCAACATATTTCTGTGCATTGATTTTATATCCTGACACAACTGAATTCCTGTATGAGTTCTAGCAGTTTTGGGGTGGAGTCTTTTGGGTTTTCCACATAAAGTATCTTATCATCTACAAAGAGTGAGAGTTTGACTTTTTCTTTGTGAATTCAGTGCCTTTAATTTGTTGTTGTTGTTGTTGTTGGGATTGCTGAAGCTATGACTTCTAGTACTATGTTGAATAGCAGTGGTGATAGTGGACATCCCTGCCATGTTTCCGACCTTAGGGGAAAGGCTCTCAGTTTTTCTCCATTGAGAATGATATTCACTGTGGGTTTTTCATACATGGCTTTGATGATATTGAGGTATGTGCCCTCTATCCCTACACTGTGAATAGTTTTGATCAAGAAAGGATGGTGTACTTTGTCACATGCTTTTTCAGCATCTATTGAGAGTATCGTATGTTTCTCTTTTTTTAAGATTTTATTTATTTGTTTGACAGAGAGATAGAGAGCACAAGTAGGCAGAGTGGATTGCAGAGGGAGAAGCAGGCTCTCTGATGAGCAGGGAGCCTGATGTGGGGTTCCATCCCAGGGGTCTGGGATCATGATCTGAGCTGAGGGCAGCCGTTTAACTGACTGAGCCACCCAGGCACCCCGAGAGTATCATATGGTTCTTGTATTTTTTTTTTATTAATGTAGCACATTGATTGACTTGTAGATGTCAATCCCTTTTTTTTTTTTTAAGATTTTATTACTTATCTATTTAGAGAAAGAGAGAGAGCATGCAAATCGGGGGAGGGATAGAGGGAGAGGGAGAATCTCCGTCAGACTCCGTGCCAAGCCAAGTCTGACCTGAGCCAAAATCAAGAGTCAGACACTTAATCGACTGAGCCATCCGGGCTCCCTGGAAGAGGACAGTCATTTCAACAAATAATGCAGAGAAGACATTTCTCTGAGGAAGATATACAAATAGCCAATAAGTGCATGAAACAATGCTCAACATCACTAATTATGGAAATGCCAATCGAAATGATAATGAGATACCACCTTACAACTATAAAGATGGCTACTATTAAAAAAACACAGAAATTCACAAGTGTTGGCAAGGATGTGAAGAAATTGCACACTTGCCACTGTTGGGAAACTCAAACGGTGCAGCTCCTGTGGAAAGCCCTATGACTATTCCTCAGAAACTCACAAATAAAATTCCTGTGTGATCCAGCAACTACATTATTGGGTACACACCCGCAGGGACTGGAAGCAGAGCTTTGAGGAGAAACTTGGATACCCTCATTCACAGCAGCATAATTCCCAATAGTCAACAATGTCGAAGCAAACCAGTATTCGCTGACAGACAAATGAGTACACGGGACGTAGTGTATGCACACAGTGGAATATTATTCAGCCTGGCAATAAAGGTTGTCCTGGATGTTCTTTTGTTTTTTTTAAGATTTTATTTATTTATTTGACAGAAAGAGAGCTCACAAATAGGCAGAGAGGCAGGCAGAGAGAGAGGGGGAAGCAGACTCCCTGCTAAGTGGAGAGACTGATGTAAGGCTTAATCCCAAGACCCTGAGATAATGACCTGAGCTGAAAGTGGAGTCTTAACCCACTGAGCCAGCCAGGCACCCCTGTTCTGGATGTTCTGATGCCCACTACAACATAGATGAACCCTGAGGACATTATGCTAAGTGAAGTTAAGACAGACACAAAGGGACAAATAGTATACGATTTCATTTATATGACATACCTGGAATAGTTAAATTCGTAGAGACAGAAAGTAGCATGGTGGTTGCCAGGGACTGGGCAGAGGAGGGTGTAGGGTGTTATTGTTTAATGGGGACAGAGTTTTAGTTTGGGATGATGAAAACGCTGTGAACATGGATAGTGGTTGTGGTTGGACAACAATATGAATGTATTTAATGCCATTGAATTGTATACTTAATGGTTAAAATGGTAGATTATGTAATATATATATTTTATCAGAATAATAAAAATGATGTTTTTGATTTTTTAATTTTTAACTTTTTAAAAGATTTATTTATTTGAGAGAGAGAGGCACAAGGCAGGGAGGGGAAGAGGGAGAAACAGACTCCCTGCTGATCAGGAAGCCCTATCATTCGGGGCTTGATCCCAGGACCCTGAAATCATGACCTGAGCAAAAGGCAGATGCTCAACTGACTTAGCCACCCAGGCACCCAAAAGGATATTTTTTAAAGTTTTTAAAAAGCAAAGGATATAATAGTAAGCTGCCATTTGTGTAAATTAATATACATGTATGTTTATTGTGTGTATACATACATGTATATATTTGTATGTGTATAGGAAATTTCTGAAGGATACATAAGAAGTGATAGTGGGATGACAGAGCCTTACTTTTTCAATAAAAACAAGGAATTTAGAAATGAATATTTACCATAAAACAGTAAATAATTTTCAATAGTTATGGGTCATCAAAATCTCTTTTGCCATAATCTCTTTTGCCATAATAAACTTGTATTTCTCAATCTGCTTCCCCCAACAGTCACACATACACATCACAACTACTATTAAAGCTTACACTCGCCCAATGAGCCTCTTTGTATAATTAGAAAAAGGCCTCCATTCCTTTGTGTGGATATAGCCCCTAGACATGCAGCTTGAGGGATAGAGAAGAGATGGATTTCAGCCCTACTAGCCCTTCAACTGTGTGCCTTTTTTGCAGTGCACAGCATGCACAACTATTCATGATGGCCCTGGTTGGCATAATTTTTTCCTTACTTGACCAGTATTATTCTTCACAGATTAAGAAAGAACATACAGCACCTGTTTTTTGTTTGGTTGGGGTTTTTTTTAAGATTTTATTTATTTATTTGACAGAGAGAGAAACAGTGAGAGAGAGAACATAAGCAGGGGGAGTGGGAGAGGAAGAAGCTGGCTTCCTGCCAAGCAGGGAGCCCAACACAGAGCTTGATCCCAGGACCCCAGATCATGACCTGAGCCAAAGGCAGACGGACACTAAACTAAACTGAGCACCCAGGCACCCCAGCACCTGTTGTTAAAAATATAATTTTCTTAAAAATACATGGTTCTGTTCTTTTTTTTAAACAGAGTGCTTATTTATCTATTTATTTATTTACTTATTTATTTTTGAAAGAGAGAGAGATGCAAGTGTAGATGAAGGGACAGGGGGTGAGGGAGAGAGGGAATCCCAAGCAGGCTCCACACTCAGCATGGAGATCAACACAGGGCTTAATCTTATGACCCTGAGATCATGACCTGAGCCAAAATCAAGAGCTGGATGCTTAACCGACTGAGCCACCCAGGTGCCCCAATACATGTTTCTTTAAAGCACACAAAAAAATAGAAGTAGGGGTGCTGGCTGGCCCAGTCGGTAGAGCATGCAACTCTTGATCTCAGGGCTGTGAGTTCAAGCCCCATGTTAGGTGTACAGGTTGCTTTAAAAAAAAAAAAAGGGTAGAAATAGAGACTATTTTGCTCTTTTCAGTTGTTTCATTGATGCAATCTGAGAGGAACCATCCAAATTTCTTGGCAACTCTTGGTTGCTGTGATTTTCATAACCAGGATGACCTGCAAACATTTCTGGTTACTTGAAATTTTATTTTTTGTCTCAGAAAATCCTAAGGATTTAGTTAGAAGGGGGAAATCCCTTGTTCTCTGTTTTCTGTCCCATCAGTTTGATCCCTATTATCAAAACCTTGTATTAAGGGATATCGTCTTTCTGGATCTGGTCTGAGAACATCCATGCTTAATATGAGGCAAGGGAAGTCATAGGGTAAACACAACATCTGATTTCAGGTCAACAAAATGCACACCAACTGGCTTTTGCATTGTTTTATTTTTTAGAACAAAGTATCCTATGAGTTACATTACCCCATGCAAAGAATTGCAAACATTTGTAATACCAGCTAGGAGTTCATTTGTACCAACCTGGAAAACTAATAAAAACCTGTTAATACTGAGTCAGCAAGGAGCAAAGCAAGAAGGAAAGTCTCAGTTACCATGACACTTGGTTTTTGGTTCTTTCTCCATAGACCCACAAGTCTGTTTCTCTCTACATACCCTAAGTCTATAGGTGCTTTATGAAACCAGACTATTCTGAACCTTAAAGGTAAGCTTTTTCTATGGAACCTAAAAGAAACCTGCTTTCAAATGTATTCTGTCCTTCTTTATAGAAGTTTTTTTAAAGATTATTTATTTTAGGGGCACCTGGGTGGCTCAGTGGTTTAAGCCCCTGCCTTTATCTCAGGTCATGATCTCAGGGTCCTGGGATCGAGCCCCACATCAGGCTCTCTGCTCAGTGGGGAGCCTGCTTCCCCCCTCCCTTTGCCTGCCTCTCTGCCTACTTGTGATCTCTCTGTCAGATAAATAAATAAAATCTTTTAAAAAATTATTTATTTTAGAGAGAGAGTGTGCACTCGCATGAGCAGAGGAAGAAGCAGAGGGAGAGAGAGAGAGAATCTTAAGCAGACTCCTGCTGAGTGCAGATCCAGGCTGCGGGCTTGATCTCATGACCCTGAGATCATGATCTGAGCCAAAACCAAGAGTTGAACACTCGACCAACTGAGCCACCCAGGTGCTCCTTATTCTGTTTGTTTTTTTATAAAAAATTTTTGGATTTAGAGAAAAGTTGCAAAAATAAGAGTTCCCATTTACATTCTCCCAGCTTCCCCCAATATTAACACCTTGCATAACTGTATCAAATTTCAGAAGTTGATACAGGTACAATACCACTAGCCAATCGGCAGACTTTATTTGAACTTGAGCTGTTTCCCTACCTTTGCATTTACATGTCCTCAGCTCCTCTAACCTGTGACAGTTCTTCAGTTTCTCCTTGTCTTCATGACCTTGACATTACTGAGAAGTACTGTTCAGTTATTTAGTACCTTATTCCTCAATTTGGGTTTGTCGCAGGGTCAGGTAGAGGTGACGCATTTTTGGCGGATACACTCCTGGTGACATCATGCCTGGCCCCGTGCCTTCCCCTGGGGGACACCATGCTGATGTATCCTCTTACTGGTAATGTGCCTTTTGATCTCTTGGTTAAGGTGGCATCTGCAGATTTGTCCACTATAAAATTACTGTTTTTCTCTTAGCAGTTAATAAACATCTTTGCAAAGATACTCAGGACTGCAAAAACCCTATTTTTCTGCAGAGCTCGCTGACTGCTGTTAGCATTCATTGGTCCATCAGACAGTTGTCACGGTGGTGACCTCATGGTGGTTTTCTGTTTTCCTCGTGCATTTTACATTTATTAATTAGAATTCTTCTGTAAGGAAGAGCTGCTCTTTCTCCCTTATTTACTGATTTTTAAAAAAGATTTTATTTATTATTTGTCAGAGAGAGCACACAAGCAGGGGGAGGAGCAGGCGGAGGGAGAGTGAGAAGCACGCTCCCCGCTGAGCAGGGAGTCCAATGTGGGGCTCAATCCCAGAACCTTGGGTTCATGACCTGAGCCAAAGTCAGCTGCTTAACCAACTGAGCCACCCAGGTGTCTCAATTATTTACTGATTTTTAAAACTCGGTTACTTATAACATTATGTACCTGTGGATTTTTATTTTATTTTATTTTATTTTTAAAGATTTTTAATTTATTTATTTGACAGAGGGAGAGAGATCACAAGTAGGCAGAGCAGCAGGCAGAGAGAGAGGGGGAAGCAGGCTCCCCACTGAGCAGAGAGCCCGACACAGGGCTCGATCCCAGAACCCTGAGACCATGACCTGAGCTGAAGGCAGAGGCTTAACCCACTGAGCCACCCAGGCGCCCCTACCTGTGGGTATTTATTTTAGTATATGGGTTATAATCCAACATTACTGTTATTTATTTTGTTCTAATTTCAGCTTTGGCCATTAGAAGCTCTTTCCTGTTGGTCCCTGTGCCTTTTGAGATGTCCCCATTCTCTCCAAATTTTTCCTTATTTAATGGCCCTCATGATGCTTTAGGCTCATCTTAGACTTTCCCTGCCCCAGTCCTGGGTTAGAAACAAAAATAATACTGCTGTCTAGGGGCACCTGGGTGGCTCAGTGGGTTAAAGCCTCTGCCTTCGGCTCAGGTCATGATCTCAGGGTCCTGGGATCGAGCCCCACATCGGGCTCTCTGCTCAGCAGGGGGCCTGCTTCCCCCCCCCCCCGCCTGCCTCTCTGCCTACTTGTGATCTCTCTCACTCTCTGTCAAAATAAATAAATAAAATCTTAAAAAAAATTACTGCTGTCTAATTAATCATGAATAAAATAAAATAAAATTATTTACATCTGCGTGATAGAACTAAAATAATGCTCCAGACCTTAATATCACCACCATTTAGAAACTCTGTAATTAGTTTAGATACTGTGGTTTTATTTTGTTGTTTGACACCATGGGTCATAACGTAATAGCTCTGAGAATGCATGGTCCACACCAGCATTTCTCTTTTGCCTCAGAATAATTATCCGTGAGTCTGAATTTATGTTTCTCTTTCTTTAGAATATGGAGAAAACAGCTGAATTACATTTCCACTAATCTCAGGTCTTAAACTCAGAACAGCCCTCAATTCTGGGCCTTTGTTGTGGAAGCCAGGCTGTGAAAGGTAAATAAAAAGAAAGCAAGACACAGGAAGGATGCACACGAGAATCAGAAAGTCACCACCACTGGAGGGCCTCCCAGCTTGCAAGCCCAGCCAATGGGCCTCATCAACTCTTTCTCCTGGTTGTTGTTGTTGTTGGATTTGCTTGTTCTCAACCCTGACACTGTTCAAATGCCGTCTAGAGAGAATAACAAAGTAATGAAAGCAAACTGGAAATTTTCTATGCAAGTGGTTCTTGGATATTTTGGCTCTGGCATCCAGTCAAGAAAAACATATGATCCAAGAAGCATCATCCTCAGCCAGGACCTGTCAACATAGAGGTTTTCTTATTTTGCAAACAGGGGTGAAGAAGATAGAGACTGGTATAGTCCCAGTCCTTAGGCTCCTCAGCCTGCAGTTCTGCCTCCATGCACAGTAAACTTGTCAGAAGCATAAGACAAGGGCACTGCCAGGCATACTTCCCATGGGAGCCAGCAGAAAAGCCAGCGAGTGTTCAAAAAAAAACAAAACAAAACAATGAAAAAACATGAAGACTGAGGTTTGAGAACCCTCTCCCAGATGACGTGAGAATACTACTCACTTTCTGGGTCCTTGAATCTAATTTTTTGTTTGTTTGCTTGTTTGTTTGCCTGTTTTTTGTTCTGTTAGCTGATAGGAGGCTGCATTAATAGATTAGGATCCTAGGATCATTCCAAGTGTACTATGGACTTGAACCAGAGCTTTGGGATAGATCTTATTTTCCCAGTCAATGAGAAAGCTTGCTACAAAGGAAGTATTGTTTAAATTTTTTTGAGAGTATAAAAGGAGTCTAAGAGAACTTCTGTATTTCTTTGTATCTCTATAGTCTTTTATGCCTTCATTTCTGGGACACTGGAAGCTGGATGAGAAAAATGTACTGAAATCAGAACACCTGGGTGGCTTAGTTGGTTAAGCATCTGACTCTTGATTTCAGCTAAGGTCATGATCTCAAGGTCATGGGATTGAGCCCCATACTGGGCTCCTCACTCAGCAAGGAGCCTTCTTGAGATTCTCTCTGTCTGTGTGTCCCTCTCCCTACTCACACTCTCCCCTTCTCTAAATAAATAAATAAAATCTTAATTTAAAAATGTACTGAAAGCATTAAATAGCTGTTATGAATTGCATTCTATCCCTTCTGTAAAAGAGATATATTGCAGTCCTCACTTCTGGTACCTCAGTGACCTTGTTTGGAAATAAAGTCTTTGGAGATTTAATCAAGTTAAGATAAGGTCACGGATGTTCTTATTAAAAGGGGAAACTTTTTAAATTGACATATAATGTATTATTTGTCCCAGGGATACAGGTCTGTGAATCATCAGGCTTACACATTTCACAGCACTCACCATAGCACATACCCTCCCCAACATCCATAACCCAGACACCCTATCTCTACCTCCCAACTCCCCAGCAACCCTGTTTGTTTTATGAGATTAAGAGTCTCTTATGGTTTGTTTCCTTCCCGATCCCATCTTGTTTCATTTTTTTCTTTCCCTACTCCCCATAATCTCCTGCCCTGGCTCTCAAATTTCTCATATCAGAGAGATCATATGATAATTGTCTTTCTCTGATTGACTTATTTCGCTCAGCATAATACCCTCTAGTTCCATCCATGTCATTGCAAATGGCAAGATTGTGCTTCTTATGATGGCTGCATAGTATTCCATTGTGTGTGTGTGCGTGCGTGTGTGTGTGTGTCTATCACATCTTTATCCATTCACTTGTTGATGGACATCTAGGTTCTTTCCATAGTTTGGCTATTGTGGACATTGCTGCTAAAAACATTCAGGTGCACATGCCCCTTCGGATCACTACATTTGTATCTTTAGGGTAAATAACCAGTAGTGCAATAGCTGGGTCACAGGGTATCTCTATTTTTGACTTTTTAAGGAAACTCCATACTGTTTTCCAGAGTGGCTGTACCAGCTTGCATTCCCACCAACAGTGTGGGAGAGTTCCCAAAAGCGGAAATTTGAACACACAGATTGGATATAGCTGGATCTTGCTTTTATATTTAGTTTGACAGTCTCTGCCTTTTGACCATAGTATTTGGTTCATTTATATTTAATGTAATTATTAATATAGCTAGATTTTGATCTACCATTTTGCTACTTCTTCTTTATTTGTCTTGTCTAGTTTTTGCTCCTTGGTTTCTCTTTTCTTACACTCTTTTGTTTTAACAATATATTTTATTCAAATTGCAATTTAGAATCTCAGATTTTCTAGGCAATTGCTCAAGCCACTGAGCCTCAAACTTAGGGTTGTGAACTCTGATTTTTGTAGTAGCATGTTTTCTTTACTATCCATGACAATGTTTATGAAGTCAGTATCAGTCTGGATTATATTCAAGTCTCAAACGGGGAAGTGAAATCTTTAGAAGTTATTCATTTGGGAGTTGACAGTAATTTGTGAGCTGTTACTATATAGAAATATTTCCATATGACCCATATAAAGGAGAAGTTACATAGCTTATGATAAAAAATTGAGTTTAGAGAACCAGCTTAGAGAAGATTGCAGGCAAGAAAAATTCAGCAAGATCAGCAATTATCAGAGCATCTGGGTGGCTCAGTGGGTTAAGCCTCGGCCTTTGGCTCAGGTCATGATCTCAGGGTCCTGGGATCGAGCCCCACATTGGGCTCTCTGCTCAACAGGGAACCTGCTTCCCCCTCTCCCTGCCTGCCTCTCTGCCTGCTTGTGATCTCTCTCTCTCTCTGTCTCTGTGTCAAATAAATAAATAAATAAAATCTTAAAAAAAAAAAGAACAGCAGTTATAATCTAGCCTGTTGGCACTATATTTTGGGTTTTTTTTTTTGTGCTCTTCAAAAATCAGATGGTATGTCTGTGATACATCTGGTTTTGGAAATGACTAGCAAAAATACTTGCTGATATTTCTTTGACCTACTTGACTTACATAAAATAAATAAAACTTTGTGGCTATATCTCCCTTGATTTTCCCTCCTACCTGGTAGCTGAGGCATTGGCAAAAAGCCCATAAGTGTCTAGCAATCACTAATTGATTGATATTTCTAGTTGTAGTTTCACTGAACAAAAAGTCAGAATATGCAAAGATTAATTAATGCAACTTGCTGATTGGGTAAGCATGGGAAAGAAGAAGGAGGGCAATTAACATTTACTGAATCCTGACTATGTTCCTAGCAAGGTGCTGTGTTTAAGATGAAAATAGATCAATGGACCTTCACAGGGAGGTTGGGCATATCAGATGGAAAAATGCACATGAAAGCTCCTTGAAAACTATCAGTGGGGGGGAGGAGTCAAGATGGCAGAGAAGTAGCAGGCTGAGACTACTTCAGGTAGCGGGAGATCAGCTAGATACCTTATCTAAAGATTGCAAACACCTACAAATCCAACAGGAGATCGAAGAGAAGAAGAACAACAATTCTAGAAAAAGAAAATCAACCACTTTCCGAAAGGTAGGACTGGCGGAGAAGTGAATCCAAAGCGACGGGAAGATAGACCGTGGGGGGAGGGGCCGGCTCCCGGCAAGTGGCGGAGCAACGGAGCACAAAATCAGGACTTTTAAAAGTCTGTTCCTCTGAGGGACATCGCTCCAGAGGCTAAACCGGGGTGAAACCCACGCGGGGTCAGCGTGGCCTCAGGTCCCGCAGGGTCACAGAAGGATCGGGGTGTCTGAGTGTCGCAGAGCTTGCAGGTATTAGAACGGGGAAGCCGGCTACAGAGACAGAGCTGAGGAGTGAGCTCTCAGCTCGGGGTTACCTTGAACTGGTCGCAGGTTCGGTGAGCTCAGAGCGCGGCCGGAGGCCAGGGTGACGGGAGTAATTGGGCACTGTTCTCTGAGGGCGCACTGAGGAGTGGGACCCCGAGCTCTCGGCTCCTCTGGGCTGGAGACCGGGAGGCCGCCATCTTCATTCCCATCCTCCGGAACTCTACGGAAAGCGCTCAGGGAACAAAAGCTCCCGAAAGCAAACCCAAGCGGATCACTCAGCCCGGCCCCTGGTAAGGGTGGTGCAATTCCGCCTGGGGCAAAGACACTTGAGAATCACTACAACAGGCCCCTCCCCTAGAAGATCAACAAGAAATCCAGCCAGGACCAAGTTCACCTACCAAGGAGTGCAGTTTCAATACCAAGGAGAGCAGCTGAATTCCAGAGGAGAAGAAAGCAAAGCACTGAACTCATGGCTTTCTCCCCATGATTCTTTAGTCTTGCAGTTAATTTAATTTTTTTTTTTTGCTTTTTCAATTTTTTTTCTCTTCTTCTGCAAATTTTTTTTAACTTTTACCCTTTTCTTTTTTAACGTTTTTTAACTAGTTTATCTAATATATATAATATTTTTTCTTTTTTTATATTTTTCTTTATTTGTTTTCTTTTTTTAATTGTTTCTTTTCTTTTCTTTTTCTTTCTGAACCTCTTTTTATCCGCTTTCTCCCCCCTCACAATTTGGGATCTCTTCTGATTTGGTTAAAGCATATTTTCCTGGGGTTGTTGCCACCCTTTTAGTATTTTACTTGCTCCTTCATATACTTTTATCTGGACAAAATGACAAGGCGGAAAAATTCACCACAAAAAAAAGAACAAGAGGCAGTACCAAAGGCTAGGGACCTAATCAATACAGACATTGGTAATATGTCAGATCTAGAGTTCAGAATGATGATTCTCAAGGTTCTAGCCGGGCTCGAAAAAGGCATGGAAGATATCAGAGAAACGCTCTCGGGAGATATAAAAGCCCTTTCTGGAGAAATAAAAGAACTAAAATCTAACCAAGTTGAAATCAAAAAAGCTATTAATGAGGTGCAATCAAAAATGGAGGTTCTCACTGCTAGGATAAATGAGACAGAAGAAAGAATTAGCGATATAGAAGACCAAATGACAGAGAATAAAGAAGCTGAGCAAAAGAGGGACAAACAGCTACTGGACCACGAGGGGAGAATTCGAGAGATAAGTGACACCATAAGACGAAACAACATTAGAATAATTGGGATTCCAGAAGAAGAGGAAACAGAGAGGGGAGCAGAAGGTATATTGGAGAGAATTATTGGAGAGAATTTCCCCAATATGGCAAAGGGAACAAGCATCAAAATCCAGGAGGTGCAGAGAACCCCCCTCAAAATCAATAAGAATAAGTCCACACCCCGTCACCTAATAGTAAAATTTACAAGTCTTAGTGATAAAGAGAAAATCCTGAAAGCAGCCTGGGAATGCTAAAAATATTAGATTGGCAGCAGACTTATCCACAGAGACCTGGCAGGCCAGAAAGAGCTGGCATGATATATTCAGAGCACTAAACGAGAAAAACATGCAGCCAAGAATACTATATCCAGCTAAGCTATCATTGAAAATAGAAGGAGAGAGTAAAAGCCTCCAGGACAAACAAAAACTGAAAGAATTTGCAAACACCAAACCAGCTCTACAGGAAATATTGAAAAGGGTCCTCTAAGCAAAGAGAGAGCCTAAAAGTAGTAGATCAGAAAGGAACAGAGACAATATACAGGAACAGTCACCTTACAGGCAATACAATGGCACTAAATTCATATCTCTCAATACTTTCCCTGAATGTTAATGGGCTAAATGCCCCAATCAAAAGACACAGGGTATCAGAATGGATAAAAAAACAAAACCCATCTATATGTTGCCTACAAGAAACTCATTTTAGAACCGAAGACACCTCCAGATTTAAAGTGAGGGGGTGGAAAACGATTTACCATGCTAATGGACATCAGAAGAAAGCAGGAGTGGCAATCCTTCTATCAGATAAATTAGATTTTAAGCCAAAGACTATAATAAGAGATGAGGAAGGACACTATATCATACTCAAAGAATCTGTCCAACAAGAAGATCTAACAATTGTAAATATCTAACGTGGGAGCAGCCAACTATATAAACCAATTAATAACAAAATCAAAGGAACACATCAACAATAATACAATAATCGTAGGGGACTTTAACACTCCCCTCACTGAAATGGACAGATCATCAAAGCAAAAGATCAACAAGGAAATAAAGGCCTTAAATGACACACTGGACCGGATGGACATCACAGATATATTCAGAACATTTCATCCCAAAGCAACAGAATACACATTCTTCTCTAGTGCACATGGAACATTCTCCAGAATAGATCACATCCTGGGTCCTAAATCAGGTCTCAACCGGTATCAAAAGATTGGGATCATTCCCTGCATATTTTCAGACCACAATGCTCTGAAGCTAGAACTCAATCACAAGAGGAAATTTGGAAAGAACCCAAATACATGGAGACTAAACAGCATCCTTCTAAAGAATGAATGGGTCAACCAGGAAATTAAAGAATTGAAAAAATTCATGGAAACAAATGATAATGAAAACACAACGGTTCAAAATCTGTGGGACACAACAAAGGCAGTCCTGAGAGGAAAATATATAGCGGTACAAGCCTTTCTCAAGAAACAAGAAAGGTCTCAGGTACACAACCTAACCCTACACCTAAAGGAGCTGGAGAAAGAACAAGAAAGAAAGCCTAAACCCAGCAGGAGAAGAGAAATCATAAAGATCAGAGCAGAAATCAATGAAATAGAACCCCCCCCCAAAAATAGAACAAATCAACGAAACTAGGAGCTGGCTCTTTGAAAGAATTAATAAGATTGATAAACCCCTGGCCAGACTTATCAAAAAGAAAAGAGAAAGGACCCAAATAAATAAAATCATGAATGAAAGAGGAGAGATCACAACTAACACCAAAGAAATACAGACAATTGTAAGAACATACTATGAGCAACTCTACGCCAACAAATTTGACAATCTGGAAGAAATGGATGCATTCCTAGAGACATATAAACTACCACAACTGAACCAGGAAGAAATAGAAAGCCTGAACAGACCCATAACCAGTAAGGAGATTGAAACAGTCATCAAAAATCTCCAAACAAACAAAAGCCCAGGGCCAGATGGCTTCCCGGGGGAATTCTACCAAACATTTAAAGAAGAACTAATTCCTATTCTCCTGAAACTGTTCCAAAAAATAGAAATGGAAGGAAAACTTCCAAACTCATTTTATGAGGCCAGCATCACCTTGATCCCAAAACCAGACAAGGATCCCATCAAAAAAGAGAACTACAGACCAATATCCTTGATGAACACAGATGCAAAAATTCTCGCCAAAATACTAGCCAATAGGATTCAACAGTACATTAAAAGGATTATTCACCACGACCAAGTGGGATTTATTCCAGGGCTGCAAGGTTGGTTCAACATCCGCAAATCAATCAATGTGATACAACACATTAATAAAAGAAAGAACAAGAACCATATGATACTCTCCATAGATGCTGAAAAAGCATTTGACAAAGTACAGCATCCCTTCCTGATCAAAACTCTTCAAAGTGTAGGGATAGAGGGCACATACCTCAATATTATCAAAGCCATCTATGAAAAACCCACCGCAAATATCATTCTCAATGGAGAAAAACTGAAAGCTTTTCCGCTAAGGTCAGGAACACGGCAGGGATGTCCATTATCACCACTGCTATTCAACATAGTACTAGAAGTCCTAGCCTCAGCAATCAGACAACAAAAGGAAATTAAAGGCATCCAAATTGGCAAAGAAGAAGTCAAACTATCACTCTTTGCAGATGATATGATACTATATGTGGAAAACCCAAAAGACTCCACTCCAAAACTGCTAGAACTTGTACAGGAATTCAGTAAAGTGTCAGGATATAAAATCAATGCACAGAAATCAGTTGCATTTCTCTACACGAACAACAAGACAGAAGAAAGAGAAATTAAGGAGTCAATCCCATTTATAATTGCACCCCAAACTATAAGATACCTAGGAATAAACCTAACCGAAAAGGCTAAGAATCTATACTCAGAAAACTATAAAGTACTCATGAAAGAAATTGAGGAAGACACAAAGAAATGGAAAAATATTCCATGCTCCTGGATTGGAAGAATAAATATCGTGAAAACGATATGCTATGCTACCTAAAAGCAATCTACACATTTAATGCAATTCCTATCAAAGTAGCATCCATTTTTTTCAAAGAAATGGAACAAATAATCCTAAAATTTATATGGAACCGGAAAAGACCTCGAATAGCCAAAGGAATATTGAAAAAGAAAGCCAAAGTTGGTGGCATCACAATTCCGGACTTCAAGCTCTATTACAAAGCTGTCATCATCAAGACAGCATGGTACTGGCACAAAAACAGACACATAGATCAATAGAACAGAATAGAGAGCCCAGAAATAGACCCTCAACTCTATGGTCAACTAATATTTGACAAAGCAGGAAAGAATGTCCAATGGAAAAAAGACAGCCTCTTCAATAAATGGTGCTGGGAAAATTGGACAGCCACATGCAGAAAAATGAAATTGGACCATTTCCTTACACCACACACGAAAATAGACTCAAAATGGTTGAAGGACCTCAATGTGAGAAAGGAATCCATCAAAATCCTTGAGGAGAACACAGGTAGCAACCTCTTCGACCTCAGCCACAGCAACATCTTCCTAGGAACATTGCCAAAGGCAAGGGAAGCAAGGGCAATAATGAACTATTGGGACTTCACTGAGAAAAAAAGCTTTTGCACAGCAAAGGAAACAGTCAACAAAACCAAAAGACAACTGACAGAATGGGAGAAGATATTTGCAAATGACATATCAGATAAAGGGCTAGTGTCCAAAATCTATAAAGAACTTAGCAAACTCAACACCCAAAGAACAAATAATCCAATCAAGAAATGGGCAGAAGACATGAACAGACATTTCTGCAAAGAAGACATCCAGATGGCCAACAGACACATGAAAATGTGCTCCATATCACTTGGCATTAGGGAAATACAAATCAAAACCACAATGAGATATCACCTCACACCAGTCAGAATGGCTAAAATTAACAAGTCAGGAAATGGCAGATGCTGGCGAGGATGCGGAGAAAGGGGAACCCTCCTACACTGTTGGTGGGAATGCAAGCTGGTGCAACCACTCTGGAAAACAACATGGAGGTTCCTCAAAATGTTGAAAATAGAACTACCCTATGACCCAGCAATTGCACTACTGGGTATTTACCCTAAAGACACAAACGTAGTGATACGAAGGGGCACGTGCATCCAAATGTTTATAGCAGCAATGTCTACAATAGCCAAACTATGGAAAGAACCTAGATGTCCATCATCAGATGAATGGATAAAGAAGATGTGGTATATATACACAATGGAATACTATGCAGCCATCAAAAGAAATGAAATCGTGCCATTTGCAACGACTTGGATGGAACTAGAGGGTATCATGCTTAGTGAAATAAGTCAATCGGAGAAAGACAACTATCATATGATCTCCCTGATATGAGGAAGTGGAGATGCAACATGGGGGGTTAAGGGGGTAGGAGAAGAATAAATGAAACAAGATGGGATTGGGAGGGAGACAAACCATAAGTGACTCTTAATCTCACAAAACAAACTGAGGGTTGCTGGGGGGAGGGGGGTTGGGAGAAGGGGGGTGGGGTTATGGACATTGGGGAGGGTATGTGCTATGGTGAGTGCTGTGAAGTGTGTAAACCTGGCGATTTACAGACCTGTACCCCTGGGGATAAAAATATATTATATGTTTATAAAAAAAATTTTAAAAAATTAAAAATAAAAAAAAACAAAAAACTATCAATGGGGTAAATGCTGTCTTCTGTTGGGCTGCTTGGAAAAGAGCCTGGGCCGGGGAATCAGGTGCATAGGATAGACTGAGGGAGTAGGCTCAGGAGAGAGAGAGGAAGATAATGTGTCTTCATTTCCTCATTTGCATTTTGGGGATAAGTATTGGAAATTATTCATTGATTCAATAATTGTTTTTGAGCACACTATACACGAGGCACAGATCTAGGAGGTGTGGATAATACAAACCAAAGAAACCAAGTCCCCCTCATGGGTGACATTCTTGTAGATTCCATTACTCCATTACTTCCTGGTTCTTTCCACCCCTCCTGGGAGTATACTGATTAAAGTGCCTTGTTCCAAGGCATTTGCCCTGGAGTGAGGGAGACATAGAGCCTGGACTGGCATCTTCTTCTGAGCAACTCTGAATCCTTGCTTGATCCATGTCACCCTCATGGCTTCCCAGGGAACCAGGAAGAGAGTAAGTATTATTTCCATTTTGCAAGAAGGGGAATGGTGGTCCCATGACCACCCCACCATCATCCCTGAGACCCAGTGGCATAAACATACTAAAAGTTATGCCTCCTGTGTTCTAGACTGCTTCCTTTAGTCTTTCTGCAACCAGCGTTTGAAGTGAAGGTGTATTAGATTTAATATGAAGATGGGCTCATCAAAATCCTTCTATGATACCTCTGATTCCTGAGGATGAATTCCTTGAGGACACTGCCTCCATTCTGCCTCATCACTGCCCATGGGGCCAGTCCAAGGCTAAGTTATTAACTTGGGATATATAAAACCTCTGATTCTTCATGGTTCCTGACATTGAGAAAACTGTTTATCGGTATAAATCCCTGAGTTTGGGAGTGTTTTGTTACACAGCAGAATTGTGGTGATAGCTAACTAATAGAGGGGACTGTTCATTAGTATAATTGGGCAGACTTGGTCAAAGACCATGACTATTTTAAAGTTCTTGATGCATTTTGCCAATTTGCTTTCCAGAAAGATTGTCACAATAGACACTCCTGCCCTCGCAGTGCCATTTGACTGGATTTTTCCTATAAAAACACTAAGGTCTTCTATCCTTTTCCCCCTGCATGCTCCCATCAAGTATGTTTTGCCGTCTTACCATTTTGTTTTGTTTTGTTTTGTTTTTCAATTGGCAATAGGACCCAGGAAACAGGGCAAATTCATTCATGAGTGTGTGAAGGCAGTGGACTGTTAAGTGATCTTATGAACTGTGGGCGGCTGTGTTGCCAGGAATAACATCACAGCCATTCTCTGCAAGGCTCTGGCGATGTCCCAGTAAACCCTGCCGGCCTGCTAACACCAGCCCCAGATTTATATAATAAATTGCATCTCATTATCTCCTCTCTGGCGCCTTCCTGAGTAATCTCCAATGCAAGCTCGGTGGAAAGCACTAGAAGAAATGGCAGGCTTGCCAGAGCTCAGCCCTGAGGCCAACACTTAATAACCTACTTCAAACAGGACTGTTTTGTGACTGTGCCCCTTGTGGCGGGGAGGGAGCCTACCGTCTCTCTCTGTGTGGGCCTTTCATTCCCAGAGGGCGTGTGCTCTCTCCTCCCCTGTTCCCACACAGAGAGATTACAAGTTCAAACCCACCCACCTCCCCAAACGAAAGGCCCGCAGAGGCTCAGCTCTTGAGGACCAGGATGAAGGCCAAGGAAACCCTTGGAAGTCAAGGGGCTTTCACACACAGAGAATACTGAGGGCATGTGAACATGCCACCACATCCACAGAAACCATTCTCCCCCCTGGTCAAAGCAGTTTGTTTGCGTTAAAGGTACAGCATGGCCTTGTTGGTGGAGGGTTTAGAAAACCAAGAGCAAGGGTCAGAAAACTTCTGGACAAGGCCATATAGTAAATGTTTTAGGCTTTGTGGGCCATATTTTCTCTGCTGCAACCCCTCAACTCTGTCATTGCAGATGGGAAAGGAGCCATAAACAATACACAAACCAATGGGTGTGGCTGTATGCGAATAAAACTTTATTTACAAAATCTTGCGGTGCAAAGGCCTAGTTTGCCGACCTGTGACTCAGAACACAGTGGTGAAAAAAGAGGCAGAGCCCTGCCTTTAGACATATTTTCATGTTTTCATTTAACAAACATTGCAATAGCCTCATTATGTTCCAGACATTTGGAAGAGTTTTATAAATACTGATGCACATAACGATCACCATAACCCTATAAGCCAAGTGCTATTGGTCTCCCTGGTTGGGTACAGAGAGGTTAGGTAACTGGCCAAGGTCACACAGCGGTAAGTGAATATCAGGTTTGAATGCAGGCAGCCTGTGTTCTTCCCCTTCACCACGTGCTGTGGAGAGGCAGGCTGGCCTTCACGGAAGGAACATCCACTGGGCACCTTGCGCGGCCTTAGTGTGGGGGGGAGGGAACAGGCCAGTGGTGATTAAGGCTTAGTCCTACCCTCAAGGAGCTCCAGTCCTCCAAATTTACAAGTATGAACATAAGAAAGCATGGGATTCAGGATGACTCCATTTCTATGACAGTTGGGAACCAGCAAAACTCACCAATGGGACAAAGGTGAGAAAAGAGGTGACCCTGGAGCATGCTGAGTCAGAGAGGCACAAGTGACCTTCCTACAGCGCTCTTCACCTAGGTGTCTGGTGTTCCTAGGTTAAAAAAGAACAACAACAACAACAAAAAACCCAACGAGCTGACTCAGTAAAATACATACATTTAAAAGTAAAATTTAAGAAAGACATGGAGGGGCCCTGGGCGGCTCAGATGGTTGAACAGCTGGCTCTTGATTTTGGCATAGGTCATGAGTCGGGCTCCATGCTTGGTAGGAAGTCTGCTAGAGATTTTTTCTCTCCCTCTCTGCCCCTCCCCCTGCTTGCTCACACACTCTCTCCCTCTCTCTCAAAAATCAACCAATCAATCAACCTTTAAAAAAAAAGAAGAAGACCTGGAAAATGATCATCCCAAGCCTAGGGACTGAAAAATACCTTCAAAAATTGGCTGGGCCCTCCCTCCTCCGAAGGAAGGCAGGCTCTGCACTCACTCTCCCCAGCTCAGAGGACCAAAGTTGCTCATGTCTCCTTGATTGCAAAGGCTGACCTCAGACCCCAGGCACTCAGCCGGAGCTTCCACGAAAGGCCACCTGGAGGCTCTGATCTCTTTATTTCCTGCCCTCAGCTTCAGTGGAACCCAAGCAGAGATGAGGTTGTGCCATCTGGAGCCCGCCACTTGCTGTACTTGCCAGTCGTCCAATTGCATACGCTTTGGGTTCCCTGACCATCTACGGAGTCACCCATCCACATGCCCACTGGTACGTCACCTCCAAATTCTGTCCCTCCTGCAAGGAGCTCAGGGTCTTTGGAAATGATTTTCTTCTTGAGGATGACTGCTCTGTTGGGAGTTTTTGGAGAGAATGACATCCTTAAGGGCTGTCTTCACAGTCAGGGAGCCCTCCGAGGCTTGGAGAGATGGGAAGGAGGTTGAATACATGGTCTCTGGTGTCTGACTGCCTAGGTTCACATCCCCTACTCTCTGGCTTCCCGAGCTTGGGCAATTTTAAGACACCTCTTGGTTCCTCACTCCTCTGACCTGCAAAAGCCAGTGAGATAAATTGCCAAAATTCCCATGAACCTCCACAACCCCTGTATCCACACCCTTCTCAGTGCGACTTCACAGCTCTTCCCTCCCGGAGGTGGAGCCTGTTTTCCCACCCCTCGAATCTGTGACTTGCTTCAGACAACAGAATGTGGCAGATCGATGTTGTGCCCATTCTGAGCTAGACCTAACAAGACTTGGCACCCCCTTATCTTTTCCCCTCTTCATCCCCACCTGTCTTCCCCCTCAGTCCTGCCCCCATCATGTAAACAAGCCCAGGCTAGCCTGTTGGAGGATGGGGTGCCCCTCCCCCACATCAAAACCCCTTATCGCTGCAGCCATCCACTGCCCCCCAACTCCTGGAAGCAGAGCCTCCTAGTTGACCTGTGGCTGATGCATGATGGAGCCCAGGCAAAACCAGGAAGACTGCCCAACCAAAAGGGCTTCACTCATACCATCACAAGCCAATGATCAGTGGTTGTTTTAAACAGCTATATTTTGGGGTGGTTTTATGCAGAACTATTGCAGCAGTAGGAAAGCAATGTAACAGGATTCTACACCTCTCAGACCTCACAGAGTTGTGGAGGGAATGAAACGATGTGGGTTGAGTTCAGTGGCTGGCCCAAGGCCACAGTTCGTGAATGTCAACTGTTAGTGTCACGGTGGGGCATTGTGTCCCATGTGGAGAGCAAACCGACAATCTCTGCCAAAGTCACTGTGCTGGAAGTGGACTCCACCCGAGCATCCAACAGGCCACTTGTCACCATATGTGGCCCCACCTACAGAAGCCTGGGCTCTGCCTACAATGCCTAGGCAAGACTTTTTACAGTTATATAACCAACAGGCACCCGTGGACTAGCTGGGAAAGGATGCGTGAGGTTTGTGGGACTCCCTGCCAGGCAGATACGGAGCACCTGCCAAGAGCCAGCAGACAGGTTGCGACAGTCTCTTCGTGCCCCGATTCCTCGAGGACATTCTGGCCCTCCTCTGGAAAAGGCTGGGATTGCATGCAGCGGGACCAGACCAGATGGCCCCTGGAGACCGGCCTTCCTCCCACTGCTGAACAGCTTTGAGCCTTAGTGCATCACAAAGAACTTGTGGTGCTGACTCTAATTCCAGTTTCAGAAGTGAGTCACAGCCTCGGCACCCATGCGGTGCGTTATATGCACAAAGCTGCTTTTTGCTTCCTTGTGTGTAGTGGCAAAAAACTGGAAACTGTTGGAGTAGCCATCGTTAGGGAGGTGGGCAAAGAAACTGTGATAGTCGTACACCTGCAGAATATTATGCAGCTGTGTTTAAACCTGGGTCTTTTGACCTGGAGGGAATCTCTATGATGTATTGTTAGGCGAGAAAATCCAGCTGCATGATAATTAATGCACAGAGAATGATCCCATTTGTATAAAACAACAAAATCCCATGTATGAATACCTATTAGTATAAGTTTGTGTGTGGTATGGAGAAGATATGGAAGGATACTCACCTTGAGGAGAAGCTTACTAGCTTATCCTTTCTTCTCATTTTATTTTTATTTGCTAAATAATTCGTATGTGTTCCCACCTCCATCCCTCACTTTCTCCCTCTCTTTCTGTCTCTTACTTGGGATCTCTACACACACACACAGACATACGCATAAACACACACACACACACACACACAGTTTCTTCCTGAACCATTAGAGAGTAAGTTACATATGTCATGGAAATTTACCCCTAAATAAGTAGTGCAATGTGTATTTGTGCTCCTAAGAATAGGACCACAGTGCAGTCATCAGCTTCAGAAATTTAACATTGATACTAAAGTATGTTCTCTGATCCCAAGAGA
Organism: Enhydra lutris kenyoni; assembly: GCF_002288905.1. Taxonomy (NCBI): domain Eukaryota; kingdom Metazoa; phylum Chordata; class Mammalia; order Carnivora; family Mustelidae; genus Enhydra; species Enhydra lutris. The sequence continues at coordinate 42,860,211 of NW_019154090.1, read as the reverse complement.
AGTAAAGAAATCAATAACAGAAAGATATATGGAAATTTTCCACAAGATATGGAAATTAAATGACTCACTTCTAAATAACCTATGGTCAAAGAGGAAGTCGTGGAGAAATGAGAATATATTCTGAATATAACAATATTAAAGAATAATACTTCCAGGGGCGCCTGGGTGGCTCAGTGGGTTGGGCCTCTGCCTTCGGCTCAGGTCGTGATCCCAGGATCCCGGGATTGAGCCCCGAGTTGGGTTCTCTGCTCAGCGGGGAGCCTGCTTCCCCACCTCTCTCTCTGCCTGCCTCTCTGCCTACTTGGGATCTCTCTCTCTGTCAAATAAATACATAAAATCTTAAAAAAAAAAAAAAAAGAAGAAGAAGAAGAAGAAGAAGAATACTTCCAGGGGCGCCTGGGTGGCTCAGTGGGTTAAGCCTCTGCCTTCGGCTCAGGTCATGATCCCAGGGTCCTGGGATCGAGCACCTCATTGGGCTCTCTGCTCAGCAGGGAGCCTGCTTCCCTTCCTCTCTCTCTGCCTGCCTCTCTGTCTACTTGTGATCTCCGTCTGTCAAATAAATACATAAAATCTTAAAAAAAAGAATAATACTTCCATCTAATCCACAGATTCACATTTCTTTTATAGACTGTTTATAATTCACGTTCTTTACCATGTGAATTTCTTTCTTTCTTTCTTTCTTTCTTTCTTTTTTTTTTTTTTTTTTGGGAGAAAGAGAGAAAGATTGCATGTGTGTGAAGAAGGGGAGGGACAAAGGGAGGGGGAAAGAGAGGATATTAAGCAGTTTCCATGCCCAGTGCAGAGCCCAACATGGGGTTCCATCTCATGACCCTGAGATCGTGACCTGAGCTGAAACCAAGAATTGGATGCTTTAACTCAATGAGCCACCCAGGTGCCCCTGTCGTGGGGCTTTATACACCCACCCACTGGAATGGGTAGAGGTTACTTCCCTTCCCTGCCAATATTGGGCTGGGACATGTAACCTGTATCAGCCAAAGGAAAAGTACTGGTTCTTGACCAAGGCGTTGTGTTTCTCCAGTGCCTTCTGCATCTTCCATTACCATGAGAAGAGCTTGCCGCTGGCACCTGATGCAGTGTTGCCTTGGGAACCAGAAGGAACACAGGTGGGGCAAACCCAAGCCTAACCCAGCTGCACACACAGATCTGGAGTGGCCCAGCAAACCCCTAGCAACCCGCAGATACATAAGAAATAAACACTTACAGGGGCACCTGGGTGGCTCAGTCCATTAAGCATCTACCTTCAATTCAGGTCATGATCCCAGAGTCCTGGGATTGAGTCCTGCATTCTGCTCTCTGCACAGCAGGGAGTCTGTTCATCCCTCCCCCTCTGCTGCTCCCCACTGTTTGTGCTGTGTTTCTCTGTCAAATAAATAAATAAAATATTTAGAATGAAAGAAAGAAAGACTTACTGCTGTAGATCACTGAGGTTTTTGCATTTGTTTGTTATATAGCAATGACTGATGGATACAGTAGCTAGTGGTTATAAAACAATTTAGGGATTGTTATGAGACCCTTATTTATATTAAGTCATTGTACATGCAACAGTCCTTTTTCACAGATGAGGAAACTGAGCTTAAGTTACTTGCATAATGTCACCTAGGTAATAAGCTAATAAATTGTGTGACCATGGGACATATTGCCTCTAGACTTCTGCTAGAATGATAATAATTGGTGGTGGTGGTTGTTTGAGCCACCTTGAGTTGGGGTTCTCTTCCTTGCAGTCCAAAGCATCCTGCCTGATTCACCTGTAGAGTCTTCCCCCACCCTGCCCCCCCTCCCCTCCTGACATTATCTTCAACCGCCCCAGGGAATCCCTGACGACCTTGGGGAGAGCACTTTGCTTTCCCCAAACATTAGTTTACACTTTCCCACGTGCAGACTTTTTTTTTTTTTTTAAGATTTTATTTATTTATTTGACAGAGAGAGAGAGAGAGAGATCACAAGTAGGCAAAGAGAGGGGAAGCAGGCTCACCGCTGAGCAGAGAGCCCAATGCGGGGCTCGATCCCAGGATCCTGAGATCATGACCTGAGCCGAAGGCAGAGGCTTAACCCACTGAGCCACCCAGGCGCCCCCCACGTGCAGACTTTTGAAGCCTAAAAGCCAATGAATCTGGTTTCCAGTCTATAGACGGGCAGAGAGGGTGAAGAGCAGGGGTGTTGTATCGGGGGGTGCAGAGGATGTGAGAGGAGGTACACAGATTTCCATCCTTGGCTAGACCCTCTAGCCTGGGGTTCTCCACCTTGGCCATCCATTAGAATTTACCAGACCTGGGGAGCTTTTACCAATCCCTATGCCCTGGCCATGTCCCAGACATGCTACATCAAGGGCTTCGTGAATGGGATCCAGGCCCTGGGGTTTGTGGGGCAAGGCTGGGGTACATGTAGTACCAGCCCCACTTTAACTGGGGATTCCTCCATTCCCCTGAGGGCAACCAGCATTACTGGGTACCCACCAGCTACCAGGCGGCATGCCAGATACTCCACATGGTATCACAGGTGTTCGCCACAGCTAATGACATGTTGAAATAGAGATACTGATAACAAATAGAGAAACAGATAGAGAAACTGAGGCACAGTGGGCAAGTGGCAGGTGCAGGAGTCAACCCCAAACAATCTGGAGGCCAAACTCTTTTTTTAAAAAATGTGCTTATTTTTCATTTTTTTAAAAAGTAGGCTCCCCACCCAATGTGAAGCTTGAACTCAGGACCCTGAGATCAAGAGTCTCATGCTGCACCGACTGAGCCCACCAGGTGCCCCGGAGGCCAAGCTTTTTACAGCCACACCACGTACCTCTGTGATTCAGAGGACTTGAGAATTAGGACAGAAGACAGAAATTTCCACAAGGTTCAAAATAGGGCCTGGCCTGGGTGGGCAAAAAGAGCGGTCCACTGTGGCTGACCAGGAGGAGCCCAGAGAAGGAAGCCGGGGTCCAGGGATGGCCAGGATTTCAAAGCCTAATGGGAGCAGAGGGACAGGAGAATTCGGCTAAGCAGCCCAGTTTTTCCTGACAGTCTTTGCTCCCTGGACTCAGAACTAAGTAGTGCAGTTGGATGAGGACCAGCTGAGGGTCTGGAAAAAATGTCCCAAGGCCTGCCTATGCGTTGTTTTGGTCCCTCCCTGCTCCTGCCCTCCCTTCTATCAGTACCTCCCTCTTTAATATGAAAGAAATTTTCAAGGGACCCTCCCCAGAAATTCCTCAGATGGGACCAGCCTGGTTAGACTCAGAAAAATCACCACTTCAACTGCAGAAAGAACGGACATAAATAAATAAGGAGAAGCACCAAGATTCTTCTATTGCCTCAAAATTGACAGAGGCCACCAAGAGTTTATAAAAGAAGTGCTACTAGGAAACAAACAATGGAAAATGTTCAAGCACACTAATAATTTAAGTGATAAATTATTGCCTATTTGAAATTAGCCAAAAATGTTTTGAGTGATAATACCCAAACTGGGTATTTTGGGGGTGAGAGTGACACCTTAGTACATTAAGAACTGTATTGATGAGGAGAAAGTGGCAATAAAATGTTCACATCCTTTGACCTAAGAATTCCACTTCTGCAAATCTATACGGAAGTTAAACAAATACAATCCATGGCAAAAATCCTTAAGCACAGATATGTCCCTGCAGTGTTACTGGCAAAAGCAGACATGATCATCAACAGTACACCTAGGAAAATAGAGCCACTGAAAATTGGTCATGAAAAGCATTTAGCAATTGGAAAAAATGATGAGGACATAAACATTAAGTGACACTCTCAGGGCACGAAACTTCATCTGTATCATGATTACATTGTGCTCAAAAAAGAAATAGACCTCCCCAAAATGAAGGCAATTGTAGAGCGCAAAATTGTGTTTTCCTTTCTTTCTTTTTTTAAAAGCTTTATTCATTTATTTATTTGATAGAGAGATAGAGAGTAAAAGTAGGCAGAGCAGCAGGCAGAGGGAGAAGCAGGCTCTCCACTGAGCAGGGAGCCCGATGTGGGGCTCGATCCCAGGATCATGACCTGAGCTGAAAGAAGACACTTAACTGAGCCACACAGACGCCCTTGTTTTTTCCTTTCTTTAAAAAATGTTCTCTACTGTGTTTATAATAATTTACATACAAAACTATCCAGTTAAAAAAAAAAAAAGTCTAACTACCTGGTGGCAGCATGGAAGGTGGATGGGAGTAGTGAGACATGGAGAAGGTTCACACAGCAACTTGGGCAAGAGATGCCTAGAGAAGGTGATAGAAAATGGGGAGAGGGGAGGAGGGTAGGTCAGAGTGGAGAGACATCTAGAAAGTTGAATGGCAGAACTTTGCCCTGATGGGTCAGGAGGAAGTAGGATCAGGTAACCTGAGGCTCAAGGTTTTAGTTAGAACAATGCACTGAGTAGCAGTCCATTTCCCTCCTTGGGGTGGGGGTGGGGAGGAATACAACAAGGGTAGCAGACTTCGAGCACAGGGACCTGGGGTTTCTTCTTACTTCTGCTCCTCCCTTCTTTCTCCTCTCCTTTAAAAAAAAAGTAACAGTTTTATTGTGCTATAATTTACATATGGTAACACTGACCCATTATAAGTGTAGGAGTCAGTGATTTTGTAGCCTACTTACTAAGTTGTGTGACCACCACCGGAATCCCATTCTAGGCCATTTTCAAAAAGAAATGTTGTACTCATTTACAGCTACTTCCCATTCCTACCTCCACACTGAATAGCCCCTAACTTTTCTGTCTCTAGAGATTTGCCTTTTCTGGATATTTCGTGTAAAAGGAATCATGCAATAATTCTTTTGTGTGTGGCTTCTTTCAGCGAATGTGATGTTTTGAAATGCTTTCACGCAGGCTGTTTCATCCATGTCGGAACATTTGTCAGTGCTTTGCTCCTTTTTATTGTTGGGTATTTTCCATTGACTGTGCATGCCGTATTTGTACACCGTATTTGTTTATCCATTTCTGGACAAATGGACGCTGGAGTTGTTTCCATCTGGGGGTTATTTCTGAATAATGCTGCAATTAATATTCATGTACAAGTCTTTGTGTGAGCATATGTTTTCATTTCTCTGGAGAAGATTGCTGAGTCATATGGCAATTCCACGTTTAACATTTTAAAAAACTGCCAAACTGTCTTCCAACGTAACTGCAACATTTTATATTCTCACCAGCAGTGTATGAGGGCTCTAATTTCTGCACAGCCTTGCCAACACGGATTATGTCTCTTTGATTAGAGCCACAGTAGTATCATTTGAATTTCCCTAAAAAGTAATGGTGCTGAGCATCTTTTCATGTGCTTATTGGCCATTTGTATATCGTCTTCAGAGAACTGCCTCTTCAAATCATTTGCCCATTTCATTTTTTTTTTAAAGATTTTATTTATTTATTTGGCAGACAGAGATCACAAGTAGGCAGAGAGGCAGGCAGGATGGGGAGTGGGGGGGAAGCAGGCTCCCCACTGAGCAGAGAGACCAATGTGGGGCTCAATCTCAGGGTCCTGGGATCATGAGCTGAGCCAAAGGCAGAGGAGGCTTTAACCCACTGAGCCACCCAGGCGCCCCCCCATTTTAATTTTTTTTTTTTTAAGAATTTGTTTATTTGCAAGAGAGAGAGAGCTCCAGAGGGGGGAAGGGGCAGAGGGAGACTCCCTGCTGAGTGGGGAGCCCAACGTTGATCCCAGGACCCTGGGATCATGACCTGAACTGAAGGCAGACACTTTACCAACTGAGCCACCGAGGCGCCCCCATTTGCTCATTTTTAAATTGGATTTTCTTTTTTCAAATGGATTTGAGTTTTTTAGAGTAGTTCTAGTTTCACACTGATTTAACCAGAAAGTACAGAGATTTCCCATATAAGTCTGCCCCCATCTACACACAGACTCCCCCCATTATCAACATCCTATATCACAGTGCTTTGTCTATTACAGGATGACGTATACTGACACATCATTTTCATCCAAAGTCTATAGTTTGCATTAGTGTTCAGTTTCCATGTTGTGCATTCCATGCGTTTGGACAAAATATATAATGAATTTTATCTTTATACTACCATTAATACTATTTTCTCTATCCTAAAAATCCTCTGTGCTCTGCTTATTAATTCCTCCTTCCCCCCACTAACCCCCAGAAACCAATGACCCATTTACTGTCTCCACAGTTTTATCTTTTCCAGAATTTCATATAGTTGGAATCATACAGTATCTAGTCTTTTCAGATTGGCTTATTTCATTTATTAATATGTCTTTATGTTCCCTCCATGTCTTTTCATGCTTGATGGCTCATGTCTTTTTAGTGCTGAAAAATATTCCATCGTCTGGATGGACCACAGTATTTTCTCCATTTACCTACTGAAGGACATCATGGTTACTTCCAAGGTTTGGCAATTATGAATAAATGTTAGTATGGATACAAATTTTCACCTCACTTGGGTAAATATGAAGGAGTATGATGCTGGATTATATGGTTAAGACTATGTCTACTTTTTGGGTGCCTGGGTGGCTCAGTTGGTTAGGCATCTGTATTCAGCTTAGGTCATGATCTCTGGGACCCTGGGATTGAGCCTGCTTCCTGCTCAGTGGGGAGTCTGCTTCTCCCTCTCCCTCTGCCGCTCCTGCTGCTTGTGCACTCTCTGTCTCTCCGACAAATAAATAAAATCTTAAAAATTAAAAAAAAGATTATGTCTAGTTTTGTAAACTAGAAGCTGCCAAACTGTCTTCCAAAGTGGCTGTAACCATTTTGCACTCTCACCAGTAGCAAGAGCTCCTGTTGTTCCACATCCTCGCCAGAATTGTGTGTTGTTAGTGTTCTGGATTTCAGTCTTTTTAATAGTTGTGTATTTGTATTTCATTGTTGCTTTAATTTGCATTTCCTTGATGTCATGATGTGGAGCATCTTTTCATGTTTATTTGTTCTTCGTGTATCTTATTTGGTACAGTGTCCTGATCTTTCACCAATTTTATTATTTATTTTTTAAAAAAAAGATTTTATTGGGACGCCTGGGTGGCTCAGTTGGTTGGACGACTGCCTTCGGCTCAGGTCATGATCCCGGAGTCCCGGGATCGAGTCCCGCATCGGGATCCCAGCTCCATGGGGAGTCTGCTTCTCCCTCTGACCTTCTCCTTGCTCATGCTCTCTCTCACTGTCTCTCTCTCAAATAAATAAATAAAATCTTTAAAAAAAAAAAAAATAAAAAAAAAAATAAAAAAAAGATTTTATTTATTTGAGAGAGAGAGAGGGGATAGAGAGAGCACACATGCACACGAGTGGGGGGAGGGGCAGAAGGAGAGGGAGAAGTAGGCTCCCGCTGAGCAGGGAGCCTGACAAGGTGGGGCTCTACCCACGACCCTGGGATCATGACCTAAGCCAAAGGCAAACCCTTAACCAACTGAGCCACCCAGGTGCCCCACCAATTTTAAATCATTGTTCATTTTCTTATTGTTGAGTTTTAAGTGTTCCCTGTATATCTTGGATAACAGTCCTTTATCAGATGTGTGCTTTGCTAAGACTTCCTCTCAGTCTGTTGCTTTTCTTTCAGTCTCTTGACACTGCCTTTCATAGGGTGGAAGTTTTAAATTTTAATGAAGTCCAGCTTATCAAATCTTTCTTTCATGGATAGTGCCTTTGGTGTTGTATCTAAAAAGTCATCACATACCCAAAGCCATCTAGGTTTTCTCCTATGTTATCTTCTAGGAGTCTTATAGTTTATATAAATGGAATATAAATTATATAATGGAATACAAATTCCATTATATAATTTTGATCAAATATAGTTTTACATTTAGATCTATGATCCATTTTGAGTGAACTGAGTGAATACATTTTGAGTGTAGGATTTATATCTAGATTCAATTTTTTTGCATGTGGATATCTAGCTGTTTCATCACCATTTGTTGAAAACACTATGTTCTCTACACTGTATTGTTTTTGCTTATCTGTCAAAGATCAGCTTGTCTGAGCTCACTATTCTGTTCCATTTATCTATTTGTCTGTTCTTTCACCACTACCACATTGCCTTGATTACTGTAGCTTTACAGTGGGTCTTGAAATTGAGTAGTGTTAGTCCTCCAACTTTGCTATTATTATTATTTTTTAATTTATTTACTTGTCAGAGAGAGAGAGAGAGCACAAGCACAGGGAATGGCAGGCAGAGAGAGAAATAGGCTCCTGGCTGAGCAAGGAGCCCAATGCCGCACTCGATCCCAGGACCCTGGGATCATGACCTGAGCCAAAGGCAGATGTTTCATGGACTGAGCCACCCAGGCATCCATAACTTTGTTCTTTTCCTTCAATATTGTGTTGGCTATTCTAAGTCTTTTGACACAAACTAACCTTTTATGAAGTCTTGTTCATGTTTCCCAAGTGAAAATACAGGGTGGGGAGGCATCAGAAATGGCCTCTCCCCTAGTTCTTTACATTCACTTTGTTCCCTAACACTACATTTCAATAGTTTCAAAATTCCATTCTATAATTTTGATCAAGTTGTTTCCATTTTTTTTTTTTTAAGATTTATTTATTTGACAGAAAGAGACAGTGATAGAGGGAACACAAGCAGGGGGAGCTGGAGAGGGAGAAGCAGGCTCCCTGCTGAGCAGGGAGCCCCACCTGGGGCTCATCCCACAACACTGCATGACTGAGTGGAAGGTAGACACCCAACGACTGAGCCACCCAGTCACCCCAAGTGGTTTCCGTTTTTAAAGAGAGACTGGTTAAAAACAAACAGCTCCTAAAGACCGTAAACCACAGGCAACACAGGCTATTCCCTCTGCGGCTGCTGCCATGCCCCCAGGACTGTCAGATGATAATGGTGCATGGCCCACTGACACGACAGGTTCTGAGGGTGTTCTTCTGTTGTGATGGGAAGGCAGAGGTGGCCCTTCTCGGCTGCCTCCTGTCATGAAGCACGAACCAAAGGACATCTGCATGGCACACAGGGTATTGGGGAGAGATGAGGCACAACTACCTGGGGCTTGGTGAAGAAAATGATCTTTATATGAGGAAGAGAAAGACAGTGATATGGCACTAAATATTGAATTTGTATACCATTTTCCCCCAAAAAGTCTTCAAATGTTTCCCAGAGGAAGTTGGTCTGGCTTCCATAACCATAATTTCTTTTTTTTTCTAAGTATCAGATACTAGGTTTAAAATTTTTATATGCAATTCTTGATCATTGGTGTTCACTAATTCTCTTCTAGTTCTTGACAGTCACCCATGAGAGAAGTAGTTGATGAACGCAGGTGATAGGGGCGCCTGGGTGGCACAGTGGGTTAAGCCTTTGCCTTCAGCTCAGGTCATGATCCCAGAGTCCTGGGATCAAGCCCACATTGGGCTCTCTGCTCGGCAGGGAACCTGCTTCCCCCTCTCTCTCTGCCTACCTCTCTGCCTACTTGTGATCTCTCTCTCTGTCAAATAAGTAAACAAAATCTTAAAAAAAAAAAAAAAGAAAGAAAGAAAGAAAGAAAAGAAAGCAGTGATATTTAGCCTTCTCTTTTTTTAATAAAAAAAAAATTTTAAGATTTTATTCATTTGAAAGAAAGGGAAAGTGGGAGAGAGAGTACAGTGGGGTGAAGGGCAGAGGAAGAAGCAGACTTCCCACTGAGCAGAGAGCCCGATGTGGGGCTTGATCCCAGGACCCAGAGATCATGACCTGAGCCCGAGGCAGACACTTAACCGACTGAGCCACTCAGGCACCCCTTAATTCAAGAATTTCTAACAATTGAAACGATAGCCTAGCAGCCCATGATGTTTTTCCCCTGGGCACACATAATGTTGATAATTGTGAAAATGTGAACAGAACCTGAATCCAAAAGAATTTTTTTCAAGCAAGTCTGTTAGTGCTGAAGCTCCAGGGAGGTCTGCCCGCACCCAGCTCAGAGGCCACGGCAGCCGTGGATGGACAGATGGATCGACACGTAAGGCTGGAACGGAAGGCTCCTCGGGCCTCCAGCAGCCTCCCTGGCCTCCCTGACCTCCCCGGCCCAGCCCCGCCCGCAGCTCTGTCCTCACCTGGGCTCATGTGGCCATGGGTCTGCAGCTCAGAGGACCCACAGGGGAGGGGCCAGCCCCTGCTCTCCAAGAGCCCAGGGCAAGCTGCATGAAGGAGCTGATGGTTGGGTTTCCAGGGATCTTGTGAGCCATTATTAAGTGTTGAATTACATAAAATTACATGAATGACGTTCAAAATCAAGGTGATAAATTCTCAAAACTCACCACAGGCTGATTTTACTATGTTAGCTCTGCTCTCGAGGTGGTTTCCATCCATTGTATCTATATGACGGCAACACTGTGTGACAGTGTCTCCTACGTGCAGGACTTCCCAGGTGTGGGTTCAGTGACGTCTCACTGGTAGCTTCAGATCCGCCACGGTGAGAATGTCAACACCAAGGAAATCAGCAAATGCAGCAAATCAGCCCTTGACATACGGTTCCAGTCTCCCTGACCCTCGCCCCAGCTGTGGTCAAACATTTATCAGCACATGTCTGGCTGCATGACAGCAGAGACAAACACCTAGAGGCTCCAGCTGCCCTGAGGGCTAAGGGCATTCCATTGGAACCATGCTCGGACCAGTGGCCTTCATGACACTGACGCATGCTAGAACGTCACCCACAGGAAGGAACCATTTAGTGAAGCTAGCGGGGGAGACTGAGCTGCCCTCTGCAACCATGGGCTTGCCCAAAGCTGAACGTACCATGCATGACAACTATGGGCCCCTTCCAGCTCTTACCTGAGCAACCTTCAGTCTTCTCCTTTAGCTCATCAAACCCAAATCTGTTAGTCTCTGGTTACTCTGGTAGGATTCCCCTAGCTAGTGGAACCTGTGCGTGTTAAGTATTGCAAGCTTCGAAGAGGTAGGAGCTGCCTTTACTCACCCAGGCAGAGAGAAGGGACCTGTGCTCATGCAGACTCCAAGAAGTGAGAAAATTTTAATTTGTGATAAATAGAAAGAGTCTGTGCATGTGAGATCTGGAAAATGGAAAAAAAGAAAGAGAGCCACTACTGATGTCTCTCCTCTCCCCCTATCAAGCCCAGACACACACAGTAAGACACTTCATTTTCTCCTCACTCAGCCAAGACTCAGCGGGTACCATCCCTGCACCAGGCAGTTCTAGGACCTGGGAATAGTGGTGAGCCAAGCACACGCTGATCCCTCCCGGAACTCACACCTAACCTCCCCATCCCAGGGCGGGGTCGGAGTGGGGAGAGCTGTGGCCTGACGCCAGGCTGCCTGGCTTGGAGTTCAGGGTCCTCCGTCAGTGATTTTCTGGGCCTTGTTGTGCCCTATTGCAGCAAACCTGCCATCAACCCTCTCACAAGGGAGCAAGCTGTGGTAGGGTATTGTCGGAGTGAACAGCCTGTTTCCCGGAGTGCAGTTTCTGCTGATGAATACACAAGTATGAGGTAAGTGGGTACCAATGTAGAATCTTAAAACCATTCCACAGCCCTCCCCAGTACTGAGATACATTTTTTTTTATCCCAATCTCCTGCTAGTAGATACCAGAAGCATATTCTTAACCAAAAAGTGTGCCGTGCCACCCAGCCCTGGTGGAGCAGACCTGGAATGCTTCCCCCTAGGGCTTAGTGGGGACACTAAGCCCATTCACAGGAGATGGTTTTAGAAACGGTCCCAAAGAAGTGTGGCTTTTAGGTGATGTGCATTTCGCATAAAGCACGTTAATTACATTTTAGAAAATTCAAAATTACGATTCTGGTTCTCAAACATCCTCCTGCAAAGAGCTCAACCTCCCTAGAAGACTCTGGGTAAATAAGGACATGGTTAATTCTGGTCTCACTCCCACCTGCATGCGGGCCCTGAAAGCCGATTCGGCTACCACAGGCCACCTCCCAGGGGCAGGGAGGTCTGGCTACTGGTCAAGGAATATCCAGACTCCTCAGGAACACACGGCTGAAGATGGGGCTCCTTAGCTTTTAAAACGCACACACCGCCCTCCTCCTTCCTTGGGAATTTTGAAGTTTCAAAATAAATTATAACTTTGAGATTTGATTTGAGTAGACTCTTCCTCACGTCAGCCATCGCCCTAGGCACTGGGATCACTTCCAGAGGGTGGTTGGAGGTTTCTATGGTGTCAGCCTGGGGGAAGGCCAAAGGCAGATCAAAACCAGCAGCTGCTTGCTCTACTGGGGTCACCAGGCCCATCTCTGGAGGTAACCCAGGCCCGACGCCGGAGAAGGACTGCAGTAGGGCAGGGCACATCTACACGAACAGACTGTCACCCGTGTGACCCCCAGTTGGGACACTGACCCAAACCAACCGCTGTGAAGGCACTTTTGAGACAACCCATAAGTGTAACTACATACTGACTACTAGCTAATTCTGAAAAGGGGTTCACCTTGTGAGTGGTAATGGGCATTAAGGTTATGTAAGAAAATATCCCTATTTTTTAGAAATATCTACCAAAGTAGGTATGAAATTACATGATATCTGGGATTCCCTTAAAATATTTAGCAAAGGACAGAGGAATCAAATGTGGCGAAAATCTTGATTATCACTGAATCTGAGTGGTGTGGGGGGGGAGTTGCTGCACCATAATTTGAAAACGTGGGGTGGGGCGCCCGGGTGGCTCACTCATTGAGTGTCTGCCTTCAGCTCAGGTCATGATCCCAAGGCCCTGGGATTGAGCCCCACACTGGGCTCCCTGCGCGGTGGGGTGCCTGCTTCTCCCTCTCCTTCTGCTCCTGCTTATGTTCTCTCTCCCGCTGTATCTCTCTGTCAAAATAAATAAATAAGTAAAATCTTTCAAAAAAAATGTGGGGTGCACGGCTGGCTGTGTCAATACAGCATGCAACTCTTGATCTCAGGGTTGAAGTTTGAGCCCCATATGGGGCATAGAGTTCACTTAAAAATAAAATCCTTCAAGAAATAAAAACTAAAAATGCAAAACAAAGAGTCGGTTAAGGCAATCACAGAATTCCTCAGCTCCTTGAAGTTACGGAGATGGTTGCTTCCACCACATTTTGCAGCAAAGGCTTGCTGTTCACATATAACAATCACAAGCTGGTTTCTGAGTTTGGAAAATGTCACTTTCTTCATGTTACTTGTTGGGTCATAATCCCCAAATCTTTAAAAGGTAGAGAACCCTCAGGACGAAGGGCAGGAGGGAGAGAGGAAAAGAAGAGGAGGGAGGGAGAGAGGGAGGTAATGCTGCTCCCGGCCCTCACAGGGTGGCATGGAGCCCGAGCTGCCCTCTAAGGACAGAACCAGGTGGCGCTCATGCAGACGAGCAGCGAGGGCCTCTTGAGTGAAGGGATGCGGGCTGGCTCTAAGCGTGGCCGCCCCTAGAACAGGCTCCTGACAGATCTTGGAGGCAAGACTTTAAATGTGCATGCAGAGTTTTCTAGAGAGTGTTCAGTCTTCTTTGGATTCTCACAGGGATCCGTGTCCCTACAAGTTAAGAACCACTGCTCTTCATTCAAGAGAGTCTGAAAGCAAATTGGTTAGATTGAAGCTCTGGCCATAGACTGTCATAAGGAAAGATTTTTTATCTGAGAACATCTGATACTTTTGGAAAAGCTCCTGCTGGATCCAAAACAGCCCGCCTGATAGTCCATCTCTAACACCCGCCCCCCCAACCCAACAGCCTGGCCCTGCAGACAACACAGGCTCTGTCCCCACACAGAGCCAGCCAGCAGCACAGTCTTGCTGCCACCCCAAACCAGCTGCACAGGCACGGGGAGAAAGGGTCCCCTAGCGGGAGATGCTAACAGCAGAACAGGTAAAACGCATGGACACAAACACTCTGTTTATTTCGACCGTGGCCAAAGTCAGGGAGAGACGGCAGAAGCTCAGTGCCCTAGAAGTTCTCCAGGGCTCATGGGTTCAATGACGGCTCACTGATGGCCGGGACAGTGCTGGCCTCCCTCTGAGGGCTGGATCTCCTGCCATCCCTGATGGGCTACTGCCCCGCGGGCACGGCCTCAATCAATCATTCACGGCTACCACACTTCCTCACCCTTTACAGTAGGAGAACATCAGTTTAGACACTCCTTTATTCCCGCAAGCTGCCGCGTGGAGGGACAGCAGCGGCATCGTTCAGTTCTGGCAGAGTCCCGAGATGGGGGCCGAGGCCTCAGCAGGTGCACAGGACAGCGCTTTGGCTGAAGGGCTGCTGGCTCCTCAATCCCACTGCCCACCGCCTGTCTAGCCTCCGGTGGAACATCTGGGATGAGGGCCCACGGGGACAGGAGCACATGTCCTCGGGCCCAGGTGAGGACCCACCTCGAGCAGCACACTTGTCTCTGTGGAGCCCTGCGTTCACCTCAGCGCCGGAGCCTCAGGAAGAAAGCGTGTTTACACTCTGTACTCTCCAGGGGGTAATACTTATCGTAGAAATCTAAGACGTATTCTTCAGTCTTGAAGCCAAACTTCTGGTAGAGCAGCATAGCAGGGTTGCTTGCTGAGACGTGAAGGGTCACATCCTTGCCCATGCAGGTCTGCCAAAAGGGTGGAAAAGTACCCAATGAGAATCAAAGAGCCTGAGGGAAGTGAGTAGGTGAGGGAAGTCTGTGAAGTGGAGGTAGGTAGTTATGGCATCCAGGGACAGCAGGGAGGGTGACAGCTGGGAGCCCCGGTCACTCTCTGCGGCCGAGGCCCACGCTCACGGAAACGCTCGAGACTGAGGAAATGGATCGCGCTGGGTGTTTTTGCTCTCTGGAGCAAAGGGCCCGGGGACAGTTTACTGTCAACTGGATGACTCTGTTTATACTTCAGTTACACTTCCAAATATCACACACATCAATACCTGACCCTCTGACAATCTTGAAGAAGTAGAGAACAAGATGAGCAGTTCTGCTTTTTAAAACTAGATGTTATCTTGTACTCAAACTTGTAACAATGCCCTTCCTACACCCACTAGAAAAGATGCTAAGTTACGAGGCTGGGTACGAGGTATTGGGACTTTTGTCTAGTTATGAGACCTAAGGACCCGGTACAGACCTTCTGAACCCCACAGGCCCCCTGCCATCCCTCCCAAACTGACAGAACTGCTTGCAGTTTCTGTATTCAGCACTGCCCTAATCATAGGGGGGGAAGAGTGACCCTCATCCTATTTTTTTTTTTTTTTTTTTTTTAAGATTTTATTTATTTGACAGAGAGATCACAAGCAGAGAGAGAGAGAGAGAGAGAGAGAGAGAGAGAGAGAGAGGAGGAAGCAGGCTCCCCGCCCAGCAGAGAGCCCGATGTGGGACTCGATCCCAGAACCCTGAGATCAGGACCTGAGCTGAAGGCAGAGGCTTAACCCACTGAGCCACCCAGGCAGCCCCCTCATCCTATTAATATGAGGCAAATTCTTAAGATTCTTAATCCGAACCAAAGTCATATAAACTAAGACCCTGCTTTCTAATGAGGAAGGCACCAAAATACTGAGGTTGGCAGGGTCCTGAGATTTTGTAACCCCTGTTTCCTCCCAGGCCTAGATTTAAGAGCCCTCTCAGGTAGACAGCTCTCCTCTTTCCTTTGCTTCACTCACATTCTGGGCCCACAGCACTACTGCGAGAGTAGGAAATTAATTTTGTAGCGTGACGCTTGTGTACCTGCGCCTGATCCAACCACGGCACCATCGGGTACTACTGCCCAGCTGAGTGGCTCTGTCTGGGCCTGGGGTTTATGAGTTGGCTGAGGGCGGGGCCCTGCTCACAAGGGTGAACACTCCTGCCCCCCACCCGCTGAACGCTCAGTAAGAACCCACCCTGCACCATGCCTTCTAGAGGCACACACATGGAAGTGTCACCCCTGCACTGCCTGCAGACCCTAGGGCTGCCCCCAGGCCCCTGGCTGGTGGGGGAAAGGCGTGGCTCTGAGTGGCCTGGGGAATGGGGTGTGGTACAACTGAGTCTTATCACAGCACCACACAAGGGAGCACATACTAACTGCCAAGTGGGGAGAGAGGAAACCAACTTCTAGAAAACGCTTCCAGGTTCCAGCTGGCATCTGGGAAGTGTTAAGCACATTTCATGAAAAACTGGAAAAATGGGGTGCTTGGGTGGCTCAGTCGGTTAAGTGTCTGCCTTTGCTTCAGGTCATGATCCCGGGGTGCTGGAATCGAGTCCTATGTTGGGAATCCCCGTTCAGTGGGGAGTCTGCTTCCCTCTCTCTCCCTCCACCCCTCCCCCCTGCTCATGCTCTCTCTCGCTTCTGGTCTCTCTCTCTTAAATAAAATCTTTTAAAATAATAAAATAATAAAAACTGGAAAATAACATTTTGTCTTCTCCTTCCTCTATTTATTTTTTTTAAGATTTTATTTTATTTGACAGACAGAGATCTCAAGTAGGCAGAGAGGCAGGCAGAGAGAGAGAGAGGGAAGCAGGCTCCCTGCTGAGCAGAGAGCCCCATGTGGGACTCGATCCCAGGACCCTGAGATCATGACCTGAGCCAAAGACAGAGGCTTAACCCACTGAGCCACCCAGGCACCCCTCTCCTTCCTCTATTTAAAAGGAATCTTGCTTGTGGACACTGGGGAGGATATGTGCTATGATGAGTGCTGTGAAATGTATAAGCCTGACGATTCACAGACCTGTACCCCTGGGGCTAATAATACACTATATGTTAATAAAAATAATAACAATAAAAAATAATAAAAATTTTTTTTAAAAAGGAATCTTGCCCATGTAACACATAATCCTCCTTGCCAAATGGTTTTTTTTTTTTTTTTTAAAGATTTATTTATTTATTTGACAGAAAAAGAGAGAGAAAGCACACAGTGGGAGAGGGAGAAGCAGACTCCCCGCTGAGCAGGGAGCCCAATGCGGGGCTCAATCCCAGGACCCTGAGATCATGACCTGAGACGAAGGCAGACATGACCCCCAGGTGTCCCAGCCAAATGGTTCTGAAATAAAAGTTTACCAGAAAGATTGAGAGGGGAATTCCTTACATGTTTTTCTGATGTTAACATATGGTATATTTTCTTCAACAGTGGTACAGAGATATCAAAGGATGAATTATAATTCAATATTAAAATCAAGTCTCAAAAACTTATACAGCTTGTACAGTGACAGTAAAGTGAAGAATAATGAGCAATAAGAGAATATATGGTCTTGGTTGAGATAGTTTTGCTAAAATGTTTAAAAATACTTAAAAACTTTTGCAATTGCACAGGTGGGATTATCCTTGGTGAAAGAAGTCAGACAAAAACAGGCACCGTATGATCTCACTTAGCTCTCAGAATCTAAAAAACAAACAATAAAAGCTGAACTCACAGATACAGACAACAGACTGGTAGCTGCCAGCAGCGTGGATGAAGGCTGGTGAACCGGCTGTAGGGGCGTCCAAAGGAACAGACTTGGAGGTTATAAAACAAGGCAGTCCTGGGGATGTCCCGTAATGCACGGACACTAGCATTTACAATACTGTACTGCATAAATGAAAGTTGCTAAGAGAGGTGATGTGATCTTAAAGGTTCTCATCCCAAGAAAACAAATGTTTGTAGCTACGTAACTCCGTGTGGTGCCAGTGTTGTTTCACAACATATACAAGTATGGAATCATCACACTGTATAGCTGAGACGAGGACGCGTTGTATGTCAGTTATACCTCAATAAGAAAAAAAACCCCCAAAGACCACAGTTCCACTTCCACTCCTCAGAGTCATGCGGCGGGTTCCTAAGAGCAGCCGCAGTTACCAATATAATATGGGTCCTACGAGGGCTTTGGGCTCTCAGTTCTGGAATTACCTCATTTTATTTACTATACATGTTTACAACTGGTTTCTTTGAAGCCTGGCCCTGAACAGCGATCTTATTCTAGAGGGGGAAGATTTTTATCTGTGTGTGGTAAGAGCCTCAGGAGGGATGTTTTCTCACAGGGTTTCCGAGACCACCCATTCTGTTCGGCCGTGCTAGGAAGGCTCAGCCCAGCACTGTCCCTCCATCCCTCTTCCACGTCTTCCTGAAGGAGCCCAAAGGCCAGCTGGTAGCACAGCTTACCTGAATCAGATGATAAATCATGAATGTGGCAATCCCTGCTCTTCTCCATTCAGGGTGGACAAACAGAAACGAAATGTAAGCTTCATTGTACTTCACGTCAGGAACCATGAAGCCAAAGGCAATGATGACTTTTTTATAAAGGACAACAACACTGAAGTCCGGATATTGCAGGCACTCAGACAGGTCAATGCCTAAAAAGAAAAGAGATAATTGGAGATTCAAACTGTATACCTTCTGGAATTAAGACCAAGCTGTTCAGTCTGTACTTACAACTACACCTGCACGCTAAAAAAAAACAAAAATCAAAAAACAAAGCTGAAGACAGAGATATTAGCATAGACATCATACATTCAGATCATAAAAATAAAAGTGAAACTAACATGCTAACTGAAGGAATGCAGTCAGAAAAGACCACATATTCTATGATTCCATTTATGTCTTTTCTAAGTACATGTTTGACAAGAAGAGAAGAAAGATAGGGTTGGTAGTAGAGAATGCACAGGCTAAAACTGGACATACCTGCCTTTGAACTTAGCCTCCTCTACAGTGTGTGTCAGCCGACACCTATCAAATGTGGGCCTCAGCGTCTGCACACCCAGACCTCACAGGGTGGGAGCAAAGACCCGAACGCCCATACTGTTGTGTGTACAGTTTACAAGCTCTTTTGTACAAAGGTTACATTTTATAGTGAAAGGGATAAACAAATAATGATTGCATGTATAAGGTATGGAGGCACCCAGAGTAAGGTCAGGAAGTAGGAGATGCTCCTGGAATGTTCCTTTTGGCCCCCATACCACTCCTAAAAGATGAACACAACTCTGCCACCACACGTGCACTGTTATCAGACAACAAAGATGACACAGCTCTAATCCCAATGAAATCTTATCTAACATCTGTAATATTTCCTTTGCGTTTCAAAGCAGCGCGGTAAGACAGATCCACAAAGAACATGTTTATATTTAGCGATGAAAATGTGTTCACTCCTCTACTTGGTGGCTCTGGTCTGTAGAGAGACAATATATTCAGGCTGATAAAATAACAAATCATATTGGGTTTACTCTTATTTTTAAAGTCTGCAATTGGGGGACACTTGGGTGGCTCAGTTGGTTAAGCGGCTGCCTTCGGCTCAGGTCATGATCCCAGTGTCCTGGGAATGAGTCCCACATTGGGCTCCTTGCTTGGCAGGGAGCCTGCTTCTCCCTCTGCCTATGCCTGCCACCCTATCTGCCTGTGCTCTCTCTCTCTCTCTCTCTCTCTGATGGATAAATAAACAAAATCTTAAAAAATAAATAAATAAATAAAGTTTGCAATTGGGATACTTGGTTTTTTAAAAATGCCTTTTGGCTTTATTAACACTATCCCAAAGGAATAGCTAAATAAACAAAATTATAGAATTATTAGGCAAAAAATCAAAAGTGTCCCAACACACCCAAGGTACCAGTCAGTGTATCACTGATCCAGGTAGATATTACCTGGTATCTAGACATATGTAGAAGCAAAACAGGATGAATCTTTTATTCTGGAAGTGGAGAGAGACAAGGAAGAGAAACATACAAAAATACTGTTTATTACTTTAATTGCTGGCTTCTTCTTGATCTTAGGAAGAAAGAAGTATTCATATTTTACTATTCCTATCTTAGCCAGAGACAAACTAAATGAAATCATGAGTAAAGGTTTTAGAGTCGCATGACATACACTAATTTAAAAATATCACTAAAGTGAACCAAACAGAAAACAGATCTGCCTAGTTTGGGAAGGGGAACATACCAGGCCAGAAAAACTCCTGACACATGGAGTTTATCGTTGGGATGTGATTTGGCCGGACATAACAGTAATCAAGAGGTGCCTCGGCTTCCGGCGTCCAGTGAGGGTCACTCCTGTGCAGGTGGGAACGAATCTGTGACAGGAGCTGCAGTTTGGGTGGCTTTGTTTCATAATCACGCCTCCAGGACCGCAGAAAAAAACAGAGTCGAGTCAAGAAAAATATACAATGTCATTCCTAGCCAAGTGATTCACATAAACTCCTTACTTGGCCTGAAATTCTAAGTTAACTTGTGTTACTTTCTGTGGTAGATACCTTGACAACTTGAAAGCCCGATACTTTCTGGTATGAAATTTAAAATTCGCCCTCTGCACCTCACAGGAACCCTACTTGTGCTGGCGAGCCTTCAGGAACAGAGTGAGGGACCCAACAGCAGCCTGACTCAAGCCAGTGCTCTGGCTCACCACAGAGGCCAGCGAGGGAGGGCCCAGCGCTGTCGGGGCCGCGGGGGCAGGCTGGCACACCGCCTCCACATGCCGGGCGCAGACGGCAGTGCTGGGCAAGGAGGATCACGGGACTCTGCCTTGAGTATGGGCCACAAACACACCTTCTCAAGACAGAACCGGGGGCCTCGCTAGTCAGCTCAGCTTCCACAGCACTGCTAGACAACGAGACTCATCATCACCCCCAGACTAAGCCCAACTGAGACAACGCTCCCATTTTTTTCATTTAACAGACTACCAAATATATACAACTTTAAAACTGAAAAGAAACGCAATGAGTATAATACTCATAATGAAATCTAATGGAGTTAACTTATTCTTGCTTTTTACATTTCTTTCAAAGGACTGTCCTTTCTGCCAAAAACTACAGTTGAAACAAGCTAAGGATAAGACTGGACGTGGAGCACAGACTCAGTCTGTGTTGATGATGCCTGTTCCCAGAGGAGGGTGTGGACTCACTGCTGTGGAAGACCAGGGTGTAGAAGCCACCAACGCCATTCCTCATAACATGCTCAACATCACAGCTCTTGCCCATGTACCTGATGTAGGGCTTCAGGATCCGAGAGGTGTAAGGGCTGACAATACTCTGGTCCACGGCCATATCTTCAGATCCCACCAAACGATACAGAAACCTAGTGGTCTGGTGCCGAAACCCTTTCCTGGATGGCAAGGCAGTCTACGAGAAAGAAATGCTGGTTATGCAGAAATAAAGTCACTCAAAAGATGGGTTTAATTTCACAGATCATTAGTACATAGGACTTTTTTATGTGTCGGAAAATAGGTCTTTCTTATTGCTTATTCGGAATGTTCGATTTGCAATACAAACCTCATAGGTACCTCCGCATAAGATCAGATACGAAAAGCCGATCCGGGTTGCAATAGTTGAAACTTGAGATAATTTAATCAATTTTAAAGTTACTTAAAAATTTTCAGCCACTGGAGTGAGTGGAAAGCAAGATCGAGCTCTGGATTTACAGTTTCTGTTGGCTGCGTTCTGCCCTCTTGACACCTCCGGTCGTCAGATGGTGACCCACTCACGTGGGTCACGGTACAGGAGTCGGCTGGTATCCGCGGAGCAGCAGGGGCCAACTAGTGCTGGCCCTGTGTGAGGGTTTAGTAAAACAGGCCTCTGCTCCACTGAGTACACCTGACAGGAGCAGGACTGACACAGACCGTCGTCCTTACGGCAAATCACGACAGCGAGAGGAACAATTGGGATTCACCCTGGGAGCCCAAACAGAGATGTCTGTTTCCCAGAGCGCTGCTCCAGGGCCCCCAGTCATGTAGGAATGGAACGTGTGCAATTAGGGTTTTACAGCAAAGAGCCCAGATGGAAGATTCAAAGGCACATTTATAAAGTGGTTTGCCAAGGGCTGGGTGAAGTTTAGAAACCTGACTTGCTTTTGGAGAGTCCGTTTGCTCTTTAGCCTAGAAAATAACTTTGTTGGAAAGAGAGGAAGAATTCCTTCTTTTATAATTTGCTCTCATTACTTTCCCCAAATGGACACCAAAACTTTCAGGGGCGCCTGGGTGGCTCAGTGGGTTAAGCCTCTGCCTTCGGCTCAGGTCATGATCCCAGGGTCCTGGGATCGAGCCCCGCATCAGGCTCTCTGCTCAGCGGGGAGCCTGTTTCCCCCTGCCCCCCGCCTGCCTCTCTGCCTACTTGTGATCTCTGACTGTCAAATAAATAAATAAAATTAAAAAAAAAAAAAAAACTTTCAAAAGGATGACTCTGAAATTCTTCCAAGACTTTCAAAAAAGTTTCAGAGGGAAATTCAGAGCTATGGTATATAGTTTCCAAAGACAGCCTCAACACTTCCACCTGCACCCATGGGGACCTGTGGCTCCTCCTATCAAGCGGCAGAGTCCATTCCCTCCCCTTGAACCTGGGTGGGCCTTGCAACAGTCCTTGACCAATGACAAAGTATCAGAAGTAACATTTTGGTATACCTTGAGCCCAGGCCTTAAGAGGACCGGCAGCTTCTACTCTCTCTCCCAGTCCAACTGCCATGGTGTCCAGGCTGGACCCTGGAATGTCTAGAGGCCCCATGGAGATGGGCTCTGGAGGAAGGGAAGCCATCCTGGTCATTCCGATCCTGACAGAGGTTCCCGCTGAAGGCAGCCACAGGCCCGACCTCAGCCTTCAGCACGTGGGGTAGAATCACCACCCAGATGAGCCTAGTCAACCCACAGAATCAGAAGGACGGAATACTGCTTTAAGCCTCTAAGTTTTGGAGTGATTTGCAACGCAGCAATAGACCACGGAGACAGCAGCCACCTAACCGCTGGCCCATGATGGACGATATGGTTCATGTGTCGAGGTGAGTTGTGTGGAACTCCACAGATGTCATCCAGTACCCTGACTTCTTTCCACCTAGCCCACCTGCGACATCTGCCCGGATCACTGCCACCACTTCCCACGGGTCTCCCCACTGCCACTCTCACCCCTTATCGCCCATTCTCCACATGGAGCCAGATGCTTCTTTTAAAATCAAATATATTCCCTTCCCTTGTCAAAACTCCTATGTGACTACCCTTACAATTTAAAGTCCTTGCCTTTCACTGCAGGATCTACCTGTTACCTCTGTGGCCTCATCTCCCACCTACTTCCTCCGCCATCACTAGGCTCCAGCCCCAGACACCAAACTATCTGCTGCCTTGGGGCCTGCACCTGGGACTTCTGCCCTGAACCTTCTACAACGCAGGTCCTCCTTGTGGAGAAGATGGGATCAAGTGCTACCTCCACTGAAAGGAGGTCCTCAAGCACCCTGTCCCAAGTGGTACTGCGGCCTTCTGCTCTCCCACCCACTACAGCACCCACCTTGCAGGAAATTATCCCATTTAGTTAGTCCTGTCATTTCACTGCTCCATCAGGCGGGCACCATCTGCTTTAATTCACTGCAGCGTCCCCAGCTAGAGGAGTACTTGGCACACATGAAGTACTCAACGTTTGCTGAATGACAAAATGGTGTGTGGGGGGCTCGGGAGCATCCCAAACTCAGGTAAGTTTGGGAAATATTAAGTGAGTTTCTTCAAACTTACAGTTCTAAACAAAATGGAGCACCAGGTGGGCTGCTAGGTCCCTTCCCCAAACCCATCCTGAAAGATGCCACAAGAGTGTGAAGAAAGATGGAACACAAAGGCTTTGAGAAACCTCAGGAGAAACCAAAGGAGGCCAGGAACAGGTGAGGCAGCATAGGGCAGCCTAGAGCAGAGAAAGGCTTTCCACCACAGATGGGGCTGGAGGTGCTTCTTGATCAGGCCACTTCCTCTTGCAAGCTCTGCTCTGAGTAGATCTCAGCCAGTCACCTTTGCCTGCAAGTGCTGGCTGGAGGGGTCACAGCAGGACACCTGGAGTGCTGGAGACTTCTAACTTGCCAAGAGGATAACAAGCTAGGAACCAGACTTTTGCCCCTCCCTCGGGTGTATACACCAGCAAAGGCACCTGGTTAGACCAAGACAATATTCAGTCACAAGGAAAAAAACACTCAAGATATGTCGTTAATAAGGAGTATAAAAGAAAAGAAAACAAAGTAAACAAACTACACAGCAAAAGATAGAATAATTTACAAGACAGCCAAGCGTTTTCAAAAAGCAAATAAACAGTCATCAGAGAAAAGCAGACCAAAATGACAATGAGATACCTCTTGACACCCACTAAGACAGCTATAATATAAAAAGGTAAGTATTGGTAAGGATGTGTGGACAAGTCAGGGTCTGAACAAACTGAGAATCAGCAACTCTTCATAGATCCCTCAGAGAACTGAAATCACAGAGTGAACTACTCCCCCGCAAACTGAAAAGACCAACAGGTGGATACAGAGAAGAGTAGAGTAGAAGAGCAGAGTAGAAACCTCCAGGGACAAACTGACAAATTGCTGGAGGCACAGTGTGGATGAAGGGGAGAGAAAAAACTAGGGGGGGGGGGGGCACATTTTTGTGACTTTTACCTCCAGGAGCTCTACCAGGTTCTCATGGTAAGGATCAAAGAAAAATCCCCTCAGGCTTCCAGCAGGGAAAAGGCAGCTGTTTTGAAAATACGTCAGAGTCCTTTGTTCTTCTTAACAAGGTCTGCTCTCAAGAGAAACTATTTTACCAGAACCTAACCCATTGGTTGTGTGTGTGTGGTTTTTTTTTAATTAATTATTTATTTATTTGTCAGAGAGAGAGAGAGAGAGAGAGAGTGAGCGCGCACAAGCAAGGGGTGTGGCAAGCAGAGGGAGAAGCAGGCTCCCCACTGAGCAAGAAGCCCCATGTGGGGCTTGATCGCAGAACCCTGGGATCATAACCCGGGCCAAAGGCAGACAGCTTCCGGACCAGGTGTCCTGACCCATTGGGTTTTATCAGAACCTAACCAACCTGTGGAAAGGGAATTAGCCATCTCCAGCTCCCTCCTGCCATTCCACACCACTTAACTGGGGAAGCAAATCTGAGAAGCACTGTGATAGTCAAAGCCCAGGAACATATGTTCACTGAGAACTAATCATAGGTCCACAGAATGCTTCTCACTCTACATCTCACTGCTATACCACTACAGGCCTATTTCCCACAGTTCTTTTTATCTACGATATCCTATTTGGCTTTCAACAAAAAATTACAAAGCATGTTAAAAAGCAAAAGACACTGTCTGAAGAGACAGAGCGAGCATCGGAACTAGACTCAGACAAGGCAGAGATGTCGGAATTATTAGACCAGGAATTTAAGATGACTATGATTAACATGTTAAGGGCTCTATTGGACAAAGTAGACAACACCCAAGAACAGAGGGGCAATTTAATCAGGGAGATGGAAATGCTAAGAAAGAATCAAGAAGAAATGCTAGGGATCAAAAACATAATAGAAATACAGAACTATCTTTGGTGGCTCATTAGTAGACTGAATGGGGCTGAAGAAAGGACCTCCAAGCTTGAGAACATGTCAAGAGGAACTTCCAAAACTGAAAACCAAAGAGGAAAAAAAGACTAAGAAAAACCAGAACAGAACAGCATATCCAAAGCTGTGTTACAACCACAAAAGGTGTAAAATACACATAACAGGGATACCAGAACGAGAAGAGAGAAAGGAACAGAAGAAATATTTAAAGCAGTAATGACAGAGAACTTCAACAAATTAGTGAGACACCACACCAAAACCACAAATCTGGGAAGCTCAGAGAACCAAGGCAGGATGAAAAGCATCAAGTTGCACACAAGTCAAAGTGGTTGCCCGGAGGCTTCAGGGAAGCTCAATTTTAAAGTCCCCTTGCTTCTCTCTTGCACAACCGCTCCTGCCTTCTCAGCCTTTTGTTTCAGGAAGCCAGTACTATCGTGAAGACGCGTCCGAGAGGCTGGCAGCACAGACACAATTCCCGTGGAAATCAGCTAGATCCTGTATTTCCCTGTAAAATCCCCCAGCCCCTTCCTCAGCCTGCTGCAGCCCCCTGGGCCGGGCAAAGCCATAAGGCTATTGTTCCTCTGTAGCCCCAACTCTTTGTGTGGTGCTTGGCTCTGCAGCACAGAGGTTAGTGGTTTTTGACAACAAATCAGCATATAAGACGCCTGTGACTGAAGGAGATGCTCTAACAAGATAAATGAGATCAAAAAACACTTTTTAAATGCACACATAGAATTAAAGAATGGAAAGGAAGATAAAATTCTGAAAGCTTCCAGGGTGCGAGAGGAAGAAACAGGCCACCTACAAAGAAACACGAATAAGCCAACAGTGAGACTCTCAGCAGCAACACTGTACTCAAGATAATGGAGTGATAATTTCAAATGTTGAAGGAAAAAATAAAATAACAATTCTATATCCAGCTATGCTATCATTTGAATGCAAGAGTGAAAGGAAAATAATCTCAGACATATAGGTATTCAAAATTAATCTCACAAAGACCATGTTTTTTAAAACTGTTAAAAAGTAGACTAACAAAAAATTAATCTAGGGAGAAACGATGGGAAATAAGAGTAAACAATTTAGTGAGGTTTACTGTTACCTAAATAATACAAAAGAAAAAAGATAAGAGCATGCAAAAATATTCTGTTTGGAAGAAAGACTACATGATAATATTAAAAAATTAACAGAAAAATAAACACATGTCATAAGTTAGGACTTACAAAAAGTAACTTTCTTTATAACTAAGAATCATCATCATATACACTATTTTCTCTGACCACAACATAATCTGATTGAAAACTAAATCAATTACTACAAGAGACCTTAAAAATGCCTACGTATCTAAAAATAAAAAACAAAAAACAACAACAAAAAGCACTAAATAACTTGGGTTACAGAGGAAATAACAAGAAAAAATACAAACTGCTAAGTACTGATAAACACGTCATTCCAAAAGTCCTAAGTCATAGCTAACGTAGTATTACAGGGACATTTATAGCTATGACCGTATTTATCAGGAAACAAGAAAGAGTATGGATTGAGCCAATGCACTGATAGCTGCTCCCCTGTGTAACTGCATTAAAATGATACTAAAATTCCAGGTTAGGATGGGGGATTAATCACACAATTTTATCCCTTCCCCAAACCCACTAAAACTATAAAATCAGACTTTAGAAAAAAAGAGAAGCATACAAAAATAGGAAGATCAGGGGAAGAAACATCTGGGAAGCAGATGGACAAATACTAACTGCTTTCAAGCCAAAATTCCAAGCTGGCTTTGGGGAAGGGGAGAAGCAGGCTGGTCCGTACTGCAGCATCCTCTTGAAACCCGGGGGCAGCACCAGACTCCTCTGGAGCTGGGGAAAAACGAGGCAGTAGAAAAAGAGGCAGGCAAAAGCTGTGGGCAGTCTGAGCCCCAAGCCCTCAGCCTCTGCTGCCAGGTGCCTGCCTCCCCATGGACGTCTGGACGTCCCATCCCTAGAGAAGATGTGACCGGCATTCTGGATGGTCTGCTTCCATCGCACGGAGGTAGGGGTCCCACAGGTTGAAGGCTAGGGTCCCCCTTTCCCTAGGTGGTAACCAGGGTTCTAAGATTGGAAGACTGACTGGCCCAGGGGGAAAGACCCCAAGGAAGAGACAGTGGGGGGGTCCACATCAAAGGATCCTCCTCTGTAATGGGTCTGGACACAGAGATCCAGGTTGAGCCTCGTTCTCCCTCTGAAAGGGAGAGCACTGCCACCAGAACTGCTCAGGTGTCTCTCGGCTTTACACAGCACTGGCTGGGGACTCTGGCTTAAGTTCAAGGCCTTCTGATCATGTAAGGTCTCCAATTTAATTTCGCAGGCAGCTCTCTTCCTGAAGCCACTAAGGACGCGCTCCATGACAGCACGGGGGTAAACCTACAGAAAGGTGAAGCTGAGGCACAGGAAACTGAAGGCTCAGCGCTGAGGAAGGGCCAGTGAGTCTCCAGGAAGGGAGGTTCCGGGACCACTACTGAGTGACAAGGGTCACTCGAGGGCAGGCACACTGAGGCCATCGTCTTAAGTCACTGCTACAGTGCATCATCTTTTATTTAGTTTTGTCATTTATTTTTTTCATTGTAAGTGCGCTCCTTAATTCCCATCCCCTGCTTCCCCCTTCCCCCGGAGCAACCAGCAGTTGTTCTCTATAATTAAGAGTCTGTTTCTGGATTAATCTTTTTTCCCCTTCATTTGTTCTTCAATTCCACGTATGAGTGAAACCATACGGTATTTGTCTTTCTCTGACTCACTGTGTTTAGCACTGTGCTCTCTAGCTCCAGCCACATCGTTGCAAATGGCAAGATGTCATTCTTTGTTTGTTTATTTGTTTTTTACAGCTGAGTAATATTCCTCTGTGTGTGTGTGTCTGCGCGCATGCACGTATTTATAAACATATATGTGTATATATATAAAAAACCCATGTTCTTTACCACTCATCTATCAGTGGACACCTGGGTTGGTTCTATAGCTTGGCTATTGTAAGTAATGTTGCAATAAACAAAGGGGTGCATGTATCCCTCTGAGTTTATGTATTTGTACTTTTTGGATAAATACCCAGCAGTGCGATTACAGGATCATAGGGTACGCTGGACCATCTACTAAACTCAGTGAGCTGTAGCCCAGAATCTCATCAGTGCTCAGCTGGGTTTCACCACGTACTCTCAGACTCCTCCACTCCTTCCCTGCCCACTCCCTGGATCAGAAGACTCTGACCTCCTACAAGCTGGAGGAAAGCACATCAGTTGGGAGGCAGGAAACAGAGGGCCTCCCTGCCCCTGCCCAGACTTCTAGGACTGCCTAATGACCTTGAACACTAACTTATTAAGAAAGGGGTCACAGATGCTGGAGCCAGAACATGACCATGTGGGTTTCCTGGGGCTGCCATAAGCTATGGCCCACAAACCCGGTGGCTTAAATAACAAACTTACTCTTCTACAGTTCTAGAGACCAGAAGTCAGAAAGCATGGGGTCAGCAGGGCCATGTGTTCTCTGAATATTCCAAGGAAGAATCCACTCCATGCTTTTTCTTACCTCCTGGTAATGCCAGCAATCCTCAGTGGCCCTTAGCTTATAGGAACACTGCTCTGCCCTGGCCATCACATGGGCCTTCTGATCATGTAAAGTCTCCAATTTTATTTCGAAGGCAGCTCTCCTCCTGAAGCCACTAAGGATGCTCTCCATGAGAGCACAGGGGTAAACTGCAGGTCTCCCTGGATCTGTCTCTGTGTCTCTTCCCTCCTTCTCATAAGGACACCAGTCATATTGGATTAAGTGCCCACCCTGCTCCAGTGCGACCTCATCTTAACTAATTACATCTGCAAATGCCCTATTTCCAAACAAGGTCACACTCACCAGTACCAGGAAAAAAATGTCAATATATCCTTGTGGGGGAGGGAGGGGGGGATGGGGGGTAGGGGAGCACAATTCCCTTTACAGCATTGACCCAGAGAGACTGCTCAGCTTACCCTTCCTGGAAGCCTCCCTCTAAGAATGGCAAAGTCCTTACAAAGCTAGATGGGTGCCTCCTACTTAGCCTTTTTTAAAAACTAAAGGTGACATAAAAAAATAACTCAGAGTGGCTCCCTCGGTGGCGGGGGTGGGGGAATAGGCAGTACACAGAACCTCCAATGTGCTTGTAATGTTCTGTTTCTTAACCCAAGGGATACATGCAAAAGCACTTATTTTATTAGTCTATAAACTATACTGATATGTTTTATATATTCTTTAGTTATAGGATACATTTCACAACTTAAAAAATTAAGTATAGAGATTAAAAAGACAAACCCACAAGAACAAAGACATGATGAGTAGATGACTACAACAAAATCATCTGATTAGTGGCAAATGGCTAAGAACAGAGAGCCAGGGCCTAAGGCAGCAGTGCAGACAGACCAGGAGAGGCATGATTTACACGCAGAGCCTCAGGAAAGGTGATGGGTCCTGCTAACACTGAGAGTGACAAGAGGACTATGGACTGAGGGTCTCTTTACTTAAAAGGCTAAAGCCTCCAATTACACCCCCACTGCCCACATCCAGAAACAATTTTTCCCTCCATGGGTAGAAGGCTAGACTGTCTGGAGAGGCTCGAGCAGATTCTGGACATGGGAGCTCGTGGCATGGTCAACGGTGGGACTGAAAATAGGAAGCCTCAGGGGAGTAGGCTCCTGGTCCTCCCTATTCACTTTTAGCTACAGGCAGGCAAGTTACTACCTCCCAGGAAAGAAAGAAAATAGGAAAAAAGAAAAGCAAGGGATCCATCTAGGGTAGGGGTTGTTGGCAAACTATACCCCATAGGCCGGATCTGGCCTGTTGCAGTAAATAACGTTGTCACTGGGACACAGTCACGCCCAACTGTTTTATCTTGGTCTCAAAAACAGCACAGTAGAGTAGCTGCAACTCAGACTGTGTGGTCTGCAAAGCCAGAACCATCTACTGTCTGCCCCTTAACAGAAAGCCTGCCAACCACTGGTCTAAAGGGTCCAAGATCCAAATAATAGGTGTGTTCTAAAGAGACAGAAGAGAGAAAATAGAAGACAGGAAATGAAGAAGATGATCCAGAATTCCAGGAGAGTTTCAAACTGCAAAGGCCCACACACCACATGGCCAACACAATGGGAGAAAAGGCCCCACACATGGTACATCACAGAATAAGATCAGAACACTGGCACCATCAGCCCACTAGTTTCCAAAGAAGACAGAAAAATGTGCAAATTATCCAAACAGGCAATTCACCGACAGGGAAACAACTAGGAAACGTGAAAAATGTTTAAACTCACCTGTAAACGAAGACATGTAAATAAAAAATAAGATTTCACTTCATAGCCATCAGACTAGCAAAAGTAGTTAAAGGCTGCTTAGGAGCAAGAGCTAGCAAAAGATTCAGGAAAATAGGACCTCTCATTTGTGCTGTGGAAGGGTGTATTCTTGAAGTTCTCATTCCCAGGAGCGCACACACACCTGGACTCCTCTGGACGTTCTTGAGCAGCACTGATATACATTGATCTATGCCTGCATGTATCTCCTACCTACAGAGATGTTTACGTGTCCTCGGAGCCTGCTCAGCACATGGTCTGGCACATTCTACGTCCTCCACAAAAGTGTCACTCAGGGCGATGACACAAACCATGTGCAAACTCCGTCCCCGCCAGGGACTAAGAGAGACAAAATGTCGAGGCTCTGTCTTGAATGCCCAAAAGGAAACAAACCAACCTAGACGTATTAATGGGTATTCATAATGAATAGTTTCAAAACATAAAGCCCAGCAATTTTTGTATCTTTCTCCCTTGCTGTTTCCTGTCTCCTCCCAGATCACTCGGGAGTTTAAGTCCCAACACAGCTGTGCCCACTCGGTGGTGCTGCCTGCCCCACCTCCATGGCCGCCCCGAGAGGCTCACCTGGTATCGGTCAAGGATTCGGAAGTCCGGACAGGTCGTTCTGTATGTGGCTTGTCCAGCTGGAAGCCTAGAAACTCCTCCTTCTTTGGCTCCATAAATGCCATCAACTAACAGAAGAGCAGCATTAACAACTTGATCCAAGTCAAAAAGTGGTAATCCTCTATCCCTTTTCGCTTGCCTGACAATCAGCTTCCGCTTTAGTCTGCGAGCTTCCGGCGTCATGGCTACAGCACTGGGACAAGCTTCCAGCCGCTTCAGGAGCAGCTTCTCCTCATAGATGCTCACAGGGGTGTACTTGGGCCCTTTAGGTTTCCTGTCCTTCTCCAACTGAGGCTTCCTCTTCTCTCGAGTCCTGGTTTGCAAAGAGGTGTTGGAATCTGTGTCTTCACTGTCAATGTCCATCCTGTCAGGCTTCTCCTCCTCACTCTCTACCTCCTGCTTTATCTGTTCCGGCGCTCGGACCTTCTTTCTGCCCCCGACTACAGCCCCGGACGCTGCTGCCCCAGCGGGAGGTGGAACGTACTCCATCCCTGGGTCTATGACTCCATCGCCTTCCATCTCATCGTCATCTGTGCAGAGTGCAAGACAGTGTGATCAAGACTGAGGAAAGAAGAAGTGCAGGGCACACGGCCCACCAGGTGAACACACATGCATTATATCAGGGCCCACACATAAAACCAAAGATGCAAGAAAGGCAAGTCTTACCATGAAACAAGGCTTGCGGTGGCATCACATCTGGAATCAGATCTGCTTCTGAAAGCAAGCTGGGTGTGGCCGAGTGAGAGGCAGGGGTCCCAGGGGCGGAGAAATCCAGAGATGGAGAAGGAGATGGACTGGTCAAAGGGGTGCGGTCAGAGGAACTCAAGGATGAGAAGTCAATCACTTCTCCTTTTTCTAGAATCACATCTGGCCTGCGGCCACGGCTTATGAACTTCACTGGAGTCGAAGAAGTACTCCTGTCAAGAAAGCTGGCCGCTTCCTTCTGGGCTCTCCTAATGTCCTTTGCTTCCTGAGTACGGGACCTTTTCTCTTTTAATTCCATGGCAGATTCCACGGGATTCCGACTTGCCCGTTTTCGAAGGCCCTCAACAGTAATGATGGGATCTAAAGTTGGTTTTGAGGCTGCCGGGAAAGAATAAATACCTAAATTTTCCAGAACAAATATCTCAACTTTAATTTGTTTTACTAATTTGTTATTGTGAACTTAACTACCATGTTCAAAATAGAGAAATGTTCAATGAATGACTTAAACTAAGACTTAGAGCTTTCTTAAGAAAAAAGGGATTATAATACAAATTTAATTAATTAAATGTCATCTTTTCCTTATCGAAATTGATAAACATTAAGTTTGGTAATGCTCAGCAAGAATATGGGGAATGGGTATTTTCATGCCCTTCTAGTAAGGCATATATTTTATTACAACTTTTTGGAGGGTAATTTGACAACACCAATTAAAATTCTGAATAAATAATGCCCTTCGATACAGCAACCTGTTTCCAGGAATTTAGCACAAATAATTCATAGACAAATCTGTACAACTGTAGCATTGTTTAAAATAACAACAACAAAGAGGTAGAAGTAACCAAAACATCCATCAACAGGGGAATGGCCTATTATATATCACCTATTAAGGCTACTCGATGGAATACAATGAAAAAAAAAGAAAAGAAAAGAAGGTAGATCTACATGTACTGCTATGGAAAGATGTCCAAGGTATCCTCGTAAGGGGAAGAAGGAACAGAGAATGGGTATTACAGGAAGAATTTATTTTTCAATAAAAATGCTTAAATATGCAGAAATAACTTCTAAAAGCATTCACAAGAGATAGCAGTGGTTACTCTGGGGAGTGAAAAAGGTGTAGGTGTCAGGGAGAGGGACACTATCACGCTTTCTACTTTTCAATACTATTAGATTTTTTTTCTCAATTATATTTTTAAAAATTTAAAACTCATTAAAACTTTTTAGATTTACAAAAATCAGATCAATGTGTGGCTGTAAGGGGTTCATTTTTTTTTTTTTAAAGTGTGAGAATGGTCTCATGGTTAGACTACAAAAGAGTCCTTATCTCCTAAAGATAACATACTGAGATTTTTAAAATAGATTTTATTTATGAGAGAGAGAGAGAGAACACGAGTAGAAGCAGGGGCAGAGGGAGAAGCAGCGTCCCCAATGAGCAGGGAGTCTGCTTCGGGACTCGATCCCAGGACCCTGGATCCTGACCTGAGCAGAGGCAGACACTTAATCAACTGAGCCACCCAGGCACCCAGCATACTGACATGTTTAAGAATTAAATGATACCTGGGATTTCCTTGTAAATAATCCAAAGGGTGGGATGAGTGGAGGGTTGGGGGAAAGTACCAAGGGCTCTAAATAAAATGAGACTGCTAGCAATTAACTGCTCAAGCAAGGTGAAAGGTACACAGGGGTTCATTACATTACTCTACTCACCTTGGTAGATGTTTAAAAATTTCCATATTAAAAAGGTGTAAAACAAAATGAGATTGGAACTAGAGAACTTTTCAGATACCAAAGGAAATTTACAGAACTCATAACTTCAGTGCTCACCTCGGAAGCACAAATACAACTGGTCACTTGATTAAATGATAAAATATTTTTAATACAGTATTTATTTCTAGCAGACACAAAATGTGTCATAATGAAATTGCCAAACAGAGTCACTCCAGAGAGGCAGATGAGCTCTGCCTGGTACAAGCAGGATGTCTCGTAAGCTCACACTTGGCTTCGGCCGGGTCAACATCCTGCACTGACTGCTCTCCCAAGAGTACCTTTCACTTTCAGAGTCGAGGCAGACAGCTTCTCTCCTTCAGGCTTCATTGTTGGGGGCTTGTTGTGAACAAGCTTCCACCATCCTGGTTCTCCGAACTCCTGAGCACCTGAACGGAAGAACATCGGGCTTCCCACGCTGAGGCAACCCGCTACTGTGCTCCACCAAGTCGAAGTCTTTTTCCTGGAAAGTCCAAGGATTTAAAAATTACTGGCTTTTCAGTGATCTCATTATGTAGAAAATACACTCTGTATGCCCTAGGACTCAAAGCCTGTGATACGCTAGGGAACCTCCAATCTTTGAACGAAAAGAGCCTAACATTCAGGAGAGAAGCTCTGGGGGCACCTGGGTGGCTCAGTCAGTTGCCTCTGGTTTCAGCTCAGGTCATGATCTTAGGGTCCATGAGACTGTGCCCCATGTGTGCTCTGTGCTCACCAGGGAATCTACTTGAGATTCTCTCTCTCCCTCTTTCTTTGCCTCTCTCCCCGCTCATGTGTGCTCTCTCTCTCTCAAAATAAATAAATAAATATTTAAAAAAAAAAAAAGGAGAGGCTCTGAAGCCTGCCTGGCTTCAAGTCCTGGTTCTACCACCTTCTGGCTGCCTCAGTTTCTCCTTCTTTAAAATCAGAGTAACAGAACTTAGCTCATAAGGTTGCTGTGGGGATTAAATGAAATAATTCAAACAAAGCTCAAAATAAAACACTTATCCCAATTATCATGATTATGGAGTTCCACAGGCTAATTGAAATGAAAGTTGTCTTTATATGTGAATTAAATACAGCTTTGAAGAAAGCAAGCAAGAGAGGGGAGCCTGGGTGGTTCAGTAGGTTAAGCCTCTGCCTTTGGCTCAGGTCGTGATCTCAGAGTCCTGGGGTCAAGCCCCACATCGGGCTCTCTGCTCAGTGGGGAGCCTGCTTGTGATCTCTCTCTGTCAAATATAAATAAAAACCTTTAAAAAAAAAAAAAAGAAAGAAAGAAAGAAGCAAGCAAGCAAGAGAATCATTAGCCCTGGTGAACAGTTCACTTTACCCCAGGAGTCAGATGCAACGCTCAGGTAGCTCGTTTGCCTATACATAGTAGAGTGGAATAAAACTATACAGTATGTTCCACAAATACAGTTGAACACTGGGGGAATAACCAGTTTTGGGAAAGAAAAAAAAAAAAAAAGAAATATGTAACAAAAACTTGAAATGATATGTAAAACGTCAACTATTCAGATTCCTGTTGAAAATGCTTTTAAAGGCAACTGTTGTATTTCCACCTTGAAAACATTATTACCAGAAATCCCGAAACACGGTCTCTCATTACAAGACCAGCCTTAACAGGTGGAAAATATTCTTAGGAGGCAAAAAGAAAAAAAAGGATTCTTACGGACAAAGATGTGCTAGAAAACAAAGAAAAACTACAAACATAAGCTTTAATAGGCACGAGCACTCTGAGATGGGGACAATGATACCTTACCTTCTGCCCCAGTGTTTTGGTCCCAGAGCACCTCTCCTACATTCATACCTTTTCCCAATCTTTCCAAGCCCCACTCTTGCCCAAAGGATAGTGTGGGCGTTGGTGGGGGAGGTCTACTTGCTTTCTCACACAGTAGGCATGCTGGTCTAACTGATGGTGCCCCTTCCCCCAAGTCCCTGAGGCACTGCTTACTTTATCCTTCCAGCTTTATTCTTTCTGTTGCTCTGACCCAGTAACTCCTACTCTCCTACCCTCAAGATTTGCTTACTCTTATTTCTGCTTGCTCAAACCTGCTTCTGAATCCCTGAAGGGAATTTTACATTTTGGCTACTGAACTTTTCAGCTCCAGAATTTCTTCTTGGTTTCTTTTCAGGTTTTTAATCTCTCTGTTGGTATTTCTGTTTTGTTTAGACATGATTTGCTTGACTTTCTCCACATCACTTCTTTGGGCATCTTTAACACAGTTGTTTAAGTCTTTGTCTGGGGGCGCCTGGGTGGCTCAGCTGGCTGAGCGTCTGCCTTTGGCTCGGGTCATGACTCCGGGGGTCCCGGGATCGAGCCCCGCATCGGGCTCCTTGTTCAGCGGGCAGCCTGCTTCTCCCTCTCCCTCTGCCTGCCCCTCCCCCTGCTTGTGCTCTCTCTGTCAAATATATCAATAAAATCTTTTTTTAAAAAATGTCTTTGGTAGATCCACTGATAAGTCATTTTCAGGGACAGTTTCTGTTGGTTTGTTTTTTACCCTTTAAATGGGCCATACTTGCCTGTTTCTTTGTATTCTTTATAAATTTTTGTTGAAAATTAGATATTTGAATTTAAAAATGTAGTAACTCTGGAAATCAGACCATTTTCCTTCCCTGCAGTTTAAGGGTTTTTGTTTTCCTGATTGTTGTAGGGTATCTCTGTATCAAAGATCCGCCTGAGGTATAAATTTTAAGTTCTTCTCGGGTCACTCCCCTGGGCATGCACAATGACTTTCTAATTTCCTCTGTGTATGTGGTTACTTTTGACCGTCTTACTCTTCAATGTCTGGCTCCGAAA
Organism: Enhydra lutris kenyoni; assembly: GCF_002288905.1. Lineage (NCBI taxonomy): Eukaryota > Metazoa > Chordata > Mammalia > Carnivora > Mustelidae > Enhydra > Enhydra lutris. The sequence continues at coordinate 42,823,956 of NW_019154090.1, read as the reverse complement.
AGGGGACAAAGAGAAAAATGAAGGTGGAGAGGAAAGTGCCAGCGTTTTAAGTCCCCTTGAAGTCACTGCAGCCAGAGGGAAAAGGGGTGACAACCATTCAGGGGAGGTGCAACCCACCTCTTCATATTCATTTCTGTGATCAGAAGCAGCAATCAGTGATCTGAGCAGATTCCTGGTATTTGGAGGACAGGGTCCTTTTTGTCTACCCTGACTCTTACAAGCTGTGTATGAGCTGCTTTGGGAACAAGTGCATTACTTGCCGCCACAGGGCTGAAGGGTGTGGAATGGGGAAATGTCACTGTGCTAAGAGCCGAAATCCACCACAACCAATGTAATTTACCTTCCAAGCCTCCCCCTGGAAGTTTCAAGACTTCAATATAGATCCAAAATCCAAAATAATTACATCAGACAGATTCTGCCATTTCAACAGTTTTCTAGGTAGGGAAAGACTTCTGGTGCTTCCTACTCTGCTATCTTCCTGGAATCCTTGTCATATCATTTAAAAATTTTTAAATAATATGAATGTGTTTTATCATATTTCATCAAATGTAAGATTCATTGACTTTAAGATACACCATTTTATGCACAACAAAACAAGAAAACTAGCCATCAGTTATGACACACTATCCCTTGTAAGATTGTATCCAGCTTGTATCCAGCTATCAGAGATGTGAAAATATAAGAATGTGTGCATCATAAAAATCAATGAAATATGGTAATAGAGAAAAGTATCCAAAGTATTCTTCACTAATCAAAGATCTATCTCCTATATACTGTACACCTGAAATTAATGGAACACTGTATGTTGAACTACACTGGAATAAGAAAAAAAAAAGTTGGGGACGGATGCCTGGGTGGCTCAGTCATTAAGCATCTGCCTTTGGCTCAGGTCATGATCCCAGGGTCCTGGGATTGAGCTCCACATCAGGCTCCCTGTTCAGTGGGGAGCCTGCTTCTCCCTCTCCCACCCACCCTACTTGCATTCCCTTTCTCGCTCTCTCTCTCTCTGTCAAATAAATAAATAAATCTAAAAACAAAAGTTATACCTCCTAGAAAAATTCAAGGCTGGGATTATAAAAGCAAATTAAATGATCACACATACAAAGGCAATTAAACTGCAGTAATTAATTAAAGCTTTTGTACACATTTAAACTTGTTTCCACAATAGATACGTAAAGTCTTTTGAATAAATCTTTACATATTTCAACTTCAGTAAAACATTAAAGGCATAAAAGCAAACATTCGAAAGAAAATGTATTCAAAAAAGCAAACATCTGAAAGAAAATGTATTCAAATCTTGTACTTCATTACACAGTATACTATACTCTTAGATCCTATGGTAAGCGAGAAATACTTATCATTAAGAATTTAAAGAATGTCGGGGTGCCTAGGTGGCTCAGTGAGTTAAGCCTCTGCCTTCGGCTCAGGTCATGATCCCAGGGTCCTGGTGTCGAGCCCCGTGTCGGGCTCTCTGCTTGGCAGGGATCCTGCTCCCCCCCCACCCTCTGCCTGCCTCTCTGCCTACCTGTGATCTCTGTCTGTTAAATAAATAAATAAAATCTTAAAAAAAAAAAAAGAATTTAAAGAATGTTCTATGGATAGCAGAATGAAAATCTTCAGAAAATGAAAAAGCTCTAACTGTGCATGTCCTCTGCAGGCCGCTTCCCTGGGGCATAGTGACTCTGCCTATGTTCACAGAGATGTGTGAGTATATATGCGCTGACTGACTCTGGCAAGGGATTTCAGGTGGCTTTTCCAATAACTGATGCTGACAGCAGAGTCCCCAGAGCAAAGGACAGCACTGAGGCAGGAAACTGAGTGACAAGGAATCACAGAGCAATTTTTTTTTTAGAGAGGAAGCGTGCGCACGTTGAGCTCGCAGGCCCAAGCAGGCAGGGGAGCCGCAACAAGAGAATCCACTCCCAGGCTGGGGCAGGCAGGGCTCAGGCTCACGACCCTGAGATCACAACTTGAGCCAAACACAAGAGTCAGAAGCTTAACCAAGTGAGCTATCCAGGCGCCCCACACAGAGTAATTTTTAATGATCCTTCATTCCTTCTGATGAGATCAAGGAGAAGGGTCGTTGCTTTAAATTCTCCCTAACAACCGCTGCTACCCTTTTTAATCAAGACAGAGGGTCTCGATTGCCTTTACAGGCCTTGGGATCCAGCTACAATGTAATAGCACTGTTTTATTTTTAGCACACCTATTTTTATAGTGTCATTCTATGTATGGCAAATGATATGGGTTTTCTACTTACCATGGTGGTTTGAAGTTTCTTTGTAGAATGAATGTCTTTATTTAAAAAAAAAGTGTCTGAATTTAAATAAGTAAATGGTAATTCAAGTGATACACTAACAACAGCCAAAACCCACTAGTTTAATGGCTAAACTGCCCAGAAACTGGAGAGTAATTAATGCCTTTCAGTAAAGTATTAAAAAGAAAGCAAGCCTTGGCTGATTCCTCTCAGAACATGCTCTACAAATGAACAAATGAAACAACTGAAGAACTTTTGTTAAAATGTGGTAAAATCCTTAAAAACGGGCAATTTAAATCCAGTTTCTTCAAGAAGACAATCTACTAAGCAGAATGGCACTAAGATCAGGAAAACATTCCAAGATCTAATTTTATCAGTTTTCTCCCTTTCTTGCGCCTTATAAATGGGGTGTATTAAGTTCCATAAATAGTGCTAAATCATTAAACTAAGACAACAGATTTCCTTTCTTTAAGAAAAGAACCAGTTATACTGTCAATTCTTTTCTTAGTAGCACTAAATAACTCAAGAACAAAAATAACTCCTTTTGTAAAACCGAACTGAATCTCTTCTATTTTCTCCGCACAGCAAGCCTTCAGAAAGCCGCCGCTCCTCTCGGCTGTCCGCCCTGAGCTCCCAGTGATGCTGGCAGAGCTGTGACCTCTCAGCGCCCGACGAAACAGAGGCCACAGTGCTTTCAGAGTGAGGGCAGGTACAGACTCCCTGTTCTGATTGTGATCAGAGCCTGTGGCACATCTACACTGACCCAATTAGGCAAGATTTATGAACTTCACACGGGACGTCAGAGGGCAACTAACAATCAGCATCTCACACGATTTGCCAGTGCCACTGCAAACTCATTAATCCCTAATAGCAATAAAAATCTTGTTGATCTCAGTATCTGTGCACTGGATTACCAAAGCAGCCACCAAGGAGGTGTGCTCAGCAGGAAAGTCAGTGCACTATCATGGAGAAGAATGAATGAGCAAGCCGTGTGCGTATTAATGCACCTAGACTTTGCTAAGCGCTACAACACCAAAACGTTATCAAAAGGTTCTATCTGCTAGTTAATAAAAACAAATACCGAACTGCTAGGAGTCTATTCATGAAGAACAATTTAAAGAGGTACAGTCCATCACTGTCATTTTCTTCCTCTGACCTTCCGTAAGATACTGATTTCAAAAGGACATGATGACCCTATATCCCCACATTAGAGTTACTCATCCAACTATGAAACAGCCTCATGCAATCTAATGTTCTATTTTAACTTTCTAAGAATCTCTTCAAATCTCTTCATGCTCAGTAGAAACTAAAAGTTTCCTCTAAAGTAGGAGGAGAAAAGTCTGGAAACCTATACCTGTTTTTAAAGATATTATTCATGAGAGAGAGAGAGAGACACAGAGAGCACAAGTGGCAGGAAGAGGCAGAGACAGAGGGAGAAGCAGGCTCCCCACTGTGCAAGGAGCCTGCCATGGGGGCTCAGTCCCGGGACCCTGGGATCATGACCTGACCCGAAGACAGACGCTTCACTGACTGAGCCACCTAGGCGCTCCTAGAAACCTATACTTCTAATCGTATATGCTTCTACTTTGGTTTTCAGTAAACAAATTTTTTAACTTAAAAAAGTTAACATTTTCTGGAATTAAAACATTCTTTGTAACTGCCACAGTACGAATTCCTAAAGGGCTTCGTTAGGCTGTCTTGAACCTTGTGTACCTTGTACTTTACTTCTTCATTCAAGTGTAAGTTTTTTAAAAATCACATTACCTATTCCCTAGTAAAAAGGTCCAATGTTTCTCAATAAAGGCGCAGATATCTTCTTTCCATCGGAAATAACCTTGCCGTCCACTTCCTTCCAGAGACAAGTTGTACATTGCCAGCATGACAACCTGGAACACAAATGCAACAAGGGCTGGGAGAAAAGCATCATTAGGGATGCTAATCTTCCAAGGGAAATGTTCGTTGTTTTATACCTGTGTAGGAATGGGTGGGGAACAGAGGGTGGAAAAGAAAGGATAATACCTTGGAATAGTCTCAGTAGAGAATTTTATTTCCTGTTTTGCTTCCATTAGATGAATAGCACTAACCCACTACAGTATGTGCAGTTGTGCCTGACACACTGCATATGCAGGGTTGAGGTGTGGCTGAACTGATCAGGATAAGCAACAGCCATCCTAAGCAACTAAGCAATCTGTCGTTGCTACTCCCCTCCGCAACCCCATTCCCTGCATCTCTCCATCCTACACGACATGACAAGCAACTAAGCAATCTGGCTGTGGTTACTACTCCCCCCCACCCCATCCCTGCATCTCTCCATCTTACACAACGTCCTAAGCAAATAAGCAACCTGCCCGCTATTATTACTCCCCTCCCCACCCCATCCCTGCATCTCTCCATCTTACATAATGTGGCACTAGTAACCTTAACCTCTGGCCGTGAGCCCTCCAGCTACCTACTACAGCCCACATTTTCTGACTGCTGGGGCTGACCTTTATTAAATATTTTGAAAGTCACCCCTGCCTATATATTTTTCTAAGCTCTTTACAGAGCAGAAACAGAAGACTCTCAGAATTTCAAAGCTGAAAATAATGTTAGTCACCATCTACTCAGTGTTTAGCCATTTTCATACATAGAAATCTTTCTTCGGATGACATTAGCATTAGACAGGGGGCCCCGAGCCAAGAGGTCTGGCTGCTCAGCCCGCTCTGAGGCTCCGAGACACCCCCAGAGCTCCATGTGAAAACTCATCTGGTCCAGCCTTGCTTGTTTACAGGTAATGAATTCATGGCCCCAAATTGGGAAGTGTTTTCCAGAAATATAAGTAACACATGTTCACTGTAAAAGATTTCAATAATAGAAGAGCGAAGAAGGAGTAAAAAACACTCTGAATTAAATCTACCATCAAGAAACAATCACTTCCGGGGCGCCTGGGTGGCTCAGTGGGTTAAGCCTCTGCCTTCGGCTCAGGTCATGATCTCAGAGTCCTGGGATTGAGCCCCGCATCGGGCTCCTTGCTCAGTGGGGAGCCTGCTTCTCTCTCTGCCTCTGCCTGCCTCTCTGCCTGCTTGTGCTCTCTCTCTCTGTCAAATAAATAAATAAATAAAATCTTTAAAAAAAAAAAAAAGAAAGAAACAATCACTTCTGAGACATTCAATCACCATGCCTTCAGGCATTTCTTCTTACATTTACATGCAATTTTGAATTATGTAATTTCATATAAATCGACAAAATGATACCAGCTATTCAAAACTATGTTTTCGGGGCGCCTCGGTGGCTCAGAGGGTTAAACCTCTGCCTTCAGCTCAGGTCATGATCTCAGGGTCCTGGGCTTGCGCCCCACATCGGGCTCTCTGCTTGGCGGGGAGCCTGCTTCCCCCTCTCTCTCTGCCTGCCTCTCTGCCTTCTTGTGATCTCTGTCAAATAAATAAATGAAATCTTATAAATAAATATATAAGTAAGTAAGTAAGTAAATAAAACAAAACTATGTTTTCAACCTAATAGAAACAATGATTAATTTGGGGCCATTGAAACTGAAAAGGGGACAGAGAATCCATGAAAAGAAACTAATTTGATTCTTCTTTCCAGAAAGCACACCCTGAAAGTATAAGGGGGCTACTAACTGTAATTCAGGCTCCCTACCACCTGTGCTCACAGCTTGAGACCCCCGATGGTCCAGAGGATAATCTGACTTCAAGGGCCTGGTAATGCTGAACACTTCTAATAATGCTTATGTTTCCCATTAATTGAGCTCCCCCCTCCTTAGACTCCTGCAACTTACAGACAGCCCACCAAACAATTAACTCATCTATAGAGTTTTCACGTTCTTCCACACATTTTTGAAACAGGTCCCCATCAGCCAACAAACATCTTCTTTAAAACAGTTACTGTCCACTGGGATTTACTATTTAATGGATATGGAATTTCAGCGTGGCAAGATAAAAATGTTCTGGAGATGGACAGCGGTGATGGTTGCAAAAGAATGTGAATGTACCTAAGGCCGCTGAATGATATGCTAAAAAAACAGATAAAATGGTAAACTTTCATGTTATATATATTTTACCACAATTTTAAAAACTTATTGTTCAAGAAATACTTTAATGAGAGACTGAAATGAGCTGCTTCTGCCTACTCCCAAAGCGCTCAGACACATTGATTCACTGTTAATCTCAGTTGTAGAGACATTGTCTGCTACTCTATTTCTGGTATTTGGGGGGGGGGGAGGGGGCGTATGTGTGAAATATTTCATGACTTTAGAAAGTTAAAATTCATATATTTACTGGAAAATAACTTTTTCTATAACCACTTAGTATTTATCGCACAAACTACCAACTCAATATATGAAGGAGATGGTTTTCCTCCTCTCCTGGAATCTGTAATCCTAAGAAAAGGAATCCCAGGTCAGTGTTCGGCTCTCCCACTACCAGCCCAAGCCCATCAGTGACAGTGTTTCCCCAGGGCAGAGCTCTGGGCTGGCAGAGCCAGAGCAGGCACTTCACCAGCATGTGCTGGGAAACACCCAGAAAAAAAAGGAGAATAGATCATGGTACATTCTCTACCTGCCACAGAAGAGTAAGTGTCCAGGATGAGAATGTAACAAGTCCCCTACCTTCCCAAACACATGATCGAGTTTCTCCTGCATTTCCAACTATGGTTCACAAATCACCGAGGAGAGGACACAAGAAAGGGCATGGAAAAAAGGTCAGGAGACCAGACTCCTTCCCTAATGGCATTTTGTGATCAAACAAGCATTTCTACTTATTACTTGGATGAATCAACAAAGTTAAGATCTAAAAAGATAGTAAAGCTACATTCCAATATACTGGTTGGTGATATCGATCAATAGAATCTATCCAAAACCATCTGATTCCCTCTCAGCTCTTTCTTAAGGGTCTGGGTTTTTTATGTATGACTGGAAATACTGGTCAGTAGCTTACCAAGACCAGATCTACCAAGTGTCTGACCTACCACTTCATCATACCAGGGTATTATCTCCCATCAGTCTGTCTTCTGGCAGTGCAAACATAATTTTCAAGTGATGTTAGTCTAATTAAATGTGCAAACTGAACCAATATTCTATCTTCTAAGCAATATACCCAAAAGCCGGTTGTTGTTTTTTTTTTTTCAAAAGAACCTTGACAGGGGCACCTGTGTAGCTCAATGGGTTAAGCCTCTGCCTTGGGCTCAGGTCATAATCTCAGGGTCCTGGGATTGAGTCCCGCATCAGGTTCTCTGCTGAGCGGGGAGCCCACTTCTCCCCTCTCTCTGCCTGCCTCTCTGCCTACTTGTGATCTCTCTCTGTGAAATAAATAAATAAAATTAAAAAAAAAAAAAAGAACCTTCACAAAACACTCATATTCTTGCAAATGAACTATACATATTTGCTATTCTTGCTCTTTATGGCTTTTTGAGAAGCTACTTGCAGATCAAATGCAAATCTGCCATGGGTATATGCATCAGAGTAATCTACTAATATTAATCTGACCTTGCCTAGACATAACATCCCATGCACATGCTGAGAAAAACATAATTATAATATATATGAGGCTATGGCCTCAGTACAAACTTCCCTTCACTTTCCATTTGCGTATTTTCAGCCAAGTCAAAAAAGGCTCCGTAAGTTCACCACTGACAGATTTCATTAGCACATCTCCTAGGGAAGCACTGATGATTAAAATAATTGTCGAAGCTGCTAAAGCAGCTGCAGTTTATAAGGAATACCTAGTGGCTAAGACCATTTCCTCTGCACTCTTTCTCATTACCCTGTGTATTTCCTTCCTAGCAAAAAAATGCTATGTGTAATTAACTCATTTATTTGTCTGCTTACTGTCTAAAATGAATACCTAGAATGCCAGCTACCCAGCTGTCTCACTCAGCACCACAGTCTCCAGGCTTGCAACAGCACTGGGTTTATCTGAGCCACTCAGTAAGTATACTCCATTCATTTTTAGACCTTACTGTTAACACTGGTACCCTGTTCTATACATATTAATAACAAAACCAAAAAAATTAATGCACGCTGGAGATCAGGAAAAAGCTACTATTCAGGCTACTGTTGGCTTGGATTACGGTGCTGGTAGTAGAGATGGTTAAAAGGAGGTTATAGGTATTCACTGAACAAAAAATATTCAAGTATGTCTGTGTTCAAATATAGAAAAACTGGATTTATGTTGGTTTCCGCAATGAGCCACATTATACCTTCCAACGATTTGTGGCGGAATCTTTACATTCTTAAAAATGTAAATATGGCCATCTTTACATTTTTTAAAATGGTTTTATTGTTCTAAACATGGCTGCCAGAAAAATATGAACCTCACTTTCAATTCCATTAAAATTAGAGTTTGGTAGTACATATAAATGAAATTCTGCGTGTGTCAGAGGTTTTCAAGAATCTCAAACTTAATTCACTAAGTTAGCGTTGAGTACTTTTACGAAGAACTTCTTTCTCCGTATATCTGGAATATGATTTTCATTGTGAAATAAAAAGTGACCCTCAAAATAGCTCAAAACTCAATGTCTCGAAGTAAGATCCTCATTCTCTGAATATTCACTCCAATAATTCTTTGGGGGATCGTCCTCCTGAATTCGAGGAGGAGAGCTTTTTACTCACTTGCTGCCATGTAAGCTTCAGCCTTTCATACTGCTCCTTGCCATCTTCTGAGCAATCGGAACAAGTGAACCTAAAAAAATTATCACCCTTAAGGTAACTGAGCTGTTCCCTCAGCTGACCTAGGAGAAAAACAAAAAGGCACATCACAGGTTTATCTACAGCAGCGTTTATCAGTTTATCAACCAGATTTTCCATGCTTCCCATGTTTTTCCTTTTTCAGCCAACCCATGATAGCAGGATGGGAAGGTAGGGAAGGTAGAAAAGATTTTTGTTTTTCTAACATAGTATATGCCTGTTGAGATCTGTGGTTCCCTAACTTTTACAAGATACTGGAAAAGCAAGTTTTTATTGCTGTCATTGGATTTTCCAACTGTTGATATTCCTGACTCCTATGGGTCTCTTTACATTTTTTTTTTTTTTAAGATTTTATTATTTGACAGAGAGACAGACAGTGAGAGGGAACACAAGTAGGGGGAGTGGGAGAGGGAGCAGCAGGCTGCCCGGGGAGCAGAGAGCCTGATGTGGGGCTGGATCCCAGGACTCTGGGATCATGACCTGAGCCAAAGGCAGATGCTTAACAACTGAGCCACCCAGGCGCCCCTCTTTACATATTCTTCCAAGAAACATCTGAATTCCCACTGCATGCCAGGTACTGGCGTAAGAACTGGAATACAGTACTCACGACAGTCAGCTCACAGCATTTGATGAATTTTGAGGGCCACAGATGAGGAAATGTCATCACAACAGCACAGTGGTTCTCCATCCTCACGGTGCAACAGAACGACCCAGGGAGAGGTTTTGGTTTCTTAAAAATATGCCTGGGCCCATCTCACACAGAATGAGTCGATTTCTGAAAATGGGTGTGGGTCTCTGCCTTTTTCAATGTTCCTCAGGTGATGCTGAGGCTCTGGGAGACAGGGCAACCACTGGAATGGAATGTGCTGTGTACCATAGGGCAATGTGAGGGCACAGAAAAGGGAGGCCCAACCTCTATTAGGAAGATGGGAGAGCTAGAAGAGTGGGGTCTCTAGGGGGCCTGAAGAAGGACTAGAATTGGCCAGGGTAGAGGGGTGCCTGGGGGCTAAAGAGACACACATTCGGGAAGAAATTAAAATGTGCCAAGACCTTAGGATAAGAAAGAATTGGTTGTGGAGAATTAAAAGCTCACCCTAACTGCAAATTTCTGGTTGTGTGGGGACAGGGCACTGACAAGAGAAGCTGAAGCTAGCAGGGTCTATCTTGAAAGACTGTTTAAAATACATCCTGGGGACACCTGGGTGGCTCAGTTGGTTAAGTGGCTGCCTTCGGCTCAGGTCATGATCCCAGCATCCTGGGATCGAGTCCCACATCGGGCTCCTTGCTCGGCAGGGAGCCTGCTTCTCTCTCCGTCTCTGTCTGCCTCTCTGTCTGCATGTGCTTGCTCTCGCTCTCGCTCTCGCTCTCTCTGACAAATAAATAAATAAAATCTTAAAAAAAAAAATACATCCTGAGAGGACAAGGGGAACACCACTGAGATTTTCAGGCAGGTGTGTGAATCAGTAAGCAGACACTGCTCAGAAGCAACATCAGCTAATGCACAGAAAGTTCTAGATTTTTTCCTATGAAATGAAATGAAAATGTTAACTTATTAATAGTAACGATTATTCTGAATAGTAAGTCCATCTTAAACACATTTCCACATACCAGAAAATGACCCCTTTCACGTGCATATATATATATATATATATATATATATATACACACACACATACACACACACACACACACACACACACACACAGAAATTTCTCTTAGTTATAAACACAAAGAATTCCTCCGGTACATATGTCTTTACTAGTCTCTGCCTAATGCAAAAATCCTGTTTTGGTAAGACTCATGATGGCTGGCAAAGCATGCTCCTTGAGAGCCAGGAAGCTGGCAGATGCAAAGATTAAGTTAAAAGCGTGAGGCATCAGGAGAGCATGTGTGTGTGTGTATCTCTTGCCAGCAGATCTAGGAGGCCAGCAAGTGGAAAACAAGAATGGTCCCAGAAAAAGAGCATAAAATACTTTTAATCTGCTAATTCTCACTTACTTCAACATACAACAGCAGTTTTCCATGGGAGTCAAATACTACCAGAGTAACTTGAACTTTAATTCTATACTTACTGGGCCTATTATTTGGCCCCAAATCTGTGACATGATCTTGTTAGAACAATGTGGCTAATTCTTTAAATAACGCAGAATTTCCAATTTTCTGATTTTTATTGGATTGCCATCAAGAACGTTAATTTAACAATGTGAGAGTCTGACAGTAATTTTTATTAATACAAATGTGTCTATGTTTTATATAAATCTGTCATTAACCAACTAAACTAATAATAAATATAATAATTATCTTTTTATTTAGGTCCATTTTACATTTCATGTTTTGTTCACAGATTAGAAAAACAAACCTTCACACAGGAATTAACAAATGAAAGGAATTGAGAAGCTCCTTACTGGCCGGTATCCATTTTTGGCACTTGTCACAGAAGTAGGACAGCTGCTCCTCCATCCACGACACATCTCCTTCATCACTGTTGAGGGAATCCCCACTCTGATCATGAGATAAGTCCACTGATGCCTGGTCCTCCGATTCCACGATCAGGAGAGTCTCCCCCTCCACCTCCCCCTCCTCCAGCCCTTCTGAGGTAGATGTTCTCGTGGCTTCATCGTCGTGCCGGCTTATCAAACTACTCAGGTGGATGTTACTATCCATCCCTTCCTCTCACAGGTTCCAAAGTCCTTTTCACTAAAAATCCTAAGCTCTGGACACCAAGCTTATAGGGGCTTCTACCAGGACCACAAAGACAGAAATTCTTCAGAAGAGTGTCTGCCTGCTTCTTGACTCAGAAGGGACTTTTAAAGCAGTAATTTAGAACATATGATCCACTGTCCTTTTCTTTGGCCAAGCTGGAAAGGATAGTGACCAAAAAAAGGCTGAAGTCCTCACTAAGCTATCCTCCATCCACACTCGCACACTCACACTTGACACTGTCCCATCAATACTTGACAACCATTTTGGGTCATGTTTTTTGAGATCCTTTTGCCAATAACATCTTCTCTCTTTCCGCTTCAAGTTGCTCAGTCAAAATAATCTGTTCTCCCAAAAGACGAATGTTTTCTTTTTTCCGATTTTGTCTCTCAATGTCTCTGATCACTCCATCATGAAGCCTCTAAAAATGTAAGAAAGAGATTTCAGTAACACCTTGAACAGGTGGTTTCCATCCTCGTGCCATTCAATCCGAGTAACAGTGCTACTAAAATATACTGAAAACTTTGAGACTCCAAATACGCAATTACTATTTCAACTTTCTCCATAAATGTAAAATGTAATAAACCATCAGATTAAATTGGTGGTGTACTCTACCAGTGTTATTACTAAAATGACATCTTAACATATTTTACGAAATTCCTGAACATTTAGTATAGAGACTTAATGGGAAATAACATTAATTTAAAAAGAAAAAACTGCTCCTGTGTTGAACTTTAAGTTTGATATTCAATGCTTCAAAAGACTTGGTGAGATTTACTATAGTAACTCTATGAACTACTTTCCTGTTGGCAATTATCCTCGCTCAATAATAAACATCAAAGAAAGAAAAAAAAAGATTACTGAAATTTAAATAGGATGCAAGAAAGAACCTGACTTTTTCTTATGTGTAAAGGGAAGTAAAAATTATACAGAATTACTAGCCAATTACACAACTGAGAGAGATGGGAAAAATACAATGCCACTACCAGAGGAAAAAATAAAGGCCCATCAGTGGTAATTATTTTGATAAGCAGTAAAGATAGGTAGAAAATTCCAAAACACGGACCTAGCACCTAAGGTGAGACTTTTTAAAGCAAAAATCCAGTCATTACCAATAATTACCATTTTATAGTTTTTAGGTCACAAAATAAAATTTTTTAACAGGGGTCTTGTGAGATAGAGGCCTCTCTTGTGAGGGGGCCCAGGCCTGAGGTTTTGGGTTTTTTGTTTTAAATTATCAAGTCTATTTTAAAAACTCACAAAGTACATACTTGCCGGACCTCCTCCAGGCCTAGAGTTTCATTCCCTCTTACAGCGGAGTTGAGGAATTTAAGAGTCTTGGAATAGACAACACAACTGAAAACCAACTTTTTGGAACACTGTTCCTTGGCCAGATCTCCAGCGACATTTGACTCCTCCCTCTCCAGTTGCCCGCTCCTGTGCTCCTTATACCATGACATATCCACCCACACTCCTCCATGCCTCCCAAGGCGCACACCACGGGCTGGAAACATTCTTCCCAAACCTGCTTCTGAGATCCCACCCTTCCTTTCTCAGACTTCAGAATATGGCTTAGGAGCTTGCTCTCCTGCCACCATTTGCTACCTTCCTCCAACTCCAAGTTTCAATATTTGCTGATTGCCTGTGACTTCCACTTAACTACCTTCCTAACCACCAACAGCTCTTCACCATTACTCACGTAGCATTACTCTTTTTGCTGGTTTCCTGTAAGGATGAGTGTCAGTGGCTGGTATGGGGTAGACAGTCAAAAAATGAGAGAAAACTATAGTCATTATGTTATTTCTTGCTTCCTTGAAACTTCCAACACACCCACCCTGTCAATCATTTGTTTTGCTCCTTCCCAGGCTAGAAAGAAAGTCCATGGTGACTGGATGTAAAATAACCACATGTTATTCTGGCCAATCTTTGCTTCACCTAACTTCCAAATATCTAGATCTTTCTGCTCTTCCTCTCTCTAGCACAGTGATACTCAAGCCGGCCTGCATGTTAGAATTCCCTGGGCAGCTTTTAAAAGATACCTAAACCAGATCCCTCATCTCCAAGAGATTCTGATTTAAGAGGTCTGGAGTAGGTTACATTGTAAAAACTTCTAAGGAACATGAGATGTGTAGCTAGTTCAGAACCAAGTTCTTACCCACCCTACTCCATACTCTTTGAAAATCCCTGCCCTCAGTGACCTCCAAGCTAATTAGGACACTCTGCCCTCTACTTCATCTCAAATTTCTTTTGATCTCATTTCCTTTCACTTCTTAGAAGAGAAACTCTCCTGCCTCTGTTCCAAAAGCTACCTCCCTAAGAAGCCATACTTTTCCCCAATCTCTAACCTCTTTCATGCCCTGCCATGGTTCATCTCAATACCCCCTTCCCCAAATTCTTACACCATCACACCTTTCTCTGATTTCCAGACTGTGAACGAGGACCAAGACCTCATCTGCTTCATCTCTGTATATCAAGCACACTGCTCAGCCCAATGCAAGAAAGACTGCTTACTAGTTCACCCAGTTCATTACTTCCATCCTTAAAAAAACTAGGCTCAACTCTAACACACGCGCTGACCTAGTTGCCTGTTGTCACATTCAATATTCAGCACTGCTGTGAATCAGTTACAGACTCAGGAACGCCTATCCTTCCTTATCTTTGATTCCCAACGTGCCTAGTGTGGAGCCTGACACTAGGTCCTTAAACATGGTGAGATCGGTCATTAAAAATGCGCCAACTACGCCTGGGTGGCTCAGTGGGTTAAAGCCTCTGCCTTCGGCTCAGATCATGATCCCAGGGTCCTGGGATCAAGCCCCGCACGGGCTCTCTGCTCACCAGGGAGCCTGCTTCCTCCTCTCTCTCTCTCTGCCTGCCTCTCTGCCTACTTGTGATCTCTGTCAAATAAATAAATAAAATCTTAAAAAAAAAAAATGCGCCAACTAGACTAAAGAAGATAGGAACTCAGAGACACAGAATGGACGGCTAATCTACCCATCAGTAAGTCACAGTTACTTCCAGAAACAAAAGTACCGCAAAAAAGAAAATAGTTCCCGGAATCTGGTTTCCATAACAAACTGCTCCGTTAAAGACAAAAGACCAAAAAAAATTTAAAAAGCATCCACCAAATTACCTTAGCCAAAGGCACGGAAAGTGAATGCCGGGAAGCCTCCTTAACCCTGGGATCAAAACCTCACTAGCACTGAAACATCAGGATTGAGCCTCAACCTTGGGCCTGGGTTTGGGGACAAGCCAACAACTTGCTGAGTGCACCCGACGTAAACCCCTTCCCGACTCGAGTTTGCAGCGGCCCAGGTGAGACGCTGAAAAAGTCCGTGTCACGCAGGCTGGTGGTGATTTGGGAACAGGACCGCCGACTACGGCGCGGGCGAGTCTTAGCGGGAGCCAGGCGGCTGCGGCGCCGAGGCGTTGGGGACGCCCGGGGTCGCCTGGTGCCTCCCGGTGCACGCGGCCTCGGGGACTGCGGCGCCTAGGACCCGGCAGGCGGCAGCCGGGGCGCAATCGGCGAGAGCGCGGGGGAGCCGGGTCGCGCCGCCGAGGAGCCCACGAAAGAGGAAAAGACGAGGAGCAGCGGAGAACCAAGCGGAGACAGATCGCGGGCCAGAGGTCGCCGTCGCCGCGGCCACCGCGCGGGCCCCGGAAGAGGCGGTCACGTGACACCGACCTGCCGGTCCTGCCGCTGCTTCAGATGCACGCCGGCCACGGTGGCTGCCGTCAGCACCACCGAGAGGCCTAGCACCGCCTTCGAGCTCCTCGACATCCCCGCGCCGGCCACTGCGGCCTCCTCCTACCCGCCAGGGGCCGGGGCCGTAGCCGAACGATTCTCAGCGGGTGCGGGTCAGGCTCGACAGCTCGAGCGCAGAGCCTCGGCTGCCGGGTGCGCCGCCCGGCGCGCTAGGCGCGAGCAATCGAGAGTCGAGCGGCGTTTTCTGCTCCGCGGAAAACGTGTCTGCGGGTGAGGTCCTGGGACAGGAGTGCCTCTTCCCAATCCTCCCGACCCTGGCACGCGCACGCACACACACACATACACACACACCTGGGACAGGAGTGCCTCTTCCCAATCCTCCCGACCCTGGCACGCGCCGCGCACGCGCGCGCGCACCCCCCCCCCCCCCCCCCCCCCCCCCCGTCCCCTCTGAGCGCGGTGGTGACCCGGGTCCTTTGGTCCATACCAGCTTCACCAAACTCCGCCTCATTGCCCCTTTGGCGGGGCAGATGCTACCAGAAGATGGAGTTCTTGCTTGAAGATTCATAATTAAAGATGGAGCTCTTGCTTGAAAATTCATAATTAAATGTTGTAGACATCTTGGTGCTGTGTGCTGGCGGGTCAGGCTCTGAGGGTTTTGTTTTTGTTTTTTTGGTTTTTTTTTTTAAGATCTATTTATTTGACAGAGAGAGAGATTACAAGTAGACATAGAGGCAGGCAGAGAGAGAGAGAGAGAGAGAGAAGGAAGCAGGTTCCCTGCTGAGCAGAGAGCCGGATGCGGGGCTTGATCCTAGGACCCTGAGATCATGACCTGTGCTGAAGGCAGAGGTTTTAACCCACTGAGCCACCCAGGCGCCCAGGTGCCCAGCTGTGAGTTTTCTTAAAACAGATAGCCTTCTGGCTAAAGAACATGCTAACTTAGCAGCGAAGCCTCGTTGCCTCCAGATAAGAAAAGCGCTGGTCGACTTGTTTCCCCTGTAATCTTTAAGAGATCACCTTTATAAATTCGGAACTTCAGTTCGCGCACCAGGAAGACAGGATTCCTGATTCCCACATTACTAGGAAAATGAATGAATGAATGCATGCATGCTACAATGAGTCAGGCATTGCACAAGACATCATTTTCACTTTTCCTTATGGTAGAAAGAAGTTTGGCTTGCAGAAACTGTAAGGTATCTGGTAGAGCACACAATGAAGAGGATTCCCATTAAGTCATTCTTTCCCACTGGAGTTCACAGGGAGCAAGCTTCTTCCGTGGAAACAGCTGTGGACAATGTTGATTAGGGCCAGGTCTTGGTTAGCATCACCCAACGGTTTCTCCAGCATTCATTTCTGTGGAGCTTTGCTAGTCTGGTTTCTGTTATTTCACCATAAATGGCATGAGGTGATTATTGCTCTTAAGAAATGTAATAAAAATTTTTTTTTAAATTATTATTCTTTTCAAATCACATTTTGTCCACAGTAATTTTCTCAGCCAAAGGAGAATGTACCGTTGAATTGGAAAACTGAGTTCCTGCCTTAGTAGACCATGAAGTTAGAACTTTAATTTAAGGTATATTTGTATACTTTTCTAATTTAAAAAAAAAAGCTATATTAGCCTGCTTTTCACCTGTTGTGGACTCTAGATATTTTTCTCTGTGAGTCATTGAGCCTTCAGCAGAGTTACATGACCTTAGAATTTTGTCAGAGTCAGATTGCCTTCCATCCTATTGTGACTAATTTTTCAATTTGTCTTCTTTAAATGTAATTTAATTCTACTTTTAAAAATCCTGTATGTGTTAACAGTGTCAGATGAAAAAGTGGATTATCTGTTTAAGTATTTATGATCCTCAGCAGGGCATTTTGTGTAATTACTGCCACATAAATGATTGAAATGTGAGAGAATGACTGTAGACTCCTATATCCAATAATCACAAGAAAAGAGACAGGGAGACAGTTGACAAGTGGCAGTTGTTATGGACTGCATATTTGTGTCCTCCTAAAACTCTTATGTTGAAATCCTAATCCCTTAGTGGGATGGTATAGGAGATGGGGCCTTTGGGAGGTAGTTAGGTTTAGATAAGGTCATGAGGGTAAACACCCCCCCCCCCCACCCAGGAAGGATTAGTGTCCTTATAAGAAGAGCAAGAGACTAGAGCTCTTGTTAGGACATAGCAAGAAGACGGCCATCTCCAGACCTGGAAGGACCCTCACTGGAACCCAACCAGGGCTGGCACCCTGATCTCAGAGTTCCCAGGCTCTATAACTGACAAATTTCTGTTGTTTAAGCCATGCAGTCTTTGGTTTTTTTGTTATAGCAGCCCAAGCTAAAACAGCAATGAACTGTTCCCCAAAGTTAAGCATGGGTGTGGATTCTTGCTCCAGAGTCAGTATCACCAATAGTGAAGATTCAAGACCCAGTTCTCTCTCAGAACCTTCCAGCAACTCTCCTCCAGGAGCCAGATGCTGATCGGTCTTGAATTCTTCACTGTCTTTTTCTCAGTGGCAAATCATCACTTTTGCCAGCTAAAAGTCCTAGCTAACCATGGAAAAGTCCCGCTAACCATTGTAGAATCTCAGTAAGAGGTGCTCCTGAAATAATTACAAGAGGTAAATAGAGGCAGAGCTCCTACTACAAGGTAGAAGGCATAAAATTGAGACCCACCCATCCATGGGAGAGTTAAAAAAATCACTTCATGGGGCGCCTGGGTGGCTCAGTGGGTTAAAGCCTCTGCCTTCCGCTGAGGTCATGATCCCAGGGTCCTGGGATTGAGCCCCACATCGGGCTCTCTGCTCAGCAGGGAGCCTGCTTCCTCCTCTCTCTCTTCCTGCCTGTCTGCCTACTTGTGATCTCTATCTGTCAAATGAATAAATAAAATCTTTAATAAAAAAATAAATTTAAAAAAATCACTTCATAATATTGGCACTTAGCACGTTAACAAGCTGCATGCATTTCAAAGCTTTTTATCCCTTTACTATACTCTCTCCATGTCCTCCACCCCCAGCTCCCACTATTCTACTCTCTGCTTCTGTGACTTTGACTTTCTTAGGTTCCACGTATAAGTGAGATCATACCGTATTTGTCTTTCTATCTCTGGCTTATTTCACTTAGCATGATACCCTTCAGGTTCATCCACGTTGTTGCAAATGGATTTCCTTCTTTTCCATGGCAGAATAATATCCGTGTTTGTGTGTGTGTGTGTGTGTGTGTGTGTGACATATTCTTTATCCATTCATCTGTCAATGGACAACTTAGAGTGTTTCCATATCTTGGCTAACATAGGACTATAGATAGCTCCTCAAAATTCTGATTTTATTTCCTTTGGATTTATACACAGAAGTGCAGTTGCTGAATCACATGGTAGTTCTATTTTTAATTTCTTGAGGAATCTGCATACCGTTTTTCATAGTGACTATACCAATTTATATTCCTACCTACTTTACCCCATATCCCCACCAACACTTCTTACTTCTTGTCTTTTTGATGACAGCCATTCTGACAGGTGTGAGGTGATACTTCTCTGTGGTTATAATTTGTGTTTTCCTGATTTTCCTGACAGTGATGTCGAGCACTTTTTCATCTACCTATTGACCATTTCAGTTATAAGACAAATGAGTTCTGGGGTTTTAATATACAGCATGATGACTACAGTGAACCATACTGTATACTTGGAATTTGCTAAGAGAGTAGATCTTAAGTGTTCTCATCACTCCCCAAAAGGGAAGCAATTCGAAGTGATGGATGGGTCCACGAGCCTGACTGTAGTCATTATTTCACAATGTGCAGGTGTATCAAATCACCACATTGGACACGATTGTAAATATAAACAATTTTTACTTGTAAATTATGCCTCAATAAAGTTAGGAAGACAAGAAATTGTAAGAAAAATTTTAAAGCACCAAGAAGAAAAAATACGTTATACATATACACATACACACACGAAAAGACAAGAAGTACTGATACGTGTTACAACATGGATAAACCTGGAAACCTTGAAAACAGTACGCTAAGTGCAAGAGGCACAAAAGACTGGGTATTCTCTGATTCCATTTATATAAAGTGTCCGGAATAGGCAAATCCATAGAGACAAAAAGTAGATTACTGTTTGCCAAGGGTAGGGGGATTTGGGGGATGGGGAGTGACTGCAAATGAGTTTCTTTTTGGGGATAATTAAAATGTTCTAGAATCAGATCATGTGGATGGGTGCACAACTCTTGACTCTGCTAAAACCCACTGAATTGGGCACTCTAAAGGGTAAATTTTATGGTATATTAGTAATTTCACTGGAGTTGTAAAAAGAAGGTGAAAAAAAGGCTGTTGGTACATATCAACTCCTTTCTTCTTCACAATAACCCTACAAAATGGGTGCTGTTGGTGTCCCCATTTTACAGGTGACGAAACTGAGGCACAGAATGCTATATAACTTGCCCAGAGTCCCTAGCCAGAAAGTTAAAGAGCAACCTAATTGGTTTTTAATTTTGTTTTTAAAGACATAAAAGATTAAATTTGCCTGGTTTTTAAAGTTTAAAACAGAGAACTTGTATCTTCTGTCAAGAGATACAAGGAGAATGTGTGTATCTAGAATCTTCCAATCCTGTATTTTAGTGACTTAAAAAGTGGGAGGGGAGAGCTAGGCAAGAGAGAGAGAGAGGAAAGAGGAAGACGGGACTCCCCCCGCCCATGGGAGAAGGGAGAGAAAGAGAACAGAAAAACCACCAGGAACCTGCCATAGGTTCTGGGAGAATAGCATTCACCTCCCTCGGATGTCCACCAGAAAATGGACTTCCGAGAAATGTGCTCCATTCACGTGGCCCCTTGGAATTCTGGTTTTGGGTCTTCCATTCCTCCCTTTACTAGGAGAGCCTTGTAGCACCCAGCAGAATAGTGTTCTCAGAAGATGGTCTCTGTGAGCTAGGGTCTGCAGGAACAAAGAGGTGGGAAGCAGGGATTCTGGCTTCACTCTGGGAACAATCCCTTACCTTTGGGGCCTCAGTTTCCTCATCTGTACTATGGGTACAATGATATGTCTGCTACCTCCTTGGAATTAGTATCACACCTGCACCAAAAGCCAGGCAGGTGGTGATAATGCAAGTTGGAACATCCCAGCCAGGGAGTCTTAGGGGGTCCTGGGGAGAGGGGGGGAGGGAGGGCTCCTGTCACTATTGCTGCTGGGAGTGGCCCTCAATCCTTGCTTCACATATTTAGGAAATGTCTCTTCGTTTGCAGCTCAGTGGGCCTTCTGGTAGGGGTCAGCAGTGAGGACTCGCACGGACCTTGCCCAAATCCTGGAGGAGTTTCATTGTTTCCAAATACTTGGTGGGACCGAGTTCTTTTGGACAAAATCCAATCACATTATCAGAAAAAAAATGTCAACATTACCATTGTTAATAGAAGAAAAGAGCTAAGTAGAGACTTTAAATATAATTTCGACTGCTTGGGGCACCTGGGTGGCTCAGTCTGTTAAGCATCTGCCTTCAGCTCAGGTCATGATCCCAGAGTCCTGGGATCCAGCCCTGCATGGGGCTTCCTGCTCAGTGGGAAGCATGCTTCTCCCTTTCCCTCGGCCCCTCCCCCAGCTTGTGTGCGCGCGAGCTCTCTCTCTCTCTCTCTCTCAATTTCTCTAATAAATTAAAAAAATTTTAAATTACAAATCTTAAAAAATCTTTTTAAAAAAGTCTTGATCAGGATTTCTGTGCAGACACTTTATTATTTTTTTTGTTTTTCTTAAGTTTATTTTTTTAGTAATCTCTATACCCAACGTGGGGCTTGAACTCACAAACCCAAGATCAAGGGTCATACCTTCTTCTGACTGAGCCAGCCAGGCACCCCTCTGTGCAGATTTAAACATAAAATTTGGATAAAAAAGACACAGAGAAACAAGCTGTAGTTTTTCATTGAAAAAAAAAAAATCACGGAGTTGTTATCAGGAGATTTTATATGGATTCAATATTTGAATCTGCCCCAACACTTTGCTTTTGTTTTTCTTTTCATAATAATAGAGCATCATATATTTATTTTATCTTTTTTTTTTTAAGAATATATATAAAGACAATGTAAATACTGATCAGCCATGACGCTGCATCTCAGAATCTCATGCTCTACAAACTGAGCTAGCGAGCCAGGAGCCCTTCCATTAAGCTCCCTCCAGCTGATCCCAGAGAGCTATACAAATATCCCTTCGTTATGTTTATCAGGATGATACAAAGATTTGGAAACATGGTGAGTTTAACACAATTTGTTTTGTGCACCAGAACTTCTGAACCTCTCATCTCTCCGCCTTTCTTCTAGTGTCCTGGTATCCTGAGATCAGACGACCTCCCACCCCTCTCAATTTTGGACTGATGTGCTGAGAATGACCACTGTTCTCCGCTGCTGTCCCCGTAGAAGGACCGTGGTGCTCTATTCACAACTGCTGTCGCTTCAGTGTTGGTTTTGATGGGAGCTGGAAATGGGGCCATTGATGACATTAAAACAGGAAGACTCAGAAGCCTGTTTGCTCAGACTTAGGTGTACTGGAAGCCTGTGGGCTTTAGATGGCTAGCTACCCCACCCTCGCTGAGCTGTTTTCAACCCTGGAAGTCCCTTTTGAAATTGCTTGCTTGCAGGATCATTCTTCTATGTCAAATCCCTGGGAGACACAACGTCTGCCATCAGCCTGAGCTTAATTTGTAAGACAAAGATATAAATCTGACCTTCTGAGAAAGCTCTAAGGCTCTGCATTCCTAGGGGAGGAAGCCCCGACTGCCCTCTGCCCTCCCCTCCAGCCTTTTACAAGGAGGAGGAGACATCAAAAAGAAGTACAGTTGGAAATCAGGGGTTTGGAGAAGAGCCAAGAAATGAAAACTAAGTCGGGGGAGTACAATCATCTCCCTCCGTTAAACAATGTGGTCACACAATGCTGTTCCACCTTAACTCATACAAGGGTGGGATTTGAAAAAAAAAAAACAAAAAAAACAAAACAATGTCTTCACTACCCAGTGTATAATTTGGCTTGTGTTTTGTGGGCTTGAATCAGGGCCAGGTCTTTGCAGCTATTATGGGAAAGCTGGGTTTCCAAGTCACTTCTGTTTTAGCGAATATTAATCATCAGTACTCTGGTGGGAGATATTAATAGGAAGGCATAGGTTTAAAGTAGGATAAACGGTGGGCACGAATGTAGCAGGTGTGGGCAGATGCCTAGGGCAATGGATGAGAAGGTTGTATGGGGCACGTCTCCTATAGAAAGAGGAGGCAGTGAGGGGGATGGTTTTGTTTAGGAAGAAGGTGGAGGGTGTCAACTGGATTGGCACCAGTGTTTGACCTTTGCGTAAATGTGCCAATCTCAACACCAAATGATTCCAGAAATATCACATCACATGACACCCTCTAAAGCACCCTTATGACTATTTAAAAAACAAACACGGAGCTCTGCTCGGGTAGGGCCCTGTAGTGGGCTTTAACAGACAGGGAATACAATAGGGCCCCATCTTCTTCGGGTTTAACTTCTAAAGTCAGCCCTCAACTTGTCAAGCAAAAATCACTGCCCTTGAAAATCGCTTAGGAAGACGACATGTTGGAGACCAGAGACTTCATTTCGGTAAGTCCGACAGTTTTTTGTCTGGCCCTGAAACTGATTGCTGTGAATTCAGTGGAGGATTTATTTAATTTATTGGGAATTCTGTGTAGGAGAGCTGTCTCTTCTCTCTCATTTAGTAATATATGCAATCATTCATTTATATCCACGAGGACTCACACGTACTTATTTTGTACTTTGGTTTATAACACAGCATTACTTTAACTTGCAGGTCGAATTGTTAAAGCTTTAACCACGGGGAGCCCTTCCAGCTGGCTCCTGTACCCTTTGACATATCCCCACCAATGTGGGTTTTTCTTTTTTTCATACTTGCTTACTTTCTGGCATATAAGCTAGCATCATTTGTTGAAAAGACTCCTTTCCCCCACCCCAACCTTTGTTGTGAACTTGACCCCCTTGTTGAAAATTATTGACCATATACATGAGGGTTTACTTCTGGGCTCTCTATTCTGTCCCGTTGTTCTGCATGTCTGTCCTTATGCCAGACAGAACAACACTGTTTTGATTACTGTAAGTTTATAATAAATTTTGAAATCAAATCTGAGTCCTCCAACTCTGATGTTTTTCCGGATTGCTTTGGCAATTTGGGGTCCCATGAGATGGTATATGAATATTAGGACTGGTGTTTCTGGTTCTGCAAGGAATACCACTTGGATTTTGATAGGGAATGCATAGGAGCACTTAGGGGAATATTGTCACCTTAGCAATGTTACGTCTTCCAATTCATCGGGAAATGTTTTTCCATTTATTTATATCTTTCTTTAACTGGGGGGGGGCAATATTTGGGGTTTCCAGTGTACAAGTCTTTCTCCTCTGTTAAATTCATTCCCAAGTATTTTATTATTTCTGATGCTGTTTTCTTTTCTTTTTTTTTTTTATATTTTATTAATATATTTGACAAAGAGAGAGATCACAAGTAGGCAGAGAGCAAGGGGGAAGCAGGCTCCCTGCTGAGCAAAGAGCCAGTCGCGGGGCTCGATCCCAGGACCCTGAGATCATGATCTGAGCCGAAGGCAGAGGCTTAACCCACTGAGCCACCCAGGCACCCCCTGATGCTGTTTTAAACAGAGTTGTTTTCTTAATTCCTTTCCTGGATTGTTCTTTGTCCATGTATAGAAATGCAGCTGAGTGACTCAGTTAAGCACCCAACTCTGGATTTTGGCTCAGGTCACGATCTTCGGGTCTTTTTTTTTTTTTTTTTTTAAGATTTTAATTATTTATTTGACACAGAGAGAGAGATCACAAGTAGGCAGAGAGGCAGGCAGAGGGGGAGGTGGGGAAGGAAGCAGGCCCCCTGCTGAGCAGAGAGCCCTGATGCAGGGCTCAGTCCCAGGACCCTGAGATCAGAATCTGAGTTGAAGGCAGAGGCTTAACCCACTGAGCCACCCAGGTACCCCCTGATCTTGGGGTCTTGAGATAAAGCCCCACATGGGGCTGTGCACTCAGTGGGGAGTCTGCTTGAGATTCTGTCCCTCCCCTGTTTCTCCTCACTCATGCTCTCTCTCTCTCTAAAATAAATAAATCTTTTTTAAAATGCAGGTGATTTTTGTACATTGATCTTGTATCCTGCGACTTTGCTGAATTTATTGTGTATAGACTCTTTAGGGGTGTCTGTGTATAAAAGTATGTTATCTGTGAATGGAGATAATTTCACTTCTCCCTTTCCAATGTAGGTGTCTTTTCTTTTTCTTGCCGTGTTTCCCTGGCTAGGACTTCAGTACTATGTGGAGCAGAAGTGGCAAAAGTGGGCATCGTTGTCTTGTCCTGGATCTTAGGGGAAAAGATTTCAGTCTTTTACCGTTGGGGATGATGTTATCTACTGGTTTTTCATATATGGCCTTTATCATGTTGAGGAAGTATCCTTCCATTTCTAGTTTATTAAGTGTCGGATTTTTTTGTATTAAAAAAGGTGTTGAATTTTGTCAAATGCTTTTTCTGTATCAACCGAAATGGTTATGTGGGTTTCTCCTTCATTCTGTTAATGTGATGTGTTACAACGTTGATTTTCATATGCTGAACCAGGCTTGCATTCCAGGAATGAATCCTACTTGGTCAAGATGGATGATCTTTTTTTTTTTTTTTTTAAAGATTTTATTTATTTATTTGACAGAGATCATAAGTAGGCAGAAAGACAGGCAGAGAGAGAGGAGGAAGCAGGCTCCCCGCTGAGCAGAGAGCCCAATGCGGTGCTCGATCCCAAGACCCCAGGATCATGACCTGAGCCGAAGGCAGAGGCTTTAACCCACTGAGCCACCCAGGCACCCCGGATGATCTTTTTTAATATGCTTCTGAATTTGGGGGCACCTGGGTGGCTCTGTCATTGGGCATCTGCCTTTGTCTCAGGTCATGATCCCAGGGTCCTGGGGTGGAGCCCCACTTTGGGCTCCCTGGTTAGCGGGAAGCCCGCTTCTCCCTTTCCCACTTCCCCTGCTTATATTCCCTCTCTCAATGTCTCTCTCTCTGTCAAATAAATAAATAAAATCTTAAAACAAAATATGTTGCTGAATTTGATTGGCTAGTATTTTTTTTTAAACAAATCCACTTTTTTATTTGCAGGGCCAATTATCACTTGTACTCAGTTTTCTAGTATTTTATTGGGGATTTTCCCATCAGTATTCATCAGGGATATTGGTGTGTAAATTTTTATTCCTTATAGTGTCTTTGTTTTGGTATCAGAGTAGTGCTGGTCTCATAGAATGAGTTAGGTAGTGTTCCCTCCTCTTCATTTTATTTTTTTTATTTGTTAGAGAGAGAGAGAGTGCAAGTGGCAAGAGCAGTAGGCAGAGGGAGAAGCAGGCTACCTGCCAAACAAGGAGCCCAGTATGGGACTCGATCCCAGGATCCTGGGATCATGACCCGAGCCAAAGGCAGTTGCTTAACTGACTGAGCCACCCAAGCATCCCCTCTTCAGTTTTTAAAAGATTTGGGGAAGGACTGATGTTCATTCTTTTTTTTTTTTTAAGATTTTATTTATTTATTTGACAGAGAGAGATCACAAGTAGACAGAGAGGCAGGCAGAGACAGAGAGAGAGAGAAGCAGGCTCCCTGCTGAGCAGAGAGCCCGATGTGGGGCTCGATCCCAGGACCCTGAGATCACGACCCGAGCCAAAGGCAGCGGCTTAACCCACTGAGCCACCCAGGTGCCCCTGATGTTCATCCTTTAAGTATCTGGTAGAATTCACTACTGAAGTCATCTGACCCAGGACATTAACTTTGTTGGGAGGTTTTTGGTTACTGATTCAATCTCAATAATATAGGTATATGCAGATTTTCTATTCCTTTATGATTCAGTTTTGTTAGATTGTTTCTAGAAATTGTCCATTTCATCTAGGTTACCCTGTCTATTGGCATGTAGCATTTATAGTATTCTCTTAAAATCATTCTTATTTCCATAAAATTTATAACACTGTCCACACTTCCATTTCTGATTTTGACGATTTGAGTGTTTTGTATCTTTTTTCCCTGGTCAATTGAACTAAAACCTCATTTAGGGCCACCTGGATGGCTCAGTTGGTGGAGAATGCAACTCTTATCTCAGGGTTGTAAGTTCAAGCCCCACATTGGGCATAGAGATTACTTAAAATAAAACATATTTTTTAAAAGTTTGTTTATTTCATTGACCTTTTTGAAGAATTATCTTTTAGTTTTATTGTTTTTTTCTGTTTTTTTTTCCTACTGTTTTTCTATTCTCTATTTCATTCCTATCTCTGCTTTTATCTCGATTATTTCCTTCTTTCCGCTAGATTTGGGTTTAGTTTTCTCTCCTTTTCAGTGTAGGGTTAGGTTCTTGATCTGAGATATGTCTTCTTTTTCAATGTGTGCATTTACTGCTATAAATTTCCCTCTTAGCACTGTTTTCACTGAATCCCATACATTTTGGTATTTTGTGTCTTTGTTTTCATTTGTCTCAAGGTATTTTCTAATTTCCCTCGTGCTTTTTCCTTTGACCCACTGTTTACTTAAAAGCACGCTTTTGGATGCCTGGGTTGTTCAGTTGGTTAAGCGTCTGCCTTTGACTCAGGTAATGACCTCAGGGTCCTGAGATGGAGCCCGTCATCAGGCTCCCTGTTGGGCAGGGAATCTGCTTCTCTCTCTCTCCCTCTGCCCCTCCCCACTGCTCATGCTCTCTCTCTTTCTCTCAAATAAATACATAAAATCTTTTAAAAAAATAAAAGCATGCTGTTTATTTTTTCTTTTTTCAAGTTTTTATTTAAATTCCAGTTAATTAACATGCAGTGTAATAATTAGTTCCAGATGTGGAATTTAGTGTAAAAGCATGCTGATTAATTTACATATATTTGTGACTTTTCCAGTTTTCCTTCTCTAATTGATTTCTTGCTTCATTCCATCATGATCAGAAAAGATACTTTGATTTTAATCCTTTAAAATTCATTAAGACTTGTTTTTAGCCTAACATATGGTCTCTTCTGGAACGTATTCAGGAAGTCAGTTGAGAAAAACGTATATGCCGCTGTTGGGAAGAGTGTTCTGTGTATGTCTGGTTTATGGTGTTGTTAAAGTCCTCTATTTCCTTATTGATGGTCTATCATTATTGAAAGTAGTATGGGGAAGTCCTCTACTATTATAGCAATGTCTATTTCAGGGAGCCTGGATGGCTCAGTCATTAAGCATCTGCTTTCTGCTCAGGTCATAATCCCAGGGTCCTGGGATTGAATCCCGCATCAAGCTTCCTGTTCAGTGGGGAGTCTGCTTCTCCCTCTGCCTGCTGCTCCCCTGCTCGTGCTCTCTCTGTCAAATAAATAAATAAAATCTTAAAAAAAAAAAAAAAGAAAGAAATATCTATTTCTCCCTGCAATTCTGCCAATGTTTCCTTCTTATATTTTGACTTTCTAATGTTTGGTGTATATATATTTATAACTGTTATATCTTCCTGGGAGAATTGACCTTATTATCAATATATTATATGCCTCTTTATCTCTTATAACACTTTTGTCTTGTCTGATAGTAATATAGCCACCCCTGCTCTCTTTTGGTTACTGTTTGCATGGCATATTTTTTCCCATTGTTTCACTTTCAATTTATTCTGCCTCTTTAGATCTAAAATGAGTCTGTTGTAAACAGCATGTAGTTTGATCATGTCTTTTTTTTTTAAAGATTTTATTTATTTATTTGACAGAGAGAAAGAGAGATCACAAGTAGGCAGAGAGGCAGGCAGAGAGAGAGAGGGAAGCAGACTCCCCGTTCAGCAGAGAGCCTGATGTGGGGCTCGACCCCAGGACCCTGAGATCATGACCTGAGCCGAAGGCAGAGGCTTAACCCACTGAGCCACCCAGGCGCCTCTGATCATGTTTTTTAATTCATTCTTCCAATCTATGTCTTTGATTGGAGACTTCAGTCTGTTTCATTTAAAGTAATTACTGATAGGGGACACCTGGCTGGTTTAGTTGGTAGGCAGAACATGTGACTCTTGATCTCAGGGTTGTAAGCTCTAGCCCCATGTTGGGTATGGAGATTACTTAAAAATAAAATCTTTTTTTAAAAAGTGAAGTAATTACTGGTAAGGACTTACTTCTGCCATTTAGCTATTAATTTTCCATAGGTCTTATAACTTTTTTGTCCTTCATTTCTTCCATTACTACCTTCTTTTGTGTTTAGTTGATTTTTTGGCAATGACGTATTTTTATGTCTTTCTCATTTACTTTGATGTATATTCTATAGATATTTTTTGTGGTACCCTGGAGATTACATATAACATCTCATAGTTATTAAATCTAATTTGAGTTGATATCACTTAACCCAATTACACACAAAAATTCTACTCCTATAAAGCTCTATCCCTCTTCTTTTTTTTTTTTTTTAAGATTTTATTTATTTATTTGACAGAAAGAGAGATCACAAGTAGGCAGGCAGAGAGGGGAGGGGAAGCAGGCTCCCTGCGGAGCAGAGAGCCCGCTATGGAGCTCAATCCCAGGACCCTGAGATCATGACCTGAGCTGAAGGCAGAGGCTTAACCCTCTGAGCCACCCAGGCGCCCTTCTATCCCTCTTCTTTATGTTCTTATGTCTTGCTGTCAGAAATTACACCTTTATGTAATTTTGTACACACTAACATATTTTTGTGCATTTGTCTTTTAAATCCTTCAGCAAATAAAAAGTGGAGTTACAGTTTTGCAATTATAAAATGCAAAATGTTGAAGTTTAATATAATGCTAAAATATGAAATATTGTCATATGATATGGCTTTTATGTTTATTCATGTATTTACCTTTACCACAAAACTTTCTCACCATTGAGAGGTGGGTTTTTCTTGACTGAGTTTTTGCTTGATTGCTGAAAAACTTTTGTTGGTTTCTAAAGCTCCTACAATGTTTATTCAGACAGCTTTTCATTGTTTTCCCCATGTTTCTATGGGTAAATGAGATTCCTGAAGTAAGAAGTGAAATTCCTGAGGTAGGGCTTTCTAGTTTACCATTTTACCCATGTCACTCCCTTCATTTCCTTTTGTTGTCTCATTATGGCTTACTTAATCTTGTGGAGCTCTAATTTGTGTTCTTGAGTTTCATTTGTTGAATGTTGTAAGTCATGGCAATATGTATGTAGTCAAATTTTTGTCTACTCCTGGGCGACATTATTCTGGCGAGAGCTCTTAAGATTTATTTATTTATTTATTTTGAGAAAGAGGGACAGAGCAGGAGCAGGGGGAGGGGCAAAAGCAGAGAATCTTTCAAGCAGACTCCCTGCTGAGTGAGGAGCCCGCCATAGGGCTCCTAGGGCTCAGTCTTACAACCCATGAGATCATGACCTGAACCGAAACCAAGAGTCAGACGCTCAACCAACTGAGTCACTCAAGCGCCCCTCTCCTTCGTTTTCTTGTTGGTATCTGTATACATCCTTTACCATTTCTTCTTCTGCTTCTATAATTATTACTATCATCATTATCATCATTTAATCTTTGAAGGAAGTGAATTCTCTGTGGGGCTATTTGCAGGAGAAATATATGGAAGGATCAGGACATAAGACATCAAGAATTCTTCTCATGACATAGGGTTCATGGTTAGTGAATTATTTTAGCCTTTACCTCTCCTCAACCAACCAAGACTGACTCTGCTCACAATCAGGGATGTCTCTTCATCCTGTCATCCTCCCCAGCCTCACTGACTGAGTCTGCAGATAAGAATTCTCTGGTGATTTCTTATTCAGCCCTGTCTTCACTCTTCATTCATTCACTCCTTCATTCAATAAATATTTTTTATTTGAAGTATAATTGACATACAATATCCTATTTCAGATGTATATTGATATTTTTATACACTATGAAATGATCCCCATGATAAGTCTATTTTCCATCTGTCACCTTACAAAGTTATTGCAATATTATTGACTATATTTCCCATGCTGTATTGTATACTACATTTCCATGACATTTATTTTATAACTGAAAGTTTACTCCTCTTAATCCCTTTGACCTACTTTGCTGCCCACCCACCCCTTTGTAATCGATTTGTTTCCTGTATCTTTGAGTCTAAGTTCATTCAACGAGTATTTATTTGGTGACTACTAAGTGTCAGGTAGTGTTTTAGGTACTTGGAATACACATATATAAACAAAACTGATAAATATCTAACCTTAAGGAATTCTTGTGGAGAAAACAGATAATGCAAATATACATTGACAGCTTGTATTGTATATTGAAAGTGATAAGAAAAGCCAAACAGGGTGAGAAGACTAGAGGGCCAGCGGGGAGAAGTCTGATTAAAATTACAAAATGATGATCACTGTTGGTCTCACTGACAATGTGATATTGAGCAAAGATGGGAAGAAGTTGACAGAGGAGCCATGTGGACCTGTGGGAGAAGAGTGTTCCAGACACAGGGTTTTACATACCTGGAATTTGAGGTTTTATGACTGGATGATATCACCAAGGAAATAAGTATAAATAGAGGAGTCTAAAGAAAGAGTCTGGGCGCCTGGGTGGCTCAGTGGGTTAAAGCCTCTGCCTTCAGCTCAGGTCATGGTCCCAGGGTCCTGGGATCGAGGCCCGCATCGGGCTCTCTGCTCAGCAGGGAGCCTGCTTCCTCCCCTTTCTCTCTCTGCCTGCCTCTCTGCCTACTTGTGATCTCTCTCTGTCAAATAAATAAATAAAATCTTAAAAAAAAAAAAATAAAAAAATAAAGAAAGAGTCCTTGGGGGCACCTGGGTGACTCAGTGGGTTAAGCCTCTGCCTTCGGCTAGGGTCATGATCTCAGCGTCCTGAGATCAAACCCCGAATCGGGCTCTCTGCTCAGCGGGGAGCCTGCTTCCCCCCTCTCTCTTCCTGCCTCTCTGCCTACTTGTGATTTCTCTGTCAAATAAAAAAATAAAAATCTTTTAAATAAATAAATAAATAAATAAAGAGTCCTTGGACCCTCTAGCATAGGGTGGTTGAAGGTGAAGAGCCAGCGAAGGTGACTGAGAGAGAATGGCCAATGAGTAAGAAGAAAACCAAGAGACCAGATATCCTAAGATCCGGTGAAGTAGAAGAGTGATCAACTATGTGAAATGCTAATAGTTTAAGGAATAGGAGGACCAAGACTGGATTTGTCCACGTGAAGGTCACTGGTGATTATGAAAAGAACTGCTTCAGGGGTTTTTTCTGTGAGCATGAAAGCAAAAGTGGAGTGGATTTAAGAGAGAATGCAGAAAAAAACCAAAGATAGTAACGAAGACAACCCTGCAGAAGAGTTTGGCTGCAAAGTAAAGGCATAGAGTGGTAGATGATCATTAAAGTAAAATTTAAAAAATTTTTTTTGTTTTGTGTTTTTTTTTTAAAGATTTTTATTTATTTATTTATTTGACAGAGAGAGATCACAAGTAGGCAGAGAGACAGGCAGAGAGAGTTGGAGAAGCAAGCTCCCTGCTGAGCAGAGAGCCCTATGCGGGACCCGATCCCAGGACTCTGGGATCATGACCTGAGCCGAAGGCAGAGGCTTTAACCCACTGAGCCACCCAGGCGCCCCTGTTTTGTGTTG
Source organism: Enhydra lutris kenyoni (assembly GCF_002288905.1). Lineage (NCBI taxonomy): Eukaryota > Metazoa > Chordata > Mammalia > Carnivora > Mustelidae > Enhydra > Enhydra lutris. The sequence goes on along the minus strand of NW_019154090.1, from coordinate 42,792,075 downwards.
TTTTTTTAAGCATTCTTGTGTCCAGATGAGAATGATCCAGTAGAGAGGGAAACATGGATGGTGTGGGGAAGGAAGGGAAGAATCTCTAGAGTGATTTCTTTAAATGAACAAGAGAGGATGGGATCTAATGTTCAAGGGGAGGGACTGGCTTTAGATAAGAGCAGGAATAATGATAGCAGCATCTATGGTAACAGAGTATGTGAGTGCCAGTGGTAAAGGTGGATAGATGGGGCAGTGGGAGGTGTAGAAGCTACGTGCTAAGATTCTAAGATCCTTGCAGTAGGAAGCAAGGCCATCAATTGAGAGTGAAGACAGAGAAGGAGGTGTCATCTGTCTGAGGACAAAAGAGCATCTGTGCAGCAGCCATCTAGGAGAATAGGGGAGTGAAGGGACAAGGGAAGTATAACATGAATCCTGAGCAGTATCAGGGATCCAACTGAAGCTGTTGATGTGCATTTAAAGTGTTTTTCCCCAGCTTGTTCTGCTCCACAGGCACAAAACCAGAATAAGTGGAGAGATGAATTTAATCAGTTTTGAGGTTTTGCCAAGTGAATATGTTGAAGTGAAAGCCCTCTTTCCCTTAAGCAAGGGGAGGATGTGATGATAATTACTGGTCATGGAAAGTAAGCTGGGTGGGGACGGAACAAAAGGCAAGAGTGGTGGTGAACAAGTGACCAGATTAATGGGTTGGGGGTTCTGGTGGGTCAAACGATTGTTGGAGATACCATAAGTGATGGTAGTCAGAAGTGGAATGCATGAAGAGAGATTATGTCACACTTAAAAAACAATAAAACAAACAAACAAACAAACAAACAGTTGTCTGGGTGGCTCAGTCAGTTAAGCATCCGAATTCAGCTCAGGTCATGATCTCAAAATCTTAGGCTTGAGCCCTGAGGACGGCTCTCTGCTCAATGGGATGTCTGCTTGGGAATGTCTGTCTCACCCCCTCTGCCCCTTCTTCTCCTATTCTCTCTCTTAAATAAAATCTTTTTTTTTTTTTTCAATAGAGTGAGATTATGTCACAGAAGTGATTACTGGTAGTGACAAGGTCTAGGCAGCCAGTTAGGCAGCTGCGATGATAGAACAAGTGTTTTTCTTTCTTCCCCATTCAATCCATCACAACCCCCTACCCCCACAACCTCACATACACACAGAGCTGGAACAAATGGAGTTTCCTTAAAAAGACATTTTATAAAATACACTGACCCAAAAAGCATTAATCACATGGTTGGATGTCACAGCAATGTCAAATTGCTTTGAAAGTATCTAAAAGTTTCCTCTAGAATTTCTGTGCTCCCCTTATGAGGACTATTAACAAGAGTTCATCGGCTAGCACTTGCCCATGGCCCACACTCAGTAGCGGTGGTCTAGTGTGTGACCATAGAAATGAGGGGCTGAGATAAGATGAAGGCCAAAGTTGTTGAAGTTCAGGAAAGTAAAAGGCCAGAGGTTGGAAAGGTCACCTACAGGTATATAAAGTCACCCTGAGTTAAAAGTTTTAGAGTGATTTTGAGCCAAGGGCTAAGACTGCCAAGAAATAAGGGGTGGAAGTTGCCCCCAGGGGAATAGGTGATAGCCATAGCGGGGTAGTAGATGATACAAGGTGATAGAAGATATTTAAAGCTGAGATTTGCAGAGGAAAGAGGGAGAATAATCTGGAAGTAGCACAGAGGTGGAAGGAAGACACCTATCTCACCTCCCACCCAGTGTGGGAGAAAAAACAGCCCCTCTTGAGAGGGATGAAGGGGATACAGTGTCCTGAGGGGTAAGTCAGACTTCCACTAGAGCAGGAAGCTGGGGGAGCTGTTGAGAGATGTTAAGGATGCCCGGGATTTTGTTGCTGCACAGTAGAAGAGAGGTTTGATGAGTAGGCAGTGGTGGGGAAAAGGACAGAACGAAGAATGTGCAGAGCTTTTCTGGGATGGGAGTGTGGGTGATGAGGGGTGAGCTGGGCCTCTGGGGCTTTTCAAACATGAGTGAAGGACTTAATGATGTAAGTCCTGGATTCAAGGCATATTGTAAAAGCAAGGATGAGTGTTGGGCATAGACAGGAATGGGGGTTTGGGGATCTCTCCTGATCCTCATCCTGGAGGAAAGGAAAGCTGAGAACGCTAGGTTCTCTCTTGATGCCAATGATGGCAATAAAAGAAATGAGGAGGAGTGTGTCTCAAGTCTCCTACCTGAAGGGTCCAGGGAAGATGCCACCAACAGCCTATAGAACACTGTTCTGCAGTTGCAACAGGAGGTTGTTGGTTTTAGAGTCTCAGGTGCAACACTTACTTTAGAAAAGTGTTCTAGGCTAATTATTTTCTAATCTCTGAAGTTGCAAATATCCTTTCTCTATATATTTCCTGTACTTTGACGGTTCTAACACCGTATTTTGGTTTAAGGTTTTCAGAGCAGTCCTGACAATGAGTTTGCATTTCTGTTCTTGGTCTCCTTGTTGATTTGGAATATTTCACACCAGAAAGAAGAAATGTTGACTCTATTTCATCTTTTTTTTTTTTTCATTTACAAGGAAAATTTTTTTTTTTTTTTTTTTTTTTTTTTTTTTTTCATTTACAAGGAATCTTTTTTTTTTTTTTTTAAGGATATCTCATTTTTCACTTCACTGGGGAACCCTGAATGTTGGTATCTACAGGTCTTTTCTCTTATGCTGAGAATTTCTCCAGAAAAGAATCTTCTAATGTTCTGATTGGGAGATATAGATCTGGCAGTCACCATCCTAGGAGACCAGCAGGAGAAGGATTCCAGGAATCCCCCATTACTAGGTAGACTTTTGTTCAATTCTGCTGTTTTCAGTAGGGCCTCATCTGTGCCTGATGTCCCTAAGTGGTTTAGGTTCTTCATTCCTGGGGCTGGGCAAAACAAGATGGTGGAGAGCATGGGACATGGGGGTCTATGCTCCCTACTATTGAATCTGGATGGATCTTTGTAGCTGATTTGGCCAACAACAGAATGCAGCAAAAGTAATGCTCTGTGGCTTGGAATTTATCCTGGACTTTACTTGTCCATCTACTTTCCATCTTTCAAAACTGTGTTGACATCTCTTGTCTGCATGTTGTCATTTCTGTTCTCTGTGTCCTAATAGGGTTTGCTTGGTTTAATTTATGGTCATCCTCTCTGATTGGGTTAATCCTTTTCTGAACATTCACAACATCATATGATCTAATTTTGTGGCAAGAAATAGAAATGAACTCCAGCTAGTTCATACACATACATATATGAAGCATATGAGTTTTTCAGATAATTGAAGAGTTGAATAACCAAGACAGGGAAAGGGAAGATGAAAGAAATTTTTCACTGGATAAATAAAAGGAAAAAAAAAAAAGAAAAAGAAAAATTTCACTGTATGTTCACAGATTTCTCTTTGTCCAGAGTAATGCTATCTACTCAGGAGACAGATCATGAGTCACAGATGTCATTTCACATTTTCTAGGACTATTTATGTTTAAAATAAACAGGTGAAATTGATTTTTATATATCTTATCTGACCCAGTATATCCAAAATATTATCCTTTGAACAATAATAATATAAAAAACGTATGAAGGAGATATTTTGCATTTTGTTTTTGTGCTAAGTCTTCAAAATCTGATACACTTACAATACATCTCAACTCAGATTAGCCACATTTTGAGTACTTAAGAGGCACATGTGCTAGTGGCTACCATATTGGACAGTCAGGTATGGAAAATAATTGTTATTATCCTTGAAAAAACTCAGCTCCAGAATTTTTTTTTTCCTATCTCTCTATGTTTGAAGCATCAGCTTTCAAAAGAAAGAATCTCATTGGTCCATCTTGAGCTTACTCTGGACCAGTCAGCCATGATCATGCACCACCATGAACTATTAAAGACCTGACCACTGGAGGCCGCCATCTTGGGTATCAGAGAAGGTGGAGCTGTATGTCAGACAGCTATCACAAGAAGGAGCAAATATATTCACATCAATATGGTTCCCAAAATATGTGAAAAGATTAAGTGTTTTTTATTTTGTATATTTTCTGATGATGTGACATCTTGCTGAACCCAGAGATACTTCCCCTCCCAGGGCTAGCCATTCCTAGAAATGGTGAAGGACTTAACCAGCAAGTGTGTCTTTCACATGCAAACCACCAATTCAGAGTCCTCCATACCCCAACCACATCTTTGTCAGGCTTTTACACTCCAGCCAAACAACAGGAAAGTAAAGATAGCCCCTATCCCCCAGAGCCCACTGAAATGATCAAACTAGCCAATATCAAGCCCATTCACTCTACTTCACCCTTTCCTTTGAAACCACAGTAAAGATGTTTGCCCACATTTTCCTCTTGTCTCCCTCTGCCTCTTCACCACTCTGGTGTTTCCCTGGGTGCTTCTCCTGTGTGCTGTACTTCCTGTTTCTAGGGGACAATTTCTTCCTCTGTGAGAGTCATTGCCACATCTGTGTGTACTATCATATCTGATTAAAACAAATTCTATGTTAAAATAATGATAATTATAATAATAATAAATTAAAAAACCAAAACCCCAAACTCTGTGTACATTTTAAAACACATTTCTTCCCATTTGCTCTGTTCTCTCCCTGCTGCAGGATAACCTCTTAGTTTTTCATGTATCTTTCAGAGTCAATATATATAAGCAAATACAAATATTTTCCCTCCTTTTTACCAAAAAGACAATAAAATACACCTACTGCTATCGCTTTTAATCATCTTGTATCTACCAGTGTCACTTCTATTTTTGATGCTCTTGTAGGAGTCTTAAAAAATTCTTACATACTCCTGTGTAGTTTGCGTAATTCTTGTTTTATTATTACTATTTAGTTTGTCACACCTGTAGATTTCTTCACTGCTATCACATTTTAAATCCCTGGAGATAAAAGCTGGGTCTTACTTATCTTTGACGGTGTATCATTTATTACAGTGCTTCCCACATGAAAGGAAAAGGAAATGAAATTTAAAAAGATGATGAATAGATCCTTGTGGAATAAATGAATTAATATTAGGAAAATACATGCAACATCTATCCTTTTCTAATAGGAACTGATTTCATCAATGTTATGCTTTTTAAACCATTTTAAAATAGAGTTGTAGGGGTGCCTGGGTGGTTCAGTGGGTTAAGCCTCTGCCTTTGGCCCAGGTCATGATTTCAGGGTCCTGGGATCAAGGCCTGCATCAGGCTCTCTGCTCAGCAGGGAGCCTGCTTCCTCCTCTCTCTCTGCCTGCCTGTCTGCCTACTTGTGATCTCTATCGGTCAAATAAATAAATAAAATCTAAAAAAAAAAAAAAAAAAAGATGGAACACAGTGCTAGCACCCCCAGACTACTCCCATATATCCCCTTCCAGGGACGTTCCGGACTTACATCATCTTAGATTGATTTTGCCTGTTTGTGAGCATTATATAAATGGGACCGTACAATGTGTTCTCTTTTGTGTCTGTTAACATTATGTCAGTGCCCTTGGGACTGGCAAATAAATTGACTTGAGGTAAGTTGGGGAGTTTCTGACATGTCTCAAGCTCTTGACTGCAGATAGCATTATGCTTTTTATTTATCAGTCTTTAAACTCAAGTTCTAGGGTAACTTGCAGGAACAGGATGGTGCTTTTGCTATTTATAAAAGCAATACGGTCAAATATTGTGCCATATCCTATCATTTGAGTGAGGTTTTTTTTTTTTTAAGATTTTATTTATTTATTTGACAGAGAGAGATCACAAGCAGGCAGAGAGGCAGGCAGAGGGAAAGGGGGAAGCAGACTCCCCGCTGAGCGGAGAGCCAGATGCAGGGCTTGATTCCAGGACGCTGAGATCATGACCTGAGCTGAAGGCAGAGGCTTTAACCCACTGAGCCACCCAGGCGCCCCTTGAGTGAGTTTTTTTTAACTTGGTTTTTTTTTTAGGGGGAAGGGCACCAATTCTACTGTATATGTTTGTACCTTAGATTTAAATGAGTCAGTCCTTCCCAGAACCCGTTGCCTTGTGGAAAAGCTCCACCTAGACAGATTTGGGCTACTTCTGTTGAGTCTGATCCCTTTATACCTCTATTACCATACAAATGGCTTGATGCTTTATTATGTCAGCTGTTGTTCACCTGTGTCTTATAAATTGCTCCATTTAAAAACGTGACCTTCTTGGGGCACCTGGGTGGCTCAGTGGGTTAAGCCTCTGCCTTCGGCTCGGGTCATGATCTCAGGGTCCTGGGATGGAGCCCCGCATCAGGCTCCCTGCTCAGTGGGGAGCCTGCTTCTCCCTCTGCCCCCCACCCCTCTTGTGTTCTCTCTCTCTCCCTCTGCTCTCTCTTTCAAAATAAATAAATAAATCTTAAAAAGAAAAAAGGAAAAGAAAAGCATAAATTAAAAATTAAAAAAAAATAGGACCTTAAACTTAAAAAAAAAAAGTGTACAATGTGTTCTCTTTTGTGTCTGTTAATATTATGTGAGATCCAGCCACACTATTGCATGTACCAGTAGTTTATTCTTTTGTCCTATGAAAATAGTGTGATTTACGTATCTGTTCTCCTGAAGGGACACCTGGGAGGCTCCCAGCTTAGGCTGTCGTAAATAAAGTGCTATGAACACTCTTCTACCTACCTTTTTTTTTTTTAATTCAATTTATTTATTGATTTTGGGGGGAGTGTAATTTTATGAATTTTAACACATGTATAGATTTATACAATTGCCAAATAATTAAGACACAGTCCCATCATCCCAGAGAACTCCCTGCCCCCCTCATCCCTAGTCCCTGACAAGGACCAAACTACTCTCCATCACTACAGTTTTATCTTTTGGAGAATGTCATGTAGGTGGAATTATATAGTATGTAATTGTTGGAGACTGTCTTCTTTCACTCGGATAATTCCTTTGCTATACATCAACATTCCTTTGTATTGTTGACATGGTCACATGCCTTTTGATGGGCATAAGCGCTCACTTCTGTTGGGTACATCTGTAGGAGAAAAATTGCTTGATCACAGTTTCTTTGTTCGTTTAAGTATAGCCAAGTATTTTCCTAAATCAACCGAACCAGCAATGTAAAGAGAGCTCCTTTTCTTCCGTCTTCACCAGCTTTTGGGAAACACTCTGGTCAGCATGTATGTAACCTTTTAGCCATTCTTATGGGTGTATATGTGTTAGATTTTAAGGTTCGTCATAATTCGAGGGAAGAATTAGTCATCTTCTGTAGCAGGTGCTGTCGGTGCCTCGCTCGGATCCCCTGGGATCCCTCTTACTGTCACAGAGCCGCTGCAGGTGCTGTTGCTAATGGCTCCCACCTGCAACTTTATCCAGCACTTGCCCTTGGGCCATTAGAGCTGCCACATGGATTTTAACCCCTAACCTCAAACCAGGGTGGTCCCAGCCAGTGGCTGGCTATAATGGGGTGCAAAAACCCAGTTCCCGTGCCTCAAGGCAAACAGAGCGACAATGTTGCGATTTATACTTCAGCGTTCCCCATGGGATGGAGCTGAGGCCAGCTTCACCTGAAACCACATCCGTGTTTGGCTTTTCCTCCTGCTAGGTCCTGTTCTCCTTACTTCTTTACAAGGTTTTCCTGTGAGCAACCCCCAATGAAACACCCAGACAAGAACCCCCATTTTCAGCTCTCCTCCTAGGGAACTTGCCCCAAGATAGCTTTGCAGCACCCAGGTCTCTATCCTCCCCGCCCAAAGGCTCCACTGTCTGTGTATACGTTGAGTTAAAAGAAAACTTGACATTTGACCAAGACCAACAAAATAAACCAATAAACAGTAGCTTAAACAAACAAATGTTTTTTTGTTTTCTCAAGCAATGTGAGCCTCAATGTGACAAGCGACAGTTAAGTTGTAGGCATGCAGGCAGAACTATGAGCTAAGTGAAATTACCCTTGACCATCCCACTTGCTCTTCGGGACCCTTCTGCCTGTGTTGGTCCTTCCTTCTACTTGCTTTCCCCGCAGTGTGTCCTAGTGATCCTGGAATGCTCACTCCAGTCGTTTCCAAAGAGTATCCCATGGGAATCTTCTGGGTGCTGGGGTGATTCAACAATTCTGCACACATAAATTAGTATTTTATGCTTCACAATAGAAATTTTAAAATCCTGAGATTTTTATCACTTGGCAAATTAATACCTGGGCGGTTAATTTCATTAAGCTGATTTCAAGACATCCCTCCAGTTATTTTTCTTCATAGAAAGTGATCAAATAAGCTTGTTTCTTGCTCAGGTGCTAATGACATTCATTCATTCTTTGGTTCAATTAGTGTTTATAGAGGTTTATAGAGGTTTATATAGAGTTTCTGAGGATCCAGGCTCCTTAATTAGATGGGTTACAAATATGAATAATATATTGGTCTCTCTTATTTTTTTAAAAGACTTTATTTATTTGACAAAGAGAGAGAAATCACAAGTAGGCAGAGAGAGAAGGGGAAGCAGGCTCCCTACTGAGCAGGGAGCCCTGTGTGGGGCTCGATCCCAGGACCCCGAGATCATGACCTGAGCCAAAGGCAGATGTTTAACCCACTGAGCCACCCAAGCACCCCTTGGCCTCTCTTTTAAAGATCATATACAGGGGCACCTGGGTGGCTCAGCCAGTTAAGCGGCTGTCTTTGGCTCAGTCATGATCCCAGGGTCCTGGGATCCAGCCCCATATTGGGCTCCCTGCTAGGCGGGGAAGTCTGCTTCTCCTTCTCCCACTCCCCCTGCTTGTGTTCCCTCTCTTGCTGTGCCTCCCTCTGTCTAATAAATAAGATCTTAAAAAATAAAGAAGATTTTAAAAGACCATATACAGGGGTGCCTGGCTGGCTCAGTCAGAAGAACATATGACTCTTGATTTTGGGGTTGTGAGTTCAAAGCCCATGTTAGGTGTAGAGTTTAATACATAAAATTTTTAAAAAGTAAAGACCATATACATATGTACACAAATCATTGTGTTTTTCACTTTATTGTAATTATTGGTTTGTGGTTTCTCTATGAGATTGTAAGCTTCTTGAGGCCAAGGACCATTTGTTATCTCTGTACTCCTATAATTAGCATGGTGACTAGAAGATTCCATACATGTGTGTGGAAAGCAGAGTGGCAGAGAGGGCTGATGGAGGACAGAGAAAGAGAGGCAGGTAAGAGAGGTAGGGTAGATTAAAGATGGTCCCTAGTTCTTGACAATTTTCCCCACTGAGGGGCAGAGTCTATTTCTGCTGCTCCCCTTGAACTTGGGTTGATCTTGTGACTTGCTTTGGCTAATAGAATGTGGCAGACATTTCAGGTCTAAGCTTTAAGAAGGTCTGGCAGCTTCTGCTCTTGCTCCCTAGGGAAAGCCAGCCCTGGAGGGGGCTATCCAGCTATCTGAGACTACCAAGGTGTAAAGAAGCCCAAGATAGCCTCACGGAGAGGACATTCAGAGGAGAATGGAGGAACCCAGCCAATGGCAAGGACTGAAGCCTAGACATAGAAGCCCAGTTGGATTACTCCAACCAGATCTCAGCTATTGGAGCTCTTCCAGCTGACATCCCAGATATCACAGGACAGAGATGAGCTATTCCCACTGTGCTCTGATCAAATACTAACCCCTGAAATCGTGTTCAAATAAAAAGCTGTTTTGAGCTTTTAAGGTTGTTTTTTTTTTTTTAAGATTTTTAAATTTATTTGACGGGGGGTAATGAGTGAGAGAGGCAGAGGGAGAGGGAGAGAGAATCTCAAGCAAATTCCATGCTGTGCTTGGAGCCAGATGCAAGGCTTGATCTCATGACCCTGAGGTCATGACCCTGAGATCATGATCCTGAGGTGATAACCCTGAGTCAAAACCAAAAGTTGGATACTTAACCAACTGCACCACCCAGGCAGGCACCCCTTGAACTACTAAGTTTTGGGATGAACTACTAAGTTTTGGTTACCCAGCAAAAGACACCTGAAACAGGAAGTATTCACCATCAAAAGGGCAATTTACAGTTTCATTATTCCCAGTAATTTTTATTCTATTTAAGAAATGCCTGCAGGAAGAGAACTTTTTTTTTTTTTAAGATTCTTTATTGATGAGAGAGAGAACAAGGGGAGAATCAGAGGGAGAGAAACAAGCAGACTCCAAACTGAGCACAGATCCTGACATGAGTCTGGGTCTCAGGACCCTGAACAGAAACCAAGAGTCAGTCGTTTGACTGACTGAGCCACCTAGGCACCCCTAGAACATTATTTTAAAAAGTAAAAGATAGGGCGCCTGGGTGGCTCAGTGGGTTAAAGCCTCTGCCTTCGGCTCAGGTCATGATCCCAGGGTCCTGGGATCGAGCCCTGCATCTGGCTCTCTGCTCGGCAGAGGGCCTGCTTCCACCTCTCTCTCTGCCTGCCTCTCTGCCTACTTGCGATCTCTGCCTCTCAAATAAATAAATAAAATCTTTAAAAAAATTTTTGAATAAATAAATAAATAAATAAAAGCTGTAATAGTGAGATATATGGGGGCAGAGAAGATATTTCTGACACATTCCTAACATCCTATGGAAGGTACAGCATGCCTTGGTTGTCGGGTTGGATGCCTCAATCAGAGCTAGGAGGGAAGCTGGGGGTTCACTGCATGTGTTGAAACTTAATTACTTGCTGTGGTTGGGAAGCTAAGGTCAATGAATGAAATGGGTCAGTCATAGCAGGTGTAGGGAAAGGGGGAACGTTGGGTTGGGAGACACCATCCTTCAACTGCAGCCAGTTCCACTCATGAGGAAGCACGGACCTTGTATTGCTGAATCTCCCACTTTTTTCCAGAAGTAAGATGGCTATATTTTTATATGAAATCTCCAGATCTCATACCGGGGCTATAAAATGTGTTGGGCTGCCAATTTGAGCTCCCTGGTGCCGAGAATGAGAACACTGGATGCAGTGTCACACTCGTCAAATATTGCACGTGTGTCTCTCCTAGCATCCTGTGGCTTTTGAAAGTGAAAGATGGTCTGTCTTTATACTTTCCAGCCAAGTCCAACTGGACCAGACTCAGCGTTTAAAGCTATAAGTGTCGGCGGGGATGTGGAGCAACGGGGGTTCCCACACGCTGCTCATGGGTGTGTGAACTGATTCAAGCATGTGGAGAACTCTCTGGCAATGAGTACCAAGACTGAGCATACAACTCTCTTGTCCCTATGACCCAGCAATGCCACTCAAGATAAATATTCAAAAGAAATGCAGTGGATGTTGACAAAGAGACATGCCTTAGAACGTGCATAGGAGCACTATTAGGAATAGTCAAAGACTGGAATACAATGTCCATTGATGGTAGAATGGATAAAAAAGTACCAAAAAAAAATGAACACCCACGAAATAAACGTTTATTGCTTGTTTGTTACATGCAATAATTCAGTAAATCTCATAAACAAAAATTTTTAAAAACATTTTATTTACTTATTTCAGACAGAGAGAGCAAGTGAGAGAATGAATGGACGGGGGCAGAGGGAGAAGCAGACTCCCCACTGAGTGCAGAACCCTATGCCGGGCTCTATCCCACAACTCTGAACCAAAATTAAGAGCTAGATGCTCTACCATCTAAGCCACCCAGGCGCCCCCCAGTACACTTTTTTTATTTGTGCATTTTTTTTTTAAACAGACTAGGTTTTTTTTTTTTTAAGATTTTATTTATTTATTTGACAGACAGAGATCACAAGTAGGCAGAGAGGCAGGCAGAGAGAGAGAGAGAGGAGGAAGCAGGCTCCCTAGGGAGCCTGATGCAGGGCTCGATCCCAGGACCCTGAGATCATGACCTGAGCTGAAGGCAGAGGCTTTAACCCACTGAGCCACCCAGGCACCCCATTTTGTGCATTTTTCTTTATGCATGTTTCAAAATATTATTTGGGGCGGGGGAGCGCCTGGCTGGCTCAGTAGGTGGAGCATACGACTCGGGATTATGAGTTTGACACCCATGTGGGGTGGTGAGATCACTTAACAATAAAATTGTAATAAAAATTATTTTTTAAAAAGCAAAATTGGGAAAATGGAGCACTTCTTCTACCTGGGTCTGGAAGGAAGGACAGCATCAACCTGGATTGAGCCTCTGGGTGCTGGGCTTGGACGGGGAGCATGAGCGAGCACTAAACCTTTGATTTCTTAAGTCGGTAGAGAATAGGTCAGTGCTCTGGGGCAGCTTGCTGGTCCTTCTCTCGGATCTGTCTTCCACCTCCCTAGAAAGGGAAAGAGAGCGTCATCCTGGATCCGCTAGAATGTTGACATGGTAGAAGCAGACCTCTTGGGGGCACCTGGGTGGCTCAGTCATTAAGCGTCTGCCTTAGGCTCAGGTCCTGATCCCAGGGTCCTTGGATTGAGCCCCGAATTGGGCTCCCTGCTCGGTGGGAAGCCTGTTTCTACCTCTCCCACTCCCCATGCTTGTGTTCCCTCTCTCACTGTGTCTCTCTCTGTCAAATAAGTAAATAGTAATCTTTAATAAAACAAACAAAAAAAACAAGCAGTCATCTTTCTTATGGAAGCTTCTATATTTTAGGGTCTCTTAGTTACCACAGCTGTGCCTCTGCCCTTTCCCAGGTGTTAACTTGTGTAGCTGTTGTCATTCACCAACGAGCCACGGGCCACAGCTGTGGAAGTACCTGGCGGGCTGCAGTCACTCAGAATGGCCATGGAGTCTGGGCCTCCGCAGCAGTGAACTGTAGAATGGAGCTCTGGAAGGAACAGCATTATGTCAAGCAACGAGGTAGCCAGGTTAGAGGATGGTTCTCCAAGGTGGGCTGCAGAACAGCAGCACCAGGAGCTTGTTAGGAATGACTCAGAGACTCCGGCATGGACTTGCCTCGCTTGGCGGGCAAACCGTCTGGGGGATCCCGACACACTCTCGAGTTTAAGAACCACCGGCTTGGAAGGGCCAGCAAACTTGCTCCGTGAAAGGCCAGATCGTAAATATTTTAGGTTCCACAGCTCCTGCAGTCTCCATGGCAATGATTCGGTGTGCCCTTGTAGCGCCCAAGCAGTCACTGTCTGTAAATGAGGGGGCGTGACTTGATCCTTTATCCTCTGGGGCCGAGCCCTTCTCTCCAGGTTCCTCATCTTAATCCCTAGAGGCTGTCTTAAAAATCTGTGAAATTCTGTAATAAATTTCCTTTACGTATTAAAATCTGGTAGTAGCCAATAGAGCCACCCATCCTGGGGGCATCTGCATTTCGGTGTGGGACGATATTTGGTGGTGGGAAGATAGTATTGTGTCCCAATAGCCACGTTAGCCCATTGGTGGTAGGATGTTTTTGAAGTAGGAAGAGGCTTTTGGTTTCCCTGGAGTCACCTTCAGGGGACAGACTCCTCTCATGTAAATCCTGATCTGTCTGTTTGGACTCAGATATTCCTGGAATAAACCTGTGTTTATTGTGGTATTCGTTGGGAGCTGTGGGTAGCTTGTTTTATTCTGGGTTCAGGGAGTCTGGAGGGAGGATTTTCTGTGGAACATGCTGACATCCCTCCTTCCCCTAGGCTGCCCTCTTGGGCTGGGGATGCCTTGCCCCTTAGGAACCAGAACAGCCTATACCAGTTCTCCCCACTGTGTAAGCAGAAAACAATCCCCACCATGTCCTTGTGCGTGCAGGTACTAATGCCATCAAGCCAAGGTAGGCAAGTACCTCCTCTCTCTGCTCTACTCAGTGCTCCCCCGCCCCATAGGTTGGATGATGCTACCCAGAGTGATGAGGACAGATCTTTCAGTCTCCTGACTCAAATCCTAATCTCTTTCAGAAATCCCCTCGCAGCCACACCCAGAAGTAATGTTTTACCAGCCCCGGCCAAACTGACACATTACACTGAACTTCAGAATCCTCCCAGGCTCAAAGTCAATGACATGAAAGTCTCACTGCATCTCATTGGCTCTGAATGGGTAACACGCTACCCTCTGTGACTGGTGAAAGATCATTGCTGATTAGCTAGGTCTGATCCATCTGTTCTATGCTAGAGCTGGAGTGGGGCCACTAAGGAAACTGAGGGAGAGAAAGAGAGAATGAGGAGGTGGGGTGTTTTAAGGAAATCAACACCCAGGCGCTATTCCTGAGATGGTGGGACTTGGGTGTATCTCAGTTTGGGTTCCCCCAGAATCTGACCATGAGCCTAGTGTTCAGATTCAAGTAGTTTAGATCCCAGGGGAATAGGGAAGAAAGATAAGAAAGAGAAGAGAGTCAATAAAGAAAGGGTGTGCTATCAAGGAAGTTTTTTCTGTGGGCGGCTGAAGCCCAGTCCCACTGGGGAACTCAGGGATACAGTACAGAGCCTGCCTCAAAGTTATCCCAACAGAGGGGCAAGGAAACTGGAGTAGTTACCCAACTCTTCCCTCTTGGATATTAGAGCTTCTTCTAGGGCATTAATTCTACTAACAGCAGCTGGCCCTGCACACCAACTAAGCCAGCTCTTATGCACCCCACCTCTCCCGCAAAAAGTCCTCAGGCAAGAGAATTTGGAGGTATTTGCTGAAAGCAGCCATAATGTGTAACAGTGAATGCCGAGTAGACGTGTGTGATGTCCTAGCAGTGTCTGCCACAGGGTACCAGGACAACAAATACCCTCTAATCCTCCCCCATCCCATGCTAGGGATCCTTACCCACAAAGGTGGTGGTGTTGGGTCCTTCTCGGGAGGCCCTGAGCAAGGCACATTCTTCGTTCTGACAAATGAAAGAAAACATCAAACCCATCCAAACCACAGAAATCAGTGAGTACCCAGAGCAAACATCAAGCAAACCCTATTTCATAGGTATTACCCCATTAAAGGAAGAGAAGGTTTGCATGCTGACACAGTGTTCTGGGCCACAAGCTAAAGCTCTCAAAATGGCATAGTTGGCTCAGTTGATAGGAACAGATGAGCTGAGTTCAAGACATCTCCACCTAAAGCTCATGGACCAGGATTGGGAAGTGTGGACATGCCAGCAGAACTCAGAACTGCTGCTGGAATTGAGTGGATGAATGCTGGACCCCCAGAAATCTCCCACAGATATTGGTCACAATCCTAACCCTTCAATTGGTTGATGTATCAAAATGGCCAACAACTATAATTTCCACAACATGAACATGACAATTGAACATTTTTACATTTCCTCCTTTGCTCCCTTCTTTCAATTATCTTATCTTTAAATCCTTCCATGAGTTCCTTTAGCAGCTTTTTTTTTTTTTTTTAAGATTTTATTTATTGGATGCCTGGGTGACTCAGTCGATTAATAATCTCCTGCCTTCAGCTCAGATCATGATCCCAGGGTCCTGGGGTTAAGTCCTGCATCGGGCTTCTTGCTCAGCAGGGAACCTGCCTCCACCTCTCTCTCTGCCTGCCTCTCTGCCTACTGAACCACCCAGGCACCCCTAAGAGGTATTTTAAACTTAAGAAATTTTTATTTTAGGTGTGTCTTTTTTGCAAGGAGTTTATAGTTGAGTTGGAAGTATTTATGTTTAAAATGGGGGCTTACATTTTAATTCTTATTTTCAAAGATAATCTTTATTTATTTATTTTTAAAGATTTATTCATTTATTGTAGAGAGAGAGTGAGCAAGCCCGTGTGCACACAAGTGGGGAAAGGACAGCAGGAGAGAATCTCAAGCAGACTCCCTGCTGAGCTCACAACTTGGCATGGGCCTCAACCTCACACCCTGGGATCATGACCTCAACCAAAATCAAGAGCCAGAGGCTTAACTGACTGAGCCACCCAAAGGCCCCCCAAATTTTTTAGAGCAATTTTTGGATTACATAAAAATTACATTATAGAGATAGTACAGAAACTTCCCATACACCCCACACCCATCTTCCTTATTATTACCATCTTAAATGTGTGGTACATTTGTTATAATTAATCCGTATTGATACGTTATTATTAACTGAAACCCATGCTTTATTCAGAACTCCTTATTTTTTACTTCATGCCCTTTTTTCTGTGCCAGGATCTATCCAGGATACCACATTACATCTAGTCATTATGACTCCTTAAGCTCCTCTCTCTCTCTCTCTCTTTTTTAAGATTTTCCTTATTTATTTGAAAGACAGAAAAGCACGAAAGAGCATGAGCTGGGCAGGGTGGGGGGGCGCGTTACAGAGGGAGAAGCAGACTCCCTGCTGAGCAGGGAGCCTGACTGCATCCTTGATCCCGGAACTCTGAGCTCATCATCTGGGCTGTAGGCAGACATTCAACCAACTGAGCCCCCCAGGTACCCCCCTCCTTAAGCTCCTCTTGACTGTGACAGTTTCTCAGACTTTCCTTATTTTTGATGACATTGTCAGTTTTGAGGGGTACAAATATGTATTTTATAGAATGTTCCTCATTGGACTTTTCTTTTTTAAGATTTTATTTATTTATTTGACAGAGAGAGAGAGAGATCACAAGTAGGCAGAGAGACAGGCAGAGAGAAGGAGAAGCAGACTCCCTGATGAGCAGAGAGCTTGAGGCAGAGCTCGATCCTAGGACCCCAGGATCATGACCTGAGCTGAAGGCAGAGGCTTTAACACACTGAGCCACCCAGGCGCCCCTCCTCATTGGACTTTACCTCATGATTAGACCGGGGTTATGGGTTTGGGGGGGAAAAGATAATGGAGGTAAAGAGTCATTCTCTCTGCGTTTTTTCAGCAGTGCATATTACCTGCATGACTTACCACCACTGACATTGATCTTGACCACCTGGTTGAGACAGTGTTTGTCAGGTTTCTCCACTATGAAGTTTCTCTTTTCTATAGTGTCCTCAATGGAATGAAGTCACACCTGAGGAGTGGAGAGGGATGCCTCACCTCCTAGAAAATGGCGCAGAAGGCAGGCTAACCCTCGCCCCACCCAAGAGTCCCGCGTCCTCTTCCTCAGAACTTGTCAGTGTGTTACACAGCACAGAGCAAATAAGGATGTGCAGGGTGGGGAAGGAAAGGAAGAATCAAGGATGACTTGGAGGTTTCTGGCTGAGGATGCTGAACGAATGTCATTTATGGAGTTGGGGCTGCCAGGGGTAGGGACATGGGGAAGGAGAGATTGAGGGGGAACATCAACATTTTTTCTGACTTTCTAGGATATTTTGGAGACAGTCAGATGGAGTCAGCAAATAGGCGACTGGATCTGGGGAAACGTGAAGCTCTCAGGAAGGCAGGGAGTGCTCTGATGACTTCGAAGGTCATGGGATGTAACATCAAGGAGTGGGCGAGATTTCCTTGGGGGAAGAACAGGGAAGATGAAAAGGGGCAGGACCATCCCCTGAGGAAGAGCTGAGAACAGAAGCCAGGTTGGAAGGGGTTCCATGGGAGGGAAAGTGAACACAAAACGAAAAAGTGTGGGCACTTATTGTAGAACATGGGTCTTGCTTCTTGAAGTCGAGCAAATACCTGCAGGGGTTATGAAACCAACACGTCTGGGCCCAGAGTTTCTGAGTCAGGAGGTCTAGAATGGTACCTAGGAATCTGCATGTCTAACAAATTCCTGGGTGATGTTGATGCCACCAGCCTGAGGACACTTTGAGAACCACTGTCAGAATGAACTACGCTTGGGTATGACTGGGCATGAGAGAACCAGTGAGAAGAGGGGAGAAAGAAGGACTTCTAAAGATTGAAGACAACAGCATTATTTGCTTGCGGGTGAGAGCAACCCGATAGAGTGGGGGGAGATGGATGGGGCAGAATAGGAGGGGACAAATGAAGGGACAGTTCTTGGCAACTCAAAAGGGGGCTGGATTTGGAGCATTGTGGGGACTTTGGCCTCTGATAGGAGAACAGGCATTTACCCCAAGGCAGCAAGTGTGCATAGATTTTGGAGATTAGCAGTGGGAGATTGAGAAAGCTTGCTTGTAGCGTTGACAAAGATGGAGACTTGATCTGCAAGCTTCTGGACTCTGTATTCTCAAGGAAGACTGAAGGGAGAGTACTGTAAATGTTGGAGATTTGAGGCAAAGGGAGAAGGTATGAACTGATCATCTTGGGGCCAGGAAGTCAACTTTCCCAGACTGGCCTAATAGAACTTTCTGTAATCAGGTATTAATTGAATCATCTGTGCTGTCCAATAGAGTAGCTGCTAGCCATGTGATATAATGGATACTTAAATTAATTAGAATTAAATAAAAAATAGAAATGTAGTTCCCCACACTCACTAGTCACATCTTAAGGATCCATGGTGTGTTTTTAGAGAGACGTAGTCGTGCTGTGGAGCTGCGTGGAGGGTGTTTGAGATTTATGGAACCAGCGGCCCTGGTTTGTGACTTTTTTCCCCAGGAACATTCGCCAGCTCAGCAACAGGCCCAGAGAAGGTGGGTGAGACAGGCCTTTTAGGGTGAGTTTTTTCCAGAAAGGTGGGTCCAAGGGAGAGAGGGCCAAAGCATCAAGGACATTGGGGATGGAGTGACCATAACGCAGGACTGTGAAATGTCTGCTGCAGGACCCCAGACAAGAAAAGCCATGAAGCTTAAAGGACTCTCAGATGTGCCCTTGAATGTGAAAATGTAAAAAGGGCCCTAACAGAATAAAACATTTATCTTAGCTTTTCTATAAACTCCATCTCAGAGATCAATTGTTGACAAGCGGAAGTTTGTACAACACTCCAGCTAATAAAGAAAAGAGTGATAGAATTAGAGCATCTGCGATCTTTAAGTTACTAATGAAATAAAGCTCATATAAGCAATGCTCATTAATGGCTGCTAAAACCACCAAAAAGGAAAGGATATTTTGTGTCTCTTGCTGGAAGAACTCAATACCACCTGAAGTGTCCTTGGTAAAAAATCAACCGAGAATCTGATCAAGCTTCTAGGTCCAATCTACAGAACATGTTAGTACCAGGAAGATAGAATCAGTAAAATCTAGACTGTGGAAAATTCTACCAAGTAAACAACTTGCTTTCTTCAATAAATTAATTGTATGGAGAGAAAAAGAGGTGGAAGGACACATCAACAATAATGATATCGTGGTTATGTATGTTAGGGTTGTTTTTTTTTTTAAGATTTTATTTATTTATCTGACAGAGAGAGAGAGCATGAGAGAGAGAGCACAAGAAGGCAGAGCAGCAGGTGAATGAAGAGGCAGAAGCAGGCTCCCCACTGAACAGGGAGACTGACATGGGGCTTGATCCCAGGACTCTAGGATCATGGCCTGAGCTGAAGGCAGACACTTAACTGACAGAATCATCCAGGCACCCCTGTTACGTGTTCTTATAGTTTAGGAATACACACTGAAATATTAACCGTTGAAATTATATATCTGGGATGTATTTCAAAATAATCTCAGTAGTGGGCATAAATGAAGGAAGAGTGCAGGGCACCTGGCTGGGTCAGTCAATGGAGCGTGTGACTCTTGATCTCAGGATTCTGAGTTCAAGCCCCATGTTTGGTGTAGAACTTACTTTAAAATAAAAATCTCAAGGAAAGAAGGAAAGAAGGAAGGAAGGAAGGAAGGAAGGGGCGGGCCCTGGGTGGTGCTGTAGGTTAAGCGTCTGACTCTTGGTTTTGGCTCAGGTCATGATATCAGGGTTGTGAGATCTGGACCTGTGCTGCACTCCATGCTCAGCTCGGAGTCTGCTTAAGACACTCTCCTTCGTCCTCTGCCCCTCCCTTCAATGCTCACACATGTGTGTATGTGCTCTCAATCTTTCTCTCTATAATACATAATTCTAAAAAAAAAGAAGGAAAGAGAAAGAAAGGAAGGAAGGAAGGAAGGAAGAAAGGAAGAAGGGGCCATTTGATGATTAGTGATGGGTACCTGAGGCTTCATTATACTATTCTTTCTGCTTTATGAGTATTCGAAATTTTCCATAATAAAAACATTAAATAAAAATAAAAACATTTTCATAATAAAAACATTAAATAAAGAGTATTCCTGTACTGGATACTCAGTCTAGATATACGTCTGCATCTCTCTTTCCTTTCATAGCTAAGCATCTTGAAGGCATTATCTCTGCTGGTTTTCTCACATCCTTCCTTCTGCTCATGCCTCCAACCATGCAGTCCTCCATCTGCCCGTGTCCCTTCCCCAGACCTGCTCAGGCCAATGTTCCCAGGACCTGCACTCCCTTAACACTGTTTGCCACATCTACTTTTTTAAACTCTCTCCAAATCAGGATGACAGGAGTCAGACAACAGGGGCTCACATCCGGGCTGACCACATCTTGGCTTGATTTTACTGGGGAACCCCTTTTATTCTCCATCTGTTGGAGAAAATGATGATGATAGTAGGGTATTCCTTCCTCGCTACTTATTGCCATGTAACAATCCCTGCCCCCCCTCACGCGATTTGAGGAATTTGAAGCACTGTTTATTATCTCTGTGGTCTGAAGATTGATGGTCTCAGCTGGGTGGCTTTTCTTGGGTTCTTGGGGTCCCTTAAGTGGCTGCAGCTAGATGGTACCCAAGGCTTGGTTTGCCTTCACCTACATGCCTGGGCTTAGACTGGAGTAGCCGGAGGAGCTGAAGCTGGTCAGTTATTTCTCTCTCTCCATATGGCTTACCCTATAGCTAGCTTGGGTTTCTTCTCAGGATACTCAGACATTGTACATGGGGCACCTGGGTGGCTCTGTCATTTGAGTGTCTGCTTTGGGCTCAGGTCATTATCTCGGGGTCCTTGGATTGAGCCCCGTGTCTGGCTCAGCAGGGAGCCTGGTTCTTCCTCCATCCCTCCCCCTGCTTGTGTTCTCTCTCTCAAAAATAAATAAAAATCTTAAAAAAACAAAACAATAACAAAAACAAAAACGAAACAGATGGCTTCCCCCAGAGTGACTATTCAAGAAGACAGGAAGTGGAAACTTGTGTCCCTTATAGGAAGGAATCTGGCCCATCCCTTCACCATATTCTGTTGGTCAAAGCTGTCACAGAGCCTGCCAGGGTTCCAAAGGAGGGCCTTAGTGAAGTGCCAGGGAGAAAATCTCAGAGTCTTCAGAAACCAACGTTACTGTCTATTGTAAAAGCACTCTCTTTCTCTGTCTTTCCCACTCTTTCTTCCTACCCTTCAACATTTTCTCAATCAGAATTTCTCAAAATATTAATGTGTTAAGTACTCCTTTGGTTGCAAGAAATATCAACCCCACCACACTGGGATGGACCCTTGAATCAAAATAAAGATAATAAAATCATGTGACATTGTCTCCCACCCTGGTTTGTGGATCTGGATTTATATATACCTATAAGCATCTTAAGAATATTACATCAGTGACTTTTATGGTGATAGTCAACTCACTCCCAGAGTTGACTCTCAACTCATCTTTGTGCATTTATATTTTTGTGGTACCAAAAGTAATAGAGATTTGTTGTATCACATGTATGCCCTTAATTTACATGTCCTCTGTCTCACAGGAGTAAGCTGAAAAGTAACTGTGGTCTGGTGACTTTTGGAAAACCAGCTTTTAGTTCATCGCAAAAGGACACATTGCCTTTTCTTTTCTTTTCTTTTTTTAAGATTTTATTTATTTATTTGACAGAGCAATAATAGAGAGAGAAAGCACAAGTAGGCAGAGTGGCAGGCAGAGGAAGAAGCAGGCTCTCCACTGAGCAGGGAACCTGATGCGGACTCGATCCCCGGACTCTGGGATCATGACCTGAGCCAAAGGCAGCTGCTTAACCGACTGACCCAGACACCCCAGGACACATTGCCTTTTCCATGAGTCACGGGAGAGCAGAGAAGTAAGGCGGTGTCATTTTAATGGGTGTTTAGTTGAAACTCTTGGCAGCAAGTGGGAAAGCACAATTCCAACTGGTTCAAGCAAAAAAGAGAGACCAAGAGATAGAAGAGTATTTTTGACCATGTAGACCTGAGGACTCAAGTCGTGCTCTCCCATCTCATTGCTTTGCTTTCTCTGTGTTTTCTTCAACCTTGGGCAGCTGCTGGGGGCGAAGGTGGCTGGCTACCCCAGGCTTGCATCCCCTCCTCTCTCAGCCTCAGCGAAAGGGAGTCTCAGTTTGGATCTCATGTCTGCCCTTGATGCAATCACTGTGGTCAAGGGGAAGCCTCCCCCAGGAGGGATGGAGTCAGTCTGCCCAAAACTGCACATTCAGGCACCAGAAGAAGGCAGATCAGATGCCAGAGGGCAGATGAAAACGCCAGGTGTCCTCTGCAGCTAGACTCTTCCTTTCCCCGCACTCAAAGATGTGCCCAGGAGCAATGAGAGCTCATTGGTGTGGAAGACACACTGAGATCTGGTTCCTAGAAAAATCAGTGTGTTTATAAACTGAGGACCCCGCGGGCAAGGAGGTCCCCCACCGGCACATCTCAGACCGACTGAGGGCCCCGATAGACTCGCTCTTGTTTCTGCTGACCTCAGGATGCACATTCTTCGCATCACGGTGCACCCCTAATGAGGGGCTTCAGAGCAGGGGTTCTTGACCTTTCTAAACATCTCTTGTGAAATAGATATAAAATGAGCATTTCTCTCTCACAAAAGATCGCTTAGTGAAACAGTATGTGTCTAGGGCATATTACCCAGTGTCTCGATCAGAGAAGACATTCGATTGACATTGACCGTTGTTATTTGTACAATAGACAAATACTTCCTACGAGCACGTTCACAGCTATGATTCCATTTATTCTCGTAGTAACCCTGTGAGGTAGGTGAGAGACACATCATTGTCCCATTTTAGGGATGAAGACACTGAGGCTCAAAAATTTAAATGATTTTGCCATATCCTTAGAGCTTCTCAGTGGCAGAGCTAGATTTCAAAGCCAAGCTGTTGGCTTCTCAGTGCTACCTCCCTGTTATCCCCAAATCACAAATCACAATGCTGACCAAGAAAATGTGGGGATGCCTGAGGACAGCCTTCCAGAACAATACAGGCTATTCATGCCAGTCATCACAGTCTAAGACCCCCTCTGCCCAACAGAAATATGATGAAAACCACAAATGTAATGTTAAATTTTCCAGTAGCCACATAAAAAAGTCAAAACAGGGGCGCCTGGGTGGCTCAGTGGGTTAAGCCACTGCCTTCGGCTCAGGTCATGATCTCAGAGTCCTGGGATCGAGCCCCGCATCGGGCCCTCTGCTCTCTAGGGGAGCCTGCTTCCTCCTCTCTCTCTGCCTGCCTTTCTGCCTGCTTGTGATCTGTCAAATAAATAAATAAAATCTTTAAAAAAAAAAAAAAAAAAAAAAAAGTCAAAACAAAGTAAAAGAAAAACCCAAAATAGGGACACCTGGTGGCTCAGTTGGTTTAGCGGCTGCCTTCAGCTCAGGTCATGTTCCTGAGGTCCTGGGATCGAGTCCCATGTGGGACTACTTGCTCAGGGGAGAGCCTGATTCTCCCTCTGCCTGCAGCTTCCTCTGCTTGTGCTCTCTCTCTGACAAATAAATAAATAAGATCTTTAAAAAAAAAAAACCCAAAATAACAAACAAAAAAAAAACAAATGGAAGTTAATTTTATTACTATATTTTATTTAACCCAATATATCCATAATATTATCATTTCAACATGTAAATCAGTATACAAAACTACTAACAAAATATTTTAGAGTCTTTCTTTTTTCATAGTAAGTTTTCAAAATCTGGTATGTATTTTACACTGATAGCACATTTTAGTTCAGACCAGCCACCTTTCAAGTGCTCAAGAGCAGTATGTGGGGCACCTGGGTGGCTCAGTCAGTTAAGCGGCTGCCTTTGGCGCAATCGTGATCCTGGTGTGCCAGGATCGAGTCCCACGTCTGGCTCCCTGCCTGCTTCTCCCTCTCCCTCTGCCTGCCACTCTGCCTACCTGTGCGCTCTCCATCTGTCAAATAAATAAATAAAATTTAAAACAAAAAAAAAAAAAAAAAAAGCAGCGTGTGACCAACCGGTGATTCTTGTTTTGGACAGTGTAGGACTGGAGGCAAACGAGGCATGCATTTAGAACTCCAGAAAAGCAGGACTATGAAAGTCAGGGGACTAGAGCAAGAAAGATGAGGATTTTGCTTTAATGCGTTTAGCTAGAACCTTGCAAATTATTCTAGAAGGAAGAGATTTAAAATAAGCACACATAATATGTGGGTTGGTGGTGTTTTTATTCTAAATTCCAGTAAAGGGGGGAAGATGAGACACCATAATCTTGTTCTGGGTTAGAAGATAGCTAACTGAACGTCTTACTGCTGTCCAGGGGACAATGCCAGTTACAGAATCGATGGGCCAAGATGTGGCAACAGAACCCACTGTAGCTAGATGAATCAGAAAAGCAGTTCATTAAAGGATGTTAGGTGGCTTGTGGAATCTCCAGGGGACCATACAATCAATTTTAGAAGGGACAAGCCTGTAACGTGCCTCAAACTGCAGTTCCTGGCTTCTCCAGTAGGGGCTCTGTCTCTGCCATCTCTGGCTCAGAGCGCCTGAGTTCCTACCACCCTCCGTGAGCACAGCACATGGCCACCAAGACCTGACCAAGGCTTCCTTCTTAAATGAAGTCTGTGGCTATATTCCAGTTGCAGAACCTGGGTCACATCCTTGTACCCGTAGCCAGGGAGTCTGGAAAAGCTATTTTCTGTCCCTTGTGAGGAAATGAGACTCATAACAGAAAACTACCCCAAAGTAAAAGTGAACAAGCAGTACTAAGTTTCCTCAAACATGGTACATGTCCACTATGCCAGTTAATTTGGCTTTCTCTTATTTGTTTACTTGTTCACTCGTTTATTTATTTGTTTGTTTGTTTATTCATTCATTCATTTATTTATTTGGGCTTCATTATATGGGGCTTGAACTTATGACCCTGAAATTGAAAGTTGCATGCTCTACTTTCTGAGCCAGGCAGGAGCCCCTGGTTTTCTTTTAAAAATTATTGTGAGGGGCACCTGGGTGGCTCAGTGGGTTAAAGCCTCTGCCTTCAGCTTAGGTCATGATCCCGGGGTCCTGGGATCAAGCCCCACATCGGGTTCTCTGCTCAGCAGGGAGCCTGCTTCCTTTCCTCTCTCTCTGCCTGCCTCTCTACCTAATTGTGATCTCTGTCTGTCAAATAAATAAACAAAATCTTTTAAAAAAATTACTGTGAAATAGGTATGCCTGGGTGGCTCAGTTGGTTAAGTGTCTGCCTTCAGTTCAGGTCATGTCCCAGGGTCCTGGGATTGAGCCCCCCTTACACCCCATATTGGGCTGGTGGGGCTCCCTGTTCAGCAGGTAGTCTGCTTCTGCCCCTCTTCCTGCTCTTATGCTCTCTCTCTCTCCCTTTCAAATAAATAAAAAAATTTTTAAGCAATTATTGTGAAATATATCACACAGACAAGCTTGATTATAATATGCATACATGGTTAAATAATATGAACAATTATTCTTATCCTCCAGGTTAAAAAATACAGCATTACTAGTACTTTGGAACGCCTGCCCTTATTTGTCCCTCCCTAATTTTATACTTGTTCCTCTCTCCAGTGATCATCACCCTTATACTGACTTTTGTACCATTTTCTTGTTTTGCCTAGTATTTTTGAAATTCATATATAATTGACATACGACAGCTTATTAGTTTTAGATGTATAATGTAATGATTTGATACATGTATATATTACAAAATGATCACCATGATAAGTTTAGTTAACATTCATCACCACACCTAATTATATATTTTTTTCCTTAGGATGATTTTTAAGATCTACTATATCAGCAACTTTTGACATTTTTAAAAATTAAACTTTTTATTTGAAGATCATGTGTTTATTTACATGCAACTGTGTACCTTTCATTCAATTTCCCCCAGTGATTAATTTTATAGAATTAGAGGACAGTATCACCAGCAGGATATTGACAGCGACAATCTGCAGGTCTTACTCAGATCGATATAGTTTGACTTGTACTCATTTGTACATGTGTATGTGTAGTTCTATACAACTACATCACATGGGTAAGCTTGGGTATCAACTACCAGAGACCCTGAACACTTCCATTACCACAAGTTTCCCTCATGTTGCTGTTTTATAAATGCTTAACTCCTGACAACCTAACATTAATCTTTTTTCCATTTTTATGTTTTTTTTTCATTTTGAGAATATTATATAAATGGAATCAGATAATACATAACCTTGGGATTGCTTTTTTTATTCAGCATAGCTCTCCAGATTCTTCTAGATGGTTGGTTGGTGCTTAATGGTTTTAACATGTGGGTTTGAATTCCTAAGCAGTTGAATTCTTAATTTATTTGATTCATTTTATTTTATTTTATTTTATTTTTTTTTAAAGATTTTTATTTATTTATTTGACAGACAGAGATCACAGGCAGGCAGAGAGGCAGGCAGAGAGAGGAAGGGAAGCAGGCTCCCTGCTGAGCAGAGAGCCCGATGTGGGGCTCGATCCCAGGACCCTGGGATCATGACCTGAGCCGAAGGCAGAGGCTCCAACCCGCTGAGCCACCCAGGCGCCCCTATTTGATTCATTTTAAATAATTATTTCAATCTTACAGTACAATTCTTCTGTCACTTGCTTTTTTTTATTCAATAAGACGTATTTGAGATTTACCTTAGTTAATGGGTGTGGCTGTGGGCCACTCATTTCCACTGGATGCATTTATCACAATATAATCCAATTAGTTAATGATGGGCATTCCAGTTGTGTTCAGGTTTTTATGTTCTTGAATAGGATGAATAATGTTACTGTGAATATTCTTGCCTGTAATTCTAGGTGCAAAAGTGCAAGACTTTTTCTAAATTTAAAATCTTGGAGTGGAATTTCTGGCACATTCAATATGTGCATGTTTAATTTTACCAGATAAAATCCAACTCTTGCCCAAAACGTTTGAATCAGTCTATATACCTGTTAGCAATGCATGAACTTATTGTTCTCATATCCAAAGCAACACTTAGCAGTATTGTCAAACTTCTTAATTTTGCCAGTCTGGCAAACATGAAATATTATTTCATTCTCATTTTAATTTGCATTTTCCTGTTTACTAATGAGATTGAGTATCTTTTTATATGTTGATGGGTCATTCGTGTTTTCTCTTCTGGAAAATGCCTGTCCATGTCTTTTGCCATTTTTAAAAATTACGTTTTTTTAAAAAAGATTTTCTTTAGGGACACCTGCCTGGCTCAGTTGGTTGAGCGGCTGCCTTCGGCTCAGGTCATGATCCCAGAGTCCTGGGATGGAGTCCCGCATCGGGCTCCTTGCTCCGCAGGGAGCCTGCTTCTCCCTCTGCCACTCTGTCTGCCTGTGCTCACTCTCTCTCTCTCTCTGACAAATAAATAAATAAAATCTTTAAAAAAAAAAAAAAAGATTTTCTTTATT